>NC_090930.1:587108134-587733134 GCF_040938575.1 Ambystoma mexicanum | reverse complement strand
ACCAAACCTGGTTTGGCACGCAGAGTAAATCTCAAGAAGAACCTTTCCATAAAGAAATGGCGAAAAAATAAGACTGTGGCCATTTTGACAAAATGGCAGCTTTGGGTGCTTTAATGCAGCTGCAAGCACAGCTCGCAGTAAATACACACCACGGTAGTTAAAACGAAACCACTGCCACCAGCCATTCAGTGAGGAAAGGGTAACATAAAAAATGTTACATGAGAAGCTAGACAAAGGGGCTACTAGGTATCCCCTCCAGCACCCTATTGTAAAATAGTGTGTGCTGGGTCTAGAAAGCTACAAATGTAAGTAAAGTCAATTTCACTTTACTGCCTTTGGAAACAGTAGTTTAGCCAAGAGAAGGTATTCAAACCTTTGGGAAATCTGAAAGACTTCCCTGTGCCACTGCAATGAAAGTGCTGTGTGACACAATGTAAAAGATGTTGCTTATGGAGTTTGTCAGACTCCACAACCAAAAGAAACACAGTGGGCCTCATTCCAAGTTTGGAGGTAATCATGGCGCTATTAGCGCCATGACTACCTCCAATACCGGTACCGAGTTCGCCCAAGTTCAATGGGGATTTACCAGTCTATTCCGAACTTTGCGGGACCGGTAAATCCCATTGAAAAAGTCATTCCCCATTCCCATTTCAGCCCCCATAGGGCTGAATGGGAAGGGATAAGGTGCTAATAACGGTACCGCGAATTGCGGTACCGTTATTAGCTCTAAAGTCCTTTAACGTGTCCCCTCCTTAACGCCTGGTAAAACCAGGCATTAAGGAAGGGACCCGCTAAGGGAACTCGGAATAGGACGCAAAGGGATTACCGGCACCGGTGTACTTACCGGTGTCCCGTATCCCTTTGCGACCAACTCGTAATGAGGCCCAGTGTTCAAAAATCACATAAAAATACATGAGAGAGTGGGAAAAAGGGTCTCACTCTCTCCAGGTTGAAAAAAAAACAAGTCCGCAAAATCCAGCAAAGTTGCTGAGGGTCTCTAGGTGGAGTGAATTAGCACATTTCTGAGAATTCTCCCTAACAGTGTGTCTTTCTGTGTTTGTGTGCGTCTGTGTGTATTTGTATGTTCAGTGAAAACTTTAGTTAAGACAGAGTGAATGAAGGTATTCCAATTATCGCAAAAAACACATGGTATTTGGTGAATGTACGAAGTAGCGACAATCTTAACCCAGTCACACTTGTAGATGTCATCCATGATGTCATTTTTGATCCCATAGTGGATTTCTGCTGTGATCTCGTGTATATTTTCATGGGCTGAGCAATATCCTACAGGATCATTGTATCATACTTCCAACTACTTTTTACCGTATGTTTAAAGAAATATCGCATCATTTTACTACAATGGGGATGGCTCAAATCCATCCCTTTTTATTACACATTTGAAAATAGTAATCACAATTACCAAGACATACAATGATAAAGTGCATATTATCTAAAAAACAGTGTTAATGATGAGAATGATTTCAAATGAAGCTGTGAAACTTTATCCAGTAAACACTGCATAATAAAGTGCTAAGCAACAAGGTTGACTCCGAGATAGACGTGTCTTTCTTCCCACATCAGCCATTTTCGTTTTTTTTGTTTACATGGACGATCTTAACTATGCCTTAACTAAAGTTGTTCACTGACTTTAAAGGATTTTGTTATGCTATACCTTCTCCAGCATCCATGGTACATAGCTTATTGCATTGGCCATTGGCAAGCCGCTGTTCTCTATGCCACAATTTGTAAAATAGCCTGAGGGCTAGCCCGTCCCTAGTAAATAACCAGATACCATCGGTCATGACATTTGGCTGTGGCCACTGTCCATGCAACAACAATTTGGCAAAATGTCTGTGGACCATTGACCATGTCCTATATTCCCCTCTGTAGTAAATACCAGATCCCACCGACAATGGCAACTGACCATTCTGCTAAAAGACTTACGTCTCCCACTTTTACCCTTTTCCACAGAAATATAAGCATGGTGACTGGGGTGTGTCTTAAATGAAATAATCGTTCCCATGGTAATGCAGCATTTGTCAATTGCCATGGAAATTTGACGATTAAAATGTCTTCCACCTCTACATTGCCACTCTCCACGTGCACGCCTTCTGCATTGTTGGTCCCTCTGCCTATTCTGAGCACATTTTGCAATTTTTTCAACAAAGATACAAAGTAATCTGACTCAAAATCGGATCTACAGCAATTCCGAAAATGGCCACCTACCTACTTGGTCATATTTCACGCTCCCCACCCCTACCAGGATGACAAACCACCAGTTTTCCTGCTTAGATATATTTTTAAAACATTACTTGTTTGTCTTCTGCAGGAATACCATGATTATCACTCACATCAAACAAATACAATGTTTTTTGTTTTGTTTTTTAAAGTCTCAGGGCTGCAGTACATCATGAGAGATACACAACTTTTTTTTATTATTGGTCAGATGTACATCTAATCAAAACAATAAATATATGTAATGTTTTGTGCCCACCTTGTTTCTAATTTGGTGAAATTCTATCCAGCACTTTTCATTGTGGGCATGTTCAGTTTAAGCACCCTTTTCTCTAGGCGAGCATATATGGAATTAGCCAGAAGACATTTTTTCCCTTTCTTTAGTAAATTCTGAGCCATTTAAAGAATTTCCATTTGCATTTCTAGTTTGAGGGGACCCTTGTCAGACACACATTTGTGGAAAGTGTAAGCGAAATCCAACCAGCAAAAACGTATTACTTGGTTAAGTAAGGAGATGGAAATGTTGGGGTTAGTGGGAAGACGTCTCGAGCGGTGTGTAACAATATATTAGGCGCTCAATCTCAACTCAGGGAGTTTTTTTCTCCCCCAAGCAAGGTAGCACCCACCGAAAGTGCTTATACAGATTCAACTTTAGTGAGGCCTCCAACCCATCTCGCAACACCCCAACAAATACCCTCTGTGCTGCCAATGAGCTAGGAACCAGGCATGTGTATAGTAAGAATATATATTTGTTCAAGGTTTAACAAAGAAGACTAGCAACCAAAACATCAACCACCAATGCTGTGGCACTACACAATATCACAAATTAAAATTTCTTGCACCAATTGACTAACTTATATTTCTAATGAACTTACAGATACTACAGAACATGGGTAAAAAATCAGAGATGGACAGTTATCACTTTACATCAGATGTTTTACAAATTAACCAATAGGAAACATACAAAGCACTCAGTGTTTGCTTAGTTTGGCACAATACTCCTTTCTCCCAGCAACCCCCACTCTCCAGGCATAAATTAGATATGACTCCTCGGATCTGAAGGCAAGGTACAGGGAGTGTGAATACAGTAGCAAAAGCTTATTTTTTTGTTTATTTTAAGGCATAGTCAAGAAAGTAACTCAATGGGAAACTCGTTTTGGGATTTTCATTTGCATGAAAGACTAAGTCAGGAAAGGAACTCAGTTGGAAAATTGTTTTGGCTTTTTAATTTGCAAATGTAAGGCTTTGGTAAAATCGTTTTGGGATGCAAGTAAATAAATGGGAAATAGCATTTCCCCCTTTTACATTCACTTGAATAGTAGCATTTTAGGGTTACTTATTTTGGGATTATGGACACCCGCCTTTGGTACCTAACACAGGGGATTCAGATAGGTAGAGTCACCCAAATACTTTATTGTCTATGGCGGCTCCAACACACTGGGTATGAACTTTGTTAGTTTTGAACTCTAACAACACTCATTCCGTGATTTTCTATGTGGGAATTTATTGATGTAACTACAATTGAGTGTGCTAAGGATCTACACAGCTTCCTCCCTCCCCAAAATGTAATGGAAAGGATAAAGGCAGGCAGTTCCCAACACAATTCCATTTAAATGAATAGGGTGATTTTCTATAGTGGAATTAATTTGACTTGGATCTAATAAACTGTGCCAAGGGTCCCTCCAGTACCACCCCCTACCGACTATGTGAGATGGAGATTAAGGATGGCGGAATGCTCCACAAACCTTTGATAGCTTTAGGATATATCTACTTACAGGGGAAGTTTTGATTATGGGGCATGCAGGGAAACAGCAGGGCTCCTCTGAGGATAGCACAGCTCTGGTCGAAAGGCTTCGGTCAAGGGTAGTCCCCAGCCCCCAAACTTCTTCTTGCTCCTCAAATGGCAGGCCCAGCTAGCAACTAGATTTCCCAGTCTATGTCTCCCCTGCAATATTTAAGGCCTTGGTAGCGCTTCCTGTCCCGCTAGCTCTTTGCAAGAGTGGTACAGGAGATAGGCTGTGTGAATGATGGAGGCTGAGGGAGGAGAAAGATTTATCATCCTAAAATGACATGTGGGTTTAACTTCTTCAGTGTTTTTAAAATCTTTCAACATGATGGTTGCACCAATTTTTCAGATAATTGCTGGCACATATATATACACATATATATATATATTTGAGTTCTATGTTTTATTTCGAGTCAGAAAATACTAATTTTATTTAAGCACACCCTTCCTGGGCAGAGCTACTGTTTTTTGCAAATTTGCTGCTGAGCCAAAATAGTCACAAATCTGCCCCTTCTTGTTTCAAACCTTACTTCCATAACCTATCATCAAAACAACTTTCTATTTCCTCAGAATTACGAGAAGGCTGGAATCATAATGTTTCTCATAACTCAGGTTGTATCCATCACATAAAACCTGCACATGATCCCAACAGGCATCTGATGCCCTTTAATATGAATCCGGGATGAGCTCACTGGGACATACAATGCACTTTTTATTCAAGAAAATGTACTCAATGTTAGTCAATAGGAATGCACCACAGTCCTTCAGTTACACATAGCCCCACCAACTCTTAGGATGCATTTCTCTTCTATCACCTGATCAGGACATCTGGCTAGCCCATGTGACCATGCCCTGCCCTTGTAGTCTTCAAAGGTTTTTTTTTTAAGCTAACGCACAGTTAATGGGGAGACATGACCTTAATGCTAATTTCTGCTGGCTGTGTTGTCTGCAAATCCCATAATAGGATCTACTACTCGGTATATCTTAGCATTTCAACTGAAAACCAGACCTTCCTCTCCTAGAGGTCCTCAGGTAAAGGTCACATTTACAAAGGCACAGACCTTTCAGTTCAGTGGGGAAAACACCAGCTGCATCCATACTTCAGAAAATACAGCTTTAATTGACAAGATGTGCTAACATAAAATATTGAAGCATTAAATCTAGGCCTGCTGTTCATAAATACAATCTTTCTTTTCTACTATATCAGAACAGAAGTAGATTCATTATGTATCTCTGCACACAGATAGGCCACTGGTAACATAGGAAAGCAGTGGTCACTTTTACAAAAATGAAATGGACCTTTCTCTTTACAGGCTGTCTTTTCATATGATGGAAATGAAGTCTCTTTATTTCTAATAAATGAAATCTCTCTATTGATGTTATTTCTTAAATGTCAGGCATCCTTCATCCTTTTTATCTTCCAAATGTGTCTTTGTTTCAAAGGTGTCTTTTCTTTCCATGTGTACTGCTGCAGTTTTACAACATTTCTTTTCATTTCACTAGGCCTTACGTCGAAATCTGGCTTTTATATTTCAATGGAACTCTACATTAGCCAGCTTCAATCTCACAATAGGGGCCTAGCAAGGCCTATCCATCTCTGTCACTCTGGGACTCTCTTTTCAGCCCACAAGTTTTACAGGTGAGCTGATAGGCCTTTTTCACAATGGAACAGCCAGAGAAAACAAGAATGTTACCCTACCAGCCAAGCAAACGAGGAAAATGTGTGAGTGGAGGAAAACTGTCAGGCTCTCTACAGTGTTGTTGGGGTGTAGGATGACATGTAGTTTGGGAGAATTTTCCATGCATCCCAAATCAGGGGCACACGATTTTGATTTATTTAACCAGAGTATTTAATCTAACAGTACCAATTCCCTTAAACCTCCCTCCCTCCCCCTTTGCAACAGGAACTACAGGTCTACACAGAAGGTCTATTTATTAAGAAGAGAAATTAACAAACCAATTAAAAACACAAACAAATCATACATCATCATCATTACTTATGAAATCCTGATTGCCATGTTTACTACAAAGTTAAAGTATCAATACATTCGTCATTTCAATTATAAATGCTGCATTTGGCATGGATGTATACTTTTGTGAAAGATGCACATGTCTACATATGTATATTTTCAATTACTCTGAGCACACATTCACCATGATTTGAAACTTAAATGAGGGTTCAGGGCAAAGCTTTCATTTTCTGGAAAGCAAAATGAAATCAAAACATCCCAGCCTATCTAAATCTCTCTACTTTTCATTTATTAAAAAGCAGATACCTCTTTGTTTCAATGTATATGTCAATGTTTCAAACAGCACTTAAGAAAATTCAATTTAAAGAAAGCCCAATTGAAATGTCTGCATCTAAATTGCTTGCAAAATGAAAACTGTCTATTTAATGTATATGTTTGCTATATTCCATTCAATGGTGTTTTGTTTGCATTGATGTATAGGAATGGCATGTTTTGTCATTCTTCAATGGGCAATTTAAAGTGGGGGAAACTGGGTGGCAGTTAAACACTTTTCTACTTTGTGTTGAGTGGTTAAGAGCCAATAACATGTCTCTGCTTGGTAATATGACCAAGGAATGACTTCACTTATGTTATTTCCTTAGGCATGTGCAAAGTGAGATATTTGACTCCCAGTCTGTACTTGGTCATTGCACCAAACAGGAGTCTGGGATTTCCCAATATACACACCATTTGGGTCTATTTGATCAAATCCACATTTTCCACAAGCACTTACACTTCGGAAATATTTACAAATTCCCCAGAATGTACAGTCAATTCATATACCCCCTCAATACTTTAATAAATAAGACGGCCCGGGGTTTAATACATTTCCCTTTATGGTATACTTCCCTTCAGAGATCTATTTCACCATGGCATTATACGTACACAGTGTGGTAGGTCAGATATTGGATGCACACAACTGAACATGTTTTAAACTTCTGAAGTTTCATTAAAGTAAAAATATATGCCCTCACCTAGCCCTATTGCTATGGCAGAGCTTGCCTATTCTAAGAAAATAACATTGCTTGTCATGTTTTCATAGAGAACTCAATTTTCTCCTCTGTCCAAACCTATGTTATCTTTGTAACTTACCCTGCCACTAACAAAGGAAAATAAAATGAGCTCAGAAAAGTCTTATTACTGTTCCTTGCTTGGCTTTTTCAGGCTGGTGCATGACCCCTCCCTACTATGTCTCTGGGAATGTTTCTCTTGAATTCCCAAGGTTTCTCGAACATTTCAAGCAAACAAGTCTCTTGGATTCCAACACACGTACAACAGGTGCACTCCTCTGTCGCACAAGCAAGTTTTATTTCTGGCCTTTTTGCCCAGTTCAAACAAACAGCAAGCAACTTGTATTTGCAGTTCTTTTAGTTGCTCAACTGCTGTCTCTCGCTCCCCGTTCCAGGGTATCTCAGGTTTATGCCAATAGTCAGTTTTTGTATTACAACAGTGACCCTGTGTCTCTACTTGAGGTTTTGGAATGTGTAAGCTTCCACCCCTTGTGAGTGTCTGGCATTCCTAGCCTTTACTGGGCTGTGGGTTCTCAACAATTTTTCTCCTCTCTTGGGTTGTTTAATTTTTCTGAACCCTTCTTCCGTATTTCTCTTAATTCCTAGTTTCTGTAAACCCCTCACGGGTTATGGTTTTCAAGTTTACCCACTTTGGGAGTTGCATTTGCTTTCTGATTTCTATTAATCTTTGTGGTTTGTGGTTTTCAAATTCACTTCCTTTGGTTATCAGCTTGCTTTCTGGATTCTGAAATGCCTCATAAATTGTGGCATTCAAGGGCACTGCCTCTTGGTATTATACCTGCTTTCTGGAGCCTCGAGTTTTTTGTGGCTTTCAACTTCACCCCCTTTTGGTATCTTGCTTAATTTCTGGATTCTACTAACTCTGTGTGGGTTGTGGAATTCAAGGTCACACCTTTTGGTATAATTCCCGCTTTCTGGTGCCTGCTAACTCCAGGGGCTTGGCTCTCAACTTCACCCCCTTTCAGTATTTTTCTCAATCTATGGTTTTATATAGGTCCATCTGCCTTCTTTGGTGCTTGGTTCATTTGCCCTGTGTTCTGGCTCTCTGACAGAACACTACACTACAAAGCTCAACCACCCTCCTCCCTCTCCTTGCAGTGAACCATGTTCCTAATTCTTCACCTACTTCTTCACAGTGGCCTTATTGGGTGAGCTGGATACTCCTTCAGTGGCGACCAGGCTTCTTGGGTCGTTGGTTCCCTGCTTCATCCTCTGGCTGCCATGGTTCGTGCATGCCAGCCTTCCACCTCGGTCATGGCTCTGTGTTACTCCTCTCGAGACCATGACATTTGCAGCCTCCAGGACTCCTGGGCTCGACAGCATTCCACAGGCTCTGCACCCACCACATATGGTCCTGCCTCCTGAATGTGTCGACTCCTCACTACAGTGGCAGCTTCTGCTCTGCACCGTTGCTCTCTGGATGGCTTACTCCCAGCGGTCAACTTGTTCCACATCGGCTCCTCCCCTCCAGGTAAAGGTCTTGTCCCTTATATGTCGTGGCTGCAACAAGGGGCATGATTCCATTGGTCTTGGGATTTTGGTTTTAGCGCAGGAACAGCAGCCAAAACGAACATATTTACAGGGCCATTTCTTTAATATGGTTACCAGTTCCAATGTATGCAACAACCCTTTTGAACATTGGCGTTAAGGGAGAATTTGCAACTTTGCTCACCTGGGAGTCCTTGTCCCCTAATGGGGGGGTTAATCACAATGAGATCCTGATTTCCCAGTCCTCTAGGGAATGTTTTGCATAGCATGCTCACTACCCTAGTCTCAAAGGGGGGCTCACTTTTGGAGAGAAGGGACACATTCCCTGGATTAGTCACACTATGATCTGAGGTTTGGCCTTTTATAGATTGGAAACCATTGCCTTTTTAATTGTGTGTATCATTTATCTATCTTAATTGGTCCATCTATGTGACTAAACAATGTTCCAAAAATGACATCGCACTAAACCATCCCTTTCTACTCCTTTTGATGTGATGACATCTGGGATACTTTGCATTAAACGATTGTGATTTACACAAAATAGTTTGCCAGATTACTCTAACTAGGGAGAATCAAATGATGCTAGTGTCATCTCAGAACAATATGTTGCTTTTATTCTCTGATATTTTCACACAAATATTCTATGCCCATCTCCAAATATTAGCCTAGCAAGCATAAATGCTAGGAAATATGGTTCAATGACATGTGACTTTCCGGTGAAAAAATATCACCATTTGTATAATTTGCATAATTAAAAGACTTCTATAAATATACTTTTTAACTTTCAGCTGATACATTTGTTCACTCTGAACAGTTAAAAAGTACTTGTTGATCTGACACGCCTATCAACAAATATTCAGGATGATATGGTCCCATGTGTAAAAAATTAAAGATGCACTGATTTTCCTTATTTAAGACAATATTATGTATCATTCCCCTTCTTTGGCCTGCCAATAGGCCATAGGGTGTCAGGGTGTCAGTCCTTTGAGGCTCAGGTTTGGCCATTTATGACCCGTGACAAGTCTGGTTGTCCTGGCACTATTGTCACAAGGTTCTATGAAATTAGGATGCTCAAAGTTCAAATGTTGACACAAGTATCCGACTCTTAAGTGATTAGACCAACTGACTGTCACAAATGCTAGACTCACTATGTCTGCATGCATGAATGTCAACCTTAATAGGATACCTGTTCAATGAAAATCTCTGATCATTTTGGCCAATCCACTGTGAACCTAGTTTTCAGGATATATTTCTGTATTTTTAAGTAATCCTCTGAAAGACTCAGTGATAATTGCAGGATAGGATTTGACTTCTTTAGTCGAAGGACTCTGCCATAAAGTGTACTGCCTAGAATTCAGGACTTGGTTTCAGTTATTTTGGGAGAACTTATCTTCAGCACTGTTGTTGGGGGTCAAATAAATGCCAATGTGTTTTTAGGCAATGTTACTTGTTTCATATACAAATGTAACCTATGCAGTGACTTTTTATCTTTACATGATGAATCATTCTTTAAACTGGTCTGCTGACATCGCATTTCCCTGCATGTGTTTCTTTCAAATGCTTGTGCAGAAAGCAGTTCATATATTGTTTAGATGTGGAATTTTAATTTGCTCCTTTTCTTTTTTGTATACTTCTTTACAGCCTTAGTTAGAATAACAGTCAATTGTCTGCAAGCTTTTATAATCCTCAAATTATTTAGTCAGGCACAGGAAGAAATAAACTCCTGTAAAAGTAGGCCAGCTTAAGGACTCGACTCTGGAATGTGAAATGCATCCATACAAATGCATGCCAATTATCACTACCCTGAAAGATATTTTGAATACACATTGTGGCTTCATGACTTACTATACACACATTCCCAGTGTTTGCACCAATAGAGAACCAGAGGTCCAAACAGAGAGACTTGTTATTTTTTTGTAACATGTTCTTTGGCTCTTTACTGATGCTTGATTCACACTTCCCCAGCCCTGTCTGCTTCTCTCAACCAGCCCGGGCCAGTACCACAGCAAGAACAATGTCAAAGGAAAAGCAGGTGCGGCCTAATTGGGCTTTTGAATTTGTCTACTGTGATGACTCGACCCCGGGTAAAAGTCTAGATGTAGATTGGCCCAAGAGATTAGATGACAAAGGGAACTAATGGGTAAAGGTGGGAACCAAAAACACGGGAAACAAGGGTTATAAACAGCCTGCATGTATACAACCAAGTGAACGGTGTTCAGGTGAGGTCAGGAGGTGAGGTAGTAGAAAGAAAGACCAGGAGAAAGGCAGAAGGTGAAGTGGAGCATTATGAGGTTTGAGGAGCTGTTGTGTATGATATGAGATTGGTATCGGGGAAGGAGACATGAACTACAGATTCAATATACAACAAAAGCTTGTATTACTGAAAATGTCAGGTTGAAGTAAGGCCTAATTTGCGCAATGACAAGGTGGGATTTCCCTACCTAAAGAAACTAAGGAAAATCTGTCCCCGAAAGAGCTGATCCTTCTCGTACCCAGCCTAGCTCAGAGTGTGCCTGTGCGCGCCACCTTTTATCTTCACAGGGACTGTTAACAAGTGGAAGGTGAGCATTGTAAGGACTACGTTCCTCATTGCAGGGACAGAGCCAATCCAAGCCAGTGGAGGTAATCTTTCTGACCTCATTCCTCATCTTCCTCAGCTCAGTACTGTTGTCAATGTAAAGTGTGGAGGAGATATGGGAGCTGTTGTTTTCCATAAAATAAGCAGGGATAGGGGTTAGATGGGTTGTGGAAAAAGGGATATCACCATTGGGTGCTTCTTCCCCAGTTCCCGAGGACCACTTACCCAGGTGATCCTCCCTCACTTGCCCCCCCAATGTTCGGGATCCAAATGCGAAAGCCTTTACCTGGCCACCTGAGTACGTGATCCCCAAGGACTAGGTTGTGAAACATCCTCTGGTTTTTCACAACTTGTAGAAATAAAGTTCCTCACCTTTGCAAAATTCAGGGTGCCCTTCCCCAAGATTAATATATTGAGATGACACAAAAAGAAGAATCTTGGAGCTTTGGTTTCATATTTCAACAGTTATTTAAAACTTGGGGTTCCCTTCCGCAAGTCTGGTAAACACCAATGGCTGTATTTTTTCTTCCACAATAGCAGATTTCCTTGATAGAATATAGGCGTTTTCTAATCTTTTTGGAGTTTTAGACCACACCGTTTCACCATTACAGGGCACGCAATCTGGAACCTGGCATTTGCTTTCACCAGCTCTTGATTCAATAAATAGTAGTTCTTTGGTCTTGGTGCAGTTTTAAAACTTCCTGGTCTACTTGAGTAGTTCAATATTTAGCCAAACAAGTAGTTCCTCAAATGCAGTTCATTCGCTTTCACTTATCAGTGGTTTCTCAACCTTGGCTTCAAAATTGCACTCAGGGTCTTTCATTTGCCTTAGCCTTTTGTTGACTTTCAGTTCCTTGTGTAATAGTTTCACAGATTTGTCCTTTCCTTTCACTTCAGTTCAACAGCTACATGGTTTGCTTATTTCAATATATGCCTTTTTTGCTCATTTCCTCTCATTCAGTGTTCAATAAATGCATCTTTGCTTAGTTGTTACATTCAAATCGGTATTAAATGGATGCAACTTTGTTTGTTTTATTCTTTCCAGTATTCAATAAAGACAACTTTGCTGCTTTACTTAGAGTGCTGCCAGATGTATGGTGTTTCAGGGCGCCCTGGTATCTTTAAGTGTCCCAGACACTTTCCCAGTCTTTACAGTTCCTTGTAATGGCTTTTCCCACTTTGCGGGGAAAGCCAGGTCATCAGGAGCTTCAATCAGCCCACTCCAGCTCTCTGGCGCAGAATTGCCTTCGCTCTTAGGCAGTGGCTGCTGCCAGCCTTTTGGTCTGTGGGATCTATGTCCTGTACCATCACTCCAGCAGGACTTCCAGGATCTGGGTCAGCCTTTCAGCTTCTCTGCCTCTCTCGCTCCTGCACGGCTCCTTCTGCTGTATCTTTCTCTTTCCCAGTTTCTTTCTTATGTGGCTGCATTTCACCTCTTATAAACCTGTGGTCCCATAATGGGATGCACATGTTTTTTTTCAATTAAAGACTGCCTGGCTCTCATTACAAGGTCGTGCCTTACCTCTCATCATCTTCTTCATCCCAGTACCAAAGTGGTGAGGCTAACTGTTGTCTATTTCTCTCAGTTGCCTCTTCCTCATCTCAGTACTAGATGGTGGAAAGTATGTGTTGTTCATAACCTTCAGTCGTTTCTTCCTCTTCTCAACACTGTTAATTATCCAAGAGGGGAATAAAGAGGAAAGGTCTTATAATTACCCCAAAAGGTCAGGGTAGGGTTAGGCTGGTAGTTACGAGGATAAGGGGGGTACTGTGCTTTGTCCAAAGATACCTCATCTAGAATATGTTTCCCCCTTTGTCTAACATATCTGGGATGAGAATATCTCCTGCCCTCCTCAGTGACAATGAAACATGGTGAACAAAATCCTATAACCACTTCTGGGATAGGGGTGTCCTTCTGCAAGGAGGATGCAGAATACTGTGTCTTAGCTAAGGGTATTCTATTTCCAATCCCCAAGGATCCTCTATCCAGGTGATCCTCCCTCGCTTGTCCACCTCCAGGGGCAGGATCCAAAAGTGATGGCCTTTCCATGGCCCCCTGCATAGACGATTCAGGGGAGTAAATGTGGGAACACCCCTAGGTTTATCACAATAAGGTAATCTGATATATTGTTTGTGAGAGTGAGTGGTATCAGTGTGAAAGGTGAACCACTGACTGTGCTTGTGAGACTGTATGCTAGAGTGTAGAAGTAGAAAGAGAGGGTGTGGTAGATAGGAAAGAGTGACAGTAGCTAGAGGAAGGTGAGAGTATAGAGAGAGAGAGAAAGGGAGAAAGGCAGCCTGAGTGCAAGAAAGAGGAAAAAGGTGTACTACGGAAGGCTGGAGATGGGAGAGGGTGGTAGGAGCAGAGGAGAGTGTAGAGAGGCAGAGTGTAAGAAGACTGGAGGGACAGATAGGGAAAGAATGGGGAGTTGAGAGAGAACAGTGGACAAGGATTGTATAAAGAGTACAGAGAGAGGATGTGAGTAAAAAAATTGGATGTGTGCTTTGCAAGCGCAATCCAAAGGACAGAAAACAGACTGGCTGAGGCTGTGAAGATACTGTGTGTGGGGAGAGTATGACAAGTACAGCTTGGTGGCCTGGCTCTCAAGCTTCAAGGCATGAAATTGCTTTGGTGGACCCCAGGATTTCCCAGGGTTCTGCTGTACTTGTGCTGGGGGGAGGTGGACTAGTGGAATGTGCTAGCCCTACACGGATTTCCAAATCACATGCAGAGACAGTTGGCAAGGAGGAGTCGCCAGCACAGCAATGCCTGGAGTTACCCTGCCCAGAAAGGGTTTCACCCAACACTGTTGGACCTTCATCCATGCATGCTGCCTTTGCAGGGAAGGACTGGAGCAGTGATACCAATAAGCAGACTCTGCCTCAGCCAGATAGAAACAAGCACGAAACTGATCCACACATTGTGGTTGCATTGGGGATTCCACAGATGATGCATGACTAGAAAAGAAAGTGTGAGGTTGACCCACGCCTGGAAGTAGTCTAGAGAAGCAAACTCTTAGAAGTCACAAGCAACTGTGGATGGCAGGAATTAAGTCCTCATTTTCCAGCTTGGATTTTAAAAGTATAAAGCCCCATGCCTAAACAGAACATGAAATAAGAGCTTGGTTTGGAACAGAAATTCTCTTTTCCATCATGTGCAGGAATTGATTTCATTACTTAAAATTGGTCCATGCCCTGATGAAGGCCCTCTGTAATACTGGAGGAAGCATCTGGGATGAATGTATCAGTTATAATTGGGCTGAAACACACGGTGTCGACACCTATATATTGACGTTAAATATGTGACATTTAATATCTGTTATCCTACGGGGAATAAGATCCCTTGAGGTGTATGTAGTACCCTGACATTGATACATTGGGCCTCATTACAAGTTTGCCGGTCTGGATGCAACGGTACCGGTAAGCTTACTGGTACCGTTGTATCCGGACCGGCAAACTCCGATTTGTGCTCGCGGGTGCCTTTGACCTGGCGAAATGAAAGGCATCCGTGAGGACAGCTTGCCTGTAGCACTGACACGGTAATGAACCATGCCGGTGCTAAAGGCATCCCCATTCCCATTTGAGCCCTGTAGGGCTCAAATGCGTATGGGGATCACCCAATTCTGGCACCTGCGAAAGGGTAATTACCGGGTCCCGTGGTGCTGGATACCCTTGTAATTGCCAATTCGCGGGTGCCAGACTTTCTTGCAAGTTTGGAGGTAGCCTTGCCGGTTTTACCGGCAAGGTTACCTCCACACTTGTAATGAGGCCCATTGTATACGTTAGGGCAGAGTGTCCTTGTATAATACCAAATGACGACAACAAATGCTGATGAAAATTATGTAAAACACACAGGTAATCAGTAAGGGTTTGTGTGTGAAAAAAGAACTATTTGACATAAGTGTTGGTTTTTGAACAAGAGTAAACCCATATACAATACCCACATGCAGTCTATTGAAATTCTGTTGCATTTTAAGCAAGCACTTTTTTGCACCTTGCACATTTTGGTATTTATGTAGCACTTTAATGCAACTTTGCACAAGGGATGACCCATCAAAAATTGTAATGTTTGTGTTATGGATTTTAATATGTATTAATGATAATAATAATAATAATAATAATAAATTGTTTAAAGAGATGTCTGTCTTGAATGTGTATTGAGAGATTTGTAGTAGTAACAACTATCAATTGACAACGTTGGGTTCTGAGAAGCGTGTACCACTGGATTGTTTTTTCCTACCTGAAGTATTTGTACAGACTGAGGTGTCGTTTGGAGGCATATTAGGGGAGGGCATCCTACTTCAGTTGTTGTAATACATATATATTTACCCCCATTTTTTGAGTAGATGTCCTTTCTATGGATAAATATTTGGGGTGACCTTTTTTGAGATTTAGTACAAGATTGGATGGGACAGTGAAGGAGGGGGATTGGCGAGAGCATTAGCAGAAGGAGGGGTATAGAGAGAGGGAGGAACCGGAGAGTAGTAGAGAAGGCTGTGACAGTGAGAATTAAGGACAAGGAAGACTGGAGGTGGAGAAGGGTGAGAGATAAGTAAGAGAATAGAGGAATCCAAAAAAGAGGACAAGATTTGGGACAGGAGTGAGAGAGACTGTGAGAAGACATGCACCCCCTGGAAGATAATTGTTCTCACTGTGGGCCATTAGGAAAGTAGGGCATCCTTGAGAAATCACAATGGAGGTCAAATAGAAAAGGCTGCAGCCTTTAGGTCCTCACCAGTAGTATATGCTAGTTTATGCAGTATGGGTTACCAAACCTTAGTTGCTTTGCACAGCAGGGGAATGGTGGTTTGGGGTTGGGTGGAAGGAGCTCATTGTGGGTCGAGAGATGAGATTGGGATCTCCCGTAAGTGGCTCACCCTGCAATCAAAAATAAAAACCCTTAACCCCTTAAGTGCAAGGCTATTATTGAAGTCTATGTAAAAAGGACGAGTATACTTGTCCTTGGCACTTACTGATTTCCCTGAGTTTGGTGGATTTAAACCATCTTTGATAATAAATACTGTGGTGGGTCAGAAGAATGACTCAGAATATTAGAGGACATTTCAAAGCTGTTTTCATTAAAGAATAAGAATAAGGTCTAACATTCCCTATTGTTATTGGGCTGTTCCCTACCTAGCAAACAAACTAAGGTGCTTATTAGTCATCTGTGACTGTATCAAAAATCTGTCCACACTCCAAACTAACCGTCACTGACCCTAGCAATTTTTCAAAAACTAAAGACATGAGCATAACTCCCTTCTTATGGTGGTTGCTTCTTGCAAACTTCTTCTTCCTGGTTCTTCTTAATAGGCAATTTTTAAATAGTCTTTTGTGAAATCTTTGATCAGTTTGTGTAACTCTTTCAGTTTTATTAGCACATGGGAAGTGGTGAGCAATCAATCTGGTTCCTCGGTTTGTGGATTGAATCTAATGATCCAAGCCCATGTTCCATGAAACCTGATGGCTGCTTGCCACGCCTTGCTCTGCCATTTTCCACCCCACCGTACCTTTCCATAAAATGCTCCCATCCCACCCACTAGCAGACCCACTAACCTAATTTCTTCTGTGCCACTGCTGTGCCGCTGCTGCTGTTCTGTGTCTGCCATCGAAATGTAAGAGGGTATCTGTGTGGAGCCCCACTTTCCTGATCCATGGCGGCCATCTGAAGACAGTATTTTCATTCAATGAATGGCACCCTGAGCTTCGGGATTGGCAACCCAGGGTGTTACTTACAATAACCATCCATTCCAAGGGCTGGAATGGATGGTAACATCCCAGGGGCCCTCGTTAAACACCCTCACTATGATTGTGCCTTTAACTCTGGCCCTGGGCCACTATCACTCATTCCAGCCCTTGGAATGGGTGGTTATTGCTGTATTATACTTGCATTTCTTCTCAAAACCAGGTCCCCTTGGCCATGTGCTTGTATCCTGCTCTGTATTAATGGTTTCTGTTTGCCTGTTGTTCCCCTCCATCCTTTTACAATAAAGGAGTATTTTTCTCTTTTCCCACAGTAATGATATCCAATCTCTACAATTATTTCTTGAGATTCCCTTCTATTCTCGTTAATTCATAATATTCTATCTCTTTATAGTTTCTGTCTTTGTACATTTATGTTTCTCCTCAGGTGTTTCTCCAGAAGGTTTATTTTCCTTCTTAATTTTTATGGTTTCCAGGTTGCTCTCATTCCCATCATTCAATTCTCCTGCTTTCTATATTATACTTCCGTTATCTTGACTGGGACGAGTATGAGTAGTCCCATAATGATGCCCTGGCTCCACCCCGGGTCTCCTGTTTTCCCTGTTACCTGATATTCTCAGGGATAACATCACTGGGGCCTCTCTTTGCTCTGGGTTTGTTCTGTTCTTTGCCTGTAGGGCTTCTCTGACTCCTTCAATGTCCTGTACTCTGTATTCCCCTTCTGGACGGACATCCAGCTCTTTGGGTATTGGGACGTTATTGGGTTTTAACCGTGCAGTTGTTTAGGCGTAATTCTGCGGACAGCCGGTCCACCATGCGATCTCTGTGGTGACTCCACCACCATCTGTTCTTCGCTATACCCACCATACAGGATGCTGCAGATCCATTTCTCTTCAGGATTTCCCTGTCTCACAGTCTCCTCCCCTCTCAGTTACTACTTCGCCGTGGGGCTTCTTTGATGGAGGTTTGTGTGTCACTCTCTCCGCTTGTTGCAGAGTCTCTTCTTGTGCCATCCACCTCGTCCCAGTTAAATGGAACTTTCCATTGGAAGTTCTTGTCCCCACACGGGGAGTCTCTCCCGGTGAGGTCCCACTGGCCTCAACCTCTTTGGACGGTATTGTGAAGTGGTCTTACCTCACTAGCCACTCAGGGGGAGGCTCCCCCTTCTGGAGAAGGGACACACTCCTGAGATTCATCACAGTACATACACATGTAGATAGATGCACACATGGATAAATGCAAACATACATATAGATCTCTCTATATAGGTAAAAACATTAAACACAGATGAGGATGGAGGTAAGGCTGGTAGGGTAAGGGTGGTTCTATGCTTTTGGCACGGCATGTTCGCTGACAAAGAAGAGGGTGTTCTTGAATTTCTCTGTGCAAGCATTGCCCTTAGTGAAGCAGTGCCTTGATATTCTGAGCATTTGGCTTGAATGAACTTCTGAAGTAAATGCGGTGCTGCTTTTCTATGCTGTTTGCCACTGCAGAAAATGGCAACACGCATCCTTCTTCAAAACATAAGTTTCGATCAGAAAAGTAAAACTCAGATATTAAAAGAAATGGTAGAAAGACAGAGTTTCAACTGCTTATTTATTTATCTGTGTTTTTTACTGAAGGAACCTGGCATGGATTGATAAGTCCCTCTTACATGGTTTCGAAGAAAAGAAAAATGCTTGATGAGTTCCCATAGATCATAGCTGGCAATAAATAATTTCAACATTAGAGGAGACGAGGAGAAGACATGGATGATTTATAGTGTTGGTTCCAAGTTTCCCATGGTTCCTTAGCTTCACAAGCACTGTGTTCATAGGGGATTTCAGATCAAATGAACTCAGCTGCCTTCTCCTTCCTGAGGGTGGTGCAGGGCCTCTATCTTGCTCTGACAGTGGCTCCTCGTGTGCATGCTGAGCGCCCGAATATATTACATTGCATAGGAGGCAATTAGGAGCTTGGAGAAGGAGGATTCCTTTGAAACCATCTGGTCTGAAACTACACTTGTATGTGCTCATATTGGAAGGAGAGTTTCGAGAGAACAAACCGCAACACTTAAGATGAAAAGCAAAGTGCAAGCAGCAGATGATGGTGTTTAAAAACACCAAGCGCATCTGTGTCAACTAGCAGTAGCACTATTTGCAGATGTTTTCCCAAAGACCTGCTTCATCCACAAGTATTGATATTAGTAGAATGAGCATCAGTGTCTAGTTAGTATCAATCACCATCCGCAACATTATTTTGGAAATAGTTGAACTCATAGAAGTCTTTCTGCAGCCGCCTTACTCTCGGTGGGTTAGGTATTCCATGGACCAGAATGCAAACGCTCTTTTAACTTGATATATAAAATGATTCGTTTTGTGGATTTGCCATCATGCTCCAAAGCAACAGATTTCAGAATACATGGTAACGCATTGCTTTGCAGGCGAAATGAACAAAGTAGGACATTAAGAAAGTATCGTGAATGGATTTTGGGATGTGTAAGTGGAGAGACTAACACACATACCACAGGACGGATAACTACCTTACCTGTAGGAACTTCCTGACTGGGAAGGTGTTTGAGAGGTGGTGTGATTATGATCAGAGCATGGGGGTTAGGGGGGCGGGACTGTTAAAGAGATGTCCTAAACTGCCTGGGGTAGGAGCTGACTCAGTATATCTCCATGCACAATGCATCCTAACACCACCCCTGCAATCAGAAATTGGCAACAATGTGAGGTATAGGAGAGCTGAACGGGTCGATCTGCATCGGGTCGTATGGACACTGTTCACTGATCTATACGCCAAACTATTGAACGATGTGGGGGTGGCAAAGGGTTGATGCCAAACCTTAATGTGTCATTTTAAGACATGTTCTCTTAGTAGTTGAATTGCTTGTGTGTTTTCTGTCAATTATGTGTGTTTTGATACGTTGATGTTCCTCTAGGCTAGTACTACACTTGCCTTGCCACTAGTAAAGAGTGGAGGAACATAGGTTTTGGCAAACAATAATTGCCAGTGGATTGAGGACATGAAGAATTATCAGCCCCATCGGCCAAAAACAGACTTTGATCCGCATTAAAAAAAAAAAAAAGTTTCACCTGGGCAAGGGCAATTAGCACTGGGGCAAAAATTGCCCTCGTGCAAGACACACATCCTTTCAATTAATTTGTGTACTGGCCAATGATTGTCCATGTCCTTTGCATTTGTTCTCTTCCGACGCCCAGTTTCTGGGACACCACACTTGCTGGCTTTTCCTACTTAATGGAAGTTGCTGCCCTCATACTCATGATTACTGCTGTATTATCCTGTATATTGAATTGTTCTTTCTTTTCCATGTCTTACTCTTGTGTGCCTCCTCATAGTGTTCCTGTGTCTTTGCATTTAGGAATGTAAAACATTTCCAAAAGAAAGCAAAAAATAAAAATCTTGTGCATGCTATTTAATCACTCCCCAGAAAGGTATTATAGTCACGAGTACAGTTCCTTCTGAACTGGACTCCCGCATTGTCTAGTACTGATCAACCTAGCTCCCACCTCTGCTCCCTCAGCAGAACAAAGAGAAACAGAGCTCAGTCTACACACATCTGCCTGATTCCATACTCTGGAAGTCAGTCCAGGTTATTCAAAGGTTAAGACATGCACCATCTGCTAAATGCTCTTATCAAAGAGTAGACATGTCCTCCCAAAACATGTTCCTGTAGGCAGGACATAGCACTTAAAGGTGGGGTGTGCTCCTATATAATTCTACCTAACGTATTGTTTTATTTCCGTCACAATTCTATGTCACTTGGCCAATCGGCATGAGAGGGAGCAGTAAAAGAAAACTGAGGAGGAAGTTGAACTGCAGCAGGAGGTGTGTACGTGGGGGCGGGTGAGATGGGATGTTGATCGCAGGAGAGATGAAAATGCAACATGGAAAGTGTGGAAGAGTGTTTGGCACAAAATGCACCTCATTCTAGGTCCCTGTGCCATGCTATGCTGATCCTTGGTGCTGTAACACCTTTTCCGCGCATTGGCTTGGACTGATTTGTTTAATTCGTCCTGTGCAGTGCTGTTGTGAGGTTGTTTGCTTGTGATGTCATCGATGATGCCATTTGTGATGTTATATTTTATTTATTTTGCATTTATAGCAGTGCCCAAAACCCTGAGGAATCTAGGCACTGTTACAGTAAGTGACAAGGCCACCCATAGTGGTTACAACAGACAGGTGGATCTAACAAGCATAATCTGTCAGAGCCACACTTCATGTAACGGGGGCTACATCAGGTGTACAGAAATGTAAAAGGACAACATTAGAGTAGCTGCACAGTCTGGAAAAGCAACACCTTATGCTACGGGGACCTACATCCGGTGTACAGACATGAATAAAGAACAAAGTAAGGGTAGATGCACGGTCTGAGAAAGCCACGACTCATGGTACGGGGCTACGTCATGTATACAGATATGCAGAAGGACACAAAATTAGACAAGCCCTAACTATTGGGCCAGGTCAGGGTACAGTGGTGTTGTAAGGGACCACGCTGGCAAAGGGAACAGTAGTATCATGACAAGTATAGTTACAAATACCTCATAGGGCAGCAGGGTCAAAATGAGGTGGTTTTGAAAACATGTTAAATTGCAGTTACACCAAAAAGGCTTAATAAGTCATGTGCGGTAGTTGCAGACAGGTTAAATTACAAATACAGTGCAGGACTGATGAGTCGAATTAGGGCAGTTGCCGGCAGGTTATGTAAGCGGGGCAGGCTGGGAGGCGTTAGGTGGTGGAGGACGGAGTTTGGAATAGGGAACAACCAGCTAGAACAATGTAAAACGAGTGTACATTCAATTACAAATGTATACATGGATCGTTTGAAATCTCAGTATGAGTTAAGGCATCATATCACGTTAGCTGCATTCTGATTAAACATGGTAGATGGGCGGGAAACCCAACAGACAGGAAGGGAATGATAACATGATGCGGTTAGTCAAGCACAAACAGGGAAATCCTTACCCTGCAAAGAGGGGGGCGACGTTGGCTGTGTGAGGCGGAGGCTGGATGAATCAGTATGGTATTGGAATCCGGCGTCAATGGCAAAGGCGCGGACTGCCATTAGGCCCACAATAAAGGTTAGAAAGTGTGTGTACATCTGGGGCTTGGCTCAACCCCTAGGTAGGTTCAGGGTAGTCGCATAAGTTCGGATCCTATGAAGTGTACAATTGTGGGCTCATACCTGAATCGATGGGTGTCTGCCAGGCTGCTTGCCAGGCATAGACAAGCACAGACAGGCTGCAGCGTTTCCCACCGGCCTTCCCTAGCAGATGCCAGCTTTGTCTGCCAGCTGTGGGGAGGCCCTGAAAATAGGCTGTGGCCATCCAATCAGGAGAAAGAATCAAAAGAAAATAAGTGGGCACCACTGGGTAGATAAATTTCAAGTATGGTATACGTGAGAATCTTGTATCAAGATAAGGTTTTTGGAAAAATTGAGAAAAATGGAGGAGGAATGGAGGAAAAAAGGAGCTGGCTGTGATGAGTCTGGAGACACCCTGACTCGAAAAACATGTGAAGCAGGAGACTAGATGGCAAACCTAGTCACACAGCGGCTCTCCGTTAGACCCAACATGGGTGGTGCAATTCCAGAAAGGAGTTCTTCAAAACTATAAATGCTCTATTCTTGAGCAGTATGAATTTCACAAAAATTCCCAAATAAGATCCAAGGCTTGGTTAAATAGATAGTTGTTTATCAAAAATAATCACTAATCCAATCTTAGTTAGGATGTGGCTAACACATCTCATAATGTGAGTAGACTTAATGTGCCAATGCATTTCGGAGAATTTTTCTCCTTCGTCAGGGCAAGTCTGTAATACTATGGTGTGATAATAACAAAACCAAATGATAGCATGGCATAATCATACGATATCAAGCAGTTGCGTACCAGAACATGAGTATTATAATGCAAATAACAAAGACCATTACAACAAAACATAGTCATAAAACAAAAAGAAATCACATACCAGAACGTTGGTGAATTCGAATCATGTTGGGGTGTAGAAAAGGAAAAAGCAAAAGAAAAGGAGAAATGAATGCAGTAGTATGGGATAGAAACGGGTAGTCATATATCTACATATGGTGGGAAAATGAAAAAGTTACCTCTCGAGTAGTGTAAAGCCAAAAAGGTTAAAATGGTGCTAAGTTTGTATCAGGCGTGTGATCTTCAATGACATTTGAAAGAAACACACGATCCGGAGCTGGACAGAAGTCAGATGGCGATCTATGGGTGTAAGACCATATTTAGTAAAGAGTGTCAAAGCCAGGTACTTGGATCCTGGTAATGTAAGGAACTGCTCGAGGGCATACCTGTGATCTGCAGCAGCCGGGGGGACGCTGTATCGCCGATTGAAGGCGTTGCTAGGGTAACAGTTACAAATATAGTCACGTGACCGCATCGCGTCCATGGAATGGCGCGATGCGTATCGTTCGTAAAGGGACGCTGCATATGTGATTTTCAGGCGAATGATAATCAAAAAAAGCATTTATGGGGACTATTGTAAGTCATTCTGGAATAATAGAAAGTCAGAAATGAAGAAAAAAGAAAAGCAAAACATAGACATAAAAGAAATACTAATCAAGTGAAAACACAAGAGTTACTAATCGAGTGTGAACACAAGTAATATGTGTATATGCAAGGAAAAAATTGACTGGGCCTAATAAAGTAAATGCAAGTGTGTAGGTGCTCAGAGATCAAAACATGGACATACAAGCAATACTAATCCAGTGAAAGCACAAGAGATACCATTCAGGTAAAAACACAAATTATATATATACTTTGAACAAGCCACTAGGGAGTGGTGAAACGTGTCTGGCTGCCGTCAGGCTTGAATACTCTCACTGGGAGAATTTTCCTTTTTTTAAACGCTGCAAAATGAAATAAAGGTTGTTTTACACATTACAACCAAAGTCGCAGTGTTTGCTATTGGCTTTCTGTGTATTTTATATTAATGGAACACTTGTTGTGGAGTGCTGCTCGTTTGGACAGTTTTTTGTGGAGTTTTCTGTGGATGCCGTTCAGATTTCAAATATATATATATATATATATAAAGAAATGTGCGTCTGAGGATGTTCAGAAACATGCATCCTTGTCGCGGGTGGTAGCACTAAAGGTTGCCACCTTGGGTCCCAAACAAGACGTCCGGGAATAGCAACACAGGTGCAAAAGCGCAGGTGCACGGGAGTTACAAAGTATTAATTATCAGATAAAGTAGGATAGTGCGTACATATAGTACAAAATGTAAAAACGACTATAGGTGGCATCAAACAGCATGGGAATACTACACATGCAAAGGTGCATCCGATTCTTGGATATAACAATAATGGAAGATCCCATCATTACACAAGAGGTTGGAAGCACTTATAGATAGTAAAACATGGTAGTGTGTACATGTAATGCAAGCAAGCGAAACATCTGATGAATCATAAACAGTATATACAACATTACATGAAATCCAAGAGGAAGTACAACAGATTTAAATATAACAATGATAGTTGATCTCTTCATTGAGACCATTGGGATAGACTCCCAAGTCTGTCAATCCAAAATGTTTTTCTTCTATTGAGCCGCAGGCCGAAATCCTCATGAGGATTAACTTTGTTCAACACTTCTAGGATTAAGAACCTGATGTGTGTCAAATTGTGGCGTTTCTCACTCCAGTGACGAGCCACTGCTGAATTAGGGTTTGAATTACGAATACAGGAGCGATGCTCATTCCAACATACTTTTGCTGCTCTTGTGGAGTGACCAACATAATATTTCCCACAGGGACACTTAATTCCATATATAATGTTTACACTGTCGCAGGTGCCAAATGTCTTAAGAAAAATCTTGTTGCCTGTGCTAGGATGGTATATGATGTTCCCTTTGATTACCAGATTACAGTTGGCGCAGTGTAGACAGGGGTATATCCCAGTATGTTGGGTGATAGGTTCTTTCATGGGGGGTCTTGTGCAAACCAATTCATCTTGTAGCTTTTTACTTCTCTGGTAGGCAAATACTGGAAGTTGGTCAAATAGATTCTGCACTCTTACATCGTTCTTAAAAATGCTCCAATGTTTTTTGATGGAATTTTTAATCTTGTTGCTCTGAACAGAAAATCTCGAGACATATACTAGTGATTTGAGTTCTCTTTTATGTTTGGTGGTACTGGACAACAAGGTGTCTCGGTCAAGAGCATTCACTCTCTGGGATGCTGAATCTAGTTCTTCCTTTTTGTAGCCGCGTGCTAAAAATTTGTCTTTCATTTCCGATTGTTGAGCTAAACAGTCTTCGGGATCACTAACCATTTTTTTAACTCGCAATAGTTGGCTAAATGGTAGGTTCCTAAGTAAACTGGGTTGGTGAAAGCTCAAGCTATGTAGTAAATTATTCCGATCTGTGGTTTTACAGAACATAGTGGTACTGTAGCTGGTATCCTTCTTCTCTATTTGAACATCAAGGAATGTAATTTTGCCTTTGGATATTTCGCTGGCAAATTGGATGCACTGGTCAATGTTGTTGAGATATTCAAAAAAGTCATTGAATGTGGCTTCAGTACCTATCCATATTCCAAAAATGTTGTCGATATAGTGTGACCACAGGTGTATATTTTTGCTCCATTCTTGATTGTTGAGTATATGATCCATTTCAAATTTGTACATGAAGCAATTCACATATGGTGGTGCCATGGCGGCACCCATCGATGTACCGGAGATTTGTAGAAAGAGCTTATTGCGATACTGGAAATATGAATTCTCTGCAATGAATTGAAGGAGATTCGATATGAATTCTTTTTGTGCACATACTGCTGGTGTTTCCGGTAATAACCATTCCACAGATTCTATGCCAAGGTCATGGGGTATGGATGTATACAAACTCTTAACATTGATAGTAAACATCAGATGATCTTGTTGGAAGGTTATGGTATTGAGTTTCTGTAAAAAATGTGTGGTGTCTCTGATATAAGTGGAAGTGTTCTGTATTAATGGTTGAAGAAAGAAATCGAAATAGACTCCCAGCTGTTGGTTATGCTGTCCATGCCTGCAACTATTGGTCTTCCTGGTGGTTTAGCCAAATCTTTATGGATTTTGGGTAATGTGTATAAGTTGGGAATTCTTGGATGGGTATTGTTAAGGAATCTGCGGGTATGTTCATTGATCCAGTCAAGTTCCATGGCTTTGTCAAGTAGTATTTCAAGATTCTGTTTGATGGACACGGTGGGGTCATGGTCCAAGGGTGCATAGATGGTTTGATCTTGCAGTTGCCTGGTACATTCTGTATCATAGTCAGTGGTGTTCATAATTACCAAAGCACCTCCTTTGTCAGCTGGACATATTGTTATGTTCTTGCCACAATAAAGGTCTCTAATGGTTTTCATCTCGTGGGGTTTCATATTCTTATGTGGTGGAATTTTATAGCTGATCCGCTCGAGGTCTCTGGTAACAAGTTTTTGGAAGATATCTATCGATGGTACTGAGATAGGTGGCATGAATCCACTCTTAGCTCTAAATCTTGAAAATCAGGAGCATCAGTAGCGCTCTCGTGGGTTTCTAGTTCCTCAAAGAAAACTTTAAGTTTCAGTTTTCTTATGAACTTATAAAGTTTGATCTTGGTGTCGAACAATGTCGTGCTCAACCCCTTCTGAAGTGTGTTCTCTTCAGTCTTGCTCAATATTTTGTGAGATATGTTAATAACTTAGTTTTCCTTAGTTGTAGTCTCATTTGTGGCTTGTTTCTGAGATTTCCTCCTCCCCCTGCGGGTTCTTTTGGGAGGGTTATTTTGGGCGAGGAAAATTCTCCAAAATGCATTGGCACATTAAGTCTACTCACATTATGAGATGCATTAGCCATGTCCTCACTAAGATTGGATTAGTGATTATTTTTGATAGACAACTATCTATCTAACCAAGCCTTGGATCTTATTTGGGAATTTTTGTGAAATTCATACTGCTCAAGAATAGAGCATTTATAGCTTTGAAGAACTCCTTTCTGGAATTGCACCACCCATGTTGGGTCTAACGGAGAGCGGCTGTGTGACTAGGTTTGCCATCTAGTCTCTTGCTTCACATCCAATCAGGAGAGTCAGTGGGTGGCACTCCACCAAAACATTGAGGCAGTGTAGATAGCTGGTGATGGTGGTGGCCATCTTCTAAGTCCCAATAGATGGTAAGGGCATTATGTTGCAAAGTGCAGGCCCTCAACTCCATTTGATGTCGTTAGTCTTAGCAGTGCATTGCCGTGGTGCGAATTATGGTTGCATAGTATTTTTGTTTTCGGTTTTACCTTGCAACCATAACATCCCTTTAACAAAGTGTTTTCATTGAATTTCATATGTTTTTACAAGTGCAACGTGTCCATAACGTCCCTTTAACAACGTTTTTTCAGTGAATTTTATAGGTTTTTATTAGTGCAACTTTACCATAACGTCCCGTTAACAACGTTTTTTTCACTGAATTTCGATGGTATTTATAAGTGAAAATGTTTCATGATGTTACAGCACTGTGTATAAGTTATTAATAATTCATCTTTTAACATATATGAAAGTACTATAAACCTCCTTTAACAAACATGTTTTTTGCAGTGCATACTGATGTGTGTAGTTTTCTCCACTGTACCCCCAAAATGTGACCAATGGCCAGTGTTCATGGCTTGCAGAAATAGCCAGTCTCCATAATCCATGGCGCATGGGCTTCGGCCATGCTTCAGGCACCAAAATGCAAATCAAAGTTGACATGTGTCCTTGCACAGAGCCAAGGCCCACTGCCCAGGCACCAAAGTTATATCACTATCTTTTGTTCATACATGTTGACACTTTTGAATAAATTAAACACAGGACAGATTTGCAAAAGCATGCTTTCAGGTCCTTGCAGATGTGACTCGCACAGGTCTGCTGCAAATCCATCCAGCACTTTGGGCTATAGCCTCAAGCAGAATTTTGTTTTCCATTCAAGCCTATCCTGATTTCGAAAACCTTACCACATAGCTGGTCATTGGTAGCCATGCCCACTTTAACCTCATTGCCTGTCCCTGGTGGCCATGGCTAGTGGCCAGATTGCTCTGGCCACTCAATGGCCACAGGTTATGCCTCAGTCACCAAAGTTATATCACTATTTGTTGTACCTACTGTGAAGCCATCATGAAGCAAGATACAGACAATGGATTCAAAGTCCAAAATAATCTGATTTATTAAAGTAAATGTCAGGATGGTAGAAAGCCTTACTTGCCCCATGCTAAGGTGGGATTTCCCTACCTGAACACAAGATAGTCTGAGTCAGTAAGTTCAACTTAAATGTCTGTCTGTGCCCAAAACCTATACTTGCCCACACAACTAAAGCTAAACAACGTCAAGGGATGTTTATAACCAAAGACATAGTTAACAACAGAAAGTTCTGAGCTTCTTCCAGCTCTAGCTTCTTCCTCAGCTCCCCTTGCTGAAGTTTAACACAGTTCCACAAAAGTCTCCAGATTACCTTTCGCCAGTTCAAGGCAATACAATTTTGCATAGTCCTCAGGGTTCCCTTGCCCAAGTTCCAAGCAACACAGTTAAGAAAAATAGGTGTTGAGGCTCCGTCCTCAAAACAGTACTTGCAGCTCCTCAAGTCTCAGGATTCCCTTCCCCAAGACTTTAACATAGCAAGGGGTATTTGTTTTAGTCTTTTCAAAAAGGTTCAACAACAGTCTTGACTTGTTTCGCAATGTCTTTAGTATACACAATGTAAGGCTCACTGGTCTAGGCGCACATGTTAGACCACACAGTACACCCATCACAGGTTGCGCAACCAGGATACCTAGGCTCCGCTGCCCACACAGGTTCTTCTGTACTTGCCCCTGTGTTCAGAGTCACACTCACTTAGCTCCTCTTTGTTGGCCTCTTGACTTTATGTGCAGGTTTACACTCCTATGACTTCTCCTAGTTAGCCTCTTGGCTTGGCCAACATGTGTCACACACCTCGTACCATTGTTTGGCCTTGCTGCAATATATTTGTTCATAAAGTTCACTTTCAGATGGTGTAATTCATGCCCCACCTTGGTTACACTCTTTCGCACTTGTGCTCTATTTCGTAGGGTACTTTCATTGGGGCACTTTCTTGTTTTAGCTTTCATCAATTTACCTCCATGCAGTCCGCTAGGAGCACTCCAGCTTGTGAGTGTCATCCTTTGACACCTGCCTGTCCTCAGCATTCCTTTCCGATGGCTCCCGCAGCTCTATGCTTATGTGCGAGCCCCACTCGCATGCCGGGTGATAATACCAGCACTTCCAGTGCTTCTGAACAGAGGCCAGTGGCGTCCTCGCTCCAGCTGCTTGCGTTCCATTCTGGAGGCTCTCACAACTGTGAAAATTGCATGGCCCCCTCGCTTTGGGTTTCATAAACTCTCTGGGATATCGGTCGGCTTCCTGTCTCCTTCACAGGTCCCACCATGACTGTCTCCTCACAACACAGGTCCTCAGCTGGTTTTCCTTTTGCTCCCCTTGCTTGTTGCACTGGTCTCCCTTTATACACCTGCAACCACTTGACAGGTTGCAGGTGTGGTTTCCCTATTGGATCTGTCTGACTGTGATTAAAGGGACATGCATGACCTTGCAAGTACTCTGCAGGCATCTTCTTCATCCCAGTACTAAAGTGGTGAAAGCAAGGTTCAGTGTACATTACTCTTAGTCACCTCTTCCTTGTCCCAGTACTATTAAAAGATGAACATGAGGAAATCAGGGCATTGGTTCTACAATAGCCAATAAAGGCCAGGGGAGGGTTAGGTTGGTCTTCTACAGGGAAAGGGGGATACCATGTCTCGCCTGTGGGCACCCCAAACGCAATCCTCAAGGACACTCCACCCTGCTTCTCCACCCCCAGGGCCAAGATCCAAAATCGATGGGCTTTCCCTAGCCATCTGAGAAGAGGATCCAGGGGAAATAGGACTGAGAGTACCCTCAAGTTTCTCACACTACATTATCAAACTTTATAGAACATGGACACCATTGCAAAAGCATGCTTTTGGGTCCTTGCCAATGCTCCGCGCACAAGTTTGCTGCAAATCGGTCTGTGTTTCATTTTTCAAAAGTGTCTGCTGTGCTTGGAAGCAGGAGGAAGATTCATCAGCTGTTTTAGAGAGCTGGAGCCTGTTGTCCACCTGTATCATGCCTGCCGAATGCAGGAAGCCGCTGCGTAGTTGCCAAAGAGCTTGGAGGGAGAAGGAGGTGCCTGAACGGGGGTAAGAGACCCAGAAACAGCCACGGGAAACACCAGGGGAGGGTTGGTAGACCGGGAGGATTGCTGGGAATCCCGAGGGACCATATCATATTGAGACAAGGGTCTGGGTCCCGCACCCAATAAGGAGTGACATCAAGAGTTATCTTCTTCGTTGTAGTCCCTGGCAGTCTGGGAGACCAGGGCTACTTAAACCACAGACTAGAGAAAGACACCTATACCAAGGGGTTCTGGGATCCAAGAGAAAGAAACCAATACCAAAGGGGTTTGGGATCCAAGAGAAAGAAACCAATACCAAAGGGGTTTGGGACTCGAGAGAAAGAAACCAGTACCAAAGGGGTCTGGGACCCGAGAGAAAGACACCAATACCAAAGGGGTCTGGAACCCGAGAGAAAGACACCAATACCAAAGGTGTCTGGGAACCGAGAAAAAGAAACAAATACCAAAGGGGCCTGGGACCTGAGAGATAGAAACAAATAGAAGGGGTTATGGTACCCGATAAAGAGAATATCTGGCAGGATAGGGAACTGGATATCATTATTGAGAATTGTGAAGAGCTAAGAAGGGTCTGGGACCCATATCCAATAATGAACTGCCTACAAAATCATTGTCATAGTCAGAGTACCTGTCAGAGTAGTGAACCAGGTGGGCTGTGAACACACTAAACACTGTGAGCACTGTAAGAAAGGTTGGGGGAAAGGAGACATAACCCCTGGTGGTGTTGAACATTTTGAAAGAAGCCGGGAGAAGAGAGTCATTCGCTTAGCACTGAGAAGAGCTTAAGAAAGGCCAGGGGAAGAGAGACATACACCCTAGTAAAACCATTCACTGGTTGGTTCACCTTAAAACGCCAGAAATGATTGGCCAATTAGGGAACAATAAGCCAGTCAAATATTCAGGGTGACCAGACAAAATGATCCCAGGCTTGACAAGAAGGACAAATGCTTTGAAGTGGTCACAAGGTGGCATGTGGAGTACAGTTTTGATTTATAACTAATATACTTAATAATTGCTATTCAAATTCAAACAGCCACTCATCAACTTGGACTACCACCCTTCTTTTGCACAACCAAAGTCCAATCACAGTTTGGAAACAAGAAAGAAACAACCAGCCACACTCCATAATATATGTACATTTTGCTGATCGGGCATTTAAACAAGAGCATAGACTGTCAATTTGATCACATCAATTAAATAAGCAGGGAGAATGTGCTATATATCACAGAGATTAAAATACATTTCTCATCAGCATTCACATCTCCCCAATCAACTCTTTAATAACCTTCATCTAAATGTGGGAGCAATTGAAACATGTATTCCATCATCATATTTAATAATGCTAGTATGACCATTGACTGCTAGAATTTCTGTCTTTTTCTCTACCCAAACATTGTGTCAAAGCATTTCCATATGTTCATCTACATGCAGAATTATGTCTTCCCCCTATATCACTCAGGCATTGCTGCCCAACATTGTGTGGATGACAACTTTTTCTACCAAAGAATAAGCACAAGTCATAATGTGGTACATACTAGGGCCATGGTGGGCCTTTTTTCTTCATTGAGGAATGTAAATCGGTTCCTACCATATTTAAACATAGCGCTCTATGCACTACAACCATGGAATCTGTCAGTAATCTCTGATATATCCATGATGGTCAGCCGTCTACCATTATCAACACAGTTCTTGCTAAATCTCCATGCCCACTCGCATTGGCAAATAGATTTTATGAAAGGTGAGTAACATTTGCATGGAACTCGACCTTGCTGGTGACTATGGCGATGTTTGAAACCTTTATTTGACGTTTACTGCAAACAAACTTTGTTTGCAGTAAATGTCAAATACATGTTTTGCTATGTATGGATGATCTTTGGATGTCAGCATTGCACCAAATATGAAGTGTGCATTTGGTGAAGTTCAACATTTTACAGAAAACAATGGTATATATTTTGTCATGTATCGCCTAGGGGTGAGTTTATTTCTCTTAGGTCTAATGGGATTTTTATGAATTTGTAAGGCTTGCAATGTTATTCAACCAAGAGTCATCATCCATAACTGCAGTGTGGTGTGTTGCTTTTAGGCAGGCCAAGTGTGCGGCTGAAAGCCCAGTGAGGAGGTCATTTCCCCCATCGATGTGTGAGATAATGAGTGCCGGGACCAGCATACAGAATTTCTTCTGGGGAATGAATGGTTTGATTTTGCGGCGTGTGTGGATCTGTAGCCATGTGGTTTGTGAGTTTTTGGCAATGTGCTTTTGGAAGGGAAGGCTACTATTAATAATGATGCCAAGGTATTTGGCTGAGTTTGACAGTTGAGGGGTGAATCCCTCCAGGCACATGTCATCCAGCCATTGTTGCACAAGCTATTGTTTGTTGGGTGGAACGATGAAGACAAATTCGGCCTTGGTCTGGTTCAGTTTAAGGTAAGCATTTGACATCCATGTTTCGATAGTAGTAAGGCATTTGCAGAGGTGAGCAATGTCCTGGGGGCCACTGACTTTAAAGTACAGCTGAGTGGCATCAACATACTGATGGATGGCTATGTTCGGGTCATTTAGGAGAGTTCCCTAGGGTTCCATGCATAGATTGAAGATGATTGGGGAGAGAATGGAACCTTGTGGGACACCATATGTGATCGGGAGTCTGTTAGATCTGAATGTACCAATTTGTATGACCTGGGGCCTATCGGATGAGTGGGATGCAAACCATTTTTAGACAGTTCCAGAGAAGCCCATCCTGTCAGCAAGGAGGCAGAGGAGTATTTGTTGAACAACTGTGTTGAAGGCAGCTGAGAGGTCAAAGGGGACTAGGAACCACAGGTCCCCTGTGTTGGTGATTCTGAGAGCATTGCCCACCACTTGGATAGTTGCAGTCTCAGTGCTGTATTTGGGGTGGAAGTCAGACTGGCGATCATGGTGGAGGTCAAGCTGGTCGATTTTGGCAAGTAGTTGGGCAGCAAATACTTTCTTGGTAAGCTTCCCAATGAACAGGAGGCTCGTGATAAGCCTGTATTTGGCGACGGCCTCTGGGTCAAGCAAGGGCTTTTCAAAAAGGGTTGTATGAGACTTGTCTTCAACACATCTGGAAATGCACCTTCACTGAGCAAAGCATTTACAATAACGAGAAGTTAATTAATTGCTGGGCCAGTGAGGTGTTTAATGAGGGGGGCTAGGAAGAAGTCATCCATGTAAGTAGTGGGTTTGAGTGAAGCAAGTGTGTCTGAGAGATCCTTAGGAGAGAGGAGGCTAAAGTCTGTCCAGCAGGGCAGTTACCAAGGTGGAGGGAGTGGGTAGCAAGGCTCTCTCTGGTTTTGAGGCATTGATGTGACCTCTGATTCGATCAATTTTGTTAATGAAGAAGCAGGTTGTTCCCTTGCATCTCTCTTGTGAAGTTGGGACCTCTGAGACAGGTGTGAGCTTGAAGCAATGCTTGAATATTTCGAATAAGTCTTTGCTACTGTTAGAGGCTTTCTCAATTGTGGAAGTGTAGTAAGCTGACCTAGCCTCAGAGATCATGTGTCTGCATTGGGTACGCACGGATTTACATGGTGCACTCAAACCCCTGTTCTATACTGGATGGCCTCTGGCATGGCATAAACGTCTGTCTAATGTACTGTAATCCCACTTAGCAAAGGACTTTGAAGAATACTGTTCTGCACACCACACCAATTATATAATGGCATAACATATGGTGGGTCATTTTTAAAGTTTAGTTTATTATTTGTAGAGCACACCTAACCATGGGGTATCTGGGCTCTTAAGCATAAGAGTTTATACAAGTACAAAAACATTAGAACACTTGACAAGTGGCTCAAGGTCATGTGTTACAAATTGGTCAGCAAGCCAACATCAAGAATAAATGCACAGTAGCAGCAGCAAATGACAATTGATCGTAGACCCAAGTTACATATTGGTCAGTTAGCCTGTATAGTCAGTGAAACAACAGAGTGCTAGGACAAGAATTCAGGCAAAGGCAGGGGCACCCAAGTGAGGGCCTAGCACTAGCCCTATAAAACAGAAACAATACAATCATCACAACAGAGGAGAGGCTTCAAATATAGGTGTTGGACACTGTAAGCTAGGTTTGATGTTTCTGAGCAAAGAGCCAGTCTTTCACTTTGGTCCTAAAAGTCCAGAATGCTGCTTCGGCCCTGATAGTTGTAGGGAGGGCGTTCCCATTCTTTGCTGCTAGCACAGGAAAGCTGGACCCGCCTGCAGTTTTCAGTTTGTACTTAGGAATGTGCAGGCAGTGTGAGTAGGAATGTGCAGGCAGTGTGAGTAGCCGGATCTAGTAGGTCTGGTAGGTTAGTTCCTAGAGAATTTGTCAACCAAATGTTTAGGGGCTGTGATATACAAGCATTTGTGTGTGATAACTAGCGTGCGCAGAGCAAATCTTCTAATGGCAGAGATGTAATTAGAACGTGGGATATTAAAGGGAGATCTTAGAGCATTATTCTGAAGCACTTATAATTTATTCAGATTTCATTCGGAAGAGCCTAAGAATAAGGTATTGCAGTAGTCCAACTTAGATAAAATCAATGCCAGGGCGAGCGTGAGATAACTGTTGGTAGAGAGGTAAGGTTTGTACGCATTGATCAATTTGTTGGCATATGCTGTGGCTGAGGCTATAGTATTGACTTGTCTTTTGAGGGAAAGAGTGGAGTCTAAAAAGACGCCCAGTGTTTTGACCTCACTAGCGACTTTGATGATGTTCCCATCAATGTTAAATGTCTTGTACCGAGTATCTAGTCTGTTTAGGTGAGCTTGGGATCCAATGATCAGTAGCTCAGTCTTGTTGTTTATCCAAAGACTATGAGCGGCGATCCATGCCTGAATTTCGAAGTATATTTAATTTAGCATTTTAGAATCTTTGTCATAGCATCCAGTGAGCGTGATGAGGATTTGGGTGTCATCTGCATAGTTTGTGTAAGTGACACCCAGGCTATCAAGACAATCAAAGAGGAGCTTTGTGAATATATTGTACAGAGTGGGCAAAACACACGACCCCTGTGGGACTCCACAATAAATAGGTATTGGATTGGCAGATGCTGTGGGTGCAAAGACCCTTGTTGTTCTGTTTGAGAGAAAGGATTTGATCCAGCTAGCGGCATTCGAGGAGAATGACGCCGCTGTATTCAGATGTTTTGTAAGGATCTGGTGGTCAACAAGATCAAACGCTGCTGAGAGGTCCAGCAAAAGGAGAATGGCCAGGTTGCCTTTGTCTTTGGCCTCATCCATTTGGATTTTTAGATCTAGGAGGGTGGTTTCAGTACCGTGCCTAGATCCGAGCTCTGAAACCAGCTCTGAAACCAGATTGACGCAGGCCCAGAAGATTGTTGTCCTCAAGATGTTTCTGAATTTGTTGATAGGCTGCTCTAACTAATATTTTTAAGAGGAATGGAATGGTTGTTAAGGGCCTATAATTAGTGGGTATGTTTGGATCTAGATACGTTTTTTGGAGGAGAGGCAAAACCCAGGCCTCTTTGAGATTGTTGGGGACTGAGCAGCTTTCAAAGGCATAATTAATCAAGGCATTGATGAACGGTGCTAAATCTTTTGCTCCTTCCTTAATAACTGAAGCTGGACAGGTATCTCCCTGGCTTTTCGATGGTTTTAAACTAGTGATGATGTTTTCAACTTCTTTTCTCGTGACTGGAGAGAAGTAGTAAGAGTGACACGATGAAGGCTGAGGGTCAGGCAATTTGCTTATGTTGGAGCCTAGGCTACTTTTTTTGTTTCAATTTTAGCTTGTAACAAGGCTACTTTGTCATATAAAGCCTTTTGGCTGTTGGCAAACAAAGCCGTATCTTTGATGCAGGCTTCTGAAGGTGGTGTAGGGGACTCCAATTCTCTTAGTATGGTAAAGAGCTATTTCGTTCCTGATTTCGCATTTTGGATTCTGACGTTGTAAATCTCTCTTTCGGTTTTAAGGGTGGCTGCGGCAGAGGTGAACATTTCCTTGTGAAGGATTGAGGGTGTTTTTCTCCAAGTGGCTTCGGAGGATCTTTTGGCATTACAAAGGGTTTTTAGGTCAGCCGTGAACTATTTATTTAAGTGGGCTGATGGTTTAGCCTTTCTTAATTTAAATGGGGCAATTTTATTTAAGGCTTGGTCTAGAGTACAGATATGCATGTCTACAAGAGAGGATGGGTCCTATTCGAGATAAATTGGACGGATTAGTGATGGGATGAAGTAGTGGTAGTAAGTTGTCTAGAGTTATGTTGCGATTGTTTCTAGAAGATGATCTGCCGGCAATGGCAGTGCAGGCATCAGGGAAGACGCTCTCCTGTATTGTAAAGGTAATGCCATGGTGGTCTGATCAGGCACATGGTACATTGTTATGGATTGTGGTAGCATAGTTTAGGTCTGCCAACCAATCCAGTGGTCTGCCCTTGTTGTGTGTAGACTCATTAATCCGATGTTTGAAGCCAAGTTGTGAGATAGAATTCTCTATGGCTGTGGCATTAGGGTCATTCAAGTCATGAAGGCCTAAGTTGAGATCTCCCAGCAATACAATTTGGGATCCTGGTGTGATGTCTTCCTTGAAGGAGGAAATTGAACCAGGGGGCCGGTAAATGAGATGTATTAAGAGGGGCCAGATGGCTGAGAGAGGGCGTTTAACCAGCAGAAGTTCAGCTGAAGGGAAGCCTGCTTTAGAGAATTCTCTGAGGTCCAGGTGCGATTTGCCCGTGAAAGCCACCCCCCCACCTTTGCCAGAGACTCTATCTTCGCTGATGATCGTATAGTTATCTGGGAGAGCTAAGGGCAGGCCGGGTCCTGCCGCAGTATATAACCAAGTTTCTGTTATAACAAGGAAGTCCTAGTTGGTTGGTGGAGATGAAGTCAGCAATGTCAAGGGCGTGATATAACAGTGATCATGCATTAATGAGAGCTCCTTTAATGACTGGCACATCTGGAGCATCTGTATCTGGTACTCCACATGCTGGAGATATAGATGCAGGTAGGCAAAGGTTTTTGTTGGCGTCAGTAGACTCGTTAGGCGGGATAGTAGACAAAATACTGGTCATATTGATAGTGGCAGGCGGTGCCAAAAGCCTAGTTTTCGTTTTAGTGCCTTGGAGACGAAATCCCAAACTAGCATTCCTCTGGCTCAGTGGGCACTGGGCCCAAGTCGTGGGTGGCGAAGCGAAAAGCTGGATGCTAGCTGGTGCTGACTTCGGGCAAGGCTATGGTGTGGGAGGCTCAAGAGAAGGAAGGAATCTTGTTGGTGCTATAGTGTGAAACAGAGGTAAGAGAGTCGCCATAGTAAGCGTTACGGTCTGTAAGGTGGCCATAAGTGCCATGGGTAAAGTAGCACAGGCTAGTGTCTTAGGGGTGTCAGTGAGCGTGCAGCACGGGAGTAGGAGTAAACACCTAACACCTAATAGCTAAAATAGCATCAGGAGCAAGTCCCCGACACCACAATACAGTGAGGAACTCTAGTCAATAAATTACCTAGGTGCCACTTGCAGTACTTACAGGCAGGTTACAGTGGTAGTGTACAGCCTTAGCAACATAAATGGCATAGAGATCAAATCCATAACATCACAATACAGTGAGGAGCTCTAGTCCTAAATGCATAGCCGAAAGCTTCATTGTATGAAAGGAGCACGGCTAACGCAACGGAAGGCTAACAGGCACAGTGAATGTAGATAAGTCTGCAAAGGAAGGCCTCATGGCGAAGCAGTGATAGTGGTAGAAGAGTTCAGTGACAGCAAATAAAGATGGAGGCAGAACAGCTGAAAAGTCAAGCACTAGGCATGCAATGGAATATTACGACTTTGTGTGAGGGCGCAGAACGTGTGAAGGCACGACAATACAAGTAAAAATACCTTAGATTCAGACAGAGACATTATGCTGGTCGAACAAGCATAGATTATTATTACAGTAACAGTTATTGAGCTATGCAAATCACGTTTGTTGGCTAGTGGTTTGCTCACAATGCTAACAAGTGCGGATCAGGTGGTTAGTAGTCAGCCACACTCGGAACAGCAAACTCACACAGCGTAAAGTGAGAAATAGGGTACGAGAGTGGCATAATGTAGATAATCCTTGCGCAGGAGGCACTAAGACTGAGTATCCTAACAAGCGGTGGCGGATGCCAGTAAGAAGCTGTGGGGTAGAACTTTGGTTTTAGGTAGTTAATGCGAACAGTGGCAATATGGGATTAGTAGGATTGGCCTTACCAAGATGAAATGGATAGGCGAGATGTCGATCGAGGATGAAGCAAAGACAGAAGGTGTGGACATGGGTCCTCCCAGCTCCGACAGGCGTCTTGATCATGGGCCATTGGCGGGGGCCGGCGTTCGCCTGCCGGCTCCCGGATTGGCTGTTTAAATGCCAAAGCAGCCCAATCAATACAGCACAGGGCTGGATACAGGAAGCAAGTTGTGCCAGAGTGTTGTGGAGGCTATTTTAGAAAGGCTTGGCCCCAATATAGTTCTAGGCAGCTCGCACTAGCAACATGAAGTTAAATAGCCTACACCTTGTGAAAATGCTATGAAGGCAAGCAGTGCCCAGATGGGACAATATGATGATGAAGGCTCCATTTTTGGGATGCCAGTGAAATCGGGTGGCGGTTTACCCGCATTTGCCACAGTGGGCTTACCGGATCAGGTGAGGGTCATCAAGATCATAGCCAGCGGCCATGATGCAGTGCAGGATCGCAGAAGGTCACATCTTCTCCAGAGGATGCAGGGTCGAGGAAGAGGTGACAATGCAAGTGACGCCGCAACACATGAACACCAACAACATATAACTGAATGCCAACATTACTGCACTGACCCAAGGTACACGCATACTAACGCATCTGCAAGCAATGCTAGTAATTATTTACTGTGTAAATATTAATTGCACAGACCATAGTCTAGAATTCCTATCCCTGTGCTTAGCAAGGATGCTATGATTGTGGAGGCAGGCATGTATCTATCAATTTCTGTTAGCACGTGGCTGCTGAGCATTCACTGTACGGCTGAATAGATCAATAGGGAGAAAGATATGCACATATAAGTAGAAAAAGAAGCCAGGCCTCAGGATTCTGTGACTACAGTGTGCAGCCTGATTACTGTATGAGGTATCGATTGGGACCCCTTATCTAATAGAACATGAGTTGCCTATTTAAACATCATAATAATGGCTGGCTTTCTCCGTCAGCATGCGGTGGGTGCATTGGTGCAAGTGGCGGTGATGAATATGTGGGTGCACGCTTCCTGGCCTCTTTGACAGCACCATTGTTTTGTGTCTATTGCCTTGAAAAGAGCATTCTGCAATTCTGAATAGAAGCTCTGAAAGCACAGGCCCCCCTTCCTCCACCCCCCTCGCCCCCAACATGCAAAATAAACACATCTTTCCACGATACATTACTTTTGTCGACTCCTTGTCAGCTTTGGTCATGGAGTGGCCATGAACACATTTTTGATGACAGATTTCGGAATAAAGGCAGGGAAGCATGTATTAAGCCTGTCTGGTGGAAGCTAGGGAGCTAATATCTTTATGGTAATTACAAATCCTTAAAAATACATTATCTTTCTGGATGTTATATTGCTGTGTGTGGTGTTATTGAAGAAAGCAATGATTTGTAAACAACCCTTGGCAGAGAGCACAGAACTTAATTTTGTTTAAATAAAGGGAAGAAAGATTAGAATTCATGTGCTGCACCAGGACTGGCAAGCAGAGGGGATGTTTTGATATATGCACTGGAGCGTTCATGATTGCTTAAATATTAACTGTTCTGCGAATACACAAATAATGCACGATAGAGAAGGAAGCCATGATTAGGGCCGAGGGGATGAAAAGGAAGGCGCAGCGGCTGACCGCAGTCGTGTCTTCCATGGTCAGAGCCTCGCTTGCTGACCCTTGCCTCTCTCTTGTAGGCTCTTGTTATTTCCACAAGCTATTTTGATTGCGTTTCCCAAGGCTTGCATACATCTTTGCCAACGCTTTCTCTCTCTCTCTCTCTCTCTCTCTCTCTCTCTCTCTCTCTCTCTCTCTCTCTCTCTCTCTCTCTCTCTCTCTCTCTCTCTGAGGAAGCACATCGAGCTGGGTAATTTCCTGTAGATTGCAAATATATTTGCATCACGGTTTATTTATTGTCAGTGCGATGTGAAATAAACATGGCATATTTTCACAGTTTTGAGTAAGTGGAAGTGCGGGAATGTAGATATAAAAATGGGGGCCATTAAAAGAGGGGACGGCGTTTGATTGTGAGGAGATGAATAGCAAAGAATAGCTGTGTAAGAGCGCAACTTGGCACGTCTTTTTTTAGTGTGCCTTGGGCACGCTGATGTGCCGAGTTTATACATTTGCGTTTGGAGCTTTATTGCTGCATGGGTTTAGACATGTGGCCGTAGGTACTGACCATCTAGCCATGGGCGTAATTTTAGGTGGAAATGGGGGGTTTTGTCCCCCCAACTTTCATGGCCCACCATTTTGTCCCCATTCATTTGGCTGGGGCATCTTTTCTTCGGATGTCATGTTCCGCCCCAACATTTTCAGCAAAGTTACTCCACTGCATCTAGCTCCTGGCATTAGCAGAGATTGGGCCTCATTACAAGTCAGGCGTTAAGGGTTTAACGCCTGATTAAGAGGTCCCGGGTTTTAACGCCTGCTTTTTGCAGGTGTTAAAACCCATGCCGCAAAATGACCTTGGTGCTAAGTACGGTGCCGCAATTTGCGGCACCGTACTTAGCGCCTTTCCCCATTCCCATTATGCCCTATGGGGCAAAAATGGGAATGGGGAAGGGGCCATTGGTGAATGGGGAATTACCGCCCCACTCACCTTGTAATGGGGCGGTAATTCCGCCATCCACCATGGCGGAATCGTAACCTTAGCGGCATGGACCATGGTGCTAAGAGCACCATGGTCCTCCGCCAAGGTTGTAATGAGGGCCATTGTCCGATTTCAGTGTTACCCCCCACCATCCGACCCTGGTCCCCATATAGTGAAGCTACTCTCTGGCCAAGTGTAAGGATAATGGCGATATAAAAATAATAATAATAATAATTATTATTATTACTATTTGGGGTTTATTTTATACTGCTATTTGCCACATTCCTCCACCTTGTAAGTTTTCTGATACTGGTATTCTTATGTTGAATTTCAGGTAGTGATATGTCCCATGTTCCTGGAGTGAATGGAAGCATCTGCAAGAACTCCGAGCCATTACTAGGCGACTCCTAGGTTCAGGAAGTTTGCTAATGCATATTATTTAATTTTGTGGGTGCTTGCGGAAGCAGCATGTCAGGTCCCAGCTGCTTCACAGTCCCAGTCAGCATTGTATACATTGAAATGACAATGATGTGACATGACATTGCAGTTCATGAAGTAATGTAACATGACACATCATAAAAAGCTGGCATAACAAAACCGCACTTCGTGTTCGAAAAGTGAAAGTTTGGAGGATACATTTATATACAGGTAATTGAAACAAATATAAGCAAAACTACCAGAAAAATAGCCAAGGTTACTATTTCACTATGTTATATTGTCAGTCTGTTATAGTGCACACATCAACACTGTAGTGGTCTGAAAGCACAAGGCTTTGTCAATTTGGAGGTGATCTGAGACCGTTTCTAAGGTGGCACCCTGACCAAGGTATTTGGGTTGAAAAGGAAACAGGGCAAAGGCGATGAAGAAAAGGGAAAGTGTGGAACAAGTCACAGAGACAAAACCGTACAGGCATAACTGACATGTATGGAATTGAGAACATAATGGTGAGTGATAGTTGGGATGTCTACATCGTTTTTTTTCATGTTTTACCGGCACAAAACCTATTCAAACAAAGGGACACACAATTCCCTTGCTGGCTAGAAGAACTTTTCTTGGAGGCAGCTACTAGCGTTGTGGTAATATTACATTGAGAAGTGTTGTGGATTGTGTATGTCCTTGAGAGGTGCACAAGAGGGTGCCTGGGTTTTGTTTGGGCTACTAACAGATAATCATATTGCAATATCTCTTTCTGATAGTGTGTGTGGGGATGTAGGGGATGCGGTTGGTGAAGGTGAGCCTGCTTAAGAAAGGTGTCAGAGATAGGAATTGGCTGTGTAAAGAACGAGCGATGGGGCAAACAAAAAGAAGAGTTTGACAGAGGATACCCACCCACTGAGCCATTCCAGTTTGTTCTTGGCGGAGAAGCGATAACTAGTGTTGCCCTTTTATGTAGTGATTTTGTAAACATTCCACTGAAAGTCAGTAGGAGAGAATTATATTTGCGGTAAAGTTGTAAAATAATGTCATGTAGGCCTGCTAGTTCAAATTAGACATACTTTGAGAAACCTGAGGGTGTCCTCACATCTACTCCCCATGGGTCCTCCTCTCAGGTGGCCAGGGAAAACCATTGCTGTTGGATCCTGACCCTGGGGGTGGAGAAGCGAGGAAGGATCACATGGGTGGCGGGTCCTGGGAGAGGACGTCTTTGGGAGGGATGCAGTATTCCCCCTTCCCATTCCATAATGAACCCAAAATCCCAGGCATAACTATGTGGTGTTGTTACATCTTTTCCTTTGGCCAAGGTAACATCCGGAAATATTATAAATCCAGAAACCACAGTTTCCATCATTTAACACACTATGGTACGGGGACGAGAAGAGGCAACTCAGAGTGATGAACAGTTGCAGATCATTTTACCACTCTAGGAGTGAGACGAGGAAGAGACCTGCAGAGTACTATGAAGATCAGGAATGTCCCTTTAATTATGGTCAGGCAATTGGACTAAGTGACCACCACCCGTGGCCACTTAGTAGGCCCAGTTAATATAAAAATGCAGGCTTTTCAGGTGGGAGGTGGCTGCACTGCAGGCTGGAGTGTGGAGCCAGCTTGAAGCTGGCATACTAGAGAGACAGAAGAGTGAGACGCGAGTGTTGGAAGCCGTGTCGGGGAAGGACGTGAGAAGACGGGCCAGGGAAGGCCCAGAGATGGTCGGGAAGTCCCGTGCCCTCATTGTGTCAGTCGCAAGCAGAAGCTGTGGGACCCTGATGTGCTCCAGTCACTGTGGACCTCTGGGGGAGCAATTGGTGTTCTCCCCGCCCTCTGCGAGAGAAAAGCTGAGACTGTGGAGGTGGGAAAAGGTAAGTGATGAAGAAAGCAAAGCCGACGGGAGCTGCTGCCTGAAGCCGGTGAGTGCAGAAGCGGAACACTCATAACGGGGCTCTCTGAAAACCGTCAATAAGTCTTTCATGAATAATGAACATTACAGAAACTGTTATAAACACTTTTGAATACCGAGGCAAGTGTTTACAAACTTGAACAAACTGAAAGCATTAATGTACATATGAGTTTTGAATACCGAACAAACTGAAAGCATTACTGAATACCATACGGAATGAAAATAAGTAACAAGGATAATTGTATGGGGATGGGCCTTTAATCTCCTGAACCCAAAACAGGCACACCACTTAAGAAACGAGTGCACGGTTGTACATAAAGCAAGTTTATTGTACAAAAGTTCCTGCGAGCCGTTAGATGGTGTTGCAGGCCCAAATTTATCCAAGTCTCAACAGTACAACATCAGTTGGCAGCCTATATATCTTTTGCAACAATTTAAAACACTCCCAGGTACTTTATTACCATCCACCCCCCCAAATATGATTGGTCAAATCCTCTTCAAAGAATTCCCATCATTTCCCAATTCTCCCATTTTCATTGGCCATGCTTATCTTCATTACCATCTTCATATCAAATACAAAACACACCTTTTCTTTGGATTTGTTGCAGTAAGTCATTTGATTGTGCATGGTCCTGCTGATGTATTTTAGCAAATAGAAGACGTTCTGCATAAACTGGATTTCTTTGAACTACAGATTGCGATCTCCATACCACAAACTCCTGGCACCTATAAAAGACCTTCTTATTTTTGTGGCCACATACAGCCTCTGATGACCTGGAAATACACTCAACCGTCAGAACGTGACCTTGGGCTTCATGTTTATTACCACCAAACAAATCACTAACCCCCTCTAATGATTTTAATACAAAGGGCAAGATAAAATCTGTTCCCTTGCAGGTACTATAAACCTTGCCCTGTTTGTACGACCTTCGTACTAGGTAACTCATTCTCTTTTCCCTCAAGAATGTCCGTGCAACTTAGAATGCTGGTGTAACAGCTACGTGTGGAGAAAAGCACCCCATTGTGTGGATTAGTGTTTGTGTTGTATTTGCAGTTTTAATATTGTATCTTTCTTTGTGCATGAAGATCTAACATGCATACATTCTAAATGATTGTAACATTAAAGTAACATATAATTAACTCCATTCAGTACATATGGATTTGCAGCACTACCCAGTTTGCTGCCATACCCCGTCATCAATATGGTGTGCGCAACATGAATCCCTCGTAATAAAGGGGACACTCCTTGACCACCCCCACAATTGAAAACGCATTTTTGAATGCCGCACAGAAAGGAAGCAAAGGATGAGCAGATTCTGAATGGAATAAAAACAACATTGTGCAGGTGGCAAGTACCACAGAATGAATTGACTGAAATACCAAGTATTGGCAAAGCAAGTAAAATCCCAAGAAGGGTGTGAGAAAAGTATTGACACAAGCCAAATGGTCAAAGTACAGCAGGTTGGAAGGAGGCCTCTACTGGCACAAGCCAGAGAAGTTAAAAGAGCACATCTAAGTGAGTGGTGGCCAATCAAGCCACGATAAGGAGTTGGAAGAAAATAAACGCGAAACAACACTTACTCTTGACTGTTAAGGGAAAGCAGTGACCCGTGGTTGTCAAAGCAGACTTTGTGGAACTGTTTTGAACTTTGAGAAGGGAACCCAGAGACTTTGCAGAACTGTTTTACCTTGGGGAAGGGAACCCCTAGACACTTTGTGGAACTGCTTTGAACTTGGGAAGGTGAGGTGAAAAGTAAGCCAGAAGCTGGACGAAGCTCAGAACATTATTTGGCACACTATGGCCCTCATTACAAGTTATCCCTTACAATGCCTGTGATTCCGCCAATCCAGTAGTACCACTACCGGCTACCAGCAAGGTGGAATCACTATATTATTACAATACCTCAGGCGCGCACCTCGTCCAGATCTGGAAACAGGGACACCGGCAATGAAGTAATAGAGCAAGAATAAATCTGATGGTGCCAGCACCATAAAACATGCCGTTAACACGGGACCCGTCCTCATGATGCTAGAAATACGGGCACCGGAAATAGCGTCATTGCAGGAACTGGAAGTTGCCCAGTGGCCATTTAGGAAAACACAATCCAATTTAAATCAGGCATTTCCTGTAGGCATCCACACCAGGAAACACTGCCACGATGTCCAGAAGCAGCAAGTGTGGTCGCCCAGAAGTCCGGCTCTGGAAGCCCCACTTTTCAGAGGCCAAATTGACAGCCTTAAGAGACCACATAGTGGACAAATCAATGCTATTTGGCAGGGACAACCGTTGCACCAGCCAGTGGTGCAAGTTGGCCAAATGGCTGGAGGTGGCCAGTCGAGAAACTGCATTGGGATCCATCCCCAGAACATCAAAGAACTCCTGCAAAAGGTGGGATGACTTGCGGTGGCGGGTGCAGCACCTGCTGTGAGCCCACCGCTGTGAGTTAATGGCGACAGGAGGCAGGACGGTCTCACCCCTCCGATTGATGCCCTGGGAAGAGCAATGCAGCTCTGCCATGCATCTGGAGAGCATAGAGGAGCAGAGGCTGGAGCAGGGACCAAAGGGGACGGTGCAATGCCACGCCAGAATGCCCTGCACCACACAGAAGTTGCACACAAAACAGTCAAGGGAGACTTGTGCAAGGAAAGGGATAGTATTATTGACATCAACGTCTAAAATCCCTGTGCACACATAGAGGACAGGGGTCAGACCCAATGTATCACATGCAATACCATCGTACCCAACAAGCAACCATGCCCATGTGCACATGTCATGTTCACCATGTCATGAGTGGACAGTTAGTACTACCCCAACATACCCACAAAAACAAACCACTATGCCACGAGTCCAACCAAAATGGACAGACAACATTCATGCATGCATGCACTCAACAGTGCACAATCCATTCCCCCCAAACCTTGACCAGGCCAGGGAACATGCAATATCCAATTAGTGTGATGCAAGTGCATTGAAGTCACATACAGGCTTCTTACTGCTATGTTTTCTCACCCTAACGCGCACATCCACACAGCAATGGTGCAGGTCCATCCACAGGCTGTGCAAGCCCCAGCCAATCTACCCACAGGCCTAGCCAGCTGCCCAGGGGGAGCAGTCACCACCGCAAGTGCAACCACCACTGCAAGCATAGCCACCTGTGCAAGCCGAGCTGGCTGCCCCAGAATAGCAGCCTGCTCCAAAGGCCCAGGCAGTGGCACACCCATGGCGGCCATCCAGAGCAGCAATGAGGCACCTGCATCACATGGCACCCCGTCTGATGAGGCGGAGTCGTCAGATGGTGGGAAAGACACAGACGACACGCCCCAGTGCTTCACCTATCACTCCCCCACTTTCTGTCAATCCACACTCCACAGCCCGCCATGTCCACCAATGCCGTCTTTCAAGGAGATGGACTAGTGCATACAGCTAATGAAGGGCCGCCATGAGAAGATGGTTGGCATCCAACAGTGGCAGCTAGCAGAGGCCCAGCTGATCGGGCAGGTCATACTGGATACTGGCCGCCACTGTGCCCATGCCCTGGGCCGTACCACTGTGGCCCTCTTTTAACTTGCCCAGAGGGTCTGTAGGGGAATGAGGGAGTGTTGGCACTGGAAGAGTCTGTGGCATTATCTGTGTAAGCCAACCAGGAGGGTATGGGCACAAAAGGGTCAGACCGCAACTCCAGGATGGCCACCCCTGTCAGCTCAGTGCAGAGCAGCCCCAGGCCCCACTCCCAGAGACATTTGGTTGCGCCTTCCCATGGCAAGGGTCCTCATGCCAAGAGGCACAGGAAGTGAGACACTGGGCTGGGACAAATGACAGTTCGTAGTTATGTTGTGTGGGGAGGGGGTGGGAGGTGGTGTGGGGAGTGTATGGTGTGTGTGGGGGGAGGGGTGCAGTGTATGTGAGGAGGTTGTGGCAGGCAGGGTGTTTGACCTGTAGTATGTAGTAATGTTTAATACATTCCACTATTCACTTGCAACAGTGAGTGGACAGTTGTTATTATGTGTATGCATTTTATTGAGGGAGCACATTATTACAGTGACATATTATGGGTGGTAAACAGTGAGGGGAATTTAGGAGTAGTTGTCTGTGATGTCTTGTCATACAATACGCTTGTCCTTGGTGTCTATATGCACATGCCTATGCCTAGCTGGTGTTGCTTCGCTAACATCATCACCATCTTTATCTCCACCCTCTGGTGGTGGCATATCAATGTCTGGGGGCCGCAGCATGTTTCACCTGATGTAGAAATTATGCAACATTGCTCAGGCAAGGACTATCTGCCCCACCTTTTCTGGCCTGTACATTAGTGTCCCCCCCCAACCGATATAGGCACCTGAAACATGGCTTTAGGAGTCCAAACGCCTGCTCGATGGTTGCCCTTGTATGTGCATGGACACATTTTTATGCCACATCCTCTGGTGACTGTGGATACCTCAATGGGGTCATACGCCAGGGCAGCAGTGGATAATGAGATTCACCTGCAAGGGGTGGGAAACAAGGTGAACCATGGCATGCATGTGGCAGGAGTGGCGTTGCAACGGTACATTATTTGATACCCTGATACTCTAGGCATCCAGTACCATGGTATGTATGTGAGTCATGCACTGTGAGGGACCCTGTGACTGCAATTGTGTGTCATCCCCACCAAAATGTATTGTACTCCCTGGGGTGAATTGATGTGGTTGGGAATGCAAAAGCCACCAACAGGCCCAACATGCATATCCCCATGGTGGGGTGTACTATTTCCACAGCCTCTGCAGTGTCTGCACAAACCACATGACACACACGCTGCGATCTGGGCATGCACTGACATACATGTACATATCATGAGGGCAGACGAGTGAGGGAGGTGTCCTATCTGTGCTTGTTACTAATAAATAGTGTTCTTAAATTATGGGTCACGTGCGCAGTAGGCCTAGCATACACATTACTACTTTGTCATCACATTATTTTGCAACAGGACTCCATGGACATGTTGTCTGTCTACCTTCCTATCCCACTGACTTACACCCCTGTGCTTTTTGGATAGCACTCACAATTGTGCACCGTCAATCACACAAGTGTCAATGGTGCATTGCATGGGGCATTTGGACTTTTGCTTTCATTGTGTGAATGCATGGTGGGTGGTGCACAGCAGTGCTGTTGCATGTGACTGAGGGTCCTGCACGACCTGTGCATGCATGCACCTTGCTAGGTCATGCCTTCATTGGCCTGGATGGGATGGTGCACTGCAAATATGGATTTCTGGGTGTAGCAGTGTTGCCTTCTTATACCTGTAGTGTGTTGCCGGTTTGATTCCTCAGGGTCGATGTATGTATTTGCCACTGACTGACACAGCAACATTCTGGTGTTACACCCGTACTTCGTGGACTGACACTTGGTCATGCACTGGTTGTACCCTCTGATGCTTGGTGGCTGTGGTTTATATATTGGTGTTGTGCCCCACCCTTTAGCCTGTGTGCCTTGCAGCAATGTTTCGGTACTTGTCCATGTACTCACTCAGCATCCAGGTCAGTTGTCTGCTGTGCTGTGCCATGTATGCTGGCAGAGTGCTGTTCTGCAGAACCATACAACCATGAGTTGACCTTGGGAACCATGTGCAACAGTGTGTTGGTGAGTTTGGCATCACAGATCATCTCTACGTTGAGGGACTGGTACTGCTTGCAGTTCCTATACATCTCCTCTGTGGCGTGTGAGGACACCAGCTCCACATGTGTGCAATCTAATGCTCCAGTATAAACAAGAGGAACTCCAAATGCCTCAGGAACACAATGGAGCAAAAAACTAGAATATGACAAAATATGTTCCCGTGTGGCTAGAGTTATAACAAAATTTAAAGAGCTAGCAGTACCTATTCAACTGGTAGCTAATACAGAACAAATCATTCAGTTTAACAAATGCACTTATATCACTAGCCATACTAAACCTCAACGGCGCCATTTATTAGTAGCACCTAACATGGAAAAATGGAAGAGTATATGAAAAAAGATGCAAAAAATGTTTTTATTTATGAAAGTAGACATGAATATGCAAGTAGGTAAACATATATTGGTAAGTCTTCATATATATATATATATATATACAAAATACATTCAGTATTATTTAGAAAGGAGATGAAAAAGGAAGGGGGAGGAAAATGAATGGGGAAGAAAAAAACAGAAAAAAACAGGTTAACAAAAACACTTGGTCTGATAGAAGTCTCTATCTATCCAAATTAAACAAACAGCTCTTGTTCTGATACGAGTTACTCACAAAGTTATTTGAACTGAGTTGGGAGGAGGGCAGAGTTTAGCTAACTGGCCTTGCTAAATCAAAGGTATGGTTAAAAGATTTGGTTATAACAGAAATAGCAATTTAATAAAAGACTTTTTCATGTAAAAACACTAAATCAATAACTGCAACAGACAAGAATCCTGTGCATTAAGCCAAATTCAGGCAAAAAGCAAAAGAACTGAAGAGTCAACCCACAGGTGGAAAGGAATGTGTATAATTACTTTTAGTAAGACAAAAACCTAGAAGGTTGTAGAACAGGCTGAAATGATGTCCTACGCCTTCCGCTGGTAAGCGTAAAAGCCACGTCCTCCGGTCACAGGTACATGTGCACCTATGCCTGGGGCGCGGCAAAGTTGGCGTTTCGGTGGTATGTAGAGAGATAAGGCCACCTTCTTCAGGAAGTTCAATCCTAAATTCAGCCCCTAAATTACCACTAAGGCTGCCTCCCAGGCAGGTATTCTGGAGAAAGAACACCGCATTCGGTCCACTCGAGTATGCAAAGCCACCTAAGGAGGATGGAAGTATCTGCTGCCAGCAGCAAAGTCATGTGCCAGGGGACGCCGTCAAAATACGACGTTGATTTAAACAGAGTCAAGTGTCTCAGAAGCCGACAAAGCCGTCTGCACGTCCGGTTATGACAAGTGCTGCAGCTCGCCTCGCGGGTGAAGAAAATCCGTGTTGAGCTGAGTGTGCATTCACGGTGGAGCCTCAAAGCCATGTAAAGCGTTAGGACTTCCGGGGGCGTGGCTATTCTCCAAGCATGTTTGGCATGCATGCAATCCCATGAAAGCGGGCTTTGGTGGCATTCACCTTTGCCAAGTTGGTTGGGATGGCAAAAAGGCCTCCAGTACCTACACAAGCACTCTGGAGAAGGCGGGTTGTGATAGGCCATGTAGCTGGCCCACGGAGTGATGAACGGACCTGTGGCTACGAAGTGCAGGACCGACACCAGCTTCAGCAGCGGTAGTGTGGCTGTCTAAATGCCAATCCTACTCCCTATGTCGCCCTGGATTGGGTTCAGTAGTTCTTGAATTGTCTCCCTGTTTAGCCGGTACAGGGTATGTATATGCTCATCTGTCAGGGCCCATGGTGTGGCCTTTGTGCAGTGTATGGCTGCTTGCCTCTGTGTCGCTACTTGCATCCCAGCCATCATCCTCCTCATGCTCCTCTGCTCCTGGTCCCTATCATTGGTCTGATCCTCTGTCTACTCGATATAATTTCACCGGTGGGTAATAGATTTAGGTGGAATCTTAGCAGGCCATCTCTTCCTCCGCTAACTGAGAACTGCCTGAGATACTGCGCAAAGGGCTCCCAAGTGTTTCTCCTGAGTAGACAGATTCCTATGGAGTTTTAGCTCCCTCACTGCATCGACAGTGTTTATGCAATCCATTTAGTTTAATTTTCGTTAACAACCCATCACATTAATCTTTAGCTCATACTTACTTTTAAAAAGCCACAGTAAGATGGAGGACACCTTCGCCATTAGTTTTTTCATAAGGACATTAGTGCCTTTTCGTTCTTCTTGGCAAAGGTCTGCAGACAATGTGTTTTCTATTGCCCATTTAACAAGCCTATACAGCTGCAGCAATGTCCACTCCAGACACACCCTCAGTGATTTCAGTCCCAACTTGTTGCAGAATGAGACTATCGGGAGGGAGAGTGGAAGCATCAAAGCCTTTTTCCAGAGCCTTCCCCCCAGATATTCCCAGTCGAGTTCCAACACCTAGGACTCAATATCCATACTATAAGAGAGTCGGGATAACTTTGCCCTTATAAAATGTAATCAAGGGGGCCAAAAAGAATGTACACAAATTAATTCTGATCTTCTTCCTTTGTGCAGCAGGTTGGTCATTTTTGGCTTGTAGTTTATCTTTTATTGAGGCTACGTTTGCATGAGCTGTTAATCTGAAACCCAAGTATTGGGTTTCCAGAACTGGCCTTAGAGCCCTTGACTCCAAAGTCCATCTATGAGACTGTCCCTTCTTTGTCCGTGTGTCCATCCTCATTGTATTGGCCTTACTGGCATTGATTTCCAACTCATTGGCCAATGCAGTCACTCATGGCACCCAATAGTTTCTGGAGTCCTCAAGGGGTGAAATCCATGAGTATGATGTCATCAGCATAAGCTAGCCGACTCACCCTCTGTTTACCAATCCCAGGGCTCGACAAGGCATGACTGTTTAGAGTGTTGTTTTTAAATCGACCAAGTATAAATTAAAAAGGCAGGGCACACATATGCATCCCTGCCTCACTCTTCTTTCAGTGGGTATGGACTTGGTCAAATGCCCCTGTCCATCCATTCTGACTAAGATACTTGTATCTTTATGTAGTTATATCAAAATGGCCAGCAGTCTGGGGGTTATACCCCATTCTTTCAGCTTTCCCCACAGCCCAGTCCTGTTCACGATGTCAAAAGCTTTAGTGAAATCGATCAGGGCTACATAGATGGGGGACTACCAGCCTGCCATGCATTATCCCTGAGCGCGTTCACTATCAGCCCGTTCTAAGTCATCGACAGGCCACGCCTGATGCCTGTTTGTGCTTTGTCAAATATGCTCTTATCATTAGCCCACTTTCCAATTCTCACAAGACTCCTGCTGCAAAGATTTTACTGTCTGTATCAAGAAGGGCGATCAGGCGATAGTTGTTAGGATTCGTTTGATCTCCCTTCTTGAAAATAGGAACCACCACTGTAGACTTCCAGCTCACAGGACATTGTCTCCTTTCAGTACAGCTCTGAAAGAGCTGCTGTAACACTGTGGTCCAGGTCTCTAAATCGGCCTTTAAGATGGTGTTTGATAGGCCATTCGGGCCAGCAGCTCTTGAACAGGATGCTTTTTTTTATCAGATCCTTGACGGTATCTGATGAAACATAGTGTACCCAGTGAGCATCTATTATGATACTCTCTTCCCTGTGAGATCTTACTAAAGAGTGACCCAATATATGATCACCAAAGATCCTCTGACACACAGTTACTTTGAGCGGAGAATTGAGTAGCCTTCCCACCATTCATTAGTGTCCATTAATTACGCCCATTATTCGTGACTAGCGCTTCCATAATTTTGTCTCTCTGTCATTGGTATCTAAGATGTCTATTTGCTCTATTCCAACTTTGATCGGAGGCCAGAAGTGTCTTTTTCTCTTTAAGGAATTGATCCCTATCTCTAACATTATTTTTTAAGAGTCTCAGTTTTCTCCTTAGATTTCTCTTCCGATTCCAGGTTGCTTCATCAAATTCAGATTGATGAGGTCTCACCTTTTTTTGCCCTCGCCCTTATGGTTTTTCCAAATTCCACAAGAAGTGTTCAAAGTTGTTAGATTGACACGCTGGCGTTTAGCTCTTCTTGTGAAATATTTTTTTTACCATGTTTTCCAGTTTTTTATTCAAACCTTTTCCATTCCCATTAAATTTAACCAGTCGGTTTTTCCCCTCATTGATAATCAAGTCTATGTGCTGCCCACCTTCCTCCAAATGCGTCTCGTCCAGCATTTTAAGAGTTACCATGTTATGGTTACTTCTCTGTGTAGTTTTTATCCACAGCCCATTACAGCGCTCAAATAGTTTTCTAGAGAGTATTATGTAATCAATAATAGATTTTGTTTTGTTACCCACTAAATTATACCTCAGAGGTTAGTCACCCACCGTGTTCCCGTTATAGATCATCAAATCCCAGTCAGCACAGACTCTTAACCACTTCCTGCCCCTTTCTTCTACAGAGCATGTAAAATAGGCCCAATACTGATTGCCCAAAAAGTATGAGTTAAGGTCACCTGCTATCATTATCTGCATTCCTCCATTCATGGTCACAGAATTTGATAGGATCTCCCAGACCTGCTCCAAAATATCATCCAACGATGAACACACAGGATTATAGTAAATATTCAGGACTAGAAAGCTTGTCTTTGCATCACTAATTTGATGGTCCAATTTTATCACAAGAATTCCATAGCTGGGATTGGCAATTATTTCTACTTTCTGGAACGTAGAGTACCTTGTGCTATCAACTGACCACCTGACAGACGCCCGCCACCCTTAATAATGGCTGCTTGGCATATGATACTGAAGCCATCCATCGTGACTTCCAAAAGCAGCCAGGTTTCCTGCAGCAATATTAAGTCATTGCAGCCAAAAATGTCATTGCAATCATTCTCTGTCATTAAACTTCTTTAACCCTGTGTATTCCACCTCAAAGCATGAATTCCCTTATATGTTAAAGCATAGCCTCTCTTTCATCTAGTTTCTGAAAAAACTTGTCTCAGGATTCCTGGTAACAGAGCCAACATTTTACTCTGCGGAGTCTCTACTACTTCTCTAGCATTCCCATTTACTATGGCTCAGCTCGGCCATAGGGACGCCCTCTCTGCTCGTCCACCTACAAACCCCCTAGTAACATTAGTCCTCCCTTTAGGTTTGATAGTCGAGAACTTATATCCCTTTTTCAAGAGGGTGCTGGCTATTGACAGCAGAGCGTTCACCCGCGGACATGATTGTAAACCCACTTCCGCTATTTCAGTGGTGTTTGCATTTGGAAAGTGTATATATTCAATATCAACAATAGGTTATTGGTTGGGCTAATATGTACTGGGTGGCCTAATATTGGGGGTTTCGATTGGTTGGCTTTTGATTAACCAACCTTGGGCAACTGACTGGTCATTAAGACATGAGCCAGACAGGAGTACGAGGATTTGACTTTGTGCAGCACCTTGTGACTGAAAATATGTATGAGTAGTGAGGGAGGTGTCCTATCTGTGCTTGTTACTAATAAATAGTGTTCTTAAATTATGGGTCACGTGTGATGAGATTGTGACTAGCTCCTTCTATCAAAAGCTATTGTCAGGGGTAGATTGTCAACTTTGTAGACTGCAAAGTTATAAATGAAAATCCTTTTTGAAATACAGAAGGACTTTTTATTAAGTCTTGCTTTCAAGTGATGAGGAAAAGAAAATTAATTTTAATAGTTGCTCATTGAATTCACAGCTGGAAAAATACACATGATTTTATTTATAAAGTGTGTACCCGGTTAAGGTGACAACTGTTTTCATCGATCAATTGCTCTAAATGGTAAAAAGCAGATTTTGATCAATTTGGGCACTAAGAACTGAGTTGTATTTATCTAATGTAAGATGAAATTCGATTTAAATCTATTTCCCTGCTTTCGTTTAGGGAATGTTGCTAACATTTCTATCACATTCACCAGCAGCAACAAATGGACCCGGGGATCGAACCTGCGTTGCTGCGTGTTGTCTTGTTTCCAAGGCGAGCATGTTGCCGCTGAGCTATCCTCCCAGGATGTATGTAATGAGAATAAAGGAACCATTGACTATCCAACTTGAGATGTTATGCTAGCAAAATCTGGTGAGGCAACCAAGCTTTTCCAGCCAGAGTGTGCATCCTAAACATATATTTCAATTATTAAAAAGAGAACAAAAACATAATATATTCAGACCTTGAGTTGAAAATGTTCAAAATTCAGTTACTCCTCCTACCATAAGATCTGCCACCATGACCCCCACACTTGTGTATAGGCGCACTATAAATGTCATATCATATCACACCCAGTGCCCTTGTCAGTCTTGCTTACAATGCACTATAACTTAAATCTGCCACTGTCAAAGCCTACACACAACTCTTTGCTCAGATAATAGTTCTCATTATCAATGGACCAGAAACCGAACAGTCCGGGAATTGGCCCGTGTGGTGAAGCTTAAAGAGATCTGACTTGCTGTACTAAAATGAACCTAGGAGTGTCTTATTTAGAAAGAGGAGTGACGTCTTTCCCTTACATTTTCACTATAAACCATTTAGAACGAAGCAATGATCAGAGAAATGAATCCCTTAACTCAGGTGATCTTGGACTCTAAAATACACTTTTGCATTAGATCAGCCACGTGTATTAAAGATATCCTCTTCTGATGCCTCAAATATATAGGCTGACCTTATGACCAGTGTAAGTAGGAAAAGGAGGGCAAAGGTCAGTTGTCAGTAATGTATAATTTCTCTTTGAGAATCTCTTGCCAATGGATTTTGTTTTCACTGAATCAGGACTTGAGCATTTTGCCAGATCGAGAATGTAAATTATCGGCATTGTGTTTACTAAAGTGCTGAGAAGATAGCACAATTAGTGAAGTGCGTGGAGCACTTCATTGATATGTGTAGCCTACTGTCTCGAATCCTCTCAGGGACTGCTCAACCTTTCATCCTTCAGAGCTTAATTGATTCAGTAGCATCAAATTGAGTACAAATTATGCTGGTTATCAAACTCAGGAGTGTGATGTTGCGTGCTCAGGAAAGCCCTGTCACGTGGACGGCTTAGGAAAATAAAGGTATCACCGGTAGCGCCAGTCCGGGTTTATGCAGCCTACAGTGCAGTCCTGTTTTCTTGCCGCGCTGTGCTGCGCTGCCAGGCCCAAGCGGGCCCCATCACCTTGCCGGGCCTCCGCCGTGACGGAGCGCCCAACATCACAAGGAGGAAGAAGGTATGAAGTTACCTTTGAAAAACTTGAGCTCCCTGATGCTAACTCAGAGGACGAAGCCACAGTGTCCGTTGATGACTGCTGCAGCCTTTTCAATTTTTAAATTCACCTCTATCCTCATCCTAATATTTGGGATATGGTGCCCTTTAAGTAAATGTTTGTGCTGATCATTGTTGCTCACTGCAGATCCATTTCAGTGCATGTCTGAGACAACAACATTAAAAAAAAGTTTCTCAGAGCTAGTTGAAAATGACATGCCTTTTTGCATGTCACATGTCTGGATTTTTGCCGCCTGGCTTTGCACATTTGCAGCGTGCCTTAAAACTAGGTGGATGGTGACAGGAACAGCAGTCCTGCAATGTGTGAACCCTCCCTTGAAACACTTAGCTTTGTGACTCGGAATATGTTCATTTGCAAATGTTTGATTGTGCGCAGTGCCGGATTAACCATTAGGCAAGTAGGCGCCGGCCTATGGGCCCCAATCCCTTTAAGGGCCCCGCGTCAACGGATCAAAATAAATAGGTGCAGTATTAGGAGACAATTTGCAAGGGGTGAGGGGGTCAAATTTCAACTGCCTAGGGGGCCTGCAGAGGGTTTAATCCGGCACTGATGGTGGGCTAAATTTCAATCATAGAATAAGCGACAGAGGAAGAGCGACAGCGGGAATGATTTGGGCCTTCTTTCTGAAGTACAACAGTGGGCTCAACTAGAAAATAAATGTAGCTTTCGAGCTGGAAAGAATAAAGGAAATTGACTCTGAAATATAGGCGAGAGATGTATTTGCTGTCGTTGAAATGAATTTCACTGGGATTTATGTGCAAAAACGGATTTTGATTATCACTAAGTGGGGAAGAAATGCCATGGACCATCAGCAGTGATGTCAGTGAATATCACACATACATCATCTTGATAACTGCAGCTGCTGAGTGTGACCGCTTCACAGAGTACAGTTGCTGGCTGATGATATTTCCCTGATGTTTTCTGAAATATTGGTCGGATTTGGCTGCATGCAGCAAGAACAATGACTTTGCACAGAGCCTAGGACAATGCCGAGCATTAGTACCAGCAAGTACAAAGGGAAACACAGGCTTAATTGTATGGAATAACTCCTTGGTAGGGTTGAATGGAAGCTAGGTGTCTGCCTACCATTCAAAACCGTCCTTACACATAAATGCGATAGTAGACTTTGCTTGTATACAGTACTCTGGTTTCAGGTGAAATAAGGTTAAAGATGAGAACACTGAATCAAGTGTGTGCTAGTTTATACTGAAAGAATGTGGAGCCTTTTTTCATATATATATATATATATATATATATATATATATATATATATATATATATATATATATATATATATATATATATATATATATATATATATATGGGAAGAGAGAGCTAGGGAGTGTGCGCTTTTAGGGAAAGTCATGTCAAGTTCAAAATTGAAAATGACCCCAAATTCATTCAATGTAGCATTGCACACACTTTACTCAGTACCCACATCATTAGTACATTTGCACTTGAACACACTTGAGTAGTGAATACAAGCCAAGCCTACTGCCGTGTACGTGTAAGGACTGTTTAGAAAACGTACATGACATATGAAAGCACACGAGCAAAGAACATGCATATACAAGAATGTGATCACCTACCACTGCATTAACATGTATGTTAGTTGGAACGCTAGGGCAGAGGGTGAATCCGTTTTGGGCGGCAGATGGAAACCTCAAATACACAAACATCTGATAAAGCTAACGCCAGGCAAACAGATAGGGTTATGAAGAATGTACTCCAACCTACTTAAATGTGTGCACTTTACAGGGTGAAACCATCGGATGATTCTAGACATTCTGGGCTTGCAGGCATTGCTTGTTTACTTGTATCTTGCCTAGGAATGTGACCTTGTTATCCCAAGGATTAGTGATGAGGAATTATCACTTAGCCAAACTCAACCTCAATTTACTAAATAAACAAGAGTGTGGGAGACCCTCTACTGAGAATCAACATGGTTCAAATACCCTGTTCTATGGAATTTCTTAGACTCAGTAGGGTCTACAACAGTAGGGTCACTTCACAGAAAAGAATAATCAATTTGCATATCAGTGTGGTCCCATTCACAAAGGCAGTCCAGCACTGAAGTGCTAGGCAATTCTCCTCTGAACAAGAGTACCATTAGCAACCCCATACACGTGTGTTTCGGCGGTGTTGGTCCTCCTCCGTGAGGTGAAGCTGATTCTCGCTAATGCACAGTGAGCAAGGGGTCCACGTATGGATTACCCTTGGTTACTTGGTGTGAAACCCTGAATTTTACAGAAACCTTGGTTTTTCCACTCGGGAGGGTCTACAACCACGTTTCAACATCAATATACTGGCCTAGTTTATTCAACAATTTAGATCAAAGAGTTACTATAAACAGTCAACATAGCCAACACAACAACAGTCAAAATAATAACCCGCGTCTGCCTTTTACTTAAAACCTTAGCACAAATGGCACCTCTGTTGCTAAAGTTATCCCAATTGCACCTCTCCTCCCTACATAAAGTGGCATAAGTCCCATATACAGAATCTGTTTTCCTCATCCAAAAGTAAACCACCATCTTCATGCATTCATTTAAATGTGAGAAAAACATGATTTGCATACCTTGCTCATAGATGAATTCACTGAATCCCTCGGAGTTGAACATCGCTCAGCAAAATCCTAACCTGATGGCTCCACTGCAGAGCGAACACACAGATATAGATGGAGGGGTCTACTTTTCATGTCCAGTGATCGCTCTGCTCATTCGGGAAGTGGTTTGGAATTCTGAGGAGGAAAATAATTGGAAGGGAGCACACAAGAGGTAAGGTAAGCATGGAGGCCAGGTTGGGGTGATTTAGAGAAGTTGCCAGCAGGGAGTGATATATTGGGGTTATGGAGAATGGGAAGGGCTGGGTGAAGGGGTGGGGGCATTCCCACCAATTGAAGAGTATTGGGTTGGGGCCTAGGGAGAAAGGGGGTAGTGGTTGCCGTTCAAGTTGCTATCACGCACAGATAAGGAAGGGGAATGGAGATTGTGGTGCAGGCCAAGGGGCTTTGGGGGTGAACAAAGGGGTGTATGGTCCGGAAACCTACATAATGGAGTCAACATGATTGGATGAGTATGAGGGGGAAGGCAGCATGTGGAGCGGGGTGGGGGGCATTGCACTGAATCAGGGAAGTAGATTAATCAGGAGAGGCCCAAACAGGAAACATGCATCATAGAAGTGGATGTGGACTGATGGGTGGTGACAAGCAGGAATGTGCATGTATCAAATGCCATGCTAGTTAACCTTTAGATATCAGTCGGTAATCTTTTGTTTTCAAGGAGGGAGATTGCTCTGAAATTGGATTCAACCTTTAAGGAAAAAACATTTACGTAATTGCTGAAACCTTACCTTGTTTACATTTTCAGAAGATATTGAAGATTTAGCTGTTTTACCAATGGATGACATCACCTCCTATCGGTGTCCAGTCTAGTTTATATGACTGGCCAAATTTGATTTAAAAACACTGCAAAGCAGCTGATTTTGCAATATTGAATCATAAACCAGGAACCAGGTGATAGTCTTCCAATCATGAAACACTGCCACAATGGACAATACACGTGTGCAAGGGTCCAATGTATGCACAGAAAACCCTCTACAGTCCCCTCCTAAGAGCTATTTAATGCTTATGACCGGGGCGTTGGGGCAGGGAATCCGTCAAAGAACCACAATGGCTAAGATTGTGATCTAGCATGAATACAAATATTGGAAGCAATAAAAACGTTAAAATGATCACTAAGGGCTGAGCTTGCACACCCAGGGATTTTGAAGATCTGGACAATGGAAGCACAGGCCATGGGTCTCATTACGAGGCCGGCGGTAAGGGGTTAACAGCACCGGTAAGGTTGCTAGTGCTGTTAACCCCCTACCGCGGCATTCCGAGGTCCATTAGCGGGTCCCCGATAAGGCCGGCGGGTTTTACCTTTTGCTCCTTTTGCTCCTTTTTACCCTTATTTGCTCCTTCCCCATTCCCATTCAAGCCCTGTTGGGGCTCGAATGGGAATGGGGAATGGTTTTCAGAATGGGGACTTACCGGGTCCTCCAAGGTTGGAATGACCCGGTAAGTCCCCATTCCGACTACCCGGACCCAGACACGACTTTGGAGGCAGCCAATGGCGCTAATAGCACCATGGCTACTTCCAAAGTCGTAATGACCTCCCATGTCATACCACTAGTCTGGACCTCTAAGAGGAAACATTTTATACAGTCAGGGGCGGAAATTGTACAGTGGGAATTATCCTCCTGGCTAATTAGAACATGATGACAATCCAGGGTGCAGGTTTGCACATATATATGATAAGAACTCTCTTTTGGAGTAGCTTGCCACAATTTGATTATGTTTGCATACAATGATACCAGACAGTTTGTTGTGCATTCAACTGTAATATAAAGACCAAGGTGGCAAATTGCACTAGGAAAAACAGGAACAATACTATTCAGAAACATAACAACCTTAGGCTTTGAATAACTGGTTTTAAAATTAGAACATAATGAAACACAACTAAATAGTGTGGCAGGTCGGAAGAAGGAGTCAGAGACATTGAGGACGTGTTACTGTTTATTTATAAAAAAATTATAAGACAAAGGCATAACTTTCCCCATTACTAAGGGATCGCCCTGCCTATCTACATCAACTTACGGTGCTGGTCTGTCGTCAGGAAGTCAAATGTTGATATTGTCCTCAGTCCCAAACCTAACTCTACCTGCCCCTACCACTAATATGAATAACTCAAAATAGGCCAAATAATCTCTCTCTTCTTCTGGTCGTGGTGGTTCTTGATTTCTTCGCAGCTGTTTTCTCTGTAAAGGCTATATCTTCACCCCTGTGGTTATTGATACTCAGTGACTCTCTTTATCATAAAGGATTCTTTGTTATCTTCCCTGGTAGTCTCTTGAAATGTCTCTATAAACGTATGTAGCTCTTCCCGTATACTCCTGGCTCTTGCATTCTCTTTATTGCCAACTTTATAACAACTTTTCTTAAAGTAGTTCTCCTACTCAGGTCTTTATTTTCATGTGCTTCGGAAGCAAAAAACAAGGAAACAACCCCACTAAATCCATACCCTACCTCTCAATCCATACCTAAGCAAGGAAATGAAAGGAATCTATAAGGAGTAAGGGAACAAAAAAATGGTAAAAGTGAATTGACCTCAATTGGTGCAAGCTCAAGAGATGCAGTGCCCCAACGGTGTGCTGCAATCAGCATGAGCTCAGAAACGATGTAATCACTGCAGAGATGTTTATTGTCATGTAAATGGCAATCACTCTAGCCTAGCACAAACTCAGGAGGCAGGAATTCTACGGAAATGTGGCTTTCAAACAGAAACAAGACCCCTGCATCAATTCACAGTGTTACATTGAAGTAAACTGGAGCTTGGAAAAGCTCTCTATAGATCTACCGGGAACTCTGATCCCAAGCATCTGGGAATCTAACATCACCTTAAATCAGTAACTGGTGACCCATAAGGTGGTTAATGCCAAACTGACAAAAACAGCAGCAGCTCTTAAGAAGCACTGCTTGCTGTATTTCCAGTAATGGCTGTTGAAACACAACTAAAGTGAAGTGGAGGAAGAGGGAGCAATAGTTAGATGAAGAAGTGGCTCCTGTGATGACTTGAGTGAGAATCACACTGGAGGTTCCACCTAGCTGATGAGAGATGAGGTAACTTGAACTAGGAGATGCATGACTGAGGAATGGGGCTCGAGCAAAAGGGACAGGGACCGTGCCTCTAAGTTGTTTTGAAGCTACACGAACCATGGGCGTAATTTTAAGGGGGGACAGGGGTGTTTGTCCCCCCCCAACTTTCATGGCACACCATTTTGTCCCCATTCATTTGGCTGGGGGCACCTTTTCTTCAGATGTCTTGCCCCCCCCCAACATTTTCAGAAAAGTGACTCCACTGACACGAACCTTGCCTGGGAGGTTCTAAGCATATATTTAAGTTGAACTGCATGTGTACTGGTACCCCCAATCCTGACAAGAAGTCCACCCGAATCCAGTCTTAGAAATATTTCTTTGGGCCAGTATTTTTCTTTTAGAAGAAACCCTGCACAACATGTGTTTGCAGAGTGAGGGAAAGCCTAGGTTCGACATAAACAGTTTTTGTTTTGGGACTTACAGACCTCGACTATCTGTAGAAAAATCAGTTGAGGGAAAACCCAAATTAGAGATAGGGCAAGTTAAGCATTACACCACCCCCAAATACTTGAAATAACATTTTTGAACTGCTATCTCTGTGTCTGTCTTAATACCATATCTGTTTCACAAAAGCAAAATGACTTTACGTGTGCCCGTCTGTTACTATTTTGGCAAGTTCTTCATCTTTGAAGCAGACTTTAACTTTTCTTCCATCTGTCCCCTTTGTGGCTTGGCTGCTGGGCTCAGCGTGCGCTCCTTTGTACCTTCTCTTGCTCTTGAGTAGTACACATATCCTTCCCATTGAGTAGTACACATATCCTTCCCAGTGGATTGCAGGTCTCTGTGAAACTATCTGGGCTCGGCCACATGTGATATATTACCTCCACTCAACACAACTCTCGGTGTGCATCAACATTATGCACACATCCTCAGCTGTTCATGTTTGTGCGGGGAGCTTTACATCATTTTTGTGCAGATTTTCTGAATGTGCACACCATGCAATGATTGAGACATTCCCCAAATTCAACACACACACTTTGTATGTAACCATGAGCTGTTACCTTTTTGTACATGTGGGCCTTGGTCTGATCCCATGTTCCTCAGGACAGATGTATCTGTTGCTCTCCTTTTATTGGGCTATCAAAATATATTGATCTCAATTTTACTACAACATATTTACTGCCCAGTGTAATTCACATCTGTGATCTTCCTGTCCTGGCCAATCTCTCTCTTCCCCACCCCATGGACTCTTTCGTCTGGGCAATTTGCTCTAAACCTGCATCATTAGTGTGAATTAAAGTGTAAAGCAAACAATAAATGGCTTTTTAACCCAAATTGCATACGAGAGATCAACGGGTAGTTAAATGAATCTCAATTTAAAGAAAAAGTATCCCCTCTGCTAATATTTACTATTAAAAACACCTATGGTTATCCTCTGAATGTGTTCAGAGACCCCTATGGTTCTCGAGGCTTAAACAGAGATCGTATAATTGCTTAGTTCTTTGCAGGTTTTTTGATGTTTGAAGGTTGCATTCGATTTTTGAAATTCAATTCACGTTTTGGGAATATATTTGAAATATTAAGCTTACTAAACGTCAAAAATGCAGCCAGAAGTCAGCAGAACTTGTTTACTTTCAGGTTGGTCTGTTTTGTGAGTGGTAGGAGTGCTGGCCTAGAATTGGAATCTGAAATCTACACTTTGCTTAGTATGGAACTATTGGTGAGCAGGGACGAGTAAGGAGGGCAACACCCCATTTATACAGTTGTTACCTGCTACACAAGTTAATATCACAAACTATAAAGTTGATGTGCTGATTTTTTCCTGGCTTACTATTTATTCTGGAATGCAGACAAATGTATGATCCGCCAAGCCATTCCACCATCTTTGTTCACTGCATATATATATATCTGCAGAGAATATGAAACATACAGTTCAATATCTTAGCCAGAGAATGTGGGATGTTGTTTAAACATGTTCCACTTAACACTGATGCCCGACCGTAGCTTCCATGTGCATCGACTAGCTGAACACGTGTCCGTAGTCACATGCTAAATGTGCATTTTATTGCTTTGGTAATTGCTAACATTTCTGATTCTTAAAGCTTGTTGCTGGAACGTGCCTGCTTCTTTCTGGCAGAATAAAACCCCTTAAAGCCGGCAGGCCTGCTTTACTATGAACATCAGTGGTCAAGCGATCAACTCAGGATTATAGAATTACATCTTCAGTGATTTCAGAATAAGAAGACAAACTAGATATGTGTGTGCACATATTTATGTTTGCTTTTGAATAAATCCTTCATTTCATTTTCTCTGTATGATGCAGCTTAGTTGTGTGAGACGCCTTGCATTAGACAAGGCATAAGAGGTTCAACCAACATTAAAAGCCTCTGCAACGCCAGCCAAGATGCTCTGGAATTATTTTGCTATTTAGAACTGAATAATAATAAGGTTTTCCTTCATGAATATACTCTACCCGGAATGGATTTTTTTTTTAAATGTATTTCTTTTTGCATGCCAGCAGACAAGCAACATCAAAGTAAGGTATTGACAAATGATAAGACAGGCCTTGCTTGGCACATTCACTGCAATCGTATGACACTTTGCATTCTATCTAAAGGTCCAATCATCATTTTGGTGGCAACAGCGAAAACGTGCAGTATTTTAAATACCTCCTATTTTTAAAACACCATCTTCATGTGAGTTTGGATCAGATGGTGTATATTCTGTGTGACTTAAATAATTAACTATATGGGGTAAATAAGGCATATTCACCCCATGCCATCGCAACAGATATTTTGGTGATGCTCAAAAACCTGTGGTACTTAAAATACCACACATTCTAATGCTTTCCCCAATACCCATTAGGAGTCCGTAGGTCCTTGGCTTGCTACTTTTTATAGGGATTTTGATCGTCTTTCCCATCGATATAAGGGTCTAACATCCCCAAAATAGAACATTAACTATCATGTATTAAACCTATCACAAAGGGTTGAGTTTTGATACTTTTTATTGGACTAACTGAAAATATGTAGCAACGGAATAATGCATTAGTTTTCAAAGCCACAGGGACCTTCTTCATCAAACAGTGAAATGGAAAAAGTGATGGGCGAGAAACCATTGTGTGGGTTTTTCTTCCAAGGCTGGCAGGCAAGAGATCCACTCAGTGCTGTGTTCATTGTGTCTACCAGTGTATGGCAGCCCTAACAGAAGAGGTCCTAAATCAGGTATTGCTGAAACCACTAACACACTGGTGACATATTGATGACATTTTGATGAATTGGACCGAAGGTGAAGATTCTCTTAAACAATTCCATGAGTCAGTCAATAGTCCCACCACCATATTGAATTCCCCATGAACTAGTCCAAGATGAGCATACGCTTTCTGGACACCACATTCTCTGTTCAAAGGAATGGCCAGCCGGAAACAGCTGTATGCAACACACCCAAAGGCAGAAACAAGTGCCTGCACAGAACAAGTTACCATTAGGACTACACATAAAGAGCTCGCGTCTGCAGCCAAGCAATCAGTTTCCAATGCACGTGCTCCAATGTGAGGACATAGAGACAAGCAACGCGCCATTTTCCACACATCCTTTCAGTATAAAAGACACTCGGACAGGTAAATGCACAGAGGGCTAGATTGTACTTTGACAACTACGAGAGAGAACCCGCTACAAAACTGGGAAATAACTAAGGTATGAGTACCCTGATTTGTCACGTCTCACCTATTGTTATCCCAATTGTACAGCATTCTTAAGGGCCTACAACCAACATTCAGCAGGGATGAAGAACTGAAAGTTATGTTCAGTGAACCTTTCTAGACTGCATATGATCAACTAAAGAAATCTAGCACAGTCCCTGTACAGAAGCATATTTTCAATGGATTAAGCAACAGCGAGACTTGGAACACGCTAGTGCAACACAAGGTGATTCAAATCCCGCCAACACATCTGCACTGAATCTGCTTTACCAACCCCACAATACCGAATGATACAGATTGAAGGGACTTACAGCTACAAATCGTCCAATGCTACATCCAATGCAGGAAAAGCCCACAAGGAGACTATGTATTTGAAACCTCCCCGCAACTAAATGAAGTAAAAAATCTTCACAGACTACAAACAGAAACACAGGTAGGATACACCTTTGTGCAGATTTGGCGCACACTAAAGGATCTAGAGGGTTTGGTATTGAAAAGATCTCTCCCAAATGCAAGACACTGAACAAGTGGTTTGAGCAGAGACATGGGTTTAATGCCTCACTATAGTAAACTTTGAATCCTAGACCATCAGGCAACATACTTTGTGAAAACCACTAAAGTACCCCTCAGTCACACAGCATTTGCCAAGACAAACAATACTGACAGATCACTATGAATACAGTTGTGACATATCTAGGAAATGTGTCCCCTAACCCCAGGAGGGAGGTGCGCCCACGAGAGTAACACCCCCTAGGGGAAAGGTCAAGAGGGATCACACTGGGGGTGGTATCCGGTAAAAGAAATGTTGGCAAAAATGCTGTGGTTTGACCCGGTAAAAGTGTACCCCATTATACCATTTAAGGGGAGCGGAAGGTTGCAGGGGTGTCCCCCACTCCCCTTAGATGGTATAATGGGTCCGGGGATTGCAGGGGTGTCCCCCGCATCCTTTACATGACTGTGGCCGCAAAACCACAGCATTTCTGCCACAATATTTTGTATTCACTGCCATTTTTGCTGCGATTTTAAGACATGGAACCCTGGGGGTGACCCCCTCTTAAAGGATATGCAACACTTAGCAGGGATATGTGTTATCTTCCCGTTTCTCAATAATGCAATATGATTGCTGGTTATATGGGAAATTATGTATATGTCTCGCCTAGAAACACTTGTGTACAGGCGCATTATAAATGCAACATTATATCATATCATATATAATGACTTACGACTTTGCATACCAGTGGCTGGTATGGTTTCTGACCCTATGCAAGTGCCAATCACAATGTTGCCCTAAAAAATGGGAGCTAAGCCCTTACCCTCGGCGCATGAAAGGAGAGCCCAACCTCATTGTAGAAAGGAAAGAGAGACGTCAGTGGAACTAAACAGTAGGAACCTCCTCCTGGTAGGTGTGTCCTAGAGAGGCAAGCCTATACCCGGTGTGTGGCTCTTGTGCTCTTGCAACTTGCAGCATCTCCTGTGCTAGATGGGATTACCAATAAAGATCTCAGACCAAATAACTGGACAGACTCAAAGAATATGGCAAAGTATTACTTTATTCTCAATTTAATAAAGCAGGGCAAACTGGGAGCCATTGGGCTGATGCTTGCACACTCACACACAAACTTGATTAAACAGAGGACTTATACCCAAATATGTGTAATCTATGATATCATCCTATGTGGCAAACTGTAAACCTATTGATGCGTGGGATTGGTTAGGGGATCATATCTAATTATAGAATACATATGAGTTAGTACTTCATCAGCTGTCTCTAATCTGTAAAACATGCCTTGAACAACATCGAAATACGAATAATACTGATTATAGCAGACAAAATGGCTGCAGATTGGTCTATGCAACATTGTATAGCAGGTTGCCCCATAGACCCACTGATTGGCTGGTATCCCCAACCAACCTTGAACCTTCGTCTCGGGATAGTGTCGGCTCGGGATAGTGTCCCCAAAGCACTAAATTACAATATGAAATCACCTTTAATCAAAAAGGCTTCAATTGACCCAGCAAACTTCACCATCTGCCATCAAATTGAAGAATTATCAAGCAAGCATTGAGAGCCCAACTTCAGACCCCCATCAAAGCAAAGAAAATCCTTGACAGTCACCAGTTTTTTGTAGCAAACAATAGGGGTGCCCCTATGTGCAAGCTTGAGTTGGGGCAGAACATAATGCTAAAACAGAACCAACAGAAGGGTACTCACGCTGTGGACAGTCCTAAATTCTGTCAAATATTTAAATCAAATCTCCATAATGAATTCAAGCATAGTGCTAGAAAAAAACAGTCACTAAGGGTAAACCAGAGAAGAAGTCTAAGGGGTACTGGCAATACATTTATTTATTAAGAGCACAGTTTATAGTTACTCAAAAATGTTTAAACAAAAAACTAAATAAAGCAATTGAAAAAAACGAAGAAAGACATAAAACATAACATTCATCATCTATACATAAAATACAAAAGAACAACATGTTCATCAAATAACAAGGTGGATTGTTGGGGAACACGTAGGGAAATAAAACAATCCTTGCAGGATACAAATTGTTCCTACAACATTGAAACTACCAGGGTGTATTAAAAATTACCCTGGTAGGTATAGGGAGAGAGTATTCAGTTAGCTAAATTTGCATAGTTGTCTGCCAAAACCAATCAGTCTTTTGTATGTTTCAGAGAACTAAACCAAAACGATATGGGGTCCTATCCAAAGAAAAAACTACCTTCAAAGGCTTATCGTACTAGATTTCCCGACAGTAGTTGCAATGGCAGCCATCCATTCCACTTCCATGATCTTCAACTATGACCCACACATTCCCACAACTCCCTAGTCAGTCAAAATCATTTTAAGTCTGCAAACCTACTCTCCAGAACATTGATGACAACAGTCCCTTAAATTGTCCAACTATCACCCCTCTTATTTATAGCAAGGCCTCATGGAATGGAGCACATCCATTGTTGCCAGCTAAAATTTCTTTCATACGCCGATTATAGGAATGTATACTTGTGTCTGCAAAATAAATTCACATCTGTAACAAAGGGGCAACATGCAAGAAGGGCATTAGGCTGTACAGATACAAATCAAAACTCTTTGCACTTGGATCAAACCACCTTAAAAGTGAGTACATTACTTTGAGAAATAGTCCATCTTTTACCCAATATCCAAATGTCGCTCTCTTATTGAACAAAGAACTGTGCCTCGGTCTGAGGTCAGAACTGTTGTAAAATAAGCATACTTCCAAATGAAACTGCTCCCTGAGATCCTAATGTTCATTCCTTGCAAACACCACATTATGGCAGTAGGTTTGTTGGTCCACTCTCACCTTGATTAGGAAAACACCCTCTATGGTGGTCCCCAGCATTTTAAATCAAAAGACATCTGGAAATACTACGTGCTGCAGGAAAGACTTCTCGCTGGCTGCATATAATGTCAGTCAGTCACCTGAGGAGCATGTCCTTGCTGCTGGCAAAATCATGAGCCTTACTTAAAAGTGCTTGGCATCATTACATCTACGGCAACATATCATGCCAAAAGTGTGCTTCAACTGCACATGAATACTGCAAATAAACCACATGCACAGAAGAAGTATGAATGAAATCCCAACTCTGTAACAATCTCCTCCTAGACATCCACAAAACAGAATATCCTGTGTATTTCAGTGCCAACTGAAAAACAGCCACTTCTCCATACCTTTCAGCACCCCAACTCTAAATTTGACCCTCGCTCCTCATGCTCTTTGTTCTCAGGTATGTTAATCAGATATACCTGCATCCTAGTATGGTGATAACCCTACAACCACCGGGGTTGCCTATAATGTGTTTTGTAACCAAAGTAGCCAAACGCCTCTGATGCCGAAGTCAAATGTTGCTCTTTGTATCTGTTTTTCCATGCATCACTGTAGCCATTATGCCTTTGCCTTACCAACAATTGATTTTTTGGTATGCATCACTGTAAACAAAGGTGTCAACCATTCAATGATAGTTCAAGAACAATTAAGTACTGCAGTGGTTTCTGTAAAAAGCTACACTATCCATGAGTGCATTCGATTTAAAACACTTGTCATGACACACAAATGCCTCAAAAAATAGCACCTAAATATCTCACAGATAAATTCACACCCAATCACTCCATCAGGCCTGCACGCTCAGTTTATGCACACTGCCTCGCCGAACGACGATTCAAGCGTCAGAATGCCTGAGGCAACAGCTTCCCCGTGGTGGCTGCTGAACAATGTAACAACCAACCAGCATCATTGAGATCTGAAATCTCTGAGTGGGCCTTCTGCAAACACCTCAAAACATGGCTCTTCACTCTGGAACTACTGAAATAACCTCTCAGCCCGCTCACTCTCACAGCGTTTTGCACCACAGGCTATTGTACTGTTTTTGTACTGTACTGCATTAATGACTAGATTTTACATGCTTCACCGTAGTAACCTGTAATGTACAACTTGACTCATCATAATCGAAAAACAATGCATTGTATCAACTATTAGAACAACCTGACCTGTTATGATCACTAAGTATTGTATTGTTTCTCTGTAGTAACTTGTACCGCGCAACTTGACTCATAATCACTGTCCACTGTGCTGTATTAACTATTAGAATAATTTGACTTGTTATGATCACTAAGTTTTGTACTGTATTGTACTGCATATAATACTCATGCAACCTTGTAACCTTTTCAACTCGCTATGCTTGTTCTCTGTCAAGAAAAGCGCCTAGATGCCTTCGGGCTTTGTGCGCTCTATAAATTACTAAATGAATAAATAAATCAACATGAACATTTGAAAACACTGAAAAATCGAGGGAATATGTCACTTCTGCCCAAGGGGGGCAGGGAGGTGAGTCTGCTCCACAATAACCTCCCTAGGGGTAGAGACAAGAGGGACCTTACCAGGAGAGACTCCACCTTTGGGGACCAGGACTCACATTCCCATGAGGAACTCCCTAATGCAGGACATACTATAGCTTACATGGGATGTTCGAAAGGATCAGAGGATATAAAGTATCATAAGTGGGATGAAGAAACTCCCAGGCAATGCCATTATCTTATGAGAAAAGAGAATATCAATTTAAATGAAAATGACCAATCTACTGGGATGAGGAGGTTGATTAATGAGCCCTCCATGAGAAGGAGAAGGAGATAGAGACAAGCACGTATGTAGGCTTGGGAAACTCCCACTCTAGATAGCAGCTGGGCAAGATGGAAACCCGACAGCCTCCAAGTTTTGAACTCACCTGAGAACGCAGACTGGGATGGCTGTGATAATGTGAACCCAAATGGAGAGTAACCAAGAAAGCAGAAGCCTGCGAGAGGGTAGGGTGAGACTACAAATGAAAAGCTTTGGTGGATATTCCATGCACAAAATATCACTGAGACCAACACCAAAAGAGAGTCATTAGGTGTCCGATCGCATGGTGAAGTACCAAGACACTATGAAAAAGCAAGTGAAAGCGGGGAGAGAGATGCCAGCAAAGTGACACAAACAGCGCTCTGTGATTCAAAGAGAGTGCCTGACTGACAAAGTTTGCAAGGCCCACCCCCTTTGGGAACAAAGGTAACAGGAAGCACGGGAGGCACTCACAGAATCATTCTACCACACCTACAATTTGTCTCAGTGAAAATATGAAAGAATGTGCACCAGGAAAGCAAATGAACATAAATCGTATTGGTACTAGAGAAGGAACCATTGAACAACTAAATAAAGCAAGAGAAAAGCACTGGGACAAAATACCCTGGGAAAAAAGGACACTAACTAAATACCTTCTACAAGAAGCGTACAATGTGAGAGAGAGTACAAAGTGTGACCCAGAGTTTAAGAAAACTAAACAAATGGACAATATAGCAAGAGAAGTAACCCAAGGTAAGGAAATATACAATTTTTCCAGGAGGAAAACCCCATCAGAACAGTAATACCGTAACGATACATTTACAGCACTGACATGAGCTATGAATCCAAGGAGATAGTCTCAAAAGGGATTCCCAAAAAGAAAGCAAGATTTAATAATGTAGTTGATGAACTAAAGAGACTGATCTATGAAGTCACAAGAGACTATTTGCAAATTCAATACTAACAAGGAACACATATATTGGTAGAAGGAATGCACTAAGGAGAAAGGGTAATTCTCCTGATTTAATTAGTTTTCATAGAAGTAGGGTCAGATAGGGTAGCTTTGAACAGCAGACTTGTTTTATTTGGACAGTCAGACTGATGATTGGTCACCTTAGTTAGTAACTTGAGCAGGGACTATCCCAAATGATAGGAAAGGATAAGTGTTTTAAGTTACTTTAATGAGATATTGTGCATCATCTCATCTAATAGTCTGTGTCCTCCTTCTGACTCACAACAACACATACCGGATTTACATGAGGTGAGAAATATGAAGGCATCCTCACTTCTTTCCCCATCAATCCCCCCCAGGTGGTCATGGAAAAACTGTTGATTTCAGATCTTGACCCTGGGGGTGGGTATGAGAGGGAGGATAACCTGGGTGCAGGAGACTTGGGGAGTGGGGATGAGGCACACTTGGGTGAGACGTAGTATGCCCCATGTCCCTTTCATATGGAATGAAATTTCCCATAGGGTTTCATGGTTTATTACCAATCCCGTCCCTATTCTGTCAGAAAACCATCTCCCAATACATACCACTATGGTACTGAGTACTGAGACGAGGAAGAGACAACATAGAAACATAAATCCATCCTTTATTAACTCAGATATACACAAACACCACTCTGGTACTGGGACGAGGAAGAGGGATGACGAGTACCAAGACCGTTGTGCAATTGAAGAATATTGCCTGCACCTGAGGCCAAAGATCACCTGTCGAATGCTTGCAGAAGAAGAAGCCAGAGGTGAAGGCAGAGAGATGCATGTCAGAAGCGCAGAGGAGCTGCAGAGTCATTGCAGTAGAAGTGGATTGTGATGTGATGGGTATTTTTCGAAAGGTCTCCGGTGACAGGGTTGGCCAGCCAACCTCCTCGAGCCAAGAGGACTCCCTCTCTGGCAACCCAAGGTGGCGGAGATTCTGGAAGAGAGGTGTGCCGAGCCAGGAGAAGTGACAGCCACAGAGAGCCAACCGAAGTGGAGGGCAGCACACGAAGACAGCATCCCCGGTGGGTGCGAGCCACGTGGAGAATGCAGGTTGAAGTGCTTGCGAGTGAGCTAAGGACAGCGTAGGCAATGGGAATGCTGGTCCAACTTAAAATACAGATGATTGATAACTACGATTATGTGAAGGCTGAAAGCAATGAATACAATGGTTTGTGAATACTGTACTGTAATGACATTGACAAGGCCAGGGATGGGCAGGAAATTCAGTGATTTTTGAAAGTGTGACTAAACACATGGACAGGGTGCAAATTCCCAGCATTATAGTGAACTTGGAATTTGCAGTTGCTTTATTTTATGTGACTGATTTGAAGTTTTTGAATAAAGAACCAAAAGAAAGTAACAATGATTGAATGCCACTTGGTTTGAAAACCATGAAAAACATTCCCAGATAAAAAAATAAAAAAAGGAACTGTGAATTATGCAAACTAAAGAATATAAGGAACTGTGAATTGTGGAATCTGAGGAAAGCAAGCATCGAGAAGAGCCATAAGGAAAATAACAACTTTATAGGTTTAAAGCAGAAGCAGTGGCCAAGCTATTTGAATATTAGATATTCCAACAAGTGATTGGTGACAAAACAAGTACTAAAAAGGCTGCAAGAGTATAAGTCTAATACCACAGTTGAGCTGAAGCAGTGGCCGTGTAACTGTGGAAGAGAAGCCAATAAGATGTGTCGGTGTTGCGTGACCTGTAATGGGTGGTCCTTGTGGTCCATCAACTGCGCCTAGACCGAGTACACCCAACTAGAGAAAAGTCACTTAACTCATCTATAAGTTTGTGATTGAATGTCAAGAAAAGCTTATATATTGTGAACTTAAAGAACTGACATTTGTGATATTCATGAAAGACAGAGAAGCCTGAAAGCTGGGGAAGTAGCCTGAGGAAGTATGTCGTTTTGAAAACAGGGAGAGACTTGAAAGCTTGGGGAAGAGAACCCCTTTTTGATTGAAAGTGAACTGTCTTGAATCCTGGGCAAAGGAGAACCACTTTTATGTCCAAGTGCTGAAAGAAGCACTGAACTTTTGTTTCAACACTTTTCATTTGAGGCGGACATCCCTACACGTTTTGAACAAGTAGATCTAAGGGCAAGTATAGGTTTTGAACATAGACAGACATTTACTTTGGACATCCGGACACAGACTACCATTAGGTTCACTTAGTTAGTGAAATCTCACCTTTAGCATTGGGCAAGTTAGGCATTTTCCCAACCTTATTGTGATTTGAATAAAAGTGTGTAGCCCAAACATTCCTCAGTTTTCTGTGTCTACTTCCTGATGCATTTACAATGGATGACTATTCAATTGTGCAACTTCCTATACTGATTCACCTGTGCCTGCTCTCCCCTGCTTGAAACATGATCCAGGGGAATGCACAATGCCGGCCCTGGGTTTCTCATAACACATATTCCTGCCCCAGATAGACATTATCAGGGTTGCTGTGGCACAGGGAGGACACCCGCTCACTTGGGTACTGTCACCCAAAGAATTTCCAGGTGTCACCTGTTCTTGGGTGTACCTCTGGCTCACCACAGGTCCCTTCCACCAGCATCCAGAACCTCCAACAGACTAAAATTTCCTTTTAGTGGATTGGGAAACTGTGTGGTGAAAATTGCAAGTGCAGATTTGAAAGAGGAAAACACCCACTTGTTATCTGTGCTGTCTGAAAGGTGCTTAAATCCCTGCTTTCAATATGTTTCTGCGCCAAGGATGTGTCTGGTGGAGCAGGATGGAAAAATTTGAAGAGTATACAAAGTACATTTTCTGGACCTGTACTCAAAATTTCTAGTGTATGAAAACATGAGCAGGCATTGTGCACAATAGTCCTATAGATGATAATAACCCTAGGATCTATAACTAAAACAACAGTGTGGAATTGAAATTATTCTATTTGGTTGATAGATATTAAATTGTGAAATAATAGATAACATCACCCCTGGTGTGCAAAATGTGTTAATTTATAAACTTCTTGTATCTGTGAAAGTACTACAACATTGAATGAATTAATTTAATACAATTAAGGACATGCCAAACACCAGATTTTTCAAATCTGCCAAACCTTTTGGCTGGAAGCTGTGAGGACACTGTAGAACAGAACCCTTCTTTGTAAAGTCAGGATGTTTCTACCACACAGGTTTTCCACACACTTAGGGAGACCAATGAGAACCTCAATGGATTTCTGAGAGGAGGGCGTAAACAAATGATTCTCATTTGAACTATTCCCTGGTTGGACCCATTTTGCTGGATCTAGCCATCACCATACATGGAATCCAACATTGTTTACATAAAGCATACATACTGATGCTGACAAATGTGAGGCAGATGGTTCAGTGTAGGGAGAATCAAAGGCAAATGAAGACTTCACAAATTATATGTGAGAAGAACTGATCATTAAACTAGAAAATGATGTAGATGTAAATACATCACTCCTGCCAGGTGCATATGGGGTTTTTGGTGTTTAGGAATCCATGTTTCAGATGTTCAACTAAAGTGACTTAATCAAATGGTATGTTTTATGTTGACTTCATTTTGTCCTTGGTGTGGATTTGCAGGCCATGTTTACGACGTCACCTGATGCCACTTTGCAGTGCACTGCTAATGCTGAGGCCATTATATGTACTCCCTCAGGCCATGAGAGTGACAAGTGGTGTACTGTTCATGTGGCCAGCTGGCATTCATGACATGCTGGATTGACTTGTTACTTAGAATTTTGTATCCATGTTCCTGCTGCACCTCATAAAACGCTTTGAGGGATTTTGAGTACATCCCGTTTAGCTGCATGTTGATTATAGCCACTATGCATGCTTTGCTGCATTTCTGAAAATATCCACAGTCATTTTTAGCTGCATCTTTGAGTACATCATGTTCAGCTGCATTTTGAGTATAGCCTCTGTGTCATACTTAGCTGCACTTGTTAGTAGAACCACTGTGGTATAGTTAGCTGCCTTATGTATACCCACTGTGTTACAGACAGTTGTATTTTTAGTATAGCCATTGTTACATTTAGCTGCATTCTTTTGAGTATAACCACTGTCTTATGCTTAGCTGAATTCTTTTTGAGTATAGCCTCTGTGTTCTATTTAGTTGTGTTTGAGTAAAACTACTGGTTTATTATTAGCTGCTCTAAATATAGCCACTGTGTAGAATGCAGGCGCACACTGTGAATTCCCCCTCTTTCTAAATCCAGCTGCAGGACACAGGAACGTATCACACTCCATGCTTATGGAAGATAGCCGAAGGCACGGCCACCCACCCACCTGCAAGTATCTGCTATCATACACTACTCTGACACATCACAGGAAGTGATGTCATTTGACCCCACCCCCAAGTGATATCGGGTGAAGCGATGGAACACGACCTTTCATCTGTTGACAAAATAGGAAGTAGCATCACCATTGTACACTACGAAAAATATGGTTACGATATTACTTTAATGTGATATACATTTCATACAAGAATGGATCGCCATATGTATCATTAAGATCAGTGTGTATAGGCCCATATTACCAAATTACTGTGAACGCAAGCAGACGTCCATGACCAAATGATAATGATGTGTTATTATATAGCACTTAAGCTTAAGTGCTTTATATAGAAAAAGTATACACCCAATATCACCCAACCTGTGTTGGTACTCATTTATCGACCTCAGAAGGATGAAAGGCTGAGTTGAGGTGTTTAAGAACAGACTAAATCAGTGACTCACACAATGAAGTGTGCCTGAAATAAACCTTTAATGAGTCTAGCAATTATTGCATAGAATTTCAGAAAGACACATTATTTGGTATTCCTATTCTTTCTTATTTACGGTCAGTGCTAAAAGTGTTAGACTTGTGGCACTCTGTTCTTTTTTTTTAAGGGGCCTGAACAAGAAAGACAGCCACTCCAGAAGTAAAGAGCCACATTGTGCTGGCCAAAGCCCAGGAGTTTGCATTACAAAAAAGTTTTTTTTAGAGGTCGCAAGGGAGACCCCAAAGGTCGCCGTTGCGACCTCTGGCGACCCATAAATGACATCCCTGTGTGCCTCCGGTATTGATATTAGCAAAGGGAGTAGACATCCATGTTTGCAAACCCAAAAGTGTCTCATTGGTGGCATGCTTGTGAAAATGCTTTGCATGCACATGTGCAACGCATGTAAATGGGCATGCTATTGTTGCTCACATGAGGACTCTAATGCATATGTTCTCCAATGATACTATTATGATAGTTCATGAAATGCACATTAGAAATGGGCTGATTACCTCCACCTAAACAATAAAACACAAGTAGATGATATATGGAGTTTTCTGGGACTTTATTGTTAACTCGTTAAAACTAGATTTGGGACATGATGAAATCACCAGAGTTGACTTTAACAATAATGCATTTTAGCAATAAGCATGATTGGCGGCTCTTTGTGTCTTTGGGCAATTACTTGTGCTTGCTGTGGTGTAAAATGAGCTGCAATAATATGTTTTCCAATTGTGCCAACAATCACGAACAAGCAAATCTAAAGTACCTGTTAATGGATGTGCTGCTCTTTTTATCTTCCAATTAGTACTTCTTTTCCGATTCACTGAAGAGACGTTAAAATGTCGATTTGCTACATTTCCCCAAAAACCTCAAAAGCTTGCGACTGCATTATGTAGTTCGAAGCGAGTGGTCGATAAGAAAGTGCGTCAGGTGGGCCATGTGCAGCGGGTGCTTTGCTGCGGATCTTTGTGCGAAATGTCAGAGCTGATCTATATAGTGAAGAACAAAACCATCAGTGTTGCGCGCTCCTGCGTTTGTGGCAAAACCCCATTTCATTCACAAGTGCTTTACAATTTCTCCTATCACTTTTTGGATGCATGTCAGAGTGTAAGCACCTTCTTATTTTGGTATTAGCCTATTTGACCTAAAACAATTGACCTAATGACAAATTTGATCGAATTTTACATGGGTGATTTGGCCATAGGGGCAATATGGTCGCATAAATTGCAAAATACAAACCATGGAGAGCTGGGCTTGCGGGGGTGTCTGTGGCTCCCCATGTTTGTTATTTAGCAATTTTGGGGATGCAGGGGTGTCCCCTGCTTCCTTTCAAATTGGAGGCGGGGGACACACAGAAAGTAAAGAAAATCATGTTGCCACAAGCAAATAATGTTCCATCAGTTTGCTGTGATCAATGAAATTTCGGTCAAACACACCCAACCCCTTATTTTGCATGTACATGTCAGCAGTGTTTTGTTATTGTGGGATGTTAGTATGCTTGTGTACCGTACCGAACCAGCATCCTAGTCTGAACGGTATTGCCCACTTTCCCTGGGTCACCAGACCTTAGTCTGCTGGGAAGAATAGCATGAGCCCGATGAAGTAAGAGGGAAGGAAAGGAGTTAGCAGACACATGGAGGCTGCGAAGCGGGAAGAAATGTTTCCAGTAGTTTGGATGCGAGTTTCTCCATTACATGATATGGCCAACCTTCCGGAGAGAGTTGACATGGAAGGGTATGTGATGAGTACGCATACAGACTGGGATCCCAAGGCTGTTTTGAGTATTTTAATGTACAGATTGAGCAGTGTTGGTTGTGTGAATGGCTCGCGCTCCTGGTGGTAAGTTAGGATTGCAATACGTTCTATGTCTATTTATGAGATCACAAGTAAATGTTGAGTGTAGATCTTTGCCTACGTCGGTGATAATGTGGCAATAAGAGCCACATACCAATACCACCCCAGCTAATGCCCCCGGGGCCTTAGTTACCATGGGCGGTATTGCCCACCGTCGAGGGTCTTATAGCCATTAGTACCCCGGCCCGTTAGACCGGGGTACTAATGGCATTTTATTTTGTTTTGAAACATTTCGAAACAGAAAAAAAAAAGTTGCAAAAAAATGCCCGCCGGAAAAGGGAAAACAGACTATGTTTTCCCTTTCCATGGTGGCCATCGGGAGCGGACGCGCTAGGAACAGAAGTGTTTCCAGCGCATTCGCTCCAAGAAAAGAAGAAAAAAGAAGGTAAGTGGGGTTGGGAGGGCGGGGAGGGGATAGTTTGTGGGGGAGAGGGGTGGAGGAAAAAAAACGGAGTCCCCGGCGGGGGACGAAGTCAGGCTCCAGCCATGGGGAGGCTCAGAGCGGGGATTGCTCCGTTTCGAGCCTCCTCATTGGCTAAGGGGCTGCCATACCCCTAGCCAGGGACAGAGTACCCGGCACGCACAGCGTATACGGGAATACTGTGTGGTATGGCTCGGAAAAGAGCCAATCCACACGCTGTATTCCCGGTGCGCAGCACGTGCCGGGTACTAATGTTAATTGATGTTTAAGTTCATTTTTTAAACATACAACTGTTTTTACAAAATCACATGACCAAGCATGCAGTTTATTTGTGATAGGAAATAAACTGCATTCATCTAAGGATAGTGGACGGATAAATATTTGTGTAAAGTGTATAGTGCAGTGGTGAATGTTCAAGGCAGTCATACCTCCTTCTGAAATCGAACCTCTAGCTCCGGTCAGGTACACAGTGATGACACGAACAAGATGCATGCCTTGCCACTAGCGTACACCCCAATCATGGAGGGGTGGAATTGGAAGTGTTGCATGGTAAGAATCATGTTACCAAGCTTTGCACATCACATAAAGGTCTCATATTAATCTCTTAGTTACCATTCAGACCATAACTTTGTGATAAAGAAAGGCGGAATTATATGTTTTGCTCTATTACAGTTTCTATATACGCTATATATGCTGCCCAGGGCTGCAGTGTTTAAGTACGCTTCCATTTGGTCTCTGTGTCTGGGGAGTGGGAGCTGTTCTTGAAGATTCTGTAGTATCACGTGGCATCACATGGTGTCATCCTGATAAACAATCGCCAAACATGTCGGGTCGCATAGTTAGCTGGGCCCAATCAGTGTGTTTTGGTTTGCATCTCCTGTAGGAGGATTGTCCAAAATGTTGACGCTTGAAGCACACATGGATTTGCTAGACATCATGGATAATACTGATACATGGCCTCCTGATTTCATATACAAGGGTCCAGGTGGAAAATCCTTTCAAAACGTTACCCTTTTCTATCTGGTTTCCCAGTTCTGCTGTGAATGTGATTTCTTGGTGTTGTGCTTCCGGTGGGGAATGAGGGTGCAAGGTTATGATGCCAATCCTGAGCACAGACTTCATCAGGGACCTGGTAAACATGGATGCCTGTGTCCCTGCGTCCCTGCGTGAAGCTCCTGAATCCAGATGGATCAGGGCACTCCATTGGGAAACTAGTGCATTGATCCCTGGATTAATGGTTTTGACAAGTCACGTGGTTACTTGCGGCCAATCTGGGGATGCTGCTCTATCTCGAAAAGGGAAGGTGCACTTTGTGTTTGATGCCTGTAGTGACAGCAGTTTTATTGGGGAGTGAAGGGTCTCATGGATGTTCATATCTGCACCCCTCAGTAAACAGCTTTTGTGGTTAGCTGGGCCTTAATGTCATGATTTTATCAGGAAATCTTGAGCAAACTAATCACACAAATTCATAATTATATATCAAAGCACAAAGTCATTACAATTTCTGTGTTTTTTTTCCCCCAGATTAGAGATACGAAATCCTCGGACCAAAAGACGACGCTCTTGCATTTCTTAGCTGAGGTTTGTGAGGAAAACTATCGAGACATCCTGAGATTCCCGGAAGAACTCATGCATGTTGAGAGCGCCAGCAAAGGTAAGGAAGCCTGCGCGATGAATTGCAAGCCTCGATATGGAATTCGATTAGTGTAGGCTGTAGGAGTCTGAATCCTCTGACTTGGAATGGACTGGTTTAAGGAATACACATGGGTGTTTGTTGTAATGCTGAAACCGTGGAGCTTAATCTGAGGAAGAAAGACTGTCTGACCAATTCCTTGGCACTTGGCACTTAGGAAACGAACAACATTTAAGTCACTGCCATGAGCACATTGAGATTCAATTGGCACTTAAAACGTTTTTCTGTTTGTATCTGATGATTTTCTATTGAGCTAGGCTTTTCACCAAAATAGTTGTACGTCTGTTTTTGGAATGTCTCGATCAGCATAGCAGTATCCTATTTTGATCATTTGTCAATGAGGATCTTTCAATCCACTTCAACATCCTCATAGTTGAAATCTTAAATCTTGACCGTTTTTGCCATTTTAGGTATGGAAGGGTACCTGCACTACTTTTGTGGGATCTGTGGATCTAGCACCTCTCAATGAAAACCATCTCCCCTCAAACCCAACTCATTGCAGCCATCTCGTTCTAAGCCAACTCTCCTGACTTACTTTTTTGTCCATTTCGCCTCATGAAGATTTGGTCTCACTTTTGGGTGCTTTATTTCCACCCTGCAGAACTGCAGAATGGGTGTGACCTCCACTAGCCTCCTTTTGTCCGAACGGACCTCTTTTTCGCAAATACTTTTATTTATTATACATTTTTTCAACATCATGTTTCTGCCTCTTTTTTATGTCGTATTCCCTCTTACTTTTCATTATTTAAACATATAATTTTTTAAAAATAATTATTTTAAGATGCTCCCCTTTGTTACCCGCATTTCTGCGACTTTCACTTTGAAAGCAACATGTGAATATTCAGTGGGATGACCTTGCAATTAGTTACATTTCAGCGGAAATGGGTTTCACTGAGGTGACTGAGGTGGAAATGATGTATGCCGTATGTATTACCTTGCTTTTAAAAATGTGAATGTTAATCATAGTGTGACTTTATAGTGATTGTAGTAATACTGCTTCCTGTTGCCATCATTTTAAAAGGGTCTCTTGTGGAGTCCAGGATACTGACATGAGCCTGATTTCAGAACTCTCATGTCCATACAGAGACTTCTTTGTACAGTTTAGGATTTGTTCACGTTTCCAGCACAGACGAATCCTTCACAATGTTCATTCAGGAAGTTAAAGTTTTGTTTAGTGAAATCCAATCCTTGGCAACTGTGCAGTTAGTCCAGATTTTATCATTACGGTTTCTAAAGGAGTGTTATATCACAGGACCATAGAAAGTGAGACCCTGTGAGACCCTGTTCGGCTAACAAGTGGGTCAATTACATGGCGTATGCATCTGAGGGTCGAGGCCAGATTAACACTTGTGAAATATATTTGGTTATTTTATCTTTTTTCGAAAAAAAATATTTTACCACAAGACATACATCTGTGATGGGTTAGGTGTATATAGAAACATGGGTGTAAGACATACATGTGTGATGGGTTAGGTGTATATAGAAACATGGGGGCAAGGGGGTGTTACGGAGTGCTTGAATGAAGCCGTGCTGGCTCTCCCCCGCATTTTGCAGTACAAATAATCACGAAAACAAATGTGGTAAAATGTGATTCGACAAGTTAAAGTCAAACAAGCGTCGTAGATCTGTGAATATTGTGCATGGTTAGCGTGTCGTGTAGTGGATCCTCTTGATAAAGCCTAATGTCATGATTGTGTAGTTGAAGTATTGAATACAATATCTCCCTGTCTGTGTGCCTTAAATGGTATTCCTCTCATGGCATATAGACTCAATTTAAGAAATTGTCATTTAAAATACAGACACTGGGCCTCATTAAGAGTCCGGCGGTAACGAGCTAGAAAAACCGGCAGGCTACCGCCGGACCTCTATTACCTTTCCGCCTCCGTGATTCCCAGAATCACTGGGGCATTACGACCATGGTGACCCGGGAATTCCAGAGGCGGAATTCTGTAAGTCCCCATTCCCATGGGGATGGGGACAATGGAAACACTGGTTCCGTCTATGACGGAGATGGTGTTTCCATTTGCGCCTGCAGGCGGGTGGCGTTACTCCCACCAGGTCAGACCTAGCGGGAGTGACACCTCCCGCCTGCAAGACTCTGAATCAGCCGGTCTGGAAAGAACGGTGGCAGCGTTTTTACCACCACCGTTCTTTCAAGACCGGCAGGGTTGTGATGAGGCCCACTGTATTTGGATTACGTAACATTTACAAAGCTGCAGGAAATAGAACATGGCTACTTCCTGTGTGGTAGGGAAGTACCAACCAGATTTTAAACTGCGTAAAAGTATGCATGATGGAAAGGATTAGCTAGGGCCATGTTACAGAAATGTTTCTTTAGTGCATGTGCAACAATTGCCCTAGTGCAAGAAAAATAGTCTTTCAATGTATGTGTTCACTATGACAATGTTCACAGCAAAACAACCCTCTGGAACTCTTTGCCTGCAGTCAATCGAAATGAACAATGCTACACCATAAAAAGTGATTGTTTGACAAATATGAGTAATAACTGTTATATAACGCTCTGATTACATAAATATGAATGCCACCAATGCAACTTGCTTCCAAATGTGCTACCTTGCAAATCGCGTTGCTCTTTTTTAGCATAGATAAAACTAAGAACATGTTTCTTTGTTGAAAATCCAAATATGCAGGTAAAGAGATCTGTGTTCAGTTGATGCTCCCTATACTCCTTGCTGTGTTTGTAAATTACATTTCCTCTTTTGTTGCCGTGATACAAAGATGGGTGTGCAACATGGACATTGTTTTATGAACATCAGAACCGGATTTAGTTTGTCATGTTTTGCTGTGGCTTCGCCATACTGTTCACACCACCGTTCTGTGGAGAACATGGCAATGTGTTACGATATGGGCATGCTTTGTATGCCAGATGGTACAAAGAATGGATCGATGCAACTCATTGTCGATTTTAGGGACTGGCTTACCAATATTGATTTTAATTTGAAATGGATTAAGGTTGTAGGACCTGTGACCTCATCACGAAAGGTACCAGCCAAAAAAGCAAGCTAATGCTGATACAGAGACGCGTGAAATGAACAAAATATATAGGGCCTGCTTTACAAAAAACGTTTTCCAATGCTGCAATCCCATTGAAAAACGCGTTGTAAATCAGGCCCATAGTGTCCATTTAAAATGCAATACATACATCTAAGTTGTGCACTGCAGATGTTTTTACAGCATCCTTTTTTTGCAGGAAAATGCTTCATCTCATACCTTTGTAGTGCTACACAATATTTCAATTTGAATTTGTGCCCATGCCACAGAGGCCACCTCGAATAAAGATGCCTTACAGAGAATGCCCCCTAACACTGAGGCAAGACTTGCATTCTCGCTTTCCCCCAAAGCAAGCAGTAGTAAGCCAGTGCAATCTGCTATCCAGGCAAATGGGGCTTCCATTCTTACACTTCTAGCTAATGTCCAATCAATGAGCCGTTCAAATTGTTCTCAACCAAAAATACGGACGCATGTGCATGACAGACGAGCCTCAAGAACATTCCTGTTCACCTTTCCTGCTCTGCGGTAAGGGATCCGAATTCACTGGTAGTAGAAGAGGGAGGAAGGATTCTGAGGGGCAGTTGAAAAATGTCACTGCTAGTGCAGAGCCGACCGTATTCCTCATTCTTTTGGGTTATGAGGGTGATGACTCGGCTTCATGTTGGTGTTGGATGACTCAGCCATCGTGGACTCTAACGCAATGCTTCCTGTTTACCAGCTGGTATGAGATAGATTTAGCCTTTTGTGACAGAAGTGCTGAAATAGTCAAACCCATTGCATGTATATTCAATGCATTATAAAACTATTACAGAAGAGGGCAAGGTCCTGCCAAGGATGAGGCCGAGGGATCTGTAACCTCCACTCCCCCACAGGGTCTGGTGTCTGGGAATCATTTGTCTTGCCACTCGGGAAATCCACCTGGGGAGGGGGATGCTGAGGCTTCTGTGGTAAGAAAGTCAAGTGGGTGGGTGGCAGGAGGAAAGGGGCTAGTGCTGCAGTCTAGGGACTATAAAGATTAACATGGTGATCCTCACTGGAGGCAAAATATTATTAGATGTGTGGAGGCTGCTAGCATCTATGCAGCCACCACCACAAAGGGGAATAAGAGGATCAGTGCGCGTCCCAGGACCAATGTACAGTACCATAGCAACATCAGGAATGCCATGCCCAAACCCCATTCCCATCCAGCCTGTCCAATCGGCGCCAGTCGAGACAGCAATTTTGGCCCATGCCAGGCCGCTTTTTCTGGCATCGCCAAGAGAAGAGGTTGCGGGACATGTACAACCATCAGCATTCATCTTTTGGGACAGCCGTTCTAAGCAGCATCATGAGGCGTGGAGACGTACTACCTTTACTGTGGGGGACTTTGTTAATAGGGGGAGCTGGACTGTGTAGCGGTGGCGGATAATTTGTGAAGGCATATGGAGTTCCACCACATTTCCGTCCTGCAGCGAGTTGTGCAGATGGGTAGGAATGATGCAGTCATAGCAGATGGACTGGCTTTACAAGGAGACTCCCTCACCTGCAAGACTGACACCGGTCTTTGGGAGAACTGGCTAACTTTAGAAAATGTCTGAGGGAGAGCTTGTGAACTTTAGTGAGCAGTTGCACCATCTAAAAGAGTCTGAGAACCTTGGACGGTACCTGGGCATTGCAAAGAACTGAGAACCTTAGTGGGTGGCTACACCCTATGAAAGAATCTAATAGAAGCCAAATAAATATGTACAGTATTAAATGTACCTTCTAATTTAACTACCCATGAAACACCACACATGGTTGAAAGCAGGTCCATCACCATGGTGGAAGGTTTGAAGCACTTCTAGCCTGCTTAGTGGCCTGTCTGTCATGAGATTCGCAATATTTTTACCATGCTCAAACTCTTCCATATCAATGGTCTTGTGTAATGGGAGATGACTGCTTTTCACTGCTTGGGGGTACATGTTGTAGAGCTTGTTGCCCTACTCCCAATCACTGATACAGCTGAAGAACCTCCAGGCTTAATTGTTCAGTCTCCTGGAGTTATGCTGCTTGTCTAATGGTATGGTGAGGGATGCATTGTATTCTTTCATTATTTGTGCATGGTACCACCACTGTGGTACCCAAGTGTGTCCCTTACATTCATTGTTATGCCATTATCAGGTAGTGTGTGCAAGTGGCCAGATTCAGTAGCTATTTATTCTCTGTGAATTGCTGCCACACCTTTGACTTTCGTAGTGGACTCCCACCCTGGCTGAGTTCATGTCCGTGTTAGTTTTCTAGGGTTGACATGATTAGTGGTGTTCTGAGTGCCATGTAATGATATGCTATGTTTTCTGATCAGTGACGACAGGGCTGTTTCTCAGACCCCATATGCAGATAGGTGGCAAGCATCTACTAATACTGCGGCCTCTGTCATGTCATTCTCCTTTTCATCCTCAGCCTCATTTATTTCTAACTGCAATATTTGTTCCTGTCTGGACTCTGATTGGGCATAATCATTGTCTTGATCATCATCCATCTCATCATCATTTATATCTGACCCAGTGGCTGGGGCAGAAGATATATAAATACCTAGGATTTTCAGTCTACTTGTTCTGTTCAAGTACTCCATCTTTTGTTCTTCCCTGACTTTGTTTGATTAGATCTATGTATTTATTCATGTATGTATTCATTTATTTATAATGTGCATTAGGCAAATGGGCGCAAATACAAACAAACAAAAACAATAAAAACAATCATGAGATTCTTCATATGAGAAGGTCGGTGGGACGATCTGAAAGTTCAACGTATCTGTCAGTGAATGTCATATTTGTGCTTCAAGACCTGAGAAAGTTCTTGTACTGGTGCATTGCCCCCGAGTGACTTTCGGACGGGGATATTGAACATGAGCTGTATGATACTTTCAGTTCACCATGTGGAATTCTGAGCTCCCCAATCCACATGGAATGGGTTCCTGCAGGAGTGGAAAGACAGCAAGCAGCGGACCTCCCTATGTTTCCTGGTAGTTTGGGTGCCAACATGTTGCTCCATATGTGTGTCATCTGCCTCCTCGAATCATTTCTGACCCCTCCCAAACAAATGAAATGAGCATGTCTCTCCACGAGAAGACTTCTGGGATTCCCAGCTCCTCCTGCTCCTTCTCTCAGGTGTCAATGGATGGCATGTGTAACCAGATGACACATGTCTCATCTACTTGCTTCAAGAGACAGACACTGATGGTGTGTCACCCCCCAACCACCATCCCAAATATCTACTGCTCCTTCCCAGAAAAAAATATCTGCGTGACTACCACTCTCCCAAAAGCTACCCTCTGGTAGTCTTAGCTCATCTCACTCCACCTTTCAGGTATTACCCATTAGCAAATGTCCTGTTGACTCATTTCCAGAAATGCTTGTGTGTCAACAGCCATGTGCTCCATCCCAAGAACATCACATTGGTGTGACTCTCCCACAAGCTGACCTCAGAGATTCCCAGCTCAAGCCGTTCTTCCTCCTAATTGTTTCCCGATTGCAAGTCCCATCCACTTGCTTACAATTATGATCACTGACTGGTGTGTAACCAGGTACCTCCCCAAATCCTGCTGCTCCCTCCCATCAAAGTCAGGCAAGTGTTGCTCTACCACAACTTGCCCTCAGAGATGCATGGCTCTTCCTCCCAAATATCAACCAATGGCTCATGTCATGTCCATTTGATTCAGCAGACAGAAACTGACTGACTTGTCATCTTCTTCCCCAAGTGGTGGTCGCACATGCAAAACCGACCCCCAAATCCCAATCTCTGACTGGGCCTCAGTCCCTCTCTATTTCTCCTTATCCTTCTTCCTACAGATACTCTAAATTTACTCCAGCTTATTATGTTCCCTAAATATTCTAGGCCTGCCTCCAGGCACAAATTCCTGCCTCTTTGACAGCTGCATAAGACTGAATAGGTGCACCAACTTTGTGTCTGCCTATTAGTCATGCAGTTAAACTTCAGGCAAAACTGTCAAATAGTTAGACCGACGTCCGCCCTGGACAAACCTTCCACACATTACCTCATTCATTGTTAAACATGCTCCGGTGCCTTGAAATGTAAGACATGTTCTTGGGCCCTCCCCAAACGAGTAGTCTAAAAGTCAACAAACCACACAATGTTTAGTAGCCCTTCCCTACACTTATTTGATTTACCTAAATGCCCCCTCTTCAGCCCTGAAATTCAACACCTGACTGCCTTTATGAATATTGCTTTACTGCAATGCTCACAAATGGAAGGTAAGATCTGATCTGATAGCCAGCTTCCCCAGCCCAATATAGTGAAAGGAGTGTGGGCGAGACGTGATTGAGACAAGGTTTGTTGGTCTAGTGATTCATGACACAACTCCTGAAAAGCCTTTCAATCTGTCATGCACAAGGCACCCTGCATTGCCACTCACATGTTGATCATGTTCCTTTGCCTCTACCTACATCCTGGATACTCTTCAAATTTGTGGGCTGCTTTGATTGTTACAAATCAATTCACCTTCAGTGGTGTAAATAACCAGCAGTAAAATACCAGATATCCAGAGTATACATGGGTGTCATGATTCTGCAGAACATCTTTCTGCGGTATATTTATTTATTTATTTATTTATTTGTATTGCGCCGGTAGCTCTCAAGCTTCGGGGCGCAGAGACAAGAACATGAGAGACAGGCGATGGACAAGAAAAAATGAAACACGAGACACTAGGGAAAAAGAGGCATGGAGTGGTAAAATGAAATGTTTTACTTAAAGATGTGTGTTTGCAGAAGTTAACGGAAACGTTGGTAGTTTGGTTCCATTCTTAGCTGGCCTGGGAGGTTGTTCCATAGGCCTGCTACAGAGATGGGGAAGGATTTGCCTGCCCCGTTTTTACGTCTGAAAGGGGCCACAACAATCAATCCTTGTTCAGCCGATCTTAGCTTTCTGATGAGCGTGTATGTGGTGAGTTTGGATTTAAGGCTTTACCAAAAATACATCTGTGAGTCAGTGTGAGAGATTTAAATTGGACTCTCTCCTTAATTTTTAGCCAATGTAGTTCTTTCTTGGCTTTGCTGATGTGCTGGTTTCTTGTTTTTTGTTTGATGATTCTTACTGCATTGTTTTGTAGAATTTGGTAGCTGTGATAGCAATTTTTATTAGATCCTAGAATGAGCGTGTTGCCGTAGTCAAGGCGTGATAAGATGGTAGCTCTTGCTGGCGCTGTTTTCTTCGGATAGGTATGGTCTTATAGCTTTTAGTAAGCAAAGATGGTATGAGCAAGTTTTTTTGACGTAAAGAGTTTGGGCTTCTGATCCAAGGGATGCTTCTAGCATCATCCCAAGGGTTTTGACCTTGTTTAAAACTTGAATTTGTGTATCTTTTATGGAGAAAGCGTTATATGCGGGATGGAGCTTTGTTTTAACTAGGTTGGTGCCAAAGACCATAAACTCTGTTTTGTTGCCATTTAAGCACATCCAGTTTTGGTCCATCTATTGCTTTACTGTGTTGTAAACCAGGCTTAGTTTCTCGTTGTCTTTTTGATGGTCTCCACTTAATTAAATTACCAGCTGAGTGTCATCAGCATAATTGGTAAAGAACGTGTTGATGTTATCGATGACTGTACGGAGAATCCTTAGGTATAGGTTGGAAAGGAGCGGAGACATGCTGGCGCCCTGTTGAATGCCGCAGGTGATTCCTTTTTCTAGTGAGAATAGGTTTCCCCAATGTACTCTAAAGGTTCTGTTTTGGAGAAAAGACATGATCCAGCTTATTGCTTCATCGGAGCAGTTTGATGTTTTTTTTAGTGCTGTTTTGAGTAAATTATGATCTAATAGGTCAAAGGCATCGCTTAGGTCTAAAAGAACGAGGATACCTGCTTTCCCCTGATCAATGATGTTAAGCATCTTGATCTGTAGATCCAGCATAGTTGTTTCTGTGCTATGAGCCGGACGAAAGTCAGACTGTTGATGGTGAAGGGATTCAGATCTTTCAACATGGTCTTGGAGTTGCATGGTGGCAATCTTATCCATGATTCTAAGCATAAAGTTGCAGTTGGTAATGGGTCTAAGATTGTTTGGGTCCCTCTGGTCAAGGTTGTTGTTTTTTTTTACCAGTGGTGTGACTGTTACTCTTTTTATACTTTTAGGCACAATTTGATCACGGAAGGATGTGTTAATCACTTTAGTTAGGGCTGGTGCGAAGATATCAAGGTGGTCTAGAATGATGTTAGCCAGGAGTATGTTTTCGGCGCAGGTGGTAGGTTTCATGGACGCCAGGGCTTTTATCATGTCACTAGTAGTGATGGGCGTGAACCTAAATTGGGTCGTCTGATGGGTGGGTTCCTCCGGTATAGATTGGGTTGGTAACATTATGGCCGCTTGGGATTTAGCTATGATGTCCCTGGCCTTGGCAATTTTGTTGAAAAAAGCTATCTGAGTTGCATCACACTCTTCTTGGGTAGGGGAGAAGGTGGGGGTGATGCCTTTAGGTTTATCGACTGATTTCAATATATTGAAGAGTTTGCTGGTGGAGTTGGCTGCAGCGGAGATCTGTTTATCATAATAATTTATTTTTTTGCATCGATTATCATATCTTTATAGATTTTCTCACTGATTTTCCAAAATGTTTTGTTGTCCTGAGTAGGCTTTTGTTGCCACTCATTTTCCCTTTTCATTTTCTGTTTTTTCTGTTCAAGGAGTTCCACTGTGAACCACTCTTGTTTTTTTTTCTTCTTTTGATCTAACGGTTTTGGTTAAGAGGGGAGCTTCAATGTCAACTAGGGCCTGTATGTGGCTGAGTAGGTTGTATAGGGTGGCCTCACATGTGTCTTTGTTGTTTCCCTCTGTTTCAAACTTATCTAGACTTAGTATCAGATGTTCCTTGCTAATGCTTTTGACATTCCGCTGTAATTTATTAATAGGAATGTTGGCAAATTTAGGTTTTTGAGTGGGTGGAGAGATATGGAAGGTCACACTGTAGTGGTCAGATCATATGCACGGATCGGTTTTGTAGTCTTGGGAAATAAGGTTGTTAGTAATAACCCAATACAGTAAATGTCCATTATCCATGGTGGGATCGGTATTCATCACTTTGTAGTTTGTTCAGGAGTTTCTCCAGTTTAATTGCCTCTCTGTCTTTGGGGTCGCCTTGCCAATGGTTGAGATCTCCCAGGAATAGGGTAGCGGTATTGGGTCCTTTGATCATATTGAGCTGCCGGGTTGTTTCTTCATTGAAGTCAGGCATAGTGGATGGTGGCCTGTAAACTATGATTATGTTAAGACTACTATTATTGGTTTGGAGGTGTTTGAGATGTAAGATGTCTGTACCATTACATTGTATTTTAGAGGGGAACAGTTGGATGGTGCCTTTGGCAATTACTGCTACGCCACCCCATTGTCCTGTTTCTCTATTTGTGTAGTAAATAGTATAACCCTCGGGAACCACTAGGTCGCATGTGGGCCCGACCAGCTCTTTTAGGCAAATCTCAGTGATACACATGATATCGATATTTTCCTTAGTTATCTTATCATGTACACTGATGGCATGTTTATTAAGGGATCGGGTGTTTAAGAGACAGATCCTTAGGTCAGGTGGGGGTTGTAAGTGCACTTTCCTCGTATTAGAGGTTTGTGATGGTTATTTTCCCCGTCTCTTGGTTGCAAGAGTTTCTTTAGTAGTGTTTTTTGTGTCAAAACTAATTATATCCGGAATTATGTCACAGGCTGCTTTGGCTAGGTTTGTATTTTGGTAGTTACGCAGGGTGGTGTATATTGTGTCAAATGTTAGTAGCCCCATAGTTACTTTTAATCAGCTGGGGTCCTTTGGGCAGCGTGACGTGCTCCAGACGCCGTGGACAGCTAGGACCGGTGCAAGACCGGCTTGGCCCAGAAGCGCTGGTGCTGAAGCGCCTGACCTTCCTATAAGAGGGATGTTGGTGCTTCTGGTAGTTGAAGTCTCAATAGGCCTCCTAGCCAATGGCAGTGGCTGGAGCGACTTTCTGTTCATGTGTGCTCTACAAATGGGCAGATTAACACGTGCCGCGGAGCGGCTGGCGATTAGTTTGTTGCAGTGCAATTGGGAGCACCAGGGTCAGCTTGGCGTTCAGCCTGAGTTCCAGGACTCTCAAAGACTCGCGCTTGCAAAGACTCCCAGGTGAGTTATATTAGTGTGTCAATTTGCTAACAGTGCTCAGAGTTTCGCACTTAGAAGCTTGAACAGAAACGTTATACAGACAGGTCAAGGTGTCTGCAGAACTATCAGCCAACCACTGCAGTTCCTGTTAGTGCTAGGGTATCTGTGACTAGAAGTCTACAATAGTTACAAAGCAGGCATTCATTGTTCATTCACACAAGTTTCAAAGGTATCAGGCAGGCAGACAGCGAGTTAGGTCATCTAATGGCACGAGAATGTAACCGCTGCAGTGACAAGCACTGTACCTCCCCCTTGATTACCTCGGAGGCCTATGTTCCTGCACCCTCTCTTTTCTTTCCCACTTATTCTCCTTACCTTGCAAATTGCTGCCCACTCCCAGGGGTTCAACCATGCCCCACTTCCTCATAATTTGGCCAGTTCTCAGGCCCACCTAATCAATTCTGTTCTAGCTTGTTCGCTCCTGTTATTGGTCTCCCATGCCCTGCACCCCTGGGCTACACAATCTTTTCTTTGACAAGGGGGTGCATGCCTGCTGTGCAGAGCCTTCTCAGGGAAAACATCTGTAAGCCCCATTTATTTTTTTATTAATTCCAATAGGGACACCCCATGATCTCTCCCCTCTCTTCCCTACCACTGGCATATGGATCTTCACCCCAACTCCCAGATTCTCACTCATGGTTTTATCCTCACTGCCCCTCTCTCATGGTAGGTCTCACTGCCTTTATCCACCTATCTGCAAAATCCTTTTCTACAGAAAAATGTATACAGATAAATCACCCACCCTTGCCTAAGTGGTGCCTTCCATACCATAACCAATGACCTTGGCTTAGCAAAGGCGGAATAACAGCAAGATAGCAGCCCCTAGACATAGAACTGTGGCTCAGTAAGCACTACACCACCCTCCGCACATAACAAACCCTATGTTCCATTCTTAACTACCTTAACCGTAGTAATTGTCATTCTTAACGTGCTGAGAGTAGTTGATTTTGTGGTTTTACTAGTCATTCTACATAGCACTTTGTGCAGTGAAGCTACTAAAAATGCCACTTGGAGTATGACCTATAGTAGTCTGTTTTACTTAATAGGTGTGGTCATAGTGGTAATAGTATTATGAAAAGGAGTTGTTGTTCAAACAGTCATTGCCAGAAAGATAGTAAACATTGTATTAGTGTATTTATTATAAGATGCAAAATATATTGTAGGTCATGTAATATTAGTGGTACCAATTGCTGTATGTTCGATGCAATCAATGAAGTAGTTCAAAATGTATTGCTAGCCATCAAATGAACAGTCTTAGTCCTCTTAGTAGTAATATATGAACTGCTATAACTGATTCTAGTCCTCTTAGTAGAAGTACATGACGGACTATAACTGAGTCTAGTCCTCTAAGTAGTAGTACCTGAACAGCTATAACTGAGACTAGTCCTCTAAGTAGTGGTACATGAATGGCTATAACTGAGTCCAGTCCTCTTAGTAGCAGTACATGAACGCTATAACTGAGTCCAGTCCTCTTAGTAGCAGTACATGAATGGCTATAACTGAGTCTAGTCCTCTTAGTAGCAGTACATGAACGGCTATAACTGAGTCCAGTCCTCTTAGTAGCAGTACATGAACGGCTATAACTAAGTCTAGTCCTCTTAGTAGCAGTACATGAATGCTATAACTGAGTCTAGTCCTCTTAGTAGTAGTACATGAACGGCTATAACTAAATCTAGTCCTCTTAGTAGCAGTACATGAACGGCTATAACTGAGTCTAGTCCTCTAAGTAGTAGTACATGAACGGCTATAACTGAGTCTAGTCCTCTTAGTAGCAGTACATGAACGGCTATAACTGAGTCCAGTGCTCTTAGTAGTAGTACATAAACGGCTACAACTGAGCCTTGTCCTAGATGTGTTAGTAGTGATAATACAGAGGTAGCAGCAGTAAGAGCAGTAGAGGAAACATACATGCTAATGTTATTTGTAACAGATGTACCACTAGAACAGTATTATTCAAACTTTTTCTTACCAAGCCTTCCTTGAGTAAAAATATTGTTTATAGGCCCCTCCATCTACGGGATGGCATCCCTTTGGGAACCCAAATGATGTCCAGGGGGCTGCAGGCACTTTGAAATATAAGCAGATGGTCTACTGCTTACGTTGTCAATTAAAAGCGGTCACCCTAATCCTTTTTTATACTAGAAACAGTCATATTATTCCCGTTTTGAAGAGTCTGGCCTCGACCTATATCCCACCCCCCCACACCCCAACATCAATCAAGACCCCTTTGGGGGTCCAGCCCCACAGTTTGAAGACCACCGCACTAGAGATATTATTATTAGTACCAGTAGGGCTAATCGCAGAAGTAACATTAAAAACGGAAATAGCACGTTCAATCGTTTTATCCGTTTGATGAGATGATGGTTTGTATCGTACTTCCAGCAGCACATGCATAAGAACTGCTTGTACCAATTGAACCGCACGAGTTAATAATAGTGAAAAAGTAAAAGCATTATTTGCATGAATGTGTACAGCATTACCAGTAGAGTGTCGAGTGGTGGGTTAAAAGCTATGAATGCAAGTAAGAAGGGCATCAGTGTTAGTCATATTACTTTGTATAGCAGTAATGGCAATGGGACCACTAAAAGTACAGCTTTTAAGAGAGTTCAGAAGGCTAATGACTTGGCACTGGCTTCTGTGTGAGACCTGCCTGTGCCAGGTGGGAAAGCGAGCAGAGCCAACACAGCCATTTATCCCACTGAGGTTTCTGAATTGGGTAACCTGCCCAACCAACACCATATAACTGAAAGTATAAAAGACCTCTACTGGCTTCCTGGGCAGCATGACAGGCTGCCTTGCCCTTGCCAGGATTCGAAACTGTGAACTGCAGATCAGGCACGGATCACAGCAGCAAACGCTTAACCCGCTAAGCTAACTTTTCAGCATCATGCCAATCAAGGAAAGGTTCTGAGTTGTGGAACAACTTTCGATATCATAATAATTGCTCTGAATACCGTTCTGCCCCCAGCTCCTTTCCCTCACATGGAACTCATAATGGTAAGCATTGGTGAAATGTGAGCTAAACACTAATGTATTCTATGGAATGAATAGTGAATAGTGAGCTTAACACTGATTCATGCTATGGAAGGCATTGGTGAATTGTGAGTTTAACACTAATTCATGCTATGGAAGGCATTGGTGAATTGTGAGTTTAACACTAATTCATGCTATGGTAAGCATTGGTGAATTGTGAGTTTAACACTAATTCATGCTATGGTAAGCATTGGTGAATTGTGAGCTGAACAATAATGTCTTCAACGGGTAACTGGAATGTATTATCCTGTCTTTCACCTTTTTTTTCCTGCCATCTGTTTGCACACTCAGTTCGTCAGATCAGGGCATAAGAACTCTAATGTCCACCTCATGTTTGTACCCAACGCGATGTTGATTGATTTAGCACATGCAACGTCACAAAATCAAACTAAATACATAACATTACATTTAGCAATAGTAGAAATTGTTATTTACAGGAAGAACCTGTGGTAGCAAGCGTTCTTAGAATACATGTGTTTTAATATTTGTATTAGTAGACGTTGTAGTGTTGCTGTTGCTGTAGATGCATTTTCAGCATCATTACTAAAAGTATCAATATGATCATGTGTGCTACCGCTGTCTGGACCCATTTGAAAACCTGGGTCATAGGGGCCTCAACAGAACAGCATGGCCATGCACACACTCCTGGCGGGAAGCTTCTAGCACGGTCTGATTGGCTTTCTGTTGTAGTTTGTTTAAACTTGTATACAATTTGAGTACCATATATGCATCTGTAGGGGCTAGTTCCTGCCTTATAGATTCTTTCCAGGAATGGGGTCATGCATATGTTGAAGGGAAAGGGGGAGATCTGGGGGCATGAGTTGCCTTCCAAGTATGTGGGGAGGATTTGACTGGAGGTGTGCAGAAGGAAGACATGCATTCAGCATAGAGCTATTTTCTTGCATTCCTCTATCTGCCAATCCATTGAGGAGAATCATGTGCCTGATGTTGTCAAATGATGCTAGATGCCTATGAGGACAATGGTGCTTGTAATTCAGATGTCAGTTTTGATCTCTGAAGTGATCTAAATCGAGGAACACAGTATCATGTATTTAAGAAAAAAGGTTTGTCATTTGTAAAAATGAAGTGTACAAACGAAAGGATAATATCACGTTATATGTACTATAATACATAAGAGTTCTAAACATGTTTACCAGCGATGACAATTATCAGGTGAGAGTAACAGTTTCACAGTGGGCGTATTTGTGGTAGCTTGCTGTAGAGCTGTGAACGCGTTTCATGTGCATTCCGATAAAGCTGATGCATCTGAGATGTGCTTCTTAATGTTTACTGCTGTTTTCACGATATACATTTCAGTCTTGCTAAGAATGAAACAACTGTTAGTATGTTTTATCAGCTTTCGTTTTCCAAATTTAGCAATTTAATCTTGCGCCATATATAATTGGCTCTGTGACTCTCAGATACGTCCAAATAGTGGGGGTGAAAAACATCAACTATTCAAAGTGTAATTCAACAACTTCATTGAACATTTTACATATTTAATATCATTTGTAATGCATAGTTGGGGAACTTTGCAACCTTACAGACTCTGACAAATGTCCCTATTTGATCTTGGGGATTGGCAGCAAAGTGGTCTAAGGGGATATGGTGACACCAAGCCAGAGGATGCCGGACCCAGAAGTGGTGTATGGGTGATTCAAAGACAACACTCACTTCATCCCCAGCCCAAGGCGAATGACGGAGAAAACCTACCCCAGCATGCCCAATAAGCGAACACCAAAGTAGGAGAAACACACGCACACGCACACGCGCACACACACACACACACCCCTCCCCCTAACGTGGGTCCATGGATTCATATTCTTACAAACCAAAATATCTGTGGCTGAAGGAATAACACAGCCAAGGAGATCTGAAGCGCCCAATTGCCAGACGCAGGCTGGCTGGACGTTGCCAATGCCAATCGCGGAGACACAGTCACCGCAGCGTGAAGAAAGAGGATGGAATCAGTGGTGAGAGCACAAGAACTTGTTTCACACAAAAGCAGCCAAGAAACCTCCTTGCACTAGATAATCCACAATAAATGAACTCCAGTGGAGCCACATTCAGCTCTCCGAGCACAAGGCTTGAGCTGCACATACTAAGGGCAGTCCACTCTGTGGTTACTAGAGGTCCACATCAGATAACTAGTGTATTGAAGAATCCAGCACCTGTCAGAGTTATAACGCTGTGCACTAGCAAGTTTACCTGCCCACAACACGGGTTATCAAGTAAGAACTATAGTAAAATATTCAATAGCATAAGAGCTGGGGTGCTGCCATTTTGAAAGCCTAAATGGTGGATGTCTATTTTCAAATTGTTACCAGAAGTAATGTCTGCATAGTGCAGCCAGCTTAAGCCATTAAAACAGATCAATCCCAACCTGCCAGTAGTTTAACTAACACAGGTGAAAACTCTTTCAGGGGGAGTTCAAAATCCTATGCAATCCTAGAACACCAGCCAACAGTATATAAGTGTGTGTGTTCTTGTATAGAAGGATCTGGGGGATGAAGTTGGTAGTCAGCTGGAAAGCGTTTGCAAGGAGATTTTTGAGGGGGAGGAGAGTAGAGGTGGCGAAGGAGGTAAAAGAGGAACTTTAAAGGTGAAATGAGAATAGTGAAAATGAGAAGGGAGTGATGGAGGAAGTCTAGGCATACAATGAGGTGAGGAAACATCAATAGAGGAAGGAGAAACTGAAGGGATAGTCAGAGAAAAATGGACAAATCAAGACTGACGTTCAGGAGAAAGCACGGAAAAGATCATAAAATCGAAAGTGCAGGAAGTTTCCATCAGACCTTTCACTCATCATGCTCACAGCACCTCATAGACAACAGAGCAGGTCGGGAGTTTGCCTAGCGTGGTGTTTTGCGTGACAATTGAAGAATGGACTACATTTCCCAAGGAACTATGCGTGCATTTGCATATGCTCACTTCCCCTTTCAACTCCTGTGAAATGACTTCAATTCAACACTCCCACTAAGTCAATGCCTTTGTCTGGGATGCCCAAAGGAAGCCCTTATTTATATATTTTTATGACAAATTATAATCTGGATGATAAACCCTTATATAACACCCCTCTCTTTGAATCCCCCTGACCTCACTGAGCCAAGAAGTAGGTTTGTTTTGCAATTTAAAAGATTTATTGAAAATTTAACAATATATATATCACACTTTTATAATAAATTAATATTTGATATCACACTTAAGAATATGATGTTGATCAACAATGGATAATCTTACACTAGCACACTTATTTTATTACTTAGGAGTTGGTATGGAAAGAACAAGGTAGCTGGGAATGCTTTATGGTTTCAAGGAGATGCAAAGATGGATAAAAAGCAGTACAGAAATAAACCTGATATGATTTCAGCAAAAGATAATATGATTACTTTTTCTCTGACAATTCACTCCCCCCCTATGCAATGTAAGGAGATGGAAGTAACACACACAGTCTTCAGGAATAAAATCACAGTATAATCCGAATTCAGTTCCCCCCTAGCAAGCTTAGAGAAACAGGGATGATTTTAAACACAGGCAAAGCACTTTAAAGGTGGTTTGCAAAGAAGGGAAAAATATGCTAAAAATGATTTTAATTCCCTATAAAAGCTTCAGGGTGGGTGGTAGCTACTTTAAATTAGTTCAGGATCACTTTAGCAATGCTCTATGAATGATTGTCAGGTTGCAAACGAATTTCAGCAAAGGAAAGCAAGAAGCTGCTATTTTGACAAGTGAAGAAATTTGAGCCAAATCGAAATTGTGGCACTTTTTCCGAGTTCGTCGAGCGCGATTACGGAAAAAGTATAAGGAATAGAAAGCCCAGTATCTTAGCTTTAAAATGAAAGTTAAAACTCGCTCCTAGCACAAACGGTTCAAGAGATACAGACAATTTCGTGAAGGTAGTTTTTCAGAACTGAAATAATGATTCAAAATGGCAAAATGACACTTTACAGGTTTAAAATCGGAGAAGGGACACACAATTCCTATGATGCAGTTCTGGAGACAGGTTCAAATGTTTTGAATCAGATTATTTTAAGGTAATAGATGGGTTCTGCACAGTTCTAGCTGGGTACTCGCACTATAAATTTGAAAGGAATGGCCTTGTCATGGATCTGGTCAACAAGTTTAGCTGCGGTTCTCTCTGCTCGGCGGGTCAATCAGGCACCGGTTCTGTTCACAGCAGTCTGGTCTGGGTCTCTGGTTCTGTTCACAGCGATCTGGTCTGGTCTCTCTGGATACAGCCCTGCTTTCTGGGTACTGGTTCTGTTCTGGATACACAGGACTCTTAGCAAGCAGCAAACCGCACATGCCGGCGGTTGAATAGTTTGCAAAAGATTTTGAGGCCTGCTGAAGAGTTCAGCTCATTGGAGTTTTTGTTCTGCAGTTAGTCTGGATCTCTGGAGTTCTGGAGTTCTGGATTCTGGAGTTCTGGATTCTGGAGTTCTCCGTCAGCATGCTGCTCAGGAATTCAGTTGAAGGTTGGGAAATCAATGTCCCCGTCTGGCTTCCAGTGGCTCTTTTTATGTCTTTTGAAAATGGGTGTGGATGCTAACTTTCTTTGCCCAACCCACTCACGATTTGATAGGTCAAGGATTTGTCTTTGACCTGATTTGAGAAGGGAGCAGTGAGTCATCAGGTGTCATCTTTATGGCATACAGAAAGAACACTCCCCTTTGCTTTTACCTTAGAAAATCATTTTCATAACTAAACACATTTCCCAGATACACAAGTGGTTGACATTACATATACACATCATATATCACATAAGGTAGTTTCTGTTTCAACTCTGATGTTTCTAAGAGCTTAGATTAAGAAATGACAACATTTTGCGCTTTTTCGTTGGTTTACCAATATTGGATTTTTACCAAAAATGACACAGATGTACACCGCCTTTCTCCACATATTCCAGTAAATTTTCATTTTTCTACCGTGAACCCCGTGTCTTCAATCGCCATAATTCATGGGGTTTTGCCTCAGAACATGGTACAGAGTTCTAACACCTCTTAAAATGTGCACAGAAAAATCACAAGAATAATCATATTAATTATTTAATTTTGACAAGTCCGTACTATGAATTATCCATCTTTTTAAAATTATGCTCTGCCCCAGAGGGGTGTGGTTTCCCAAAGCACATGGTGGAATTTCTGGTTTGTCCACTTCCTCCAACTCAAGTTGCTCACAGAGGCACTGCCCCTCCCCGTTTCTCGCAAGAGGAAGCCATTTGCGACCCCCCCCCTAATTTAACATTTGCCTGAGCCAAGGAAGGCTCATTGTTCAGTTTCCTGCAGTCCCCAGCTGCTCCTCCCCTAATCCAATCAGAGAGGTGTCATCTCCCTTTGGTGAGGGCAGGAGAATGCAGGCCAGGCCTGGGAAGAGTGGCTGAGCAAGTTTCAACTCCTGTCGGGGGTAGTTGCCAGGCAGTATTCAATCTCTTTAAGCCAGGCTTCAGCTAAATGTCATTTTTGAAACTTACAGTTTTTACACATGCAGCTAGAGCGCTGATTCTAAGTTCAAAACTATGACATTTAACAGTTGCAAACTATGTGACACTCAACAGTAGGTCACTCATTTATTTTAAACATTTAGATTTTAGTGTCTTTCAGTCCAATTTCACTTCAGCTGCTGACATCCACAGCTCAGCCAGTTTTGTTATGAACATTGTTTTTGGCTCTTCATCTTTCCAGATTTTGTATGCACACAAGAATACATTCTGCCAAATGTCTGCTGGTGTTCAGTGAGATTTTTGAATGTCTTGCAATGTTTAAAATAGACATTTTTAGCTTGCATTTCAGAGAAACAAAGGTGATTTAAAAGTGCTTTTTGAGCTAACAGGCCCTGCTGTTTTTTCTTGGGCACCACCTTTTACCCATGGTGCTTCCGGTCCATCACACTTGTACTGGTAGGTGGCAGGTTAGGCGATCATTTTGGTGTGCGCAAAACTGCGCGGTTCTCCTGGATTCTGGCGCAACGTGGGCTTTTCGGCCATCTTGGATTTTCTAAGCCCACAGCACCAACTGTTTCAGCTTAATGACTCAAACGTGGGTCAATACCCCTGACACTCCATATGAACTTGCACTTCCAGATGCATATCAACCACTCTTAGGATGCTATTTTAACATCATCCGGTCCTGGACAATCACTGTGAAATATCATGCCTCTGCTGGCATACTACATAGTATCATCACCAGATTCAGAACTAAAGGAAACTCTGCTTCTAAAATCTGCTTAAATGGCCTCACATCCTGGATTAGTCTCCATGACCCCTCCTTTGATTTCTTCACAAGGTACACAGCAGTATTACAGTGACTCTGACATCACCAAGATACCCTGTTCCATTCTGGCTGATATAGTTTTAAAAATACCCTCATCCCCCTCTCGAAACATGGGGTACTGTCTTGCTCGAGGTAAAATTGCTCCTGGCTTCAGCTTAATCTTAACCTCCCCTATCCCTTTCAATAGGCCTATGTCATAGGGACCTGTAGTCCATAAAAAGGTTGGCACTTTTTCCAGATCCTCATCAAAAAATGCTTGGCGCTGCTGCACTATCACCATTCACTGTGGGAGTTATCTCTTCTCTATTCTGAACCAATATGTAATACCCATCTTGAATACTACTTCATAATCTGATAGATCATCATCTGTGACATTGGTCAATCTATACCCTTCCCTAATGGCAATCACTTTTCTCCATGGCCTGCCCTCGTCATCGGTTCCTTCGAGCATGGGTAATTCCCCTCACACTATGGCTGCATGTAACTCTAGGGGAATTGTTTGTCCCCCCTCTTGGTCCATGGGTATCTGTGGCCTGAAAAAACCTCATCGGGTATTCTCATAATCTTTCCCACTAGGCCAGGTAGCCATGTCAACAAAATGTGTAGCCCATAAAGAAACACGTTTGGCTCTAGTGGCATTCCTAGCAGAGCCATTTGCCCTGTAAACGCCATTACAAATTTGCTCGCATTTATATAATGTATGCCTGGAGTGAAGCACACTATGCCTTCATCATATTTAGCTCCATCATTAAATCTTGTCCCAGAATATTAACCAGTGTCTGCCTTGAATACCATAATGGAAAAGACATGTCACACTCCTCTATAGAGACAGGTAATTCATCAGTAAAAGGAACTCTGTTTGTAGCTCCAGAGAAGGCTTGCACATTCATGGCATTTCCCGATAATGGATATTTTCCCTCTCATATACATGAGCAAGTAGCCCCACTGTCTACTAAAATAGAAAAAGATTTGCCTCCTATGATAATATCAACCCTTGGTTCCTCTTGGAGGTTTGTTGTTACTGATAGTACTGAACATATCAAGTCACACTGTGAGCTGTCCTATTGTGGGTACATACTTATCCCTGTACCCGTAAAAGGACTTCCTTCCACAACAGTGACACCCCCTACTGTAGGTGTCAATAACTGCCCTGTGTTTGAATTCTGCTGTATCTGCATGGGTGCATGCTGTGACTGCCCTTGTGGTGGATTCAATGGTGCTCTTTTTGGTTGCAATACCTTTTGCATTTGCGGCGCTTGTGCTTGATACACTGTCTGATCTTGGGCAAACCCATCCCTATTTTGTGAGCTATATGCTGGAGAATAAGCTGCCCCCCTTTTGAGAATTGCCCATTCTGTACATACCCTTGGCTTGCACTACTTGCTGAATTCCCAGCCCTTCTGTGCTTGTCAGTACCGCCCCTTCTTCTGAACTAACTTGGCTTCCTCAGGTTTTCTAGCATCTTCCTTCTTCTCTTTATCTCTTGCAACAGCCGGCAGTGATGTGCTATGGTCAACTGTATTACTGCCCATGGCTTTGCTTCCATTCCTACTCATTTCTTGAGCTGTCTCTGCACTTGTTCTGGCAATGCCTGACACAAATTGTGGTAGAATACTGGCACTGATTTCCCCCATGGCTCCCTCATTTCCAAAGTCCAGTGTTCCGGAATACTTTGAATGTAAGCAAGCAGATCTTTGTCATCTTTCATTTTATGTGCCATAATTGCACCCATATCTGACGTATCAGGATACTGTACCCTGAGTGCTCTCCAGACATCTGCTCTACAATTATTAAATGGCGCTCCGTCATGAGCTGTGTTCTGTGTCATAACACGTGAGTAGCCTGCTCTTGTCCATATGCCATCAGTCTGTTCCCCAAGAATGGCTGCTAGGAGACACTTTATGTCCCCTATAGCCAAAGTATTTCCTCCTGTCATATTTTCTAGCTCATAAATCCATTTTCCAGCACCTACTGTTAAATTATCCTTATCCAACTGTGGCCAGGGGATAAACTGTGGTCTGACCTTTCCTCTCTCCAATAAAGGGAATAGCGTGAACCCAAATCCGCAACCGGCTCCCATAGTCTGCCTATCCATAGTGGGGACAATGCTTCCTGATTGCCTTCTACCTGGCAATGACCTCATCCTGTCGACATATGTTGATGACCCTCCCGTCTCACTATGCGATCGTCCTTTAGGTCTCTCTGGGTATGCCATGGGATCTGGCGTCCTATCCTTAGGCTGCTCTAGATCAGATCATCTCACTTCCTTGTCTGTCTGCAGACATCCCTTGGGACTGTATGCATTTTCTCCCTCCTCCCCATGGAAGTTGTCTCTCTCTTAGTCTGACATATCTAGTCCCCAACTAATATGACTCTCGTCTCTTTCATCCCTATTTAAGGTCAGCCTGTCTAAGGACAAGGCTCTATGCTCAAGACTAAACAGACTTCCTTCTTCGTCTTGTGATTGGGTGACTATAGATCGATTTCCTTTTCCTCTGCCTACCGATTCACCTGTTGCCCTCATATCTTGATAGGCTTTATCAATCCTATCTCCAATGCTTCCTATCTCGAAGTTCTCATTTAATATAACTTTAGATGGCCCTGATGTTGCTCTCTGCGATGGGAGAAACTTCTCTATATGACTCCATGATATCACTGGACTCGGTTCCATTAACTCTTTCTCAATGCGATCAATATTGTGTTCCCCCTGTCTCCTTTTTTGCTCCATTTCTTCGTCTAATTCCCTTCACTTTCTTGCTTCCCATCTAACCCTATCCTCTTCTTGTCTTATCTCTTCCCTTCTCTCATTTGCTATGCTCACCTCTTCTTTCCTTCGTCTTTGCATTCTTTTATCTCGTAATATTTGTGCTTCCTCGTCTTGTCTCTTCTTTTCTTGCCGGTCTCGATCTTCGATTGTTCTTTATCTGTTATCATTCTTTTTTGCTCTTCTGCCTTTTTTTCTTTCTTTTGCTGCTCCTCCTGATATGTCTGTTCTCACCTCTGCCTGCTCTTTCTTTTGTGCTCATCTTCTTTCAATCATTTCTCTCATTGCCTGTCTTTTCTATCGTCTTGTTCTTCTTTTTGCCTCACTTCCTGAATACTTTTGCAATTGCGCTTGAGCGATATCTGTCCACCTATCTATTCATTCTGTACAAGCGTTAACTCATCAGCTTTATCCTTTTCTCCTTTCCATCACTTAATCTCTAGTTCTATATCTAGGGTCACATTTGGTTGTTCGCTTTCTCAACCTTGCCTTGTAAGGCCTTAAATATCACCTCCTTTCGTTTAGTCTTTTCTGGACTATCGTCACTACTGTAAACAGGCGGTTCAGTTATCGGATTACTATATCCTGTCGCTGCCTTTAGTTCCCTTAAAGGATACAATTTTACATCTTCTATAACTTTTACTTTGGGCGAGGTAAGGGGAGCAGAAGGCTGAACACCTTCCTCCCTACATTGATTAAGCGTCCAGTCCGCAGGAGGTGGGTCTTCCCATTCCTCCTTGTATATCTTCCGAAAGCTCTAAACTAGCTAACCTCTTTTCCAATTTCTTCCCTGTGTATGTAGTGTGCAAGTATGTGGTCATGTGTTGCAAAACCACCTTTGACAGCGATCCCCTTGTGGCCATGGCATGAACATTTTATCTGCTGGGCCCTTTACCCATTCTGCACTATACTGTTTGAGCTTGGGTGCATGTTTTGGCAGTGTCTTGCACAGGTGCATCAGTGGCACATCCCCCATTGTTACAAGTCTCAATTGACCGTCAATACTTACCATTAATCACACAAATACATTGCAAAAAACAACAAATATGAGCGCGTTCCAACACTCACCGCACAAAGACTCTACTTCTCAATTATTTTAATCTATCTTTTCAGCCAGAGCCGACAATGACTAAAAGATAGATAACAATGTTTTTCTCTTTCTTAACCTCACAGTTTTTCTCTTGTCACTTCTTTGACACCTTTTTTCAATTTCAAAATATACAAACAGACAAACTTGTTGACTTTACATATATCTCATCATGATACTCCTTTTCTCTCAGCTCCTAAAATACCCCGATTGGAGTTTGAGTCATTCCTTATCATAAACCTGTGTATGTGCTGCCTAAGTACCCACTAGGGTTTTGAAATGACTCCTCCTAAATCTCCTTGAGCTAGGAAACTGGGCTTTACAGAACGCTCCTCAATCAAACACTTCTCATCATACACTTAACAAAACCCCCATTACTTTTCTACATTACCACAATCCCCATTCCCTTATTTTGCCAGTCCCCACAATCTACTCACCATTCATTTTTCGGCTCAAAATCCTTGGTATCGACCCCTCCTCCAATCGGCCACCATTGCCTTCAGTCCACCTGTGGAAACCAGGAGGGATTACATGAAAGAAGGACCCATCCCACCTGTATCAATTTCCTTGCAAGAATTATATATGGGCCGCTCTCCACAGGAAACCTTGTGGTCCTCAGGCTAAATGGCAGTGGGTGTACGATTGTCCGATAATACTAAAGTACTACTAAACGAAGCGTCTCAACCATCCTCTTTCTGCGACCAAGTGAACGCCTAGGCCCTTTAAGATGAAATAACAGTATCTGAGATGGATGGGGATGCAGATCTTACTCTAACCTTAACAATCAGAACGACTCAGGAAGTTGGCAAAACATAACTGTTTTTAATTACAATTGTCTAAAACTGGGAGTACAACGGACATCAACAGACACCGCACAAGTATTCTCTCTCAGTACATTTCATAAACAAACATTCTTTTATAGCAAAACCTCATCCTCACTGACGTCATACTATGTGGTAAAATAAGCAAAACCTACAGGGGATTGTGATAGGCTTATAGGGAACATCTAAGTATACTTTATATGGGGTATAGGATTGTGATTGTGGCTCAAAGTTCAGGTGGACAGCTATGCCCACCCCTAGTGCAAGTCATCTTTCATGTTATGAAAAAACACAATGTTTCATTGGCTTTCAAACTATAGGGCTCTCTGCTATGTGGCCCTCAATAATTGGTTGGCACACTTGTACCCTTATGGAATAGTCCACTAGCTAGCAGCACACAAGCTGCTACCCTAGGTGCTGGAGGGTTGGCTTAGTCATGCCTCCCACCCTATTAGGCCAACATCCATCATCACTCCTACTGTCTCCCATTCAATTAGTCCTTTGAACTCGGCCTTGCAAGTATCACTGTGCCTGAGAATATAAAGGAGTGTGAGCATGGTCGTATCTTCTGGTCTCTGTGTAGCTCGCCCCAGGTCTATTTCCAACTTGACCATGTGACAGGAGGCTGTGTTTTGAGCTCCTTTGTTTATGTTTAATACTGTTAAAGGAATAAAACCTGGCACTGTTTTTCCATTACATCTCAACAGGAGCTTGGCTCGCTTATCACTTCATTGTATCTTCTCGAATAGATAACCAGGTTCTTGGCGGCCCCAACTCTTGATACAGGGCCAGACAAGCCTTCTTGAATCTCCCTTCGCCGTCAGCCGTTTTATGCTACTGCACCACACTTTCAGCCTTTCTGTTCACAGGGTCCTAGTTTGCTAAAATGCATGGAACATCCAAAACCTATACACACTTATATATATATATATATTGGCGGCACCACCTGCAGTCTATGCACTGTATAGCCAGCCTCATGATTACTTAGTCTATTTGCATTACTGCATCTGTACAATTGTAAAACGGCTTTGCATTTTCTTCAGTGCTTCAATGCTCAATTCTTTACTTCGCCATCGGATTCTATACAGTATATTCATCTTCTTTCATTGGCATCTCTTCTGGGTGTGTCATTTCTGATTAATGTGGCGTTACCAGTATTCTCTTTCAGTCATCTTCACATTTCTTCTGGATCTTCCTTTAGAAGACTGTCATTTCTTTGCGGATACATCATATAAGGTTTTCTCAATGGATACCTTGTTTCAAGGACTCTCGGCGGTATCGGTACCTTCACTGGCGTTGCGTATGTCACAATTTTCGGTTTCCAACATATAGGAAAAATGGGGGTGGACTTTTGGTAGAGGCACTTGGCTCCTCTACAGCTGCATGCCAGAACACTCATTATAAGCCGGTGTACCCCAACACACCTGTTTTACATAGATTATGAACAATAGACATTTTTAAGTGCGGGTACGGCCATCTATGCTCAGGATGTCACGATCATGTGTAAAGTTCTAGAGTGGAGGCAGACAGAGGCAGGTTAGAGGTGAGGGATACATGTTAGCTAGCAGGCAGATCAGAGGAAGGTTAAGTGGGTAATTTGGAGGTGAATAGGTAGGCTTTTAGTTTTGTTTGGAATAAATCCATTTGGACTGTTCTCAGATGTCCGGGAGGAGAGAATTCCATGCAAGTGGAGCAAAAAGAGGGAAGGAGCTGAAGTGAGAGGAAGCACAGGAAGGGAAAGGAGCTACAGGGGTACTTGAGGAGTCAGAGCATAGATTACGAGAAGCCTTATGTAGTTGGATAGAGGAGGATAGCAACTGTGGTGCCTTCCTGTGGACAGATTTGTGTATTAGGAGAAGACATTTAAATCTGGCCCTGTTTTGCATCATCAGTCATCTAGCCTTGTGATGGTACAAGGTAGTAGGCATGAAGTGATGGAGTTCAAAGAGTGTCCTGATATGAAGTTAATGATTTTGACGAGAGGACAGCAGGCATAGATGGGGAGACCAAAGAGGATGCTGGCACAGTAGTCCAGTTTAGAGAAGATACGACTGGTTAAGAGATACTTGGCAATATTGAAAGGAAGGAGGTGCCTGATTTTCTTAATATTTAGGAGGTTGGCGGGAGCTGTTGTAACAGTTTTGGAGATAAAAGTAGAGAAGGTATTAGAAGGGTTATAGATGAAGCCACAGTTTCTAGCTGAAGAAGAGTAGGGTAGAGTGTCAGGTGAGAACTCTATAGGCAGAGGAACAGATTAGTGAGTGTTTTTAGGAGGGAAGAAGAGCGCCTCTGTTTTGGTAGAGTTCAACATCATAGTGTCTAAAGCCATCCAATATTTAATGCCAGAGAGGCAGGTGGACATTTTGATACAGATATCAGAAAAGATTATTTGGCTGTCTTCCACAAAGAGTTGATACAAGGACCCAAAGAAGGAGGTTAGTGTTCCAAGAGCAGAGGTGAAGAGTGTAAAGAGGAGTGGACACAAGACAGAGCCCTGTTGAAAAACCAACAGTTAGAGGAGTGAGTTGAGAGGTGTTGTTGCTCCAGAAAACAGATAATTGATGAGTGCAAGGCAGGATTCAATCCAGGCAAGGGCTTGATCATGACTTTGAAGAAGAGAGAAAGAATTAAGGAGATCAGAGTGAGCTACACTGTCAAAGGCAGCAGACAGATGATAGTTGGAGTGCTTAGCAGATGCAATGAAGTTGGATACATTCATGAGAGCTGTTTGCGTGGAGCGACATGAGCAGAAACCTGCTTATAGGGGGTCTCAAATGTTGTGGATGTCAAAAGAATTGGTATGATGCTTCAAATACTTTAGAGAAGTGCGGAAGGAGAGGCACAGGGCAAAAGTTAGCCTGTAGGTTTGGGTCAGTCCGTTTTTAGGAGAGGATTGACCATGGCTGTTTTGAAAACAGGGAACGCATGCAGAGTTGAAGGACAGGTTGAAGAGTTCAGCCAGGTGAGCAGCCACTAAATGGGCAATGAGGATCAAGAGGGTTTGATGGGGTTTAAGAGGGGTTAGCCTTTGTCAGTAGAGATATGACTTTGTCAGTATTAGTGTGACTAAAGTGGGAGACACGGTACGAGGATGATGGTGGAGTAGGCAGAGTGTAAATTGGAGGAGGAGGGAGAGTGAGGAAGGTCAGGAAAGAGTTTCACATTTTTGCAGAGAGTTATTCATCTAGATCATTAGATTTGAGAGTGTAGTTGGTAGTCAGATTTAGGGGAGTGAGGAGTATGTTTAGGGTGCCTTGTAGCCAGCAAGGATAGTTGAAGTGAAAGTCCATAAGGGTTAGGTAGAATTCCCTTTTTGCTCTTCAGAGTGGGCTTCAGATGCTTCAGGGCAGAAAGGTGGAGTTGCAGGTGTTCATGTCAGTTGGTATGCCTCCATTTGCAGAGCAGTCAATGCATGTCTGGGCGGAGAGAGTGCACAAACTAGGTGACCCATGGCTGAGGTTGCTGAGATGTGTGGGTGCAAGTAAGCAGTGGGAAGTGAGAGGAGAATGAGTCATATTGTAGTGATTGGAAGCTGGAGAAGGCAGTGTTGATGGAAGAGGGATAGGGTGTGAAGTAGCAGAGTGAGAACTGTAAGTAGGAGAGAAAGGGGAATGGCAGAAGGTTTACATTTTCTTTTAGTAATAAGTGCTGCAAGTGGTGAGGAAAGGACAGAGTGAGAAAAGGAGATGGTGGTGGAAACAATTGAGTCATTAGATATGGCTGGTGTTAGGGGTGGAGATGAATAGGAGATCCAAAGAGTTATCCCCTGTGTGGGTAGGAAAATTATGGATAGAGTGGAGAGATTGGTAACTAAAGAAAGACTGAAGTTCAGATTTCTGAGAAGTGGTTGCAGAGTGAAGGCTAAAGTCACCTAAGAGAATGAGTTGATTTTTAGTGGAAAGAGAATCAAGGAGTTGCCCAAGATCATCAAATAATGGTCCAGTGGGACCACCAGGGCTATATATGGAGATGTTGTGAACCGAGTAAGGCAGAGCAATAGTAGAGATTGTGAATTTCAAAGAGGTAGGCTCGGCACGCATTGCGGTAGCACCAGAGGACGCGGGAAGACGTCCTCTCCCAGCTCCTCCGAGAATTAGGCCCCAGGCCTAGCAGAAGACATTACAGCCTCCCAGCTGCAACCCCTTACATTAGAGGCAAGCTGCCCAAGTGGATTTACCACCTACTTATCTATATATGATGAATGATGTTGTATGCTGAATAAAGGACATCACTATTACTAAGACGCCTCCTGTCATCCTTACAACTATTATACTACATAAATTGGCGACGAGGATCACCACTACAACTCACGTGAACCATGCAAGGCGCGACACCACCTCCGCCCTTCCTACAAACTCCAGGTAAACCTGCCATCCCGTGGCCGCAATGGCAACCTTTATTTACGACATACGTAGAGGCAGTGGGCGGTGCAGGATTCTCGGCGGCACGGCGCAGGGCAATGTTACTTAACGCCCTAGGGGTAGAAGGACAGAGGGTGTTTGAAAGTCTCACCCCGGGCCCGGTGGTTGGTGACAACGATGACGTATTCAAGGAAGCGGTAAGAAGAATCGTAAAAAGGTTTGCCAGTAAAGAGAACACGGTTCTGCACAGAATACATTTCTATAGCCGCAGACAAGAAGCCTCAGAACACGTTGACGACTACGTCACAAAGCTACGGGAATTGGCAGCGCTGTGCAACTTTGGCAACAATGCCGAGAGCCTCATCTGCGACATGCTGGTAGTTCACACCAACAGCAGGAAAGTGCAAGATAAATTCATTATGGAGAAGGAACTGCTGCTAGAGAAAGCAATGGAGATTGCCAGAGCAGTCGAAGAAACAGCTGGGAGACGAAAAGAACTCACGGGAAGCCATAGCTCCACTGAAATACAAGCAGTGGCGTTTCGCCCGAAGAAAGAGAGACAAGTATCGAACACGAAAGAAGAAAAAGGGAGCACGAGAGAACCACTGAAATGCCACAGGTGTACAAGCATGAAACATTTGGCGTTTGACAGGGAGTGCCCAGCCAGAGATAAAGAGTGCTCTATCTGCAAACGTATTGGCCATTTCTCGATTGTGTGTCGGGGGGGAAACAAGAAAGTCACAAACGTCAACATGAGTCGCAACACGGAAAGAGAGTCGTCCTTGGAAGATGAAGGGAGACCCACCGTCAGCATGGTGAACAGCACACGGGCCAGGAGAGAAAAACCCCATTGCATAATCAAAATCGACGGGATGGAAACAAAAGTCATGGCGGACTCAGGTTCTGACCTCACCATAATCCCCCTACGCACATACAAAGAAATGCTGGAGATGGAAAAGGTTTGAGTGCTCACCACACGGCACAAACCCACGGTTTTTGGAGGTGCGTCAGTTGACCTACTGGGCTATATCAATGGGAAGGTGGAGTTTAAAGGAAGGGAAACCACCACCAGAGTATATTTCAGCCAAGAGGGCCCAGCAGTATTAGGATGGGACGACCAAGATAAATTGAAAATCAAACTGCATCCCAGCACAGAAGATCAAGTACTCTCTGTCTGCGGGAGGAGCGTTCCAATAGTCAAAAGTGGCCAGTACCAGCAACCGCGAGAGACACACTCAGGAGTCAATTGGACAAAATGAGGATGGATGGCGTCATTGAAGAAATTGAAGCTTCAGAGTGGCTGAGCCCAGTCGTACTCATAAAGAAACCCAACTCACAAGAGCTAAGGGTTTGCATTGACCTTCGCAGTGTAAACTTGGAAGTCATTACGGACAGTTACCCGCTACCGAGCATGAATGAACTGATTCTTATGATGAAAGAAGCCAAAATATTCTCAAAACTGGATATGAGAAACGCGTACCACCAAATACAATTGCACAAGGAATCCAAGCCCCTCACAGCATTCATCACTCCGTTTGGCACCTATCATTTCACCAAGATGCCATTCGGCTTATCTTCGGCTGCATCGGCTTTTCAACGAATGATGGATGTCCTACAACGGAAGGTCAAAAATGTGGCATATTTTCAGGATGACATCCTTGTCTATGCAAGGGACGAACAGACACACAATGCCACATTGAGAACAGTCCTAACCAAGCTGCAAGAAGTGGGGGTGAGGCTACGCTACGAGAAATGCGTATTCAAGGCAAAAGAAGTTGAGTACTTAGGGTACAAAATATCCGAGCAAGGGATAAGTCCCAAGCAAAATTTAATGCAGGCCATAATTAAAGCACCGGAACCCACCAGCAAAGAGGAAGTAAGGTCATTCCTCGGACTGGCGGAGTACTACGCAAAATGTATCCCTAAGTTCTCGGAAACCTCAGCACCCCTCCGCGAACTCCTCAAAAAGGGGTCGGAGTACTCGTGGCAAGAACCCCAAAAGAAAGCGGTAGAAAGCATAAAACGCCACATAATGGAAGCGCCGTGTCTTCAACCATTTAACCCCGAGTGGGGTACAGTCATCACCACAGACGCCAGTGCGTATGGATTAGGAGCTGTCCTAACGCAGAAGAAAGGTGACACGGAACATGGGGTAGCCTTTGCCTCGAAAGCCTTATCCTCGGCCGAACAGAATTACTCCACCATAGAAAAGGAAATGTTAGCGTGTTCCAGGGCGGTAGAACATTTCAGAACATACGTGTGGGGCACAAAATTTAGGTTGGTAACCGACCATAAACCCCTCATGCACATGCTCAGCCCAGGAGGCACCAAAGCGTCAACACCCAGGTTGGCACGCATAGCAGCCAAACTGAAGGAGTACACATTTGAAGTACAGCACATCTCAGGATGGAAGAATTCGCAGGCAGACTGCATGTCAAGATTACCTGAGGGTAAAGACAAGGCCACCACGTTTTTACAAGAGGAATGCATCGTGGCATCCATCACAGATCTCAAAGCACTGGACTACTTGGAACTCAGTGAGAAGCATTGGTTGGAAGAAGACGGAAAGGACCCAACCATGGCGAGAATACGAGAGTGGATCAGGGAAGGGTGGCCGAATGAAAAAGCGATGCCAGAAGGCATGAGGCCCTATTGGAAGGTGGCAGATGAGATATTAGAAACAGATGGAATAATATTGAAAACGGACCAGATAATCCCACCCGTAGGTATGAGAAGGACCATTCTCTGCAGAGCCGATGCGGGCCACCTAGGGAACACTATGACCCGTCGCAGAGTGAGAGAGGCCTACTGTTGGCCGTCCATGGATCAAGAGATTCGCACCATGATAGAGAGATGTCATGAATGCCTCAACAGCGACAAGCGCTTAAAGGTCAGACAGGCGCCTCTGATTCCCACAGAAGTACCAGAAGCGGTGTGGTCAAAAGTAGGTATAGACTTTATAGGACCCTTGGAGGCGATGGCGCCCGAACACCGCTATGGCATAGTACTAGTGGACTACTTATCAAAGTGGATTGAGGCTGAGTTTGTCCCAAACATCACCACCGCGAAAGTAATCGAAGTCCTCACCGAAAATTTTCAAAGGGAAGGACTCCCCAACGAAGTGGTAACGGACAATGGGGTACAACTAGTTTCAAGGGACATGGAACAATTCCTGAAGAAGCACCACATACACCAGAAGAAAGCAGCGTTGTATCATCCTCAAGCCAATGGACTGGTAGAGAGAGCCAACAGGTTTATAAAAGGTGCTATCCAGCTAGCAACCGCTTCCGGAATGGACCTGCTCAAAACAACCAAAGAGGCCATAGCGGCCTACAGACTTACTCCCAACGGGATCACTCAAATATCCCCGTTTCGAATGTTAAGAGCAGCTTCGACGCTTATACCACCATGGCTGACCAAAGTAAGAGAAGATGAAGAAGTAGACATGTGAGAGGTAGTGTGGAGAATTGAAAACGTGGAGTGACAGAAGAAGAAGGACTAAACAAGTGTCAGACGTTAAAGAGGGAGATTGGATCAAAATACGACTACCGACAAAGGATCAAATCACGGGCTCCCGGTACAGCAGACCAATAAAAGTGATCCACAGAGGAACCAACCACGTCCGCACCGAAGACGGGCGCACTTGGAACCTGGAAAGAGTGGCCCTATTCCAGAAGAGACAAGAGAGAGCAAGGACCCCAGAGACATCAGAAGCGGAAGGAGGAATGGACTGCGAGAGAGAAGAAGAACGCGAGCCAGAGAATGATGACGGAGAAAGGGAGGAAACAGAGATGGAACCGGATGAACCCACAGCAGAACGAGAACTGGAACACCAGGATGCCCACAGCGAGAAAGGTGACCGGCCAAGAAGAGAACACAGAAGACCGGTGAGATACAATGACTATGTATTGCAATGAACTGCCTTTGCATTATCAGGGGGAGGTGTGTAGAGATATCGCGAGAGCCGCAACTCTCGCGAGATCTTGTCCGCGGCCACTAGGACCGCGGCCACTAGGCCCGCCTCCGCACGCTCGGCGCGCATTACGGGAGCAGCAGAGGACGCGGGAAGACGTCCTCTCCCAGCTCCTCCCAGAATTAGGCCCCAGGCCTAGCAGAAGACATTACAGCCTCCTAGCTGCAACCCCTTACATTAGAGGCAAGCTGCCCAAGTGGATTTACCACCTACTTATCTATATATGATGAATGATGTCGTATGCTGAATAAAGGACATCACTATTACTAAGACGCCTCCTGTCATCCTTACAACTATTATACTACAAATGTGTATCATAATTGGAGAATGCATAGGGCGAGGTTAGTAGGAGGAGTAGCAGGAGGCGCAGGAATGAGTGCATTATGGATGAGTAGCACAGTGTCGAGAGACAGTACAGTAATTAGGAAGGTAGGGGTACTCAAAGGTGCAGGTGTGTGCAAATAGTTGTTTTTGTGGAGTGTTGGTGTTTGATTTGAAAGTTTGTGTGCTGTATGCAAGGCATTTTTTTGTGACAACCTTTGGGAAACAGGGGCTAACGGAGAAAACAGAAGGACATGGAGAAGGATATAGTAGCAACCCTTAGTTCTGTATTCTCTTAGCAGCGGTTATCAGAGAATACAGAATTAAAAAGAGAAGGATATAGAGCAACCCTTATCTCTGTCTTCCCTTTGCTCTGCATGCCAGGGAAAATGGATTCCCAATGAACGGTGCTTATATATCCAAAGTAACCCGGAAATAACTTTGTCACAGGGGCAGTCCCTAGATCGATCGTGGATGCTTCTTTTGGGTCTCCTTTTTTATGCTCCTAGGCAATGTTCCCTCTAAGCTGTGCGCATGTGCGCTTGCCCAGCTTCCTTCTGGGTGCCGCTCAGAAGATTTTTAGCAGCGCACACAGACAATTCTCACCTATTCAAAAAGAATCCACTTAAAATCCGTAAAAGCAAAATACAATCAAGAGGTTAAAAACGAATATGAAAAACTGGCTCCATGAACAGAAGAATCTAACCAGGATATGCCTGCACACATTAACCAAAAATGTTCCCTGCCCACCCATGATAACTTCTGCCTGAGAGTACATTAAGATACTACCAGACAACCTTGACTCTTCCTCTGTTGGCTCTGCCAAAGGTTAGCAGATGTGCACCTACATCCAATTGTTTTATGTTTGATGTAACATGAATAACGTTCACACGCCAGAATTTCTGTTACTCATTGTGCCTTACCAAAAGCATCACCCACACTATATAATCTAACTACCAGCTCAAATATCGGATATTGACTTAAGTAAGCAGGCTACTTGGATGTGCAACCAAATCCCGCACTTCCTCTTCTTTGTACATATGTCACGCAAGTGCTTTGTAAGTGAACGCATTATGAAACTAAAATATTAATGTGCCCTCTAAATATTTTGAAAAGACAAATGTGATGCTCAGCGTTTCCTACTTTTGCCTTACTAACATTGCCCTATAAGTAGAGCGCAACATTGCAATATCATTTACTTAACCTACAAGGGTTAATGGGTATGGACTATGCCTGGGATTATTCGTCCATGGTATCAAGGCACCGGATATTCAGGCAGGAGAATGATTTTCACACAATCTGCATCGTTTTCTTTGGGCATAGACCTTCACACATTATATGGTAACTGATTCTATGCAAAAACTGTTTCAGTGAGCACTTGTGTAATCCTACACAATGATATAAGGGTGGGGTATGTTTCAAACAATCTTGTATGCACTCCAAAAGAATTGTGCACATGCAGAGTCATGACATTCTTAAAATGCACATCATATGTTGAGGCATTTAAATATGCCTTGCTTGCAAAGCATTGTGAGTCTGCAGATATCCCAGTGAGTGTTTACTGCTTCAATCCCTCACTTTTTACAGTGCTCTATTAACTAATATTGGAGGCAAGCACAGGGACCTGGGAAGGGTATGGGTGGAAGTGGGTTATGAACAAAGCAGCACATTTTAAAGACCAAGTCAGACATTTCGGCAGTACACTGAAGGAATTGTGTTGCATGTTTGTAAAGGATAGGAAATTCTAGTACCCATCTAGACAACAGCACCTTCTTTTTCTTTCTATGCTCGTCCGCTGAGGATTTTTCAATATAACCACGTGTTAACTGATCACAAAGAATTACAGAAGAGGGATTCATAGTTAAAGAAGAAGGCACTAAATAATTTGTATCTCTGATGAATTAATTCAAATCACTTAAAAGGCAAATATGTGTGATTTTCTTGAACATGGCTCCATAATAAACCTCAGTAAAACTCTTGTTTAATTTTATCTGGGCTGTGGTGCGGAATGGTGGGCAAAATTATACACTGTATTATGTTCCCTGTCATTTCGCCCTCTCTATGTCAGGGGTACAAGCAGTGCTCTAATCAGATTTTTCTCCCTACTTGGAGTAAAATAATTTTTATGGGAGTAAAAAATTAATTAGCTTTGCCAATAGGGATACTTTCAGCTTATTAAAAGATTTCGCCATAAAATTCCTTTTGAGATCGGGCATTAATGCCACTGGTCACTAATTCAAATAAATATCTCTGCAGCTTTGTGGGTTGAAGCAATGATATGTTCATTGTTTCTCATTTTTGTTAATCATATTTTCCTTTTTTTAATGAGTAAAAATGCATGGTACATATGTATCTTAGCTCTAAGGCTGGTGTTATCACTATCACAGGAGAACGTAATGTGGATAGTAAGCAGAGGCACAGGAACTTTGGATAATTATATTCTAAGGTGCGGTTATTCTGATGCCGTTATCATCCTTACACAAATTATTAGAAGCTTGTTCTCCCAGCCCTTGAATTACTTTATTAAAGTGGCCCTTGGACTCATTTCAGCATGTTTTTGACGAATTGCTTTTAATTACCATTAATCCATCGGCAAATGTATTCCGTTTCTTGACAGCCACATCAACTAAGAGATATTTGAGGGCCAAAAATGCTGCGTACGTTGTTCGCAGTAGTAACAGGCTGACAAGCCAGCCTATTCAAGGAGTGGAACCCACCTTCCCCAATCCACCACCAAGAGCCAACCTACCTAACGGTCAATGAACAATAACGCACCAGCCTTGATAAAGACTCCTTGAGTCGAAACATGTATCGGCTGACCACGCGATTATCGCATCATGCATCATGAATAAAATTCCCTTTTTTTTGAAAACTCAGAATACAAAGAAACATTTTTTAAGAATAAATATTGTTTGCACAAGATATCTGGGACCACAACTAAGTGATATCTGTGTTTTGTAATACAAATTAGTGATGTTCCAGTGGCATAAAATATACAGGGCTTCATTAAGACTTGGGGCAGTATCCCAGTGTAAATTCACCAGAATACTGCCCAAACGAATTACTGTTATTCCCCATTTATATTGAGTCCCTTGGACTCAATGTGGATTTTTGGCAGAAATACAGCAGTGGAAATTCCAACGATTTCTTGGTTGAGTTGGAGGATTTACCTCCAGGATTTTTCTGGAGGCAAATCTTCTACTCAAGGCCCAAAATCGTAATTTGGCGTAGTGGAAAAGTTGGCGGTAATGGGGTTACCGCCGCCAACTTTACCACTTACTGCCAAACTCATAATGAGGCTGACAGTTTTCTCTGCGCAGAAGTAAGTTTGCAAGCTACTGTGGCAGATATTGAAGTCTTGGACTGGTTGAGTTTTCTGTATAATCACATATGACATATTTCATTTTAGCCTATGTGTTTGAAAAAAGTGTTGTAAGATTTTTAAAGAATTGCAGTGGCTGGGAAGAGGACATTTCTTTCCAAACTCTCTTCTGCGACGGTAGCGCACAAAGTGGTTTACCGCATTAGTCAGTTGCGCACATGGAAAATAATGTGCGCACAACAGCCAACCGGTTCCGCACATAGAGAAAAATAATTAGAGGGAACATTGCTCCTAGGTCCAGTATGCTTTCAATATCAAATCAAACCCATTTGTCAATTTCCTATGCAGACTTCCCCACCAACTATCTTTTATTTACAAACACATGCACAGGCACACACACGCTTCTGTTGCAAACGTTGGTGCTCTAACTCACAAGCACAGCATTACTTTCCTTGCTAAGTCAAGGTTTCGGAGCTACCACACTCAACCTGTTCCTGAACCTCTATCACCCAGCACTGATTAGCAGAGAGATACTTTGCAGAGTTTGCAGAGTTTGGGGGGATTGATACTTCACTTTTGCATTGATTGCAAATAGTGGACAGGATATTTGAGCCCTCATCAATTGTTGCATCACCATGTATTGTTTCGAAATACCCACCAGGAAACAACTATTATTGTATTTATTGAGCAGCAGCCTACATTGAGAAGCAGCAGAGTGCTGTACAATCACAGGGGGAAGAACATGTACAGGGAATCTTGCAACAAGGGAGAGGAAATGAGGGCAGATTGTCAGCAAGAGATCTAAAAGCAAGCTGGGAGGAAGCAGTGGGTATCAGATCGCCAGTCTCGGGTAGGGAGGAGAATGGATGGTGTGTGGGCCTAGATGCTAGGGAGGAGCCATTCTTTGAAGTGTATGGTATTGAGTTCTTGCCTGAACTGTATGAGCAAGTGGGGTGAGTCTGATGTTGATGGGGAGGGGGTTCCAGGGTCTTGAGGCATAGACAGAGGATGCCTGTCTTCTAGTGCTTTCCATGCCTCAGGGACTGAGTTCAATTCCGAACATGTCCTTACCTCTGGTGGATCGTAGGCCTCCAGAGATGCTGAGTTCCTCAGTGAGGTAGCTTGTGGACTTTAGGGTAGCAGCCTTGTAGATTATACAGCAGGATTTGAAGATAAACACTTGCAGCTTGAGCCAATGCAGTTCGATGAGGGTCGAGTGAAGAGGTTGAATTTGCAGAGTCCTTTGATAAGTAGTGCAGGACATATCTCAGAAGTGACAGGGTAGCTGCTGGAAAACTTTCCAAATTGTATAGCCGCCATCAGGTGGCAGAAGCCCAATCATTGGACAGCAGATCTGAAGTTGTTTTCAGGGATGAAGGGCTTGAATTTCTGCAGGAGAGAATGTTGGTACCAAGCTGTTGTGTCATCCTTGCAATGTGCTGTTTGAAGAAGAGGTATCTGTGGATGTGAAACCCAAGGTATTTGGTGCAAGTGGCCAGCTGGGGTGCGATGCCCTCGAGGTGCATTGCAGAGAACCGGGTCTGGATGTCAGGGTTTTCGGTGTTGTTGTTCAGGAGTAGGAAATCAGTCTTAGAGGGGTTTAACTACACTGGAAATCCATGACTGGATCTGTGGGAGGCAGGCCTTGAGCCTGTGGATGCCTTCAATGGATGTTATCTTGAGGTAGTGATGCGGGTCATCTGTGTATTGGTGGCTGTCCATGTTGTGTTGAGCGAAGGGAGTTCCAAGTGGATCCGTGTAAAGAGTGAAGATTACAGGGGAGAAGATGGATCCTTGTGGGGCTCCACTTATTGTTGGTGAGAGCTAATAATTTCTAATAGAAGGGAAGAACACTGGAAACGAAACTAGCAGAAAAGAGAAAAACAACCATGCTTTTAGAGAGACTAAGAAATAACAAACACAAAACCTTATTGACCAAACTAATCAAGAGCTAAGAGCGGGCAGTAATTGTTGACATAGCTAGAAATTGACTATGAGGACTATGGCACAAGGGGAGGGTTATGAATTGTAGTAATCTCAAATGTCCACAGGGGAGGGTTATGAATTGTAGTAATCTCAAATGTCCACAGACCCAAAGGGGTTAGGACTGGCTGTGGACATCTTCCTAGACATCCCCCACCCCAAAATGGGAGAATTCCCTGTCCCCTCTTAACAAATTTGGTTTACTTGCCTTGTTACAATAGCAACACACTTTAAACATTTTCTCCGAGCAACACCTTTTTCTGTTTGAATATTCCGGCAGCTGCAGACACCCTAGAGATAAATTACCCTCATCACTTTATTCACATGCGATCCCTCTCTCCCTCAGAGGCAAGACAAATAATATGTTTCTCTAAATCACCGTTTTCATCTGTTAAATGTATGTGCTAGTGTACACATGATGTGTCCAGTTACATGTGGGGTGCATTTGCAGGTAATCAATGTTTCAGAACTTTATTATCAAGCTAAAACGTTCTGCATTTGTGCGGGAATTTGTATCATGGCATTTCAATGTTCTCTAAGTAAATATATATGTATGTCAGGTAAGCTATCTAACATGCTCATGACAGACTGGAAACATTTATACATAGCGAAGTATAGAGCTCACGATGGCAGAAATGGAGGCAGGGTGACATACAATTCTCCAATTTTTAATGTTATTCTACATTCGTTTAGAAACTCGTGATGTTCCATTTTACGAGTGAGGTTATATGTTTTGCAAACAGTGCACACAGTTTTTTTTATTTTTTTATTAATGTGAACTGAAATCTATGGGCTCTATGAATAAAGGGAGGCACTCACACGTGAATGTGCAATCAATTGGCCCAGCACGCCCGAAGACTCAAAATTGTGTGTTCACATTAAGCACGAAATGAAACCTCTGCTTTATGTTTTCGTAAACTAGTACTGCAATCTGCCCCTTTGAAGTCAGCGTTCCTCACAAATGTTCTGGCAGAGGTGTTTTTTTTTGTTTTACTGGAAAATCCCCGGGGGTTCCATCTCAAGCTTAAGGCTGCAATCAGCTATCATTAATTACGCTCCTGTTGTGCTGCACGTGTTGATGTGATAACAGGTGTTGGGAAGATACTGTAATTGTAATATTGCTCCACTTTATTCTCATGATATATGTTGACATTTTACACTGGTGATATTTGTTTGCTGTTTGAATCCATTTTGCTTTATATTCACTGTAAAACAGTATTTAGCTTTACTATGGTTTCAATTAGCAATTAAATATGTATTTGTCATGCATATAGCGCCCTTTCCCCATTTGTATGGCCTTCATGCGCTTTGTGCTTGGAACGCCCTCGGGGACCGAAGTCCATGAATGGGAGATTCTAAGAATTAACTTTAAGATGCGTGTGTGCATTTTTCCAGGTTAGGACTTAGGTGGGCTGGCTAGGCTCCAGTAAGCAGCCCGGAGGTCAAGCAGGTGGGCAGATGCTGTTGGTGTTTTAGGATGGAGCACTAGTGCTGGAATATCACTTTCCTAGGTCCCACGCGATTGGCTGGTCTCGCCTGCTGAGGACTCCCTAGATTGAGAGCCTGAGCAGTGGGGGGGGGGACCGGAAGGACGGGGTAGTGATGTACAGTCATTGGGTGAGGTGAGTTTCTCTCACTGTACCGCTGCAGAGATCTGTGGAGGTTTAGGGGGATATGTGTGTTGTTGAGTTTGGGCCAGTGCTTCTGTGCACGTATCACAGCATAGAGTGCAAGAAGATTTCAAGAGGAGGAAGGAAAGAGCCATGTTTTGAGGAGCTTTCTAAATGCCAGCTGATTGTCAATGTTGTGGATGTGGAGGGGCAGAGAGTTCCAGATGATTAGAGCTTGGACGGAGAAGGAGGATCTGCCCAGTCTGCTGTAGTTGTAATGGGGACAACTAGGAGAGATGCTGTGCCAGATATGCCTGTCCTGGAAGGGTGGTAGCGAGGTGGTTTGTCTTGGAGGAAAACTCCCCTAACAATGCACTTGCTGCAGAAAGCCATGCTTTTCATTGGCTTGTGCTGGCCATGTGTGTTGGAAGCCAGGAAGTGGGCTGAGACTGTATGGTCCCAATCCACAAATTGGACCACTGTTGCGGTATATCTGAGGGTCAGATCTTCCATTGCTTGAGCTGAGTTTGTTTCCACAGAGTTTCTGGATAAGAGGAGGAGTCCTGCAGCCATGTCTCGGAGATCCTGGAGAAATCCTGCAAGGAGCTAAGTATCCTGCCCAGCTGTGAAGGCTATGGACCCGTCCTAAGGTGACTGGAGAAAGGCCTTTGCAGCAGTCCCGGTGGAGCCCTCTCTGACTTGTGATCTTCAGAGGCCTTTGGTGGTGCTTCGAACCTTGGAGTGGTGGGACCAACTATTCCTGACATCTGCTTGGTGACCAATCATCTGGAGTCTTCGGAAGTGTTTCATGAACCATCCTGTGAATTGATCAACTCCCTTTTGGGCTACAGTGGTAGAAGTGTCATGGTTTCAACTCAGAACATTGCAGACTCTCACCTTATTCTACAATGGTCTATCCTGCACATTTTCAGCATACTAGCTTTAAAGAGACCCAAGATAGGAGGCTGACTATCCACAACAGCTGTGTCCCTTTGTGTCGCTGTACATGGGTGACAATTGTCTAAAGCCGCTTCCCCACCTCTGGTCCACTACCTAGAGGAGTGCTTGTTAGGGACATTTTTGAAAGTCCACCTATGGTATACAAAGCCCCGATTTCTAGTATAAGTCTGTACCACTTAAGGTTTTGGTTGTATGATAGAGCAGCCAAGCTTTTCTTAGGAGGGAGATGTGAGTTGCACGTCAGTACAAAGATCTTATTGTATATATATATATATTCAATGAAAAAACTTTGTCAAGGGACGTTATGGTTAAGTTGCACTAATAAAAACCTTTGAAATTCAATGAAAAAACATTGCTAAAGGGATGTTATGGTTCCAGGTAAAAACGAAAAACCCCAGAAATTTGCCAGTTATGGTAAGCTTAGCAACCATAACTCACGCAACCACCGTGCACTGCTAAAACAAACACCCAGGACATCAAAGATGACATCGCAAATGTCATTGATGACATCACTGATGACATCACATGTGAAATACCTTTTGATGAAAAGTCCCTACAAGGAGTTGTGTTTATATTGTTGGTAACAAGATGTCAGGGGTGATCGGGAGACTTATCATGTATCAGGAACTACTTAATCTATTAAAGAATGTACTCCTCTAAAATCATTGTATTGGAGTGTTGTTGTTAATACAGAAACCTAATCATATATAAAGATAGGTAAAAGTACAATATTTATAATGTAGTAATTTCAGATAGTACAATAATGAATGCTACCTTATCAGAGCTTTGAGTGATGTTAAACATGTAATAACTAGCTAACAATTCAAGACTTACAACACTTGTGCTAGTACAAGCAATACATCTGAAGAGCTACAATACATACTAATCAGAGGCACATACAGTGAAACTAAAGTAAGGAAGAAAGAAACAGCATCATCAGAAAATGTTAATAACATTAAAGTGTATCTTCATCTATACAAATAAATTGAATTGTGTTTTTGAGGCCTGCACATTTCCACATGTATGTGCACCATGAGCTGAAACCAAACTCTAATGAAAGTACTTTACGAACATATGACAACATAAATGTCGAGATATATAGCACCTTTTCAATTTTAATATTCTGTCAGTGAACAAAACCACCTGGCCTATATATGTCAGTGAACAAAAATAAGTGGCCCAGTGAGGTCAACAATGACATTTGTGATGTGATGCCCTGGGTGTTAGTTTTAGCAGAGGGGTCTCTAATTGTGCCCCCGCTTGACAGAATCCCACCAAACTTTGCAAACTAATTCTGAATTAGGCCAGGAATAAAATTGCAACATTTCATGCAGTTTCGTTAAAGGAGTGGTGCACTCAAAAATATTATTGTCCCAAGCGATTTGCTTGTCTATTTATTCATACGTTGATTGATCGTAAAAACTTTTCCTATGCACCTTACCGTGGTTTTCCTCACTTTTACATTTGCAAAATCAGGTAGCAGAGTGTGGCCATTTTGTGCTAATCATATCCGTTGCTGCATCGCCCAAAGCTCAAGTGTCCTTTCGGCACTAAATCATAGTTCCCGCACTGAAGCTGACATCACCATTCCTAGTGTTATTCTCTGCCTATATCCATGACGCTACTGTGTAGCGTAGCCAAACGCAGTCAATCATCAGCTACATCCAGACCTCAGTTGATGCAAAACCCAGAATATCAACACACATCCTTTCACAGCACAGCGCGTCCCAATTCTGAGCACAAAACCCTATCTTTAAAGGAAACCGCAATACTCTGCAATTTAGAATGCGCTTTTATTTCACAATAAACGCTCCGAGAACATATGCCGATTCCCATATTCAACCGCATTTTTTGTTGCTTTCTTTATTCTCAATACAGAAATGTTTATCGTGAGTCACACAGTGTTCCTTTGGGTGTAATCTCATTGGATGGAGGCACTGTGATACGCAAAGCTTCGGCATCAGCTTGTTGCTAGACCACCGTAAACGATGTCAATGTACTCCTTATTGCCGTTACCACAAAAGGGCATATGGGCCCAGGGCGATCATCCTAAAAAAGAGCATTATGCTCATCCAACCATTGAGTTGTATCATCAACTGCCAGCTGAAGAAGCCATCAATTGGTATCTGGAAATTATGACATTCACAGTAGGGCAGGATGTGGCTTTGTAGAGAACATAACAGAAATGTGTCTCATTAACCGTTGTTAATTCTATTCTATTCGATCCATTACTTATGCCCTGTGTGAAAACTAAGGATGAACACAAATGAGAAACAATGCAAACACAGAGAAAACAACATGCAATGTTGGCGTCAAATATGTGATTGAGAGGTTAGTGCTATGCAGTGTGTTTAGCTCGCAATGGGAGGAATGTGGAAGTTGACTGAAGAATTTGAATAACACATAGACAGCATTTTAACGTAACATTAGCCTAGAATTGGGCATTGGTGGAACCTGTGCTAACACTGACGTGGACTCCATGCATTTTGGTGGACTGCCCACATGCCATGGGACAAATACAAGTACACACTGGTTGTTTCTGAGTCCCCTCACCAATTGCAAAAAATAGCAAGCTAATGCAATGTTAGCCAGCCATACATGCTGGTCATAAAATGAAACCTTGTCTCCTTTGTCTACAAATTTTTCTACAGTAAAACTTACATAATCATCGGCATTGCCGTTCTCTTGGCGTAACGTGGAGTGTCTGTTCAGATCAACGATTTTTCATCAAATGAAATGAAACATTACTTTGTCCAGTTTTAGAATGCTGACCCTTATCATGTTTGACGTTTTTACATGTGAAAAACACCGTTTTTTTTTTTGCTTCTTGCAGCCATATCCCGTCCAATCCTCATCACCCCTCACCGCCTCAGAGATTATTTGATATGTTTGACAAGTGCAATGTTGTGTTGTTTTATATGTTTTACCGTGATGTCCGCGAACACCGGTTGCTGCCCACAAATCCAAGATGGTGGGTGTTTCCAAAAATCTGACGCACTTTGCGCTTTTCACCATGCAATCAGTGAGCGTGTTCGATGTCCGCGGACACCACGTTGCCTTCCAAACTAATCGGAGTCCTGTCCGCAGAGCGAACAGGGAAGTGTGTCCACGGAGCGGACATAAATATCACTAATTTGTTGGTACCTACTTTTTGATCGTTTTTTAAAAAAAACTACTGGACGGATTTCCACCAAATTTACAGAAGCTCGCCTTCGGGACCAAGTCACTGCTCTTGCCGCAAATTTGATGAAAATCCATCCATATTTTTGGGCTACAGACATGCACAAAGTTTTTTCTCCATTCAGTCAATGGAAAATAAATTGGTGAGGTTTGGTCCGGCGGGGCAAAGTTATAGGGGGGGTCCCAAAATGTCTTTTTTCACATAGACATAATTGGAAAAAACTTTGCTCACGCCTACAGCCCAAACCGCTGGTTGGATTTACACTAAATTTGCGGCAGGAGCAGCAGCCTGATCCCGAAAGCATGCTTTTTTTTATTTCATGAAACTCCGTCCAGTAGTTTCTTTTTAAATGACCAAAATGTAAAGCATAAAATTTAGTGATATCTATGTCCGCTCCGTGGACTCACTTCCCTGTTCGGTCCACGGACTGGGGTCTGATTGGCTGTGCTGTCCGTGGGCTGGCCTCCGATTGGCCAAAAAAATTCACTGACTTTTGGTTAGTCCGCGAACACTGTGACTCGTCCGCTGATTGGATGGTGAGAAAACGTGAAATGCGTCTGTTTTCTTGAAACGCCCGCCATCTTGGATTTACAGACTTTTTGGGGTCCGCGAACAGCGCGATGAAAACCTTTTTAAAAAAAGCAGCATTCCACTTGTCAAACTCGACAAACAATCTCTGGGCGGTTAGGGGGGATGAGGATTCGATTGGATATGGCCATAAGAAGCCAAAACATGGGTTGTTTCACCCCCCAAAGGTCTGCGAACAATCTGGATGTCCTGGGACAGTCCTGTGGTGTTCGCGGACACTTCAGATGTCCTAGGACATCTGTACCTATTTCTGCATTACAGGGTTAAGAAAAAGCAGTTTTTGGATGGCTTATAACTTTTTGACGAATCTGCACAACATTTGGCAAAACGATTTTGGATCTAGATATAAATGGTTTTCTAAAGTTTGGTGGGATTTTCTCAAGAGGGGGTGAAATTAGAGGGGGGTCTCAACATTTTTTGATGGCTTATAACTTTGTTGCTATTTGACGAATGTGGACAAAAGTTTTGAGAAAGATTATAGACCAGACCTTCAATGTTTATGTAAAGAATGAATGGATTTTGTCGAGTGTGGGCTAAGTTATTTGACTATTGTATGTATTTACATTTTGACACTTTTTAAAATATAAAACATGGGCGGATTTTGAGCAAACTCGTGAGGAGCATTGGCAAGGACATTAGAGCATGGTTTTGCAAATGTGCCCGTGTTTTATTGTTTGACAAGTGTAATAATGTAGGACCAAAAAATAGTCATATACCTTTGGTGACTGAGGTAAAGCTTTTGGCCGTGGGCAGTAGCCAGATTATCTGGGTCATGGCATAAGGTTATTGCATGGACAATCTGGCTACTAGCCATGACCGCTAGGGACGAAATATGGTGTTAAAGTGGCTATGTTTACCTGGGACCGGCTCTGTGGTAAAGATATTCGAAGGTAGGATAGGTTTGAACAGGAAAAAATGTGCTTGTGGTAATATGTTCAAAGGGTTTTGCGGGCTGCCATGGCAAGGGAAGAGGGGCTGTGTATGGAGCCCCACCTTCTCTTTCCATGTTGGCTGTCTTGGAAAAGGATTGGCCTTCCTTCTTACAGCGGGATGTTTTAGCACCCTGGGTTCCCGCTTTGGGAACCAGGGTGCTAATGGCCTTTATCCCCTATTTCAGGGGCTGCAATGGACGATAATGGTCAGTAGCCCTCCTTATTTATTTATTTATAAAGCACCAAAGCCCGCAGACATCAGACTGTGTGGTTACAGTATTTGATGAGGAAGATGAGGTGGAGGAAGACAGTTTACTACTTGCTGAGAAAGGAATAACCTTTCTGAGAGCATTGCGGTCATTGGATTTGGTGTGGCGGTGCATAGAGGTGGTCCCGTAGGAGTACTGGCCAGGTAGTCTGCGACTGAGTACAAAATTGCACTCAGTGCATTTCACTTTGGTAGCTTTAGCCTTTGGTACACTCCCAACAATAGCAAATAACTGGTACACCCATGATTTGATCTTGGTGCTAGAAGTAGGCACTTCCTCTACCTCATCTTTGTGGTCCTCTTCATTGTCTTTGAAAGTACTGTGCTTTTTTTGTTGTGAAGGTCCTCCAGCTGGTGGTGGTGGTGGCTCTTGGGGATGTGGGATGACAATAACTGATGCCATTTTTAAGATAAATAGCAGTTTTGATAAAATTCTTCCAAGTATGTACTGTGTACTAGATTAGTAATGGATAATGAGTACGAAAAGGTGTCGGAGGTGTGCAAGGGAAATTTTGAAGTTGAAAGTTCCTAGATCAGTAGAAAATGCAGTTCTGAACTGTCCGTGAAGGACGGATCTTATTGTGAAGTGCAGACGGGTTCTTGGACACGTCATCATGCCACGCACCAGCGTATGCTCATGTGGCACTGTTCGGAAAGTCCGCAATGAAATCAGATGTTCGTAGATATCTACGGATGCAAAACTAGTTGAAATAGTTGCAAAAAGTGTATAGAAGTGTTAACAATGATTCTAGAAGGTGGGAAATGGCAGGGTTTTAACGTGACACTTTGTAAATTGGACACAAATATTGTTATATTTGTTAAGTATGATATTAGTAAGTTGTAGGAAAATAGCATGCACTGGTAAAAACCCATGAAATTCACTGAAAAAACGTTGTTAAATGGACGTTATGGTTAAGTTGGACTAATAAAAACCTATTTAATTCAATGAAAAAACTTTGTTAAAGGGACGTTATGGTTGAGTTGGACTAATAAAAACCTATGAAATTTAATGAAAAAACGTTGTTAAAGGGACGTTATGGTAAAGTTGCACTAATAAAAACCTATGAAATTCAGTAAAAAATATTGTTAAAAGGACGTTATGGTTACAAGTAAAATCGAAAAACCCCTGAAATTCACTAGTTATGGTAAGCTAAGCAACCATAACTCGTGCCACCACTGTGCACCATCAATGATATTTGTGATGTCATCTTTGATGTCCTGGGTGTTAGTCTTAGCAGTGCACAGTGGTGGCGTGAGTTATGGTTGCTTAGCTTACCATAATTGTCGAATTTGTTTTTTTTCGATTTTACTTGTAACCATAAGTCCTTTTAACAATGTTTTCTTACTGAATTTCATAGGTTTTGATTAGTGCAACTTTATCATAACGTCCCTTTAACAAAGTTCTTTCATTGAATATATATATATATATAGGCCCAAAGAAATACTTACACACTTTAGTTAAATAAAATGTATTTTATGTACACAAGGTAAAGTTCGATTTTCAGATAAATAAGTACCACTTTAAACTAATCCACAAAAGAAAACCAATGCACTAATTCAGGTGAGTAAACCACAATGTAACAACTTAAATGATCAATGGATACAATTCATAGGTCGGTAAAACCACTGTTGGAGTAACTCAGAATGTTCTATGAAAATAATAATATGATGAACACCACCGACATTAGCAGGTAAGCACTTTTTAAGACTTGTAATACCTTTTCAGAGGCCTAAGGGTTTAGCAGTCGACCCCTATCTAGATCTTCCAAGTCAGATTGGAGAGAAAGCAGGTAAGGCACAACTGTAGAAATGTAAAGTTCCAGAGGATTCTTTAGTTACAAATAAGTATCAAGATTTATTCAGTAAAAAATGGTTCAGGGACTAAGGGAAAAGCTCCCTGAATGTGCACAAGTGTTAGCCCTGGGCAAACCTGTATGGGTGAACACCCAAACACTGGAGTCAACACTTGAGCAACGAAAGAGTGACGGAATGACTCACGGTAAGTATTGGCGAGAGTCTCAATTACCTTAGGAAGGATGAAGAAGATGCAGCTGGATGCCTTCACGATGCAGCAGCGGTAGACTCAGTCTCCTGTTCCTTGGATGTGGTGACGAAAGGAGGGACTCTGGAAGGGATTTCACAGCGGTAGTCGAGAGAGGGGACTCCCAGCAAAGGAGTCTTCATGCTCCAATAGAGATCTGTGCTTTTGGTGCCTTTTCACAAACACCACTATAGAATGCTTCTCATCCGATGGATTCTTCTCACTTGTTCTGTTCTGCACTATGATGAGGGGACACTGAGGAAGGGAATCTTGTCTCTGGACGTCCGGCAGGAATCTAGAGTTTTGGGAGGATTTGTTTGTGGTAAGACGATGCACGGCAATCATGCTCGAGGTCCCAGGGTATTAGGGTCTCAGCTTATTGTGTAATTGCTCTAATTGAAAGTAGTCCTACGACTGATTATTCCCACCAGTCAATTTCAAAACAGTGTAAGGACAGCAGCAGTACTTTGGTGGGTTTCTCCAGTTGCTGGAAGGTGCTGCAAGCCTCTCTGGTCTTCTGGCCCACTTGAATTTTGCCTCAGGATCCTCACCTTTTATACAAGACCCTTGCCTATCAACAGGCATACAATAACCTTTGGGGGGTGGCTGTGTTTGCAGGACAGTCAGTCTCCCAGTTGCAACTGGTTCCAGGCAGGCATGCCAGAAGACATAGAACAGAAGGAGCACCTCCAGCACCCAATTAGGCAGAAGTACCAAGAAAAGAAAGGCACACAAGAAAGGACAAAAAATTAAAACAATGGTCAATGGTGACTCTTCTGTGCATTTGAACACAACCATGGTAGAAGAAAATACACATCGGTTGGTAGACAACATTTACTGCAACCAGCCATTCAGGTATGCATGTCACTGTAACAGAAATATTACAGGAGTAGTGAGAAAGGGGATACCGTGTAACCCCTCAGCACTCCATATAAGGTGGTGTGTGCTGATCTCACAAAAGAAAGGTAATTAGGATAAATAGTATCCCCCTGTTCTTGGGAACAGTAGGTCACTCAAGGAAAACCAAAAGAATAAAAAAAGCAAAGCCCAAAGCGCAACACTGCACAAAAGGTGCAGTGTGCTGCAAAAGTAAATGACATATGCCTTAGAAAATATGGAGGAACGCATGACTCCATAAAAATAAAAGTACAGCACAATTAATAAGGGTTCCCATGGTCAAAGCAAAAGGGAGAACAGAAAAAAATGCACAAGGTGTGAGGGGATTTGGCAAAAATATTAAAAATCTCCACAGATATTAATAGTGACGCAAACTTGTTTGTTCCACCTGGCTGGACTGCAGGGCCTCCACAGAAGTCTGCTGCATGATTTAGGCTTGACGTGGGAGACAAACACGTTTGGGTACCTGGAGGTTAATGTTAGATATGACTTTCACGCTTTGCATGTACATAATACACTGAAGGCCCTGGAAGGCAAAAGGGAGTCGATAGTGTTCCGGAACAGGCTCCCCTTGTCGATGGTGACCATATAAACACTTTTGACAATGGTAGTGCTCCCGCGCTTGCTATATCACTCTGTAAACATCCTTTTTAACATCCCGAAATGGTTTTTCATCAAATTAGATTCCATCATCTGGGGTTTCATTTGGAAGGGAGAGAGAAATAGGATTGCGTTGAGTACATCAGAGATTATGAGGGTGGGGAGATCAGACTCCCACATTTTGAATTATATTTTCTGGTGGGGCAGCTGCAGTTTGGTATGGGCTGGCTGGCGGACGAGCAGTCTCTAAACACAAGTTTACTGCAACCTTCTCTTGAACAACGTTTTTCAAAGGAAGTACTGTGGTCTCCCAAGAGCACACACCCGCACTTGCCTCACATTCTGGCACTTGGAAAGTCCATGTAGCAGAGGTTATGTAAGCGTTTGGGTACTCCTGACCCATATTCCCTGAAAATGCCCCTGACAGTCCTGTCAGGTGCTAGCCGCAGGGTGGTTCCAGAGGTTAAGAGGTACTGGGAGGTCAACAGGGTAGCCACGGTGAGGTACCTGATGCTCGAGGGGAAGGTATTGGATTTTGACTCTCTGACCCAGATCTCCTGCCTATATAAGGTCCAATTCCTATTTCACTCAGGCCTGCTGAAGGAGATTGTTAGTAGATGACCTGATATTTCTGACGGTTTGGTGCCTGATCCGGTTCTGGAGGCCAAGTATTATATGTTGGAGGGAAGCCATGTTGTCTTCAGAGTGTATGAACTTGTAATTCGCAGACTAAGTGAGCCCCCCCTGAAGGTGCAGACACAGTGGGAGGCTGACCTGGGCAGGTCCTTCATTGATGCAAAGTGGGTTCAGACCCTGACTTACACCAAGAAGGTCTCTAGAAACGCCCGATTCAAATTGGCACAACTATATGTGACACACAGAGCATACCTGAACCCACACAAAACATCCCAGTTTTGTGGGACAGTGCCACAGACATACCCTAAATGTGCTGATGAGAGGGCAGACATGTTGCACATGTTCTGAGTTGCCCGGTGGTTGGGCGGCAATTGCAGACAAAGTTGCTCACTGTGGTATTGAGATGCATTTGGGACTCCAGAGGCCTGCCTCCTGAAGATGTTCTCAAGGAATAAAAAACACACCACATCTCACCAGGATGAAAGATTTGATTTGCGTGCTTGCTAACCGCAGGATTGCAATGGGCTGGAAGACAAATAAGATGGTTAATGCAGCTAACATCTCTACAAAATACATATATGTCAGGCTTTTTTAGCACATAGCTAGCTGATCCACCCACACCATATATAGATGTCAATTTATGTTTTGATTGAATTGGTTTGGTTGTTTATCACATACATGTGTGACTGGGCCGTATCCTCAAAGCTTCAGAGAGACTAATGACAGATGTGTGTGGGTTTGATTTATGGGTGGAGCCATGATAAAAGTCATGATGTGAGTTCAGTGAATTGATATCCATAGGCAGCTCAAGTGTCTTTACCAATCTTCTGAACCTCTCGTGACCTACTTCAAGGATTAGGTTGTGAAAGAGGATTCTACATAGCAGCATCGGCAGTGCATGGATCTACCACCAAAACATTAGCATATAAGGTGGCAAGTGGCCATCTAGATGTCTGCAGTGAACCTAAGCCTCTCATCTCTGAAGAAGGTAAGGACTACAAGTCACAAAATTCAACACAACTACTCCCCCTCCACCCACCAGACGCACCATTCTATATTGTCAATAGCCATGCTGAGAGGGCTTAAAAGACTTCAACTTTCCAGAGGTCTTACAAAGGTTCCCCTCTCACCAGGAACTGAAACAATTAATATGCAACCCTCAAAATACGGAATTCTGCTAACTCAGTTTGTTTGTGAGACACGAGAAAAGCATGTCCAATGCTTACCTTCTAGTGAGTAAGCAAGGGAAGGCATACTTCGTACTGTGGTATTCACCGTGTGGCAGTATCGCTAGCAAGCACGGTTGGATTGGCCCATCAGCCGATCAGCCCGTGGCCGATCCAAAATCCTTAGAAGCGGGCGAGGGGCCGGGTTTCAAGCCTATGCCTGGGCCGTTCTTGCGCCGGCTCAGGGCTGCCTGCAGTGCCTACTCTGATCTGCTCTGCATAATCAGATCCTGCAGGCACTGAGTCGGCGCAAGACTGACACCATGGTGCTAGGTGATTGTGAAGGAAGTGTTACTTTTTTACAAAACACTGGTAGTGGGTCGGGCTGGCTTCAGGCCGGCCCGCTCCCAGTGTTTTGTATAAAAGTAACAGATTCCTGCAACTGCTCGCCCTTGAAGGACCTGGAGCAGCAGGGCAGGCTGCTGGAGGAGCCTGGAGGCTGCCGGCAGAGCTGAGCTTGGCCATCAGCGCACAAAGTTGCTTTTAACTTTGCAGGAAGCAAGCAACACATTTGCTGCACGCCACTTTGCAAAGTTGAAAGCAACTAATATTGGCCATGGCCAATGAAAATGCAGCGAGAATCGTCTCTGTGCCGCCACCAGCCATCACTTCCAGCCCCAGGTCCCGGATAGGTCTTGAGCTGCAGCCTGCAGGAAGCCACGCACAAAGGAAGACCTGACCAGTGCCACGGGCGAGGACGACAAGGCCACTGTCTCCACAGCAGGAGTCCGTCGACTTGAGGACCACACCAGCACAGGCAGCAGCCACTCTCCAGCAGTGCAGCAGAGGCTAGCCCAGGAGGGCACACAGGCACTTGGGCACGGGTTATCCCCCCCTACCCACACAGCCATCACCCCACAGTAGCAGCGGAGATGGAGAGATGGCTCAGAGGCTGAGCTGAGGAGGTACGAGTCCCTCTTCAAGTTCCTTCTTGTTTTTAAATGCATTAATGTCCCCCCACCTGTCTCGCTCTATTTATCCTAGCTTCACACCGTGATAACCAAAGCTCAATTCTTTGTTGCCCTTCCATTTTCTCCCACTTTCTGCCCTTCACCTTTTTGCTCACTATTCTTACAACTCCCTCTCCACCAGTGTCCACCACAGCATCGTTAGATCCCAGGGGCAGCAAGCTCTGCTGTTGGGGTGAAAGAGGAACATCCCTGCCATGCATGTGGGGCAAAAACATGAGATGTCGAACCCGCAACGGCATGCTCCTACTCACTGCTTGCCATGATTCGGTGTTGCTGTGGAGAGTTGTGACTGGCAGCTAGGAGCAAGGAAAGACTACTATGGTTGGCCTCGAAATCTGTTTAATGGACAAGGCAGATGAAATTGGATGTTTTCGTTTTTGATGATTGTAGCCCATTGAAGTATATTGGGGGGGGTCTTGGGTTTGACGTGAGGATGTACTTTGTCCAGGGCTGGTGACACCCACCCAAAGAGAGTGAATTGAGGTATGCACCACAGGGCATCACAACTCTGCGTGATAGGTAGAGCGATAGACCGTGGCAGGTTTTCCACAATGCGTTCCACACTACACTCCGCATGATTATGGAGACGGGGACTTCCTTTTTTTATGCTCAGACTCGAGCCCCATGTATCTGCAGTGCTGGATGGCAGTGGCTGCTGGTCTACGCGTTGGCTCATAAACTTTGTAGAACCCTCCACTTGATGACGGCAGCAATGGAAAAACATCTAGCTTGGTCTACATTATACACACAAGGGGAATGTTTGGAATAATTAGCAGTGGACTGGGAGTGGGGCCATTTACATCTCAAAGCAAATGTTCCACATTGCTCTGGCACACCTTTGTTTGCTCATGTTGACTGTTTAGTAGTTCATTAAAAAAAATACTCTATCACAAATTAAACCATTTTAGTAATAATTCAAAAAAGGTAGCAGGCGCTCCTCACCAGAAAGAACATGGCATGATAACCTGTTCTGAGATGAGAGTTTGCAGCACACACTTTTTGCTCACTGTACCTTTCACAGATGGGAAATATCCATTTGCATATCAGTCTTTGTCCCGCCCACATGGGCAGTCCAGCACCGAAATGCTATGGCAATTCCTCTCTGAACAAGAGTACCAACAGCAACCCCATACATGTGTTTCAGCCTTGTTGGGCCTCATCAGGTGAAGCTGTGCCTCTCTGAGCACAGTGAGCAGGGAGTCCACGTCTGGTTGCCCCCAGGTAACTCAGGGTGAGTGTTAGGGAGAAATTTCATTTTATGGCTAATTTCCCTCACCTAGTGAGTCCCCCAGCAGCTTTGCTGGACTTCTGGAGTTTATTTCTTTCACTTGGTAAGAGTGTGAGCTTTTCCCCCACTCTTACCCATGTTTTACCATGTGTCTTTTACCTGTTTTCATGATTGTGGACTCTAAAGCACACCACTTCAGTAGTCCCCTTCTTTTGTGTGTTACACAGCACCCTCAGTGCAGTGACACAGGGTTGTCTTTTAGACTTCCCACCGAAGTCTACATGATATGCAGCTTGCCACTGATTTCTGCGGTAAGTGCATTGACCAGCTGAGATGCCTTACACATTCTTTTAAATATTCGAAAAAAGAAGTGCTTGTATACTTTATATGTAATTCTGGGTGTGGATGCGTACACAACCAAATGAGATAATGGAAGACTAGTGCAGATGAGCCAAAAACCATGGCATGGGGTTGCCACGAGCTAGGGCAGGAGTGAGTATTAAATCAAATCATTCCATCTGTCACCTTTGGTGGTGTGGGAAACAGGGTGTGCTGGAGGCCTAACTTGTTAATTGCCCACAAGCGCATGAATGTGATGCCACTTCCCGTGATGTCACTTTCTGGGATGTCACAACTTGGGATGTCACTTCCTCCGAATGACTCATCACTTCATTCAAAGGTTGTCCACCCCCAATGAAAGCAAAACTTGCCAACCCTGTTTGGATGGAACTTAGGCATGTTCTAAGCAACAGTGAAGCAATGTGTGATGACAGCTGAGACCTGTGTACCAGTTCAGCTAAACAGGAAGAAACTTGCTCTCTTGTGTCCCATCACACCCTAGCCCAGCTGTGCTTTACTCCCTTTGAAGTGTACGGCCCAGATACTTGCTAGCCCTCAAGCTCTTCCCACCTCTGGCATCTGGCGTCCATATAGGCTAAATATAATTAAAGCGAGGTGTGGCCCGTGACGCAAGACCAGACCCCCATCCTGTCCGACCTCGGCCTGCTTTTGCAGTTTGTTCCCAAACCTGTAATGATTATAAATCTTAAAGCGGGATCGTTGTATGCAGGCAATATGGCTTGCCTCACAATCACATTCCATTACTTGAAAGTGACCCGCGCGTGGTGCCCACGTCTGGGCAGTGGGCACTCATGAGCAAAGTTGAGCTAGTAGAGCAAGGACAGAGGTGGGCCACTCATGTCCTGGGAACGTGCCCATCTTGTGTCACTGAGTTCTGCAGTAACTAGAGCTGGCCGGTTTACTGGCACAGCCTGATGTATCATTGGCACGGATGCCTATTTCACAGGGCAAGTGCGCGCCAAAGTCTTAGTGCAAGCCTGAACTTTGTCAGTTTAAATCATGGTATGGCCAACTTACCTCATCACTCTTCTACAGCCAATAAACGTCATAATATTAATGGCACTGCTTAGAAGCCGCTGGAATCCGACATGAAGCACTATTTAATGATATTATTTTCCTGAGCGCCGTATCAGTCGCTGCTTCAGGTAAGTGACACCTATTTGAGTCTATGGTGCCTTGGGGGCTTTCAAATGGGCACATCATGAGTCATGACTTGCTGCAGAGAAAAGATGCCGAATGCTCTGGGTTTTGAACCTAAAAGATTTGAAAACTGTATATCCTGTTACCTATTTGTTTTGTTTTTTTTAAGTTTGACAAAAACTGCCCATTTGACCCTATTATTTCAGAAGTATTCTGGAGGGAGGAAGCCCCTCAAATCTTCACAGTGTACCTAGGGTTCAGTCTCTTTGTTTGGTCTCTCGTTGCTGAAGCCACCTGGTTCAAAGTGCAGCAATTAATTGTCAGTGGTTGAAGGGAGTGGGCCGGGGTCCGGCAGGGAGCACTTCAGGCTGTCGGGCTTTCAAAAGATCTACTCACTAAGCTAAGATCTATGTTTGATTCAAATGCATATTTTGAAAACGTACACTTCCAGTGTTCTGCATTATGCGGAGCGCCATTCCTATGCTTGCAGGCGATGAACCCCATGGGGACAAATGCCATGAGAGCGACATTTCTACCATGTGTTGAAGACAATGTGCTCTGTTTGAAGCCTCGATGGATGGGTCAGTGGAGGAGGGAAGGAAAACAGGTGCAATGCATTATGCATGCAATAAAAAGCCAGTTTAGGAATGGGATCCGGTGCTGCTCACCACTGTGACATGGATTCCTGACTACTCGAGAGGCCACAAGCCTCAGGTGGCTTCCTGTGCACAGATGATGGCTAGGCACTAGGCAGGCACTTTTAAATCTTCCAATTGGTGTGTCAGAACCGTCAGACCAACAAATGTGAAAGAGGGGGAGTGTGCTGAAGTAAATCCACATCCTCCCCCGCCTTGCTATCCAACCATAGTCACCCTAATCCTCCTTCCCTGCTGGGGTTGTGGAGCCCTGTATAAGCATCAACTTGCAGTAGGTCCCAAAAAAGCAGTAGGGTTGGTTGGTTCATGCCACTCCTGCCCCTCGGAGCTGTGGTCCGTGTTACAGAACTGCATGCAAAGTTATGTTATTTTATGAGTTGTGTTGTAATGTAACTGAACCTTCCATAAGTAGCATTTTCTGTAAAGTTGGGAATTGACGCGATTCATGGGTGATGGTTTGAGTGCCACGTTTTCTGAGGCGTGGGATGGCCCACCTTTTTGAGGCGAGGGGTGGGCCACTGTTTTGAGGAGAGGGGTGGGCCACTGTTTTGAGGTGAGGGGTGGGCCACTTTCTTTTGGGTGTCTGGGCCTATTTGCGACCACAGAATGAAGTGGCTCTGCTGTCCATGAATGGATAATTTTCAAAATATCTTTAATCATGTATTAAAGATTGCCGGCTCTAATTGTCAAAAATAAGGACTATCGGGTCAGTAACCAGCACAAGAATTCCACCAACAATATAATAATGAGAGACATTGGAGGCCTGTAAGAGACTCTATCTGGAAAAATATTAAGGAGCCATGCCTGAACCTAGGCAGTGTAAAAGATCCTCCTGTAGGTTCCTTGAGGAGGCAGGCATGCACTTAGACAGGCAGTTCATTTCTGAAGACCCACCGGGGTTTGGTCTGTATCGTCTGCATAACAAAGCCACCCGAGGGGCACTCCGGCTAATTTGCGGGGTGGGGAGATGCCACACTTTTCTAGTGTGATACTAAGGTCTGACACATATACGTTATATAGGGCATGGGCAAGAACACAGCCCTGTGTTAAACCAATATTAGTGTGAGTAAATCCAGTTCGGAGGCCGTCCTTTGAGGCTCTAACTGACATATCAGTATCTGTATAAAGAGCTTGAATGAAGTGGAGCAAAGTTAGATCAATCCCCCACTTCTCAAGTTCGCCCCACAGTCTGTCTCGAATGACGCAGTCAAATGCACATGAGTAGTCTATGAAACATGTGTACAGGCAGCTGTTATCCCAACAACTTGCTTCTTCCACAAGCAATTGTAGTGCCCATATACTCTGCATAGTACTACAACCTGCTCTGAACCCAGTCTTTAGGGGGCTAAGTAACATATTCACCTCTACCCATTTACTGAGATGTTTCAATAGTAAAGTTGCAGAAATCTTGCTACTAGATACCAGCATTGCTAGCAGTCTAAAATTATTGGACTCTGTTAAAACCCCTCTTTTGTAGACTGGTATCAAAATAGATCGACACCAACTGGCTGGTGTACGACCACTGACAATTATCTGACTGAAAGAGTGATGCCATATTTTTGCGCATGCTTGTGGATTTAGCTTCAACACAATATTGGGCAGGTTATCTGGGCCAGGTCATCTGGATGGTGTGAGTCTAGTAATTGTTCGATGTATGTAGTCTTAATCAAATATAACATTGGTAGGCCGCCATTTCCCAGCCCAATCTATAACATGGTTCACACCAGCTCTCCATGGAGATGGAATTAATCTCTCTTGGTGTATACCCCATTGTATATGTCTGATAAATGTGACAAAACGTTTTAGCATCATTGAGTTTTAACAGTCTGTAAACCAATTTCCAGTTTGCTTCATTCGAAACCTTCCACCCATCACTTTTGTGGTCACAGTTTGTCTCACTATGTGAGAGAGGGTATGCCCAGACGTGGGTCTCTTGCTCGCTGCGCCATAGGGAACCAAGCTGCACCTCACTGAGGAGGCCCAACAAGGCCGAAAACTGTCTGGGGATGCTTGTGTTTCCGTGCAGAGGGGACCTGGCCTAGCAGTTTGGGCTGGGCTGCTACCATTGGTGGCAGTACCTGACTGATTTGCATATGGCTGGACCCCTTTTAAAATGTCGCAGACGGGCTAAGAAACAGTGGTGTGGGAGGTTGCCCAGAGCAATGCCAGTGGTACAGATTCATTCAAAACCTTCCACCCATCACTTTTGTGGTCACTGGAATGTCCAATGTCACTATTTTGTGTTAAAAAGACCGATTTCGGGTGCCCCCCAGTAGGTTCCAAGTACATAAGGGGTTTTCTTGTGTCCCCATAATCTGCTAGTGATCTAGGGTAGTCCGTGGTGGCTGTGTCTGCCTGCCGCTATCACTTGGCTGCACTACTTGGCTTTTTCTCTGCCGTGCACAGGCATTGCAGTTTCCGTCCTCTAACGCAATTGTTTTCTCTCGGTCGGATGTACCTCGCTGCAGAATGGGGGAACAGCTGGGTGGTGGTCGGGTTGAGTGCTCTCTGTCGCTGCTGTGGGGTGTTTGACACAGGCTCTCACTGAGATGCTTTTTGTTTGTTTTTTGCACTGATGTTGAATCTCTGTGGAAGAGAGAAACAGGCTGTCAAGCAGCAGGTCGGGGTATGGCCTGAGAAACAAAGGAATTGCACAGAGACACTCTGTAACAAGAGGGTTGGCCCTATGAACTGCCGCTTTCCCCTTCAAACCTAGACCAACCACCCCCAGCTGAGAAGGGTTCCAGCCCCCCCTGGACAAGGTTATCACATCATCAAGAAGTAGTACTTACTTTACCCAAGTTTCCAAAATACCCTGAAGACTGGCCACAGAAGTTCTGACTAACTATTCCCACACCTGCTTGACGATCTCCCAATGTAGCTCATAAAACAGACAAATGGATAACCACCAAACTCAAAATGAAAGAGACTGGTGTCAAACATACTTCAGTAAATGTGCACAAATCTATATGCAGCACGCACAATTCTGTAAAAAAAAGTCATCTGATTGTTTGAAGAAGCCCACAATAGCCATCACATAACTATTGCTTCCAACCAACTAGGGGGACTTACTCACTCCTTCTGAGACAGTTATAGGTTGGCAGAATATGTTATTCCCCTGCATCTGTTTGAAAAAAAGACACACAGTGGAAAGGTCTATTTCAATGAAAAAAGGAATCTCCAGTTTAAACTTAGTTAAATGAAGGCATAGTACACATGGAATGCCGGAATGGTAAGGAGACCTTATCTACAAAGGCCTACATCCGGGAATACTGCTGCTCACGCTCAGATACTCTTCCACGGCCCTAGATCCTGTATGAGGTGACTGCTTGCACACGCAGTTACTGTCAAAACATAACAAAAATAACCTAACTTCCATTCCCAATCTTAATTTTTCTAAGGAAAATCAGGTTTAATGTATTTCAACTGGAAATACAATATGTATTTAGTAGGGCTGGAAAGCTGTATGCTCTTCAATGTATTTAGTGTTGGCAAAACCACGATTGCAGCCAACTGTAAATCACTTTTGTTTTTTGAAGTCACAAAGGCCTCACTTTTATTTTTAACAGTTATTTTGAGCTGTTTTAGCCCTGAGCTTGCTCCAGTCCGGGTAAACAAAATACTTTAAAATATGAAATAGGGGTCGGCTGTGATGAGTCACTTTGTGGAACGGCCTGAGTAAAAAAGGGAAAGAGTACAGCCACAATTGATCAAGGGCACGGGTATCCTGCTGTGTCCCGCTGCTGCTGTTAGGAGGGCCTCTGTAGCTGGTTTGCTGAAGGCCACGCTCCCTGACAATTGAAAATGTCAGGCATGGCCACAACAGGGTGAAGCCCGTGGGATTATGGGTGCAGGTGTTTTGCTCCCAGAGGGTGTTCAGCGCCTGCAGGGGCGAGGAAGACAGCCACTCAAGACTGTATATCATTGGGGAACACACACAAAGGGAACCTGTCAAGCACTCACACAGGTAAGAGGCAAAGTACGTGAGCCAGGGACTGATCAGGGTTGGCCAGGGTTGTGGCCTTTATGTATGGGACAGCACACGTGTTTGACTGTTTGCCCCCTATCTGAACGCAAGTCCACTCAAGCCATCCAAACTAAGGAAAACCCCACCAAATGCAATCATCTAGGACCCACTCCCATTCCATCCCTTTTTATTATGCAGGACTTTCCAAGGATGAAACAAAGAATATTGACAGTTAAGCGCTTAATTGCAATGGATACCTCCTCATGTGGGGCAGACGCTGGCACTGGCGCAGCGAAGGAAAACATAAATAAAACTGAAAGGGGAAGCATACTCCCTGATTAAGGAAATCCGCAGGTGTCTTGGTACGAACAAGGATGCTTGGGGGGATAGAGCAAACAATATAAGGGCCAAACCACACACCCCTAATGCCAGCGGATCAGACATGTGTAGCCCTCAGACACTGGGCAGAATCAACCCAGCAGGCGTTGACATCAGAGAACCAATACCTGATCTATCATTGATTGAGGGCCAGCCAATACCCAGGGGGGACATAATCTGTGTGAAGAGGGGGTAGAGGGTGGCAATGGAGGAGCCACAACTTTCCTGGTCCCTGAGGCATCAATGCCTAACAAGTGACTTTCAACCAGCCCCACTACCACCCTCACTGATCCCCCTCCAACTAGACTTGTTACGGGCAGAAGCGATTTAGTGCCCATGTCTGCAGTAGAGCTGGTGGCTGTGGGTCAGAACTGCATTATTAGCCTAGCCTCTAATCAGTTTCTGGGAGGGGCGCTACCCAGGAAAAGCCAAGGTAGAGCCCACCCCCTCACCTCTGTCATATTGGAAGAACAGCAAGAAAGCACTGTGCATGACACCTGGTATCGTCCCAATACTGCACCGAAGATATGAAATATGTTATGAGCTCAGATAACCGTACAAAATGTACCCTCAAACTGATGTGGTAGAAGAAAGTCTGCAGACACCACTGGACATAGAAGAACTATAAGTAAAGTCTCACAGGTGTAAAGTGGCACCATGACGAGAAGAGACAAGGGTGCACTGAAACGATATATGAATACTCAACGAACAAAAATGTGAACACAAAGAAATCATATATATTGAGAAGATAAGTAAGAAGAGATGCAGTAGATGTACATGCACAGAAACGCAACATAGATAAGATATCTAGAAGCTTTCTAAATGTAGGAAATATAATGCGAGTAAAGCAGCCATGTTGAGAACATGGATATCAGTCTCATATAGCAGTAAGCTAAAAGACCCAAGGAGAGAGATCAAGGATGCAGAGCTGACGGACACTAAAATACACATTTGTAAAAGAACAAAGTATATTTTTTTGTCTCAGGATCAAGGATGGCTCAGCAAGAAGCTACTGCAAATCACAAAAGGAGTCAAAGAGGATAAGGCATGTACGTAGGACATATTTCTCTTAGATTAAGCAAAGGAGTAACCATCTGGAAGTGCCAATTATTGGACGATCAAAGATGCAGAAAGCATATGCAAAACACAACAACCACGTCTCCAGAGGCCAAGGAGAGTAACAGCACCCAGCATAATTGAATCAAATAGCAATAAGTAGGAGGATAAGATGGACAAAATAATGGTCTCCCCACACATTCTGCAAGACCAGAAAACAAGGCCTATTCATAATGCTCCAGACGAAGATAGCAATATATCATCACTCCCTTTAAAGTTCAGAGGAAGAGAACAGTCAACAAGGTCAGCTACAAATAAGAGGCCTTGGCTAAGGGCCTAACTGATGTGAGATGGTAGGCTAATTGGCCAAGTGGCCAGTTGTCTGTCGTTGTTCCCCGCATCTGGGTTTTGTTTTGCTTACATGCTGCTAACAAGCCAAATGTCCAAGGTTGGAAGAGAGTGCCAACCAATCAGGATTGCCTATGTGATGATGGACCACGCAGTGTTACAGAAGCCAATCTGCTGCCATTATTCTAATATTATCTGTATTATACATAGTTTGAGATGTGCCTACTTGATAACGGGCAGCCAATAATGTTACTAACACCTAAATAAGCTGTAGGTATATACCTTCCCCTAACCTATCCCTCCGCCCAATAGGTTTTTACTATTTGCCATGTAGGATGACGTCATAGCTGATGTACATTGAGGTACAAAGCTTTTGCGTAACTGAAATATATTCAAGAGCGTGTGAGCTGCGACTTGTTATGCTTGCCAGATTTCCCTACTTCATTGAACGGATAATTAAGTAGTATTTTGCCATTTTCTTTGAGTCTGTCCGGTTATTTGGGCCTGAAATTAGGTATTGCGGTAATCCTGTCTAACATTTGTCATACACTCCAGGTGCTATTGCACACTGGCACTATACTCGGACTTGAATAGGCGCCCAGCACTAATGGACCCAATAAAATTTGAAGGTGCAGAGGACAAACTGCACCCTGCCTGCAACATTGTTTATGCCTCTAGTTCTTCCCCCATGGGCACAGAGCAGAAAAGGAAGAAGGTGGTTAATTGCCCTGGGAATAGCCTCTTGCTGTGCTCTAGTCACTCGTGCACCCCATACCACTTGACCCACACACCCAGCACATTGTTGTCCCAGCTGCCAGCGAGCATACACATCCTGTGGATGTAAATGCAGCCTTGTTTTGTCCGAATTTAGGGACCTAAAGAGACTACTCCTAGTTCTTATAGAGGTCCAGGGGAGAGGTCGAGCATTGAGAGTTTATCAATGGTTCTGGCGGACACTACAGGGGCAAACAACTATCTAGGATGATAGCCCATTCCAATACAGCCGTATAATGAGCCGTAGTACAGCGGGAATGGAACCCACTTGTGTAAGTGGAGAATCCATTGGCTCTGATAGGGCCATGATCACCCAGGTGCCCTTGGTCCCAATTACCCTGGTCGCCTTGTGCCACCTTCGAGACCATTGAACCAGGATGTGCAATTGCCCAGGCAGCCCACATCCAGGTGGACAGATCTGGCACCTAGAACTGACACATTAAATGACAAGCCAGCTGGCAGGGTCAACGATGCAGTACAAATCTATGCCCCAAAGAATGCCTTTCCTAGGGCCTTTAGAGTACAGTCCTGGCAGGGACAAAAGAGGGGTACAATACACTTGCACCAGCGCCCCAAATTGCCCTGCAATTAGCTAGAACCCAGGGACGCACTGATAAATAAATGCATGCACTGGCTCTGCACTGTATATGGCTGCCTATTTGTATCTTGGTAGAGAATCTTACATTGCACTAGATTGCATTATCAGGGAGGAAGAGTGCACGTGATTTCATCCGGGTAGAACTTCTGTAGCCAACCGCATCCTGGGTATCGACATGAAAAGCTCCTCAATACCCAAAAGCAAAATACTATTTAGTCCCCACTCTGACCACAATATTGATTTCCAATCTGCAACCAGGCCCCACAATCATGTGCTACCTAGGGCTAATGCACTACCACTGGGAAGAAAGGTCCTTGGGCAACTGCAGCTGGGCAGGGGTACATGGAACTAAAGAGATCACTGCATGATGGCCATTGGTGGGACTCTGGCAGGTAACTGTGAATGGGATATCATAAGATGGAGGGATGTTCTGACTGTAATGTATGTTGTTAGGTGTATTTGTTTATTCCTGGAATGTACTATCATGGTCGTATGGCCGAATAAAGTTATTATTCATTGATTGATTATTCACAAGCTCAAGAGACTATTCAAATTTGGCAATTGTGTACGGTTAATACAGTAGGTGCAATAGTGGGTAATACAAACCAGTCCTTGCAAGATAGTACCACACTAATGTAGAGGTTGAAGTCAGTAGGGGTAAGGAAAAAGACGGGTTAGTGCAGGAAGGAGGTGATGCATGAGTATGAATAGCTGACCAGAGTGTGGCAAACAAGCACATTATGGTGAAAGGGAGAAAGCTTTTTTTAATGAGAAGGGTCTCCAGTTATTTCCGCAAGTGAAGATTGGTTTTCTGCACCCACAGTGGCAAGTGTGTTTCTTAAATGTTTTATTTTCCAGAATGGGGCCACAACTTGTCTTTTGGAAATGAAGGGTGTGTGGTGTCTTGATGGATAGCACCTCTTGGTGTTCTGGGTGAGGTACTCTAGACCTGGATCTCAAAGTGTCCATGCAGGATGCATAGAGCTTTACATTCTGTGCAAGCTGCTACTGGAAACGAGTGAACAGAATTGGGACTTAAAGCTATACAAGGACCAGTTTGGCATCCTTTTTTTGTGTTATGTGGACTTGGTAACTAATGTACTTTGGGATACCCATGTACAAGCTGTTACATTAGTTTAGACATGAGATGGTCATTGCTAACGTGACATGTTCAAGATTGGAAGTATATATCTTAGAACATGAGGTTGAATATGAGATTTCTTCGTGATCTTCTGGATCTGATGGAAGATGAATAGTATCCTAGCACCGACATCGCGCAGGATTGCTTCCCAGCCGTAGAGAGGGGACTTGCAAGTAGAAAAGCAGAAAGAAGGAAGAGATGTCAGGATAGAGGGAACAGCATTGCTGATTACAGGTATTCATGCTTTGTTTGGAAGGCGATTTTGAAGGGAGACAAAATGTCCACTAGGGGTTTCAGGTAGAAATCAAGTAGCCACAGGAGATAATAGAAAATACAGGCACCCAAGAATTGATTATTACTTCAGAGAGAAAAGGGCCACCACAGACTGGTGACTCTGGTAATTGTTAATAAAAGGAGATCTAATTGAGCACCACACCATCAACACCAAACATGTTAGCTTCAGGAGGTTGAGTAGGATGCACTAATGAACAGTGCCTGATGCCATTGACAGGTCCAGGAGGATAAGGATGGCAGAAGGATAGACATCCAAATTGTCAGGAGTGCATTCCTCGTGTTAAACAACTGCAGATTCTGCGCTTCAGATTGGTGAGAACCCCGACTGATGGCCACAAAGGAAGTTGCTTGATGCTGTCTATTCTATCAGTGATGTTGCTGTTGTTTCTGTGTTCTTGCAGTGTAAGGGGTATTTGCAGTTAGGCAGCCGTTAGCCAGATTACGTATAGCATCATTAGATATGCTATGTGCATTAAACACATTTGTTACGTGAGAAGTTGTGGCATGAACACCTCTGCAGGGCTTATTGTCTGTGATATGGCTTAACATTGATGTGAAGGCATCAATTTGTCTTAGCTTCAATGCAGGGCCATTTGTTTCTAATGCTAGCAGGAAATGTACATTTAAAATGTACAATCCGTCCCTTTCCCCCTCCTCTGCCGACACCCATGTCTGCCACAGTGACTGGTTACCTGGTTCCCTCTGAGTTCTGCATTGGTATCAGGACCCCCTTATTGCCACCCCCCTCCTCGCACTTACCATGTGGACCCTCACCACCTGCATCCCATCCAGTTCCCTGGCACTTGCCCTCCTGCCCTCCCCTTGCACTAGACTAGCCCCGTTGCCATTTGCCCCGCCTCCAGCCCCTCTTCACTTTCACTCTCTCCTCTTTACCCTGCACTTTCCTTCCCATCCTAGCACTTGGCATTCACACAGACTAGCACTACCCCTTCACCCCTCTCCATCACACTTCTTGTTACTGCACTTGCACAATCCGAATGTCACAAGGCCTGGTAGGACAGTTTTTGGTACCTTTCTCCCTTGTCCCCCCTTTTTTGGTGTGTGTTGCCTTCAAACAACTTTTTTGTTGTATAGGCGTCTTACAAATATCCAATAAATAAAATAAAAAGGGAAAGAGCCATAACAAAATAACAAAAGAAAACTAAGGATTAGGCTTTAGCGGTTCCGCTCCCTGGGACAAGAAACAAAATGATACTCACTTGGTAGCACCTTCATGCAAATGCACAGACATACAACTGAAATTACCTGGAACCACTTTGTTAAAGATACTGATGGAAAAAAAGTAAAAGTATAACAATGTATAGTTTGATATGATTTTGTAGCATATCACTAATATTTCAGATATAGCCCTGCATTTTATCCTCCAAGGATATGCCTTTAAAGTTTCATGTAATTTTTGTTTTTGGTATTCCTTTTTGCGTACTTTTTTTTAAAATACACACTGGTTTAGTCGACGGTTTTGATATAGACTGTATTTCTTTTCGCCTGCGGACAACACTTGAACTTGCGGCTTTTTAGATTTTTAGTTTGATTTAAAACCTCTAATGTGTAAGTTCATGGATTAAACATAAATAGGTTTGTAAAGTGAAATTAAGACCATTGCATCTGGTAGAAAATACAAATAAAAATGTATTCATGATGCTGAAACCTCTATTATTACCAAGGTACTGCATACTTTTTGAAGGGTTTTCCCTTCAATCTCAGGCATTCCATTCTTTAAGATAAACGCATGCTGGAGTGTCCATGAATCACATGAAATTGTGAAAGGTCGGATACATTGTCAGAAAAGACACAATGTTAACAAAGCCCAATGTTTACGATCATGCCGACATTTTTGGCAGTGCTAATTATGGAATCCGGTCTGGCTATCTGTCTACATGCTGCACATGCTCAACATTGACTAGTCACTTCATCATTCACTGTGAATACCTTTTCCTGATTGCTCATCCCAGTCCTATTTGATTTGTTTTGATAAAGGCTCCTCAAACGTGCACACGTATATTGATGATTTCATGAAGAAGGTTAGCTGTGGCCCAACTTATAGATTTCCATGCTTAAGTTTGTTTAACTGCAGTGTGTATAATGTTACCAAGTCGTAATCATGTAAACACATGCTTCTGAGAAATTCTTGTTGTTTCTTTCCATCTTAATTTATCACTAAACATTTTCTTAGAAATATTGATCGCTCCATTTTAGATCACCTGCAGGTTTTCTTTTCTTGCCATGCTTTAGCTAAAGGGTGTCATGCACTTAACAGATGTATTTGTGAAACACTGGATCCCTTTAGCTTTAACTCGTGCAAGGTTTGTCCAGTGCATGCCTCACTCCCATTTGAAATCAGTTGCTTAGAGAGATTCATATTGATGCCCTCCTATGAGCAAATATCCTGACATTCATTTGGGTTGATTAATTTGTTAAATTCTTCTCATAATACGGTAAGCTAGCTCAGTGGGTTGAGTGCTCAGTTTGAATCCCGGCAAGGCTAACTCAGCCTTTCATCCTTCCGAGGTCGATAAATGAGTGCCAATTACGGGTGGGTGATATTGTATGTAAATATGTGCTCTGTAAAGCGCTTTGGATATAGGTGCTATATAAATAACACATCATTATTACTATCATTAATTTAATTGCATTAATTTTTTCCGTGGTTAGGTCCCATTTTTGAAAACTAGGCATGATTACAACCACCTTCATTGACGAGCATTCGCCAGAAAATGCAAAACTACTCAACCTGCTTTCAAATTGTGTGTTTTAAAATCTTACATTTCTAGATTGCTTAACAGTGCCATGAAAATCTCTTGAATTTACCGAGTCTAACTTTAAGATTCCTTTGACACAATGGCCCTCATTAGGACTCCGGCGCTAAACCATGGTGCTATTAGCACCACGGTCCATGCCGGAGTTCGCCACGGAGAAAGGGGGAATTACCACCCCATTCCAAGGTTGGCGGGGCGGTAATTCCCCCTTTCTCCATGGCCCTTCCCCATTCCCATTTTTGCCTCTTAGGGCTCAATGGGAATGGGGAATTGTGGTACCGTAATTGCCATCAAGGTCCCTTTGCGGGTCCCTACTTTAACGGCTGGTCCAGACCAGCTGTTAAGGTCGGAAGCCGCAAAGGGACCTCGTAGTAAGGCGTTAAGGGGTTAACAGCGCCGCAGGCTTTTTATGGCGCTGTTAACCCCTTAATACCGGGGTCATAATGACCCCCAATATCTGCAACAGCACTGTGTGAGAAACTGTGCTTTCATAAACATGCAGTTGAGTACCGTTGTATGTCTTTCCTGGTCTCGGATGAACTGATCTGGAAATAAGGTGACCACACCAAGCCTATATCTCCAGCGTACTCTAGTTCTCTTTTTGTTGTATGTAAAAGAACTGTCCATTCTGCTTTTTGTGTTACTGACTTCATTCTGTGACAACAATATGATAAAGTCGTCTGTGGGAGTTCCATTGTTAATGTATTGTACCATGTCCGCATAATGTGTTCTGTAAGTTCAATAGAATGTATCAACGTTTAGATTTCTTAGTACAATTGTCAGCACACCTATTTGTCACAGGGTATGTATATTCACTTCAATGCTGATAGTTCTTTTGTGTCAAGTTAATAGTGTACAACCTTGACAATCTCTGTGTATACATGCCTAGGAGCAAACACATTTTACCTTCAAAAGGCTTGCATAGCTGCTGGCAGCCACCGACCTCATATCACATGAAATGCCAACCCTGCAGAGTAAACGCTTGTGATAGGATGTGCTTTGAGCTTGATTCTGTATAAATCCAATCTATTTTTTTTTAAACACACATTTTAGCTTACGTTTCCATCGATAGCACTGTTGACTTTTGTACATCCATTTCATGTATGCTATGAAGTGAAACTTTTTTGCTTTTTGGTGGAATTCAAAACAATTTAAAGGCCATTGATTTTTCTTTCTGAGGGGTGTGCCCTTCCTTGGACTCATAATTGTAATCTTGGTGATGTAGTTGCCTGTTGTCTCTATTTAAGTTTATTTTTTTTTATAAAGATGGACATTATTTACATTATAGATTTTGTGGTGAAAGTAGACATTTACATCAACCGTTTTCAGTGCGTGGACTCATTTTTAAATTCTTTTAATATGTTAATATGCCAATGATTTTATTAAGTTAAGAATATTACCAAGTCAATATGTCAGAATTGTTTTAAATCTATTTAATTTACTTTATCATGCATTTTTTCAAGTTTCTTCCTTAAGACTTAAATAATTCGAATGTTGACTTGTCAACACTCCACAACTATTTCAAGAAACATGAAATCCAATGTTGGTCAATGGTGCATTTTGTTGTGTTATATTATGTAGTTCCTTCTGCACCACTACTCACGCCACAGCCGGTGGAGTTTTTCACTAGAGCCGCCTTGACCATCCCTATTGCATAGAGAAGTAACATTGACTAGTCTCTTTCCCGGTGTTTAGCAAAGAGAGGTGCATCTAGAGCTGTCTCTGAAACCTTTACACAATTTATTTTCCATTTTACCAGTTGTAGAGCTAGAAACTGTGTCCCGCTATTGTTGGGACCAATACTATGCTGTTGACTAGTGACTTGTGGAGTTCTATAGACACAGTTTTGCCCAGCACTCCATGTCTCCCACAGATACCTCTAACAATATGAAGACATTTTGACAAAAATAAAATGTGCTGCTCGAACATCCAAAAAGCACTAAACGACAAAATAGCCACACTACAAACAAAAATTGAGAAAAAGAAACAGAATATCCCCCCTCAACCAACCAAAGAGGCAAACCACTGACCACCACCAAACCAGAACAAAAATGTAACTTTACTAAAGTAACTATACTAGAGACTGAAAAGATAATACTCTCACTCAAACCATCTAATTGCCGAGGTGATCTATGCCCAGCCCAACTAAAAAAAGACATGGCCAGAGACCTGTCCCCTTTCATCTCCAATCTCATTAACGCCACCTTTGCATCAGGCATAATACCAGACAATCTCAAACAATCTTGGGTCCTCCCCCTCCTCAAAAAGCAAACATTGGACCCATCCATCCCGACCAACTACAGGCCTATTACAACGGTACCATTCCTGTTAAAAATCCTAGATAGAGTAGCCTACTTACAGATTCAAAAATACTTGGAGTTGCACCATCTTCTAGGCACGAGACAATCAGGTTTCAGACCCCAGCATGGAACTGAAACTGCGCTTATCGATCTCAAAACCCAGGTTGATGAGCTGAGGGACTCTGGAAAGATGGCCTTACTCCTCCTACTGGATCTCTCTGCGGCATTTGACTTGGTGGATCATGATGTGCTTTGCACCCACCTAGAAACCGCTGCCCACTTCTCTACAGATGCCATTGCATGGATCAAATCATTCCTAACTGGTAGAACCATGAGGGTCTTCTCTACCTCTGCTGCGGCTGACCTAGTATCCATCACATGTGGAGTTCCACAGGGCTCTTGTGTCTCCCCCACTACGTACAACATCTTCACGAAGCCCCTGTTCGATGATCTGGACCATCTGGGTGTCACCTACATTAACTATGCAGATGACACTTAGATTCTCATCCCACTTTCGGGGGATTATGAACAGGATTTGGCCTTGGTGAACAAGATCTACCTCATCATTCAGGCATGGATGGCCAGTCATAGACTATGCCTGAATGATGACAAAACGGAACTCATCATATTGGGGAACACACGAAACATCAAAAGACTAAAAGACGAATACTCATCTTTCGTCATAGATAGTAATACCATCAAGGTAGCAAAAGAGGTAAAAACATTAGGTTTTTACCTCGACTCTTGCCTATCCCTAACAAAGCAGGTGAGTGCAATGCCATCCAGCACTGCATTCACCTGCAAGTTTATTAGAGCTGCAAAACCATACCTGTCTACCACCAGCTGCCTCACCATTGCTAGAGCCTTAGTACTATCTAAACTGGACTATTGCAACGCACAATAAATAGGGTCTAATAAACACAGGTTGCAAAAGATCCAAACCCTACAGAACAATGCTCTCAGAGCTGCCTTAGGAATTCCAAGAAGAGAGCATATCTCAGAGGCTAGAAGACAATTCAACTGACTCTCTACAGTGGACAAAATTAAACTCAAAACAGCCTCATTAACATTCAAAGTATTAACGATCTAGCTCCAAAACACCTAATTGAAAGATTCAACAGAAGAACATCCTCTAGACCCACCAGAGAAGTATACTCCAACCAGTTAGTGATACCCCTATTCAAACTGAGCACTGCCAGAGGAAACAGCTTCCCCGTCAAAACTGCCCAGTTGTGGAACTCCCTCCCGCCCTTCCTAAAATCTGCCCAATCGTACTCACACTTCATATTTAAGTGCATTAAATGGATTAAACAAAACGATCTATAAACCTGCCCTACGTCTACATAACCTCTGACTAACAAGACGAACTATGTATACACCCCTGTATATAACTGTATATATTACATACTCTCTATATAACTGTATAAATCCTCTACAATGTATACTTACCATACTGTTTTGTACCAAGTAACTGTTATATGTAAGTAATTGCAACCTGTAAACATTTGTAACCTGCAAAGCTTAAAGTATTCTTGAACACGCGCCCGGATACCGCTATAAATAAATAAATAAACAAACAAACAAACATTGCATGGTATTGAAGGACATACTTGAAGGGTGCATCTCATCAGGACTGTCACCCTAGTTTTAGCGATATAACACTAAAACTTATCAAATGGCAACAGGGTCAGATTGGCATCTTGTAGGGTAAATTTAGTATCCTTCTGCCTTTTACACCATAGTCGTCCACTTAGTAATCTAATTAAATGAAACCGACTCTGATGTCACCCAACATACCCACCACTGTCAGATGTGTATGTATATGCAACTTCCGTTCTGCTGATTGTTAGTACAATTTCTATTAGCCTAGTATTCTGATTATGTAAGTGCATACTAATCTAATGAAACGTGTCTCCCACATGTTCGCTGCTAGTTCCTTAGTGGGAGTTTTGATTGTGCATTTAAGGTCAACTCAGGAGGCGGAGTTGGGCTAAAACTGGAGGTACAGTGAAACACAGTGTTATATAGAATAGCAGAAGGTCCACACACATATGGCATAACAATATACTGTTTAGGAAATGGGTAAGATTGATAGACTACATTTTGCACTCATTGGCTTTCCCCTGGGTGTGTGCATAACTGCTGTCTACAAATATAGCCAGTTACTGGGTATATATAATGATGGTATGCTTGCCTCCTAAGTGCCACGGCCAGCATAATACGTTTCACTTATTATTATGGATAGCACCAGGTTCGAGAACACCCACTTCAGTTGAGTTCACAGATGGGGACCCTGCTATTAACCCATTCATACAATTCCATGTCCTCCGTCTCTCAGCAGAGGACTCAGATAGGGACTACAGCATGGTTCCTTGGAATAAAAAGTTATTTGAGCCTGTCTGTCTGCTGAGACTACCAGGAAAAGGGAATAATCCACTTCGCAGGGTGACTCTCTTGTCAGAGTGAAGAAGATTGATGTTTGAAAACATGTGCAGAGCATTGCCACCAAATACAATGTGGTAAGGATAAAGTCTTGCAGAGCTTCTGCACTATTCATCTTTGGTTAGCTTCTTCATCGTCCATGCTTTGGAGCACTTGTCACATTATGTAGCCCACGTGTGCATCCATTCAAATAATAGTTGGCCACACCATCAGAGGCTGCCCCCAAAATGACACTTTCCCACTCATGCCCCTGTGTGTTTCCTCTTTTGTTGCTCTGAAGTCTAGTCCAGACATTGTACAATCAGCTGGACAATTCTGGTTCTAATTACTTGTGCCCTCACTCTTCAAGACAGAAAGAAACCATTTGCATATATGGAAACATATTTCCTGCTCACTCTTGTAAGACAAAACATGAGACTATTAGATGCCCTACTAGATTTACACAGGTGTTCCTACTAGAGATATCCTGATACAGAAGGCAGATCCCCACTAAAATATAGAAAATAAGGGATGACTCTAACCAGAAAGAGAGCGTGAGGGGACTTTTTGGGACCCTACCCTGTGTGGTTTAAGAACTCACGGGGCAGCTTTCCGAGTCACATGAAGTGTGGCGCTTGTGAGGTCTCAAAAGCTAAAATATACTTTATCAAGCAGACAGTCGAGAGGGTCTTGCACCAGGAGTGATAATAGGGCCATCCAACTCAGAATGATGTCAAACAATATGTAATCTACCAGCCTGTCATGTGCAATGCAGGATTACTCCACACAAAACATCATCGTTTGCAAGAGTTCTGAAAACTAGGAACCTGTAGCCAGTCATGCTTCTGGGTTCTCAGACATCTCAGAGATGTTCTACAAATGTGTTTTGGCTCATCTCTTCCTTTTGTACATTTCTTTACTATCTTGTGAGCTGATGGAGAATAAACAGGTTTGACATGAAAGCTACAACCCCATCTTGCAGAAACTTGAAGGAAGAGTTCTGCTTACAATTCTGACTTCTTTCTGTTCAGGTGCAGGAGCAATCTTCTCCTGGCATGTGCCCATAATGCCAGTGTGCCCCGTTTCACGCCTCTTGTATTGGATGAAAACATGCATGCTATAAAGCTGTGTTAAATAATAATTGAGACTGTTATATTAGCATCTTTCTACGTAGAATCACAGCAGATAGGGAATTGCAGCATTGATAATACAATTGGACTTATATTTCTGAAATGTAATCTCACATTACGTATTGTAAAACTGATGGTTGCATTGAAGCAAACAGTAAACCAGACACAGATTCACAGTGTATACATGTGCAATATACAAACCCTTTGTTGCAGTGATTGGTACATTATAAACAAGCCTCCCTGTTTTCCGTTTTTACTGATTTCTACACGTAAAAACAGACGAAAATAATTATTTTTCCTTTCAGTATGTATGTGTTTAACATTGCCAAATACTGAAATGCATGTCTATTGGCTAGATCAGTAAATTGTCCCTCAAGCATTATACATCAATGGCAGTGCGCGGTAAAATAGCCAGTGCTTGAAAAGGGAATTTAATTCCTTTGTTAGGTGTTTACATGATTGCAAATGTGCAGTCCTTACCGTTGTGTATAATACGTCTAGGATTATCCCATTATAGGATTCCAAGTCTAAAGTGCTTTTTTTCATACAGATACATGTGGAAAAATAGTAGTTACAACTTATTTTAGTACATAGCAACAAATGCATGTCTTCAACTACAGATAAGATGACACGAACTACATATGGATAAATACATCCGAAATGGAGCAAAAATAAATGCCATAAAACTGCGAGCCATACTTCTAAAACCCAACAACCATATACCTGATTAAAGCAAATGGTAAATGTTGGCCTGGTGCTCAAAAGGCAACATGCTTTCTTTGAAAAGAAGGGCAATAAGCATTAAAAGAACTTAGAATACAAATATTCGAACAGAATAAGACAGTGTGAAGGTGTTGAGTTTGCTTAATAAATCACAACGATACGGCAACATGTGTATGCCCCTAGTGCATCCAGTAAGGGCCGCTCTTGGGTAGATCTGGCCAGTAATCGGCGGTTGGTACCATCCGCTAGAGGGGCACATAAGTAATACGAGAATGTTCCTATCAAAAGAAAAGACCAAGCAGGTGCAACCTCCTGCCAGGCACCTTCACTAGGCAGTGAGAAGGTTGGGATCTTTTCATGTGACATGGCCCACTTGAATCAACCCCCCCATCACAGGTAACCAGGACGTCCTGAGAACCTCTGGTTGAAGCTAGTAAAATAGTCTGCAAAGTGGGACTTTTTCTCCATTACAAACAATGTGGCAATTGTTTCTTAATCACACTTCACCAGGGCTTTTCTGTTCGGGCAAATACATTCTGTCTGACTTGGTGGAAGGAACATATTGTATAGCCTGGTTCTTTTGGCATGCATGAGCTCAAACAATGACGTAATAAATAATAATAATAATTGATCGTTTCTAACGCGCTTAACACCCAGAGGTTTCTAAGCACGGACCGGACCTGTGTTGCTCCACGGCGTCTTGTTTCCAAGGCATGCTCCTGAGCTATCTTCCCGAGACAAGTATTGGATTCATGTTTTGAAATGTGTGTCCTTATTTAAAGTGGTGACCGTACAGAACAAGCAACTGAGACGTAGGATGGACCAGTGGGGCCCCAGGTCTGCAGGGGGCATTATTCGTACTGTTTCTGTTCATCTCAATGCCCATCAATGGTGGGAATCTCGAAGGCATCTTCATAACATATGCAGAAGAGCTGTAATTATATATTTTATAATTGACCGTTTTTGGTGAACGCAAATAGCCTAACCCTGAAATTGCATTGATGAAGGTCGTGCGTTTCTCGAGAGGGACCTACTTTTCACCTACACTCGCAAGGAGTCTTTCGTCGTGAGGCCGTCCTTACTTTTTGAAATATTTGGGTATGACATAGTACACTTCATTTTTAGCCACACAAAAAAAATGCTTTCTGTTGTATACAGCAGGTCAAAATGTGCTGGTTTTTGTATTTCATTTTTATTGAGCAGGATCTCTGACCAGACATATTGTATGTATGTGCAAGTTTGTACTGATACATCATCTGAATCGGGAAGGCACACACCTCTAAGAAGAGTTTACTAGAGGCCTGTGTTGGGGGGTCGCCTGCCATGGTCATCCGGCAGGCGCCCCCGGGTGCTGTTTCCTCGCAGCAATGTTGGGGCCTGCCATAGGCATCCGGCATGCCCCTTGGCACTATGGGACATCAGTGCCATCGGGGTGGGGGTACCGCCTGCCAGGCTCCTGACCATACGGACCTCTGCCACCGTCCTGGCACGAGGGACCCATGGCACCAGGGCCTGCAGGCCGGGGCCGCCACGGGTAGGCTCGCGACCTACATCAGTAATGAGACACGGACTCAGACCAACCTCTTATGGAGTCGGCAGCCGCTCTGTCTCACGTGCCTGCGGGAGCTCCTTTTATTAGCTTGGGCCATGACACAGTCGTGGCCCATCTTAAAGGGGCAATACACGTGGGAGGGACACATCCCCTTAAAGGGGCAATACACATGGGAGAGTCACACACAACAGCCTGGGGACATGAGGCACATTGCACGTGTAGTAACAAAGCTGGAGGACATTTTTATTTTTAACATCATGACAAACCATCCTCATGTCTTATAAATACACTTTATTAACAATTAGTCCTAAGTGTACAATTTCCTATTGTGTACAATGCTCAAAACGTAAGCAATTGACATCCCTTTGATCAAATCTCTCTACGTGGAGTAAACGCGTTCTCATGTTCAAGGTCTAGGAGCGCTGAATGTTTAGTGAAAATTACACATTTCAGTCGTTCCCAGATCAAGATCAGGAGATTTCGCTGGCAATAAAGAAGTTGCGGAAGAGTACGGGAGTATCGATCTGTGCCCCGAGCCGTAAAATAACCGGATTCTTTCGGCACGTGGCATGTTTATCTGCGATGGAGCTCCGGCACGTGCTTCCAAGAGCTTTGCATGTCTAACGGTCAGATGAGACTGAGCGCAGCTCGGGAATAGAGGCAGAATGCCGGAGAATTGTCCTTGCCTCTAAACAACACGTATTTCAATAGCTCACATGGGACTATTCACTTCCGCATTCGTAACTCGTAACCTTTAGTGCCACAGACTTTTTTTTTTTCAATCCGCGCCTTCATTATATGTACAAGTGCAATTGAATGCTTGTGAAGATTCCCTTGTTTCCTATTGTTTCAATAAGAGCGTCTCTGTGTGATGCGTCGATTTTTTCTCACCATGCCTAAGAAGCAGATTCAGCTGAAGTGTTCAAAAGTAGCATTCACCGCCCTGGAGGTTGAAGGTCGCCAAGCGTCCACTCACTAGCTATAAGACCTTGGCTTTGACAGAATAAGAATGAGGCAGGTCTAATGGCCCTGAACATAAAAAAAAGAAGACTGAGACAGAAAATACAATGACGTGGGATTGCTGTGTGTCAACCTGTACAGCTCTTAACTGAATGCGGAAGTCGGGTGGAATCTCGTGGCTCTTCCTATGCCCTGTAACAATCTGGCAAACATGGCGGCGCTGTTTGCACTGCTGCCTTTCAGTTATGGGACACACGTCTTCCAAATATCAAATGCGTGGCAGTTTAGTGTTAGCGCACAATTCTTAGTAGCTCCAAGGCTTCACAATCACAGCATGGTTTTCTAATGATATACTTGTGTAGTTTTTAAATTAAATAACAACGTCATCGCTGTCTATCCCCTAATGATTTCGCCTGACCAGTAACCATCCTTGCCTGTGTATTTGTTAGATGTGAACGTTTATCAGAAGGCGCATTATTCAGCCATTCTTTTTAAGGATTGGAAACCAATTAGTTAATTGTGTTTCTGTTATATTGCATCACACCTCTCCTTATGACCACTTCAGAACAGCCTCTTAAACCTAAAAGGAGCTACACATATCCTCTACAAGAGATACGGTATTAGGGAAGTATATATGGAACTCTAGGCGCTGCTGTTCAATCATATTGGGAAAAGGCACACAAATATTTACGATAATTGGCGTATGGGCAAGAACTAGACCTTTCTTGTGGGATTACAGACCGTGCCCCATATCTATTGATTACGATTATGGTGGAAGTGTATACCTGCACTGATCCACCCAGAATGTTGAAAGCAGTCAGAGAAGTGATTGCACAAGTGATATGCTTAGTTATTAACAGTTCCTTTGAGTCAGGCATAGTTCAAGATATTATTAAAAAAGCTGCTGTGACCCATATGCTGAAACCATCTTCATTAGAACCCTCCTGCTGTGTAAATTACAGACCCATCCACGTGTGCCCTATGTTGGTAAAATAGTGGAGAGTCTGGCTACAGAGCATCTGCAAGAGCATGTGAGGCCCAGGGATGGCTGGGCATTGCTCAGGCCGGATTTTGAACAGGCCACAACACAGACCTGCTGGTCGTGGCATCAATAGATGTCCTGAGATGGGCAGCTGATCAGGGTGCTGCCAGGGTGCTAATTTTATTGGATTTATCTGTGGGATTTGACACAGTAGATCACACTATTCTTATATCCAGATTAAATGCCTGGTGGTGAGAGATAATGCCTTTAATCCAGTGCAAAACCAAATTCCTGCAGTGTTCTGCAGGGGTCTTCTTTAAGCCTGCTACTTTTTAATTTATATATGAGACCATTGGCTCACTTAATGAGGACAGCTGGTGTTTGCTACTTTATTTATGCTAATGATACTTTCAGCTTGGTGGGGATGAGGGCAAGTTTGCAATAGGCTGAAACCGTGCTTGGAGCAGGTCAGTTTATGGATGCGCCTCAGCAGCTGAAGGTTAAAGTTCAGAAGACCGGGCTGTTGACGTGTTCTACTTAATCAGTCATCCAACATATGGGTATGTCTGAGCCAGCCGAAGTGTCTGAATGGGTTTCCCATTTCTGGCCCCCCTCTTTGAGTAACTGCTGTCTCAGCAAAAAGCAAAAAGCGGGGAACTTGGGTTTCTGGCTTGACCCTTCACTATCGTTGGAGAGCCAGATTGCTCAAGTTTGATTGGGTGATTTCTTCACCAAAGGTCTCTTTATATTAATATTTGCTGGAGTTTTTCGGATTTTCACATTACATTGAAATGGTCAATGAATTTATTTTTAGTCAGCTTGACTACTGGAATGCTCTGTAATTCGGATTGCCAAAGGGAGCTTATTGGTCGAATAAAAAAAAATCAAAATGCCACCACAAGGGTGCTGGTGAAAGCCTGGTGTAGAGAGCATTTCTCCCCCATCTTGCGGTTTCTGGACTGGTTGCCGGTGGACAAATCAATGAAGTTCAAGACACTGTGCATTGGGCACCGTATTGTTCATTGGCCAATTACCTCCAAACTGCTCCGTTATACCCAGGTAGATGTCTGCGATCTGATTCCTCAAATCTACTTTCGTCCCTTCCCTCAGATTGGTGAAATGGGGAGGTAGTTCTTTCTCTTTTCAGGGAGCACAGTTGAGGAACTCTCTACTCAAGAATTTGCGGGGGATGGAGGTGCATTCAGAGTTGCGCCATAATTTAAAGATATACTTATTTCCTCTGTGAGGTGGAAGTATGCTGGGTTTGGGGGGTGGCTCTTTTTTCTGCTCTTTGTTTTGGTGACGCAGTCTGTTGGTCACATGTTTTTCAGCACCTTGGTGCCTCCTTTTTGAGGTGATATGTTTTGTGCGTAATAACTAATAGAACATATCATAACATCTGCCATGTTATATGCTGTAGACCTTGTGCTACGTTTTCTATTCTTTAGCAAAGTTCTTATTTTAGATGCTGAGGAGCTTTTTTCTGTGTTTTGTTATGTTATGTTATGTTATGTTAGTATGCTTATTTACAGCACCAAATCATCACTGTTTTGTTTTCAGAGCATCTAGGTTTATCTGTGGAGCGGTGTACTGTGACCCACCAGGTGCATTAAAACATTAGTCGTTTTAGGGAAAGAAAATGGGAAAGTGGAAAATAGATCAAAACACTGAACCAAGGAGAAATCTTCTAGGTGCTAGATGCAACATATCTAGTATAAACCATGACAATTTATACCAGAGTTATTTGTATTCAATATAATAACTATACAAATACCACTTCTTGCAATACTTAAAAGTTCTTTAATTAGATCACGTCAATCTTTACACAATTTACAGGCAGACATGTAAATCAAATGCATTTCAGATATCACAAATCCTTCATAAGGGAAATAGATGCTACAGAGGAAGGCAGGGATGCAGTGTGAAGAATAATTTGTGATGGCCTGGGTGCATGTTGGTCCCATTAGGCAGATCATCATTCTGCAGAAGGTAGTAGTGACAAAAATGACTACTGCTCTGCCGGAGTACAAAGTTGAGTAGTAGTTAAAGTGCCTATTCCTCCTCACACTACCACTAAACCAGCACTGATGGCAATCATGATGGTTAAACAGGCACGGCCAAAGAGGTATATACCTACGGCACCCTTTAGGGTTGTGCAGGCGGAGGGCAGGTTAAACACTTCACGAGGTGTGTGAGCTGGTACAGAATCAAACCAAACAACAATAGTACTATGGTACCTACATAAAAAAATGTCCAAAGAAGGTTCTAGAACAATAGTGTTCTTTAATTAAACTAAGAAATACAAAATAACTAGTGAAATAATTCAATATAGCCCACACCTGTAACGGAATACACAGAGAATGCAGAGTTTGGACTAAAGAGGCACTCTAAGTTAAGGAAATTGGTTCACACCAATTTTAAGGCACTAATTTAAAAAGCAAATGTCAAAGTTATTGAAGATGTCTGTATAAAGGTAGAGCGTGGAAGGGCGTGGCCAAGTGGGCGGACCAAGCGGATGGCTCCCTATAACCTACTCTCGGCCATGCAGGCCCTGCACCCATCAAAAGTAGCTGAGAGAATACACTGCTGCCCCCGCAGACGGTATGACACGTGGATGAACAGCACGCAGCCCAGCAGGCTGAAAACAGAGGCTTAGAACCCTGATCGAGAGGGGCACAATGAGGAGAGAGAGAAGCAGAGCCACCGCCAAGTTCGCTGTGGTTACCGTGCAGGGAGACACTTGTCCCCTCGCAGTGATTGATTCTTGATCTGGCCCCGCCTTCTTCCAGCCCATCCTTCCAGTTAAGGTACACATCAATTGTTGAAGAGGTAAAGGGTCAGGATGCCATTGAGGGGGTGGAAACCATAGACAGACAGAGAACTGGTCCTGGTTGGGGCGGGTGCGAGCAGTGAACGCCACACGCTAGAGACAGAGGGCAAGAGACACCTCTCTGTTTGCTATCACCCCCCTCCACCTACATAAGCGCAGCAGGAGCCGCTGAACCACGAGCAGGCACTCTGCCTACACTGAAGGGGGCTAATGACCCCACGGTCTGTGGCACTCCTTCCATTGTCACAGGCCTGTGGCTTCCTAGAGGGAGGCCCTGGAGGAGTCCAAGCCACAGTGTGTAAAGAATGATGGTGAAACACCATCCAAAACTTTTTTAAACCCAGCAGGGCTGACAAGGTGTATGGGAGGCAATGAGTCAAAATATTGTCTCATGGAAGACATTCGAACAAGAGGGCCCCACATTACCTCGGAAGGCCTGCTCTGCCCGCTGCAATTCTTAAAGGAGGACATAAAAGACACCTTCCAATCTGAAATGGCACCTCTGAAGATGGAAATGTCAGAGGCAATAGGAGACAACAGGAGGACTACAGCAAGCCTTGGGGCCAGACCAGATCACAAGTGCCTCTTGCACACATTGAAATAGAGGTCCCCCGAGTATCTGAAGAATTGGCTACACTGACGGAGACTACTTAAACACTACAGCTGAATTGCGAGGAACTAGAAAATAGAGCCAGGAGAGAAAACATACACATTCTATGTTACCCCCCTCACGCTATGAGGTGGATAACTTTGAATCTTGTATCAAACAATCGGTCCAAGAACTATCCCGAATGGCCCCCATGGGGATATCAAGATCAACAGAGTGCACTGAGTAGGTCTGCCCAGGATGGATAAGGACAAATCATGCGAGGTTGTAGCCAAACTGTCTGAATTTACAATGAAAGGTGCGATCCTGGGGGTAGCAAGGCAAAGGCAGTAGATCGCATTCCAAGACAGCAAGATCCAGATCTACCAAGATGTCACGCAGTCCACCCTGCTACAATGGAGACACATGAAAACAGTTATGGAGGAACTACTGAAAGGAGGTATCAGGGGAACAAGTGGATACACTTTCTTTTACAATTCCGACTTGAAGGCAGAATTCACACGGTCTGTGCCCCCTCCACAGGTGCAAAATTGCTGGGCCTCCTGTGCCCTTGACGGAATAAAAAAGCTCTGAAAAACCACGAAAAGGGTCTCTGGGAGGAACTGGAGAGACACTTCCTGGTCAAATGCAGGAGTCAAGAAACCAAGTGAAGCCAATCGAAGAGAACAGGTCACCAGGTGACAGCAGGGTATAGCAGATCCAGCATCGACGGATGCTGGGGTCTCAGTAGGCTTTGCTGTTATGAAACTGGAGTGTTGGGAACTGATGGTTCAAGGGAATGGCGGGAAGAGGTACCAATGAGGATACTAGGGATACATCTGGCAAAAACATGAGTTGCCCCACTAGGCCCATTTCTCCGAATCCCCAAGAGCTGGGTACTGCTGAACTATGCCGTCTTGAACTATCAAGGTTATTGTCAAGGGCTGCGCTGTGAGCATTAGGGGGGGTGTTTGCCCTGAGGAGTTTCTGTGATGGTGATCAGGGGACCTGGGGTATTTGTTCATGACCGTGTTTTCATTCTTGTCTATCACTCGTCACACACTCTCGATATATTTATGGGTATAATGGGAAGAGGACATTTAGACTGCATCCATGTAGACAAAGGCTACTAGCGGCTTTCCGCTTATTGTAACCTACCATATGACACACAACACTGACTCAGGACTGGCCTACAATGGTTGAGTCCTTTGTTCACTGAATGTGTGGGACCTTAACACTCCCAATAAGAGGGTACAGCTTTTTAGGGAGCTAAAGAGTTTATGCCTCTACTAGTAGGAACTGCAAGAAACCTGTGTACTCAAATCAGATCCACAGAGACTGCATCACAGAGATTTCCCTCTTCATTTCCACAACAGGGGTATGTGAGAAAACTAAAGGTGTCTCACCCACTAGTCCCCAGAGATCTTTCATCCAGGTGGTCAGGACACGGCCATCGCTATTGGATCCAATTTCTGTAGCATGTTGGGGCTGGCTGCCAGTCTCTTGCATCTGCATCTAGTCCATTGGTATTCAAATGTTTTCATAAAGACCCCCAAACCTCTGCATACAAATATTGTTTCTGCCCTCCCCCACCCCCAACACCTGGGGGGGCAAAAGGATGTCGAGGGGGACCCTGGGCTCTTTAAAAAAAAATATTGAGGTGACTGCTTTTAATAGAAAATATAAGCATTAGCAAGTCTGCTTATCTTTTATATTAAAAACAATCATCTTAATCCCCTTTTAAGGAGTCTGCCCCGCCCCCCGTGGGCATCCTTTGGGAACACGTGGGCAGGCAGCACCTCTGTTTGAAGACCACTGATCTAGTCTCTGCTCATGGATACATGTTCTCTCACTGGATTGTGGGACTTTCATGCAGCAGAAGTGGGTGTCAGCAGATGAGGTGGACTTTCTAAGTCTGTAGCAATGTGGGGCTGCCTGCAGGTCTCTTGTTCTCTCATTGGATTGTGGGACTTTCTTGCAGCAGATGTGGCAGCAGATGAGGGGCACTTGCTGCTCCTGCAGCATAGTGTGGCTGGCTGCAGCTCTCTTGCATCTGCATCTAGTCTCTGCTCATGGATACATGTTCTCTCATTGGATTGTGGGACTTTCTTGCAGCAGATGTGGCAGCAGTTGAGGGGCACTTGCTGCTCCTGCAGCGTAGTGTGGCTGGCTGCAGCTCTCTTGCATCTGCATCTAGTCTCTGCTCATGGATACATGTTCTCTCATTGGATTGTGGGACTTTCTTGCAGCAGATGTGGCAGCAGCAGTTGACGGACAATTGCTTCTAGATCTGTTTTGTGACTTGAAGCCTAAATTAAAAGTTATTTGCCCAAACAACAACCACAAAAGATTGACACAGTGCTGATAAATAAAAATGTGATGTTCACTTTCATCACAAAAGCTTTCGACTTCTATGTTATGAAACATAACTGACCTGACATTAAACTTATGTAACTATTTACAGGTATATCTCACTTTCTCGCGCGCACCCAGAGAAGTCCTGTGAAGTCCCTCTTTTCCCGAAGTTCTGCTCCGTGGTCGACCTTATTGGATTGTTTCCTGTTCAACACAGTACTTTTCATCTGATCAAGACTTTGTAAGACTGCTCCACGGACTACTCGTCAGTGGACTAATTCATCTCTTCTTCTACATTCTTTGTTTAGAATCCTCTGAAAGCCAGATTTCGGCTTTTTTAACTACTTTTGTTGAAGCCACGCCCCTTTGGGCACGTAGCTACAAAAACTGCATTGTGCGGGCACCAGCGCGCATGCACCGAGAGAAGTCCTGTGAAGTCCCTCTTTGCTTCTTTGCCTCGGCGACCCGGCACTTCCCAGGCTTATGCTGACCGTCTGATTAAGCTTAAGATGCATGTCTCCACCCACACCCCCCACCCTAAAAAACGGAATGCCGAAGAGTAGTTTGCCGGAAGATCGGACAGGTAACCAAAACGTAACCACTGTGAACATGCGGAAGCGCCCATTGAATCGACCTTGCTCCAATCCAAATGACTCTCGGGCGTCCAAATCCCCAACGTTTGTGCTCAAAGACATGGTTATGTCAGATATATGGAAATATTGTAAAGATACGCATGCCATTAATCCAACATCAACGCACTTGGACGGCGTATTTAACCCCAATGTGGTCCTAAATGCATTATGTCCAAGAACCGTAGTGAAAAGCTCAACAGCATTGCATGCTGTAAATATGCATTTAAAAGTTGGTACATGTGTTGAACCGAATGTGATGACTGCACAAGTGGGGATCTGTGGGGGAAAAGAGGACTGTGGTGCAGTTTGTGGAGAACACATTACGATGACGGACAGCATATTGCTAGAAAATGTTCCACCAACTGCACATATACCCGAAGTTATTTGGTTAGTAACATCTATAAACTCTGATGTGGCGATAATAGACCTTAATTCGAGTAATTCTCGATTCTCCCAGCATTTCCTCTTTAACAACCTTTCCAAATCTCCCATTATGTTTTCAGATAATGAGCAAAACTATTCAGAAGTTGATGTGTCTTATTGTGTTCCCAGCCCCCGGAGACCAATTATCCCGCGATTGTCCCCTAGTGACCCCACAATTCTGACTCATACGGATGTGGGCTCTCACACAACGAATTTGTCGCTACAAACATTATCAAAACTATTTGAAACTCTCAATGGTAAACTAAATGAGGAGGCAAGACAAATGGAAACCTTTTATTGTGGCAAAATGAAACAAGCAGAATGTTGCAATGTAAGTTGGGCAACCCACAGATAGAACCAAAGGCATCTGCAGCACACTCGCAAACATCTTTCTGCCATAAAGCATCAAGGTTGCTGGAAATTCAGCCATCGGCGGCAGAAACAAAAACATTGATTAGCTCACTCCCAATGATTGAGAAAACAGTCTGTCAACTAGGCACAAATGCGGAGTCAGTAAGTCTTGAAAGTGGAGTGAATGTTGGGACCGCATGTACTGAAAGTGGAGTGAGTGAAACTCAGCGTTTGGAGCGGAAAGGGCCTAAAGTTGCCTTTACCATCTTCAAGAGAGATAAAAAAAAAAAATTCATCCTCACGCTCCACTACTCAAACTAAATTACAGAAGAATCAAAAAGATATAAAAAAGAATAATACATCAAAAATGAAGCATTTTTTTAAAGTGCATAAATGTACCGACTAAATGTGCATTGATAGCGGCTAATTCAGTCTCGAAAAAATACCAGCAACAGACCCAAAATAGAGTGATGAAATCTTTGGCACAAGTAGCAAAACAAATAACACTAAATGCTCCTTTGGATGCTCTTGTTCGAGCGGTGTCGGCTCAAGAAATCTCTGACAAGTCTAATTCTGATAAATCTGGGCCAATACAGATTATACCACCTAAAGCTAATAGTGGGCCCGGCCCAGAATTGAATGTCAGAGAATTTCATTGGCAGGAAATCAGAAGAGTGTTAGATGCCTACATGGCGGGTATACCGTTGCTCCCCATGTTCGGGAGGAGTGATCAGAATATCGTGGTAGCAAATGATATCTGCCGGGATGCACATGACATTTAGTACAGGGGGGTAGTCCTGGCCTCATACATTTAAACTACAGTAGTTTGCTGTAGTAAAGAATTCTAACACATCTCCATATTATGTTTAATCCATCTTCATAACTATGCATCATAGGAGGAAAGTACAAATCCAAATTCTGGAAAAACTGAAAAAAACAGTTGTTGAGACCTTTATTTACTTAGGCCGCATATTTCAGCATAGATAATTCAATATTGATAGCTGAAAGAATTACACATAGAAAGAATAAACAATCAACAATTAACCTGATCACCAGCTCGGTGAGTTTTGTAAAAATACAGGACATATATGTTAACAATATTTAGTGCATCTTTGAATAGCATTAGATGTCCACTGGTGACAGGAAGTCACTAAATTAAGCCTGTTATAGTCCATACAGTGCAGAATTCAAAAGTGACTTTTTAGCTCTGTGCCAACATTTCCAAAAAGGCACGTTTGTAAGATTTGTATAGTGTTATCTCCACACTCCTATACTGGTACTGTGTTATATTGCCTGTGTGCAATATTACCAAATATTACTTCATATTTGTTAACCTATTAATGTCTTGTCACAGTAACAACCAATATTTGCACAGTACAATCTTATTTGCTTCAAGAAACCTAAAAATAGGGTCTGCTGAGAGGCGACGTCAACATTAAGGTGGTAATGAAGATTCAGGTCATAGGTCTGTATGATGTGAGGGCCAGACACGATGACATGGGACGTTTCGGCTGTAAGAGGGTGGCAGCTTTCTTGTGGGGCCAGATCAAGCAGGTCTCCCTATGATTAAAACACAATATAAAAGACATTGTTGGATGTTCCAGAAAGTGGACCATATATGTGAATATTAAAACAGCCCGTGAGAGGCTACACTCTGGGGAAGACCGTCCGGTCCCAGGCACTAACGTTGCATTCGGAGATTTAGGTATGTGAGCTGTTAGTTGGAGTTCTCATGATAAGATAAAATGGTGGCCCGCTAGCTGAGGGATGCAGGATATTCACTGAAGTGCGATCTGAAAGAACACATTAAGTGGGTTTAGTCACATATATAGCTTCAAAAGCCTTTGTGTGGCTTTGTGGTGTAAGAGGCTCCCTAGCGGTACCTGGTGGCTTAGGCAGAGCAGAACGTGGTGCTGCAGTGGTCCCTCGGTGTGCTAGGAGTCTCGATGGCAGGAGATCAGTTCCTGTCTGTGAGGTAAAGGAGCTCTGTGACCGAAGCTGCAGGGTGGGAGGAGGAGACAAAAACCAGGAAAGCCTTTTAGTATTGGTTGCTGGCTGCAGGGGAGGGTTTACCTGCTGGGTGAAGAAAAGGGTGGGCCCTTTTTCAGGTTACGGTGGACTCACCTCGAGGCAAGGATCAGATAGCGTGCGTTGGATCCGCACAGTAATGGAGCTCGCGTTCGAATGAGAAGGAGCTGTGTGAGCTATTTAAAGAGCTCATGCGTGTGGAGTTAGTGTCTGTTCCTCGTGCATGCGTTCAGACGGAGGCGTCGGGTCTCCAGAGAAACATAAACGCGGATCAGCATGTAGTCTGCACTCTGCGGGGTTATCGCCTGCAGGAGAGCTAAGTGTTGAAAAGCTGGGGTAGGAGGGTGGACAAATAGGGGGAGAGAAAGTACGAGTGATTACAGATATTCAAATGGTGCGAGTTCATTGAGACCCTGAGAAATGGTCTGTAGCTTGAATATCCACCAAGCTTCTTTGAAATTTAGAGCATTGGTGGTATTGGAACAGTCTGCCACTTTGTCTACTACCTACCATTTGAAGGAGTCACAATTATGTTGGAATTCAAGGAAATGTGAGACCAGGAGTGCATTGTGGGTTTTACATCTTATTCTAGACTTATGTTCCCCTATTCTTTTGTTCACTGGCCTCGATGTTTGGCCTATGTATCTCAGATGGCAGGGGCATTCAATGAGATAAATGACATTGGGTGTCTTGCAATTGGAAAATGACGGATTTCCCATTCTTTGCTGTCTATCGGGAAGGATCATAGTTTTTTAGTTTGACTGCAAACTGAGCAGCTCCCGCAGGGATGGTGTCCGTGAATCTCCCGCATATTCTACAGAGTAGATCTTGAGTCCTTGCGTTTATTTCTGGCATGAGTTAAGAGATCTTTGAGATTTTTGGATCTCTTAAGAGCCATTCTTGGTAAGGGTTCTTCTGGCAAGCTCAGCTGGACGATGGGCCAAAGTTTTTTGATGATGCCTCTGAGTTTGGATGTGTTGGCGTTAAAGGTGGTGACACACGCCATGGGGTCTTCAGTGTTGTGGTTACGGATCTTTGGAACCAATAAAACTTCTCTGGTTGTGTAGAGTGCTCTTTTCTTGGTATCCTTGAGTAATTTTTTAGGGTAACCTCTGTCTTCAAGTTTGTGTTGAAGTTCTGATGCTTGCATTTTGAAGTCCTTAGTGTCAGTGCAATTGCGTCTGATTCTAAGGAATTACCCGTAAAGTAAATTATCCCAGAGGCTTTTGGGATGATTACTCCTGTAGTGCAGCGTAGTGTTGTCTCTTTTTTGAAAATAGAGCATGTTAGTTTGCCGTCCGAGGCCATTATGTTGAGACATAAGAAGTTGATTTTCTCATTATTATGGCTCATCGTAAATTGAATTTCTTGTGTTTGATTGTTGGTCCAGATAAGAAAATTGTCCAGTTCTTGTTTATTGCCATGCCATATAAAGATGACATCATCGATATATCGATACCAGAGGCGGATGTTGTTGTGGAATGGGTTGGCATCACTGAGTATAAAGGTCTTCTCGTATTCAGCCATAGAAATTATGGCTAAGCTTGCTGCGAATGCTGCGCCCATGGCAGTTCCGCAAGTCTGTTGGTAGAAAATGTCATTGAATGAGAAGTAGTTATTGGTGAGCGCGAAGTCCAGTAGTTCAGATATAAAATTGGATGCACATGACAAACAGTGCAATGCAGGCCGCATAGTGCCACCTCAAGTAGACACAGAACAAGAGAATTTGGTGTCTATCAAATCCAAGACTTGCATCCTAGGTGGGCTGGCAGGGCCTCAGTACGCAACTGAAAAGATTCAGCAACCTCAAGGCTCTCTATCCTCATCTAATGGTGGCCCCATAAACAGCCCTTGAGAAGAGTTGTGCTCAGCTAGCGGAAGTTGTGCCAGAGATTTTGCAACTGATTCAATCAGCCTTGAATAAAGAAACCAACCCATCAAATGCTAAATCTAATATTAGTAAAAAGTCACCAATAACTAATATTGAGCCAAAGGGATCACAGGGCGTGAAGCGTCCGGCGACCTTCTCCCTAAATTTGGCGTGCAGACTGAGACCGCATATGCAATACGACCTGAATCGGAGATCGATCCTGGCAATATTCTCTAACATCCCTCAACTAGAGGACATTACATCTATGGATATTGCTTTTGCTTTGGTTGAATTCTTGTTCAAGGTGATGTAAGTGACTTCAATCCAGCAATCCAACTAAGTCAATGCCTAGTCTGGGACGCCCAATGTAAGCCCTTATTAATATATTTTGATGTCAAATTCTTTGAATCTGGATGATAAACCCTTATATAACGCCCCTCTCTTTGAATCCCCCTGACCACACTGAGCCAAGAAGTAAGTTTGTTTTGCAAATTAAAAGATTTATTTGAGGAATAAAACAATATATATATATATCACACTTTTATGAATAAATTAATATTTGATAGCACACTTATGAATATAATAGTGATCAACAATGGATAATATTACAATAGCACAATTCTTTAATCATTTAGGAGTTGGTATAGAAAGAATAAGGTAGCAGAGAATGCTTTGTATGGTTTCAAGAGAATGCAAGATGGGAATTAATGCAACACAGAAATAAACTTGATATGAATTCGATCAGAAGATAATATAATCACTTTTTCCCCCTGTGACTACTCACTCCCCCCTATGCAATATGAAGAAATGGAAAGGAGAGCACACAGGTTTCCAGAATACAATCAAATGCAGTTCAGTTCCAGTTCCCCCCAGCAAGCTTAGAGAAAACCGGTATGATTTTAAAACACAGGCACAATACTTTTAAATGTGATTGCAACGAAGTGAAAAATATGGTAAAAATGATTTTAATTCGCTGAAGGAAATTCAGGGTATGTGATAGTTACTTTAAATTAGTTCAGGTTAACATTAGCAATGATTCATGAATGATTATCAGGTTGAAAACGAATTTCAGCAGTGGAAAGCAAGAAGCAGCTATTATCACAAGTGGTGAAATGAAGCTAATTTTCAATTTTTCGTGGCACTTTTTCCGAGTGCCTAAAGCACGATTATGGAACAGCTATAAGGGTCTGTTGGAAAGCTTAGGATCTTAGCTTTACAATGACATTTAAATCTCACTTCTAGGACATACGGTTCAAAAGATACGGACGTTTTTGTGGAGGTAGATTTTCAAAAATAAAGTAAATCTTTCAGAATGACAGATGACGCTGTTACAGATTTGAAATCAAAGAATGGACACACGATTTCTATGCAAGTCTGGTCAGGTTAAAATGGTTTAAATAAGATTATTTTAGACTAAGTGATTGGTTCTGTACAGTTCTTAGACTGGATACTCACTCCTAGTTTTGGACTGGAATGGGCCTGGGACTGCACTCTTTCCACCAGACGGTCAGGCACTGTTCTGCTCACAGCACGCTATGTGGTCTGCTATCGGCACTGCACAGCGGTCTGGTCTGGTTGGTCTGGATACAGCACTGCTCTCTCTGGATCTCAGTTCTGGCATGGGGTTCTGGGCCAGAAGCGAACAGCAGGGCAAGGTTGTTGAATAGTTTGGTTAGGTTGCTGGATTCTGGGGCCTCTGAAAAGGATTCAGCTTGTGGATTAGGCCTCTTTTCTCCAAGGTTCTAGAGTTTAGTTCTAGAGTTTGCTTCTGGAGCCTATCTGGAGTCTAAGTTCTGGAGCCTCAGGAGTCTGGAGTTTGTGTCTGGATCTGGTCGGGCAGCGTGCTGCGCAGGAATCGAGGAGTAGTGGAAAAATTAGTGTTCCTATCTGGGTCTCAATGGTTCTTTTTATGTGTTCTCCAAGGGGGTGTGGAGGCTGCCTTTCTATGCCCAACCCTCTGAGGATCCTGATAGGTTAAAGGATTTACTGTACTCTGACTGGAGAAGGGAGTAGTGAGTCAGAATGAGTCATCAGGTATCATCTTTATGGCTGAAGGAAAGAACACTCCCCTTAGGTTTCTCAAGAAAATCAATTTTTCATAATCAAACATGCTTCCCAGATACGCAAGTTGTTGAGAATGCATGTGTACATCACAAATTAATAAAGGCAGGTCTCTGTTCAACCCTGCTCTTTCTAAGAGCTTGGGTTCAGAAATGACAACTTATTCGCGATTTTAATGGGTTTTGCAATATTGTTTTTGCACCAAACCTTACACAGAGGTACACACCCTCTCTGCGCATATTACTGTATGTTTTCATTTTTTCTAGTATAAACCCAGTGTCTACAATATTAATAATTAAGGGGCTGGGCCTCAGAACATCCCACAGCGTCCAACTTCGTCTTCAACTGTGAGTGAAGTTGTCATTTTAAGAATCTCAAAATTGTACATTTCTATCAACTGGTTACAGTTAGTTATCAGTATTCTTATAAAACATATATTTGGAGACCGCCAGGGGGTGCGGAGCATGCTGGACGTGTGAGACCAGCACTCCTCCACCACTGCAGGGCCTAGCACTCTGAGCCAATCCCCGGCCGGGAGTTTGGAGTAACCCCGACGGGAACGTGCGCCCCCGCGGTAGCGGCCCAACGAATCTAGCGCTCCTCCGAAAGTGGATACAGCCTGGCCCCGATCTGAGGCCCCGCTCGCCGAGCAACAGAGAGGACACCTTTTCGGACGCTGTGCAGCGGAGCCACTGGGGGCGTCACATCTCCGAAAGTGGATACAGCCTGGCCCCGATCTGAGGCCCCGCTCGCTGAGCAACAGAGAGGACACTTTTTTGGACGCTGTGCAGCGGAGCCACTGGGGGCGTCACATCTCGTGGTGCCCTGGGCCTCGCCCGGACCCGCCGCGGAACCCGGAGCTGCCGGTCGTCGCCTCCGCAGCCGCAGCCCGCACCCATAACACCGAGAGGAGGACGCCGGACACGCCCCCCACCGTGCGCGGACACCGAGCGGGCCCCCGGAGCTCTGCCCCGGTGGCGGGTGGACATTGCGTGGGGCCAGGGACGAGTGGGGCGTCCTGGTGGGAGCCCCTCACCACCAAGAACCGCTCCGGTGCGGTCCACCAGCAGCAAATCAGGAATTCGGGAGCCTCCCGACCCATCCCCCGCGCACGGAGGCCTACTCGAAAAGGAGCCCCCAGCGAAGCGGTCCGAGCCCACAATGGATGTGTGGCGGCCCTTGATGGCCCGAAGAAGGTGAGGAGCGCAGGGGGGAGAACTGATACTTGAGACTAGGCAGACTGTTTTTGGCCCCCCATCCGGCGCCCTCCAGGCACGGACCAGCGCAACCCACCCCGTAAAAGCTGGTACGGAACATTTCTGCCGTGACGCATCTAGGGAAGCAGGCCCCAATAACAATCTTGGCCCCCCTCGTGTGGGCCGGAGCCATCACCGGAGTCCCCCCACACATGCGAGCTTGCCTACGCGGAAGCGAGGAGGGCCCAAGGCGACCAGAGGAAACCTCAAGGCCTTAAGGCAGGGTGAGAGGCACCCCCACCCCCACCAAAACTCCAAAGGGCACCCAGAGACCGGAACCCTGGAACCGACCCAGCCCATGTGCGCAATCCGCTCCCTCCAACGCTTCCGCCGGTCCAACGCACCCCTCGGTGAACCACTCAGAGTTACCATGGCTTCAAGTGCCGACCCCCCCCGCAGTGCTAACAAAGGACGACCTCAAGGACATCATCCAGGAGATAAAAGCGATTCGAACGGACATACAAGCCTCTATAGTTGACCTCAGGGGGAGAGTGGAGACGCTCGAGGAAATAATGGAGGGAATGGGAACCAACCACCTCCAAATGGACCTGTTAGACATGAAATACGAAGCGAGGCTAACAGACCTAGAAATCAGAGAGGAGGACATAGCCCTGAAAATGGACGACCTAGAGAACAGAGAACGCCGAAACAACCTGCGCATTATGGGTGTGACTCAACAGAGAGGCGAGACTGCCGCAGACGTGGGGAGAAAGGTTCAGGGCCTCATCAACCAACTCTTCACACTAGAGGGGGGCAAGAAAGTCCAGCTGGAAAGAGCCCACAGATGGGGAGGTGGAGCGAGGGGCGGCCCGAGGTCCATAGTTGTGCGCTTCCTCCACTACAGAGAAAAAATGGAGGTCCTCGAAAAAAGCGAGAAGGCTGGAGAGTTTCTTGCTCGAAGGAGACACAGTGAGGATTTTCCAGGACCTCTCAGCTTTCACTCTTACCCACAGAAGAGAGTGCCGGCCTCTCACCCAGTGGCTCACCAGCCAAGACATAAGATACAGGTGGTCCTTCCCATTCGCCTTGTCTTTTGAACGCTCAGGAGTGGACTATAGAGTGACCAGCGGCAAGGAGGCATCCCAAGTGCTGCAGGTACTCAAAGGGGATACCCCAGAGGAAGGAAACGAGATGGAGGTGCAAGAGCCTCGTGGAGCCAGGAGGGAGCCGGAGGGCCCCTGGTCCACAAAGAAGAAGATAACGGGCCGAAGGAAATTCAAGAAACTAAACACCCCCACAACGGAAGCCGAATGGGACTAAGTGGTCAGAGGCTCGCTATTAGAGAAACTGAAAGTTTGAATCAAACAGCCCCGGCCGGGGGCGCTGAGCTTAACAAGGGGACTGCGGTGGATGGTCTTGCATTCACCCTGGTGGCTTGCCCGTTGGCAGGCGTCATGATAAAGAGGGGGATGGGGGAGGAGGGAAGGAAGGGAGTTGGGGTTGGGGATTTTGGGGACCCACACAGTTTCAAAACCACATTGGAAGGCGGCAGCAAGCACAGATCCGGGAGGACGGTACACACAAGACAAGGACCCAATGGCAGACAATGAGAATAGGGGCCGGGCCGAGTCACTGAGAATTGGTTCACTCAATGTAAAGGGTCTGAACTCCCCAGCAAAGCGCTCCCTCTTAGGGAGGGAAATGAAGAATGCTAAAATAGATCTCCTTTTCGTACAGAAAACTAGAACGGTCACGGGAGAGGAGAGGGGCATCCCGGGAGCACACGTGGGCCAGACCTTCTGGGCATCTGCTCCCACGAAACGGAGTGGAGTCAGGATCACCCTGCAGAGAAACCAGAGACTCACAGAGGTAACCAGGTAGGGGAGGGAGGACGGTAGAGCCATGATTATATCGGGTGACTTGCACAACTCCAGGGTCTCCCTATTGTCCTAATGTGGGCCAGGTTGAATTTCTCAAAGAGGCGATGGGAGAGATAATGGCCAGGACAGAGGGGCTCTTTATACTGGGTGGAGACTTTTAACATGTGGGAAAATCGGGAATTAGATCATAGTGGAGGGGCCATCCCGCTAGGCAGCCGAGGGGGTAGACCCCAGGGGAAGTTCCGGGAGATGATGTGGGGCTATGGGCTCTTGGACACATGGAGGGAATTGCATCCGGAGGGAAAGGGATACACCTTCTACTCAGCAGTTCATGGGGCACCAGAACATGGGCCGAGTGGAGTCCTGCATCATCCGCCCATTAGCTGGTCGGACCACTATATGGTCTGGGCAGATATTAGTGTATTGGGCCTGAAACCCAGAGAATCCCTGTGGAAATGCAATGACTTCCTGCTAAGGGATGTGGTTTTTGAGGAGGAGATGGAGAAGGCGATCAATGAATATTTTGAACTGAATAACACAGGTGAAGTCAACATAGAGACAGTTTGGGAGGCAGCAAAGGCGACCTGGAGGGGTGTTCTGATTAGAGAGGAGCTTCCAAAAAAAGGACCAGGACTCTCCTGGCTCATAGGCTACGGGTGGAGATAATATCATTGGAGGGATCTGAAGGGAAGAGTGATGAGGAGAGGGAAAGGGACTTGGGGATGCAAGAGAGAAAAGGCAAGAGCTGAGAGCATTGTAGATGGGGAAAATTGTAGCGGGCCTCCAACACCTGCGTCAAAGATATTATGAAAAAGGGGATAAGGCTGACGCCATGCTGGCGGCCAAACTCCAGGGCCAACGGAGAGATAGATGGGTGTCAAGGATCTCATGCAGGGATGAGGGGACAAAAACGGATCCCGAGGGAATAGTGGAGGAATTTGCGCGGTTTTATGAGACTCTTTATGGGAGGGAAGGAGAAGTGGAGGCGGAGGCACTGGGAGCATACCTCGGAGGAGTAACATTACCTGTGATGGACCCCCCAGAGGCATCAGCCTTAGACGCCCCAATAACGAGCGAGGAGGTACTCAAGGCAATATCGGGTCTTAAGCTGGGCAGGGCCCCTGGGGAGGACGGATTCACCGCAGGCTTCTATAAGGCCTTTGGAGGCCTACTAGCTGGGTTTTTGGCCGGCCTATTCACAAATATCATGAGGACCGGGAGTGCGCCCCCGTCCTTTGGCAAGGCACTGATAACAGTGATCCCGAAGGAGGGCAAAGATCCAACAGACTGCCGGTCATATAGACCAATTTCCCTCCTGAATGTGGACGCTAAACTGTTCACCAGGATCATAGCCACGAGACTAGACAGCCATATGCCGGTACTCATCCACTCCGACCAGGTGGGCTTCATACAGGGGAGACAGGGGACAGACACCCTCCGAAAAACCCTGCACCTGATGAGGGAAGCGGCCCCGAAGGAAGACAACCCTGTGTTGGTGGCCATCGACGCCGAAAAGGCGTTCGACAGGGTGGACTGGGAGTTTCTATACAGAGTCCTTGTCAAACTGGGCTGTGGCGAGGGAATCAGGCGAGCCATTAAGGCCTTATACACAGACCCCTCTGCTAGAGTCACGGTAAATGGTCGCCTTTCACGAACATTCAGCCTTCAAAGGGGGACGAGGCAGGGCTGCCCCCTCTCCCCAATCCTGTTCGCCATGACCATGGAAATACTCGCGGAGTACATCAGATGTGCCCCGATGGTCCGCGGTATTGACGTTGGAGGTCGGACCTTCAAGCTCGGTCTCTATGCAGATGACGTACTGCTCCATCTGAGGGAACCCACTAGCTCGGTCCCAACTGCCATTTGGGTTATTGAATGGTTTGGCCAATTCTCAGGCTTCAGGATGAACATTGGGAAGTCAATGATATTCCCCTTTGCCCCAGATGCAGACAGGGACCTCACGGAACTGTCCACCCTGGGGTTTCAAATTCGTACTGAAGGGATTAAATACCTGGGGATCAACATCGTCCGGCCCCACGAAGATCTAAGCCAGGCAAATTACCCCCCGCTGTTTGAAAACTTATTCAAAGATATGGAGACATGGAGTAAGGGGCAAATCTCGTGGATGGGAAGGATAAACGCCGTAAAGATGAACCTCCTCCCCAGGGTCCTGTATGTTTTCCAGATGCTCCCTTTAGAAGCCCCAGAAGCACTCCTTAAAGAAGCCAAAAAACGCATAACGAAATTCATATGGCAAGGCCAGAGACCCAGAATAGGTTATGAAACACTCACCCTCCCCAAGGATAGAGGGGGGGTCGGCCTCCCAGACTTACAAACTTACCACAGAGCAGCCCAACTCAGAACCCTGGCCCACCACCTCAGAGAGGACCCCAACAAACAATGGGACTTTCTTGAAAACTCCCTCCTGAGCCCTGTCACAGTGGGTGAGTGGTTATGGGTCCCGATGAAAAAGCTCCCAAGGAGAATCAGGGATCACCCAATACTAGTAACAATGTGGAAGGCGCTGGAGGGTAAGGGACACGGTGAGAAGGTGACCACTTGGCCCTCCCCCATGAGTCACATCTGGTCCACACCAGTTTTAGAGGTAATCCCAGGCCATGAACACTATCAGCCCTGGTTTGACGCGGGCCTATGCAGAGTTGGTCAGTTGGTCAGGGAGGAGTCCTTTATAAGTATCCAGGAGCTTGAAGAATCCTTGGGAATAGGTAGGCTCTCCCCACTCCTCTACCTGAGACTTATGGGAATCCTAATGAAACCAAAACTAAAGCCCAAATTACAAAGAAAACTCACCCCACTTGAGAAAATCTTAGATACCCCTGTAGAAATGAAAGACCTCATCTCACTCCTTTACTCGGCCCTTTTAACCCCCCGGGAGGGAACCACCAAAAGCCTCAGGGGGAAATGGGAAAGAGACTTGGGTTGCATGATCGGAGACGGTCTCTGGGGGCGACTCTGTAGTAGATCATTTAAGACCTCGATCTCCTGCCAATACAAAACCCATGCTGTTAAACTCCTGCACAGATGGCAGTATGACCCGATCACACATTCTAGGATGTTCCCAGACGTAATCCCCCTTTGCTGGCATGGGTGTGGGGAAAGGGCAAACTATTGGCACATGTGGTGGACATGCGGGAAGGTCCAAACTTATTGGGCCGAAGTCCTCAGCTGGCTGAAAGAGGCGGGAGAGGGTGTGCTCCCACTGGACCCAATGTTGGTGCTGTTTGGCCTGCAGCATAAGGATGACCACTGGGAAAAATTACCAGACCTCTCACACTCCCTACTGTTGGCAGCCAGAGCGGCTCGCGCTAGAACGTGGAAGAGGCCCACCCTCCCCACGAAGAAAGAATGAGTGATGATTGCCAAAGACATATTCCTTATGGAAAGACTTTCAGCGGCACTACATGGTTCAAGCACCCAAATAGAGATAGACTGGCTACTATTTCAAGAGGTGTTTGGCAATACATAGGCCACGTCCTGAAACCCTCAAGCATCCTTGGCCTGGCCCAAAAACAAGCCCCACCATGGATAGAATGGCCCTGGAACTTGGAAAACCGGTTGACCACTGGCGGAGAAAACCCGGATTGACGCTGCCCTATACTGCATCATTTCTATAAGCAGACTGCAGTGCTCGAGATACTGTGTGGGGTGGGTGGGAGGTGGTGGGGGGGAACAAACGCAGGGAATAATGGCCGATAGTTTGATTTGTTGAGGGCGATTGCCCAAATCTTGTAATTCGTGTACCTATGCTGTTGTTTTAAAAAAATCCATAAAAAATGAAATTAAAAAAAACATATATTTGCCTTCACTTCAGTACACCCATTGGTTTGTCCCCGCCCGTAGAAACTTGGCTTGACTCAGAGATCACATGTCTTGTTTTTCCTAGAGCAGTGTGGACAGTTACACCCAAATCAGCATATTCTATTCATCCCAAAGAGTCTATTGTCTGGTGTTCCTGCTAGCAGAGCACCAGTCCGGGGTGCCACTCTCCATCTGATTAGCAGGGTCATGCAATTTCCTGCCTTGTTGCTGAGAAGACTAGGTGTGACGAGTTCTCATAGACAAGCAAGTCTTTTGAAGTCTCAGCTAACTCAGGTTACTGTTTAGCTTCTGAAATACAGGTCTCCTGTCAGAATTTAGATTGCCAGCACCGGTCGGTGGCGAACACCGGTACTGCACCCATTTTGACAACTGTCTTAAATTAAACGTCTTTAAAAAAAGGGATTTAGCTTGGTAGCATAGGATTCTCGCTGATGTTGTACTGACGTGGATTCTGCAGTAAATGATGTGGATCACCCAACAAGAAGTTGTATCCTTTTGGTGGTTTAGTGAGCCATGATTTTAGCAATTTTGATGATCAAGAAAATGAATTCCCAACAGCTCTGGGTTGCTTTTGGCAATCAGTATTGCTATTCCCAAATGGTTTCAGGCTACTGCGTGTGTAGCCCAATGGTGGTTGTAGGCAGTGACCTCCTGTGCTCACTAATATAGGCAAAAGTGGGTGGCAGCCTATTTTTCAGATTTTTACTGTGCATTTCTGGATGATTTCTGGCGAGCGGCATGCTTTCCGGTGGCCACTCTAATGTTTCTGCTGCCAGCGATGTTGTAGGGCTTGGATGCGTGAGTGAAAACATCCAACAGTGAACTTGAATTCAGTCAAGATCTGGATGAATTCCAGAGTCATTCAGAATACCTTACGGATGGCAAAAAATCATCTGAATGCACTGGGCTTTGAAATCACGACTGACTCAGTGGCAATGAATGGCCCTAGCAGCTCCTCTCAAGTCCAGATAAGTGAAACAAGAGATTATACCTCTCTACCTCAACAAAAGGCATTAGTGTGCAATCAAATGAAATGTTCTTGTAAATGTACACTAACCTCAAATTAAATAGTGCAAGGGACAACTGCTTTGAATATATTACTCATTAGTTGGAACACAAGATAATTTAAACATTTATTGAACAACAATGAAAATGCCTTAACTAAATATAGCATTCTTATGTTCCAAGAGACTTGGTTGATGTCTGTTCCTCTGTGGGACAACTATGATATCTTTTTGAATCCAGCGTCTAAAGCAAATTGTGGTAGGCCTACCTCAGGTCTCCTCATAGCTATTAAAGTAGATCAAGGTATCATTGCCGAGGAGTGGGCATCACCAAATAAGTATATGCAATTAATTAAAGTCAAGATATATGATATCACCTATGCATTGATAAATGTCTATTGGAACCCGGTGGGAATATCTGATGACTGCTTTCTAAAAGACCTGGGTGACTTAATAAAATGGACTATAATGGATACAACAGTTTTGCAGGTACTCATTGCTGGAGATTTGAATATTGATTGTCTCTCTGAGAAGTTGACAACTAAAAACACTAGATTGGCAAAATTGCATTGCTTTGTGTCATATCATGATTTACACAGGCTCAACTGAGCATTTCAAGCGGATATTCCCCCCATCCAACATGGCGAAGGGTATTATGTGCCTCTACCGTAGATTACATCTATGTTAATATGGAGTTATTTCAATGCATCTCACACTTTTGCATAATTGAAACCACCACTAGTGATCATGATCAATTGGTAGCACAATGGTCAACTTGGAAAGCAAATGTAACTGCTCAAATTATGCGTCAACAAGCGGCACGTACTCTTAGTGCAGGTCGAAATAAACTATGATGGTCAGAGAAATCATTAACCAATTTTATCAAATACTTGGTTGCTCAGACGAACAAAATGAGGGTAGGAGATTTACCTTATGAAACTGTATACTCCAATATGTTACAACATTTCCAAAATGTCTCCTCCAAGGGCACTCACATTAAATCGTCCCAGCCAAGGTTGCATGTCTTTAATCAGGAGGTAAAAACAAGAAAAGCAGTTTTTCGACTGCAAAAGTGTGAAGCCCTAAAACAACTAGTAGCCAACCTGCTAGCTAACATCAGAACCAAATATAAGAATTGGTTAAAAGCCAAGCGGGCTGAATTATACCAAAGGGACAGGGCTTCAATGCTGTGTGCCTTGCAAACCAAAAACATTGCCAAAAGCTGGGTAATTTTGAATCAGGTGGTACATGGCTCTGAGGCCATTGTCCAAGCTAACAGTGTTACGGAGCAAATCTGGATCAAACATTTTTCGGATCTATATGCTCTACCCCGAAACTCACCAATTTGGAGTCTTTAGAAGCGCCTAAACATTTTTTCCTTAATTTTGATCTTGATGACATCCGCTTTTATATAACTAAGGCCAGCCAGTTGGGAGTGTGTGGTCCAGATGGCCTCTCCAATCGAATCTTAAAAAGACACCCCGAACTGTGGGCGAACATATTGTTTAACATATTTTCTTTAATTAACAAATCTCAATCTTTGCCTGTGACATGGAAGCACTCCATCCTCGTTTCAATCTACAAAAAAGGTGATCGGACGTCACCAAGCAGCTACAGACCCATAGCACATTTGGACGCCCCCGGGAACATTTTCTCGAGGATTGTACTGAAAGAATTTAATGAGTGGACTCTCAAAGAACATCTCAGAGATCCATTCCAATCAGGGTTTGTGGCTGGCCTTGGAACCATTCCAATCCTGATCACGTTAAACATGCTAAGATCAAAATATGCAACAACTCGGAATCAATCGCTATATTTAGCATTTATTGATTTCAGAGTCTATTGATCGTTCTTTACTGTATAACAAGTTATTGCGTTACAATTGTCCTGCTTCACTACTTGCATTAATTATGCTATTCCATACAAACACATCAATGCAAGTTAGACTGATCCCAGCAGGGATCTTATCCTCCTCCTTTCACACACATCGTGGACTCAAACAGGGATGTATCTTGGCGTCCTCAATTTTTAATGCGTTCCTGTTCGATATAGGTATATCTCTGTCGAAAAGTGTCATGCGATCCTTCCAAATTAGGTGTCCAAGAAATCTGTTATCTGCTATATGCAGATGATCTTGTACTCTTCTTACAGACGCCGGTGGGTTTGCAAAAACTGTTGAACAAACTAGCCCTATATGTGACTGCAAACAATCTGATGATTAATACCCAAAAGAAAAACGTAAATCATGGTGTGTAAAGCGAATGCTAAAAATTAAACCCTATAACTGGAAATTGCAAAATGCTGAATTCAACAATACAAATATATAGGAATCACAATAACAGATACCATGACCAACGCGGTTTTTGAGCGTGAGACAATTCGTAAATTACAGACTCTTATCTCTCAAGGCAAAATACTCAGAGATAAATATGGTAAATTGTCTTTACAGCATATTATGCAATTTTATCAACAAAAAGATATTCCCATATTGACGTATGGTATTGAGAGTTTTAGGCCAAACGAGCGTAAATGGTGGGATCAACATGAAGCGAGATTTTGGAAGCAATTGCTCCATCTACCGAAATCCACTCCATTACCACTTATTTGATTTGAACTAATATTATTATCAATACAATCACAAATCAAGTGGAAAATGTGTGCTTTACTAAGAAAGTCTGCCATGGGATTATCCACATGTAATATCTTCGGTGTCATGGCTCAACATCTATTTGCACGCGAACATGAGTTTGCTAAATTTTGGTGTAAATATACTTTAGATGCCTTGGCTGATGCATCATTGCCTTTGAACTCTTGCTACAAAATCCAGCGCGATCTAAAGCATAAATGTATCAACATGATTGGATTGAAAATCGAAATGGATGTTTGCGCTACCAAGACTTTAAGGTGCAGTTGTTTGGACATAAGCAATATCGTGTAATGGCCGATTATCTGGTTAAATCTCCCTCTCCATAAATATGTGATCAGTACTTACATTTCAGATTGAATTTATGGCCGACAAGGCAGGTGATGGCCAGAAGAAGGATTATTCCTCAAGAATTAAACTATTGTCGTTTTTGTTTAAACAGATCTCAAACTGAGACATTAGAACATTGCATAATTGCAAGTTCCATCTTGAATAGAAAATGGAAAATCTTCTTTATGAAAAAAAAATGTGTTAAACATCATACAATAGAACTGTGTGAAATATGGCAATGTATCTTTAGTAGCCCTAAACTGGCGGTTAGAGTGGCAATAGTACAATTTTTAGATGCAATTGTTCCTAAAAGTGCAAAAGATGAATAACAAGAAAGTAGTTCGAGAGCACATTGTAAAAGAACCCTATTTGTTTTATAAGGAATTTTATTTGTTGTATACATGAATAGTTTTATTTTCCCGTTATTCGCTCTTTTGTTTTTATGATTATAAAATGTAGTTTTTTTTTTTTTGGTTAGATGTAATCATTTGACTTAATGTTGAAAGTATGATGTGTGAAATTGAGATACATATTTGAAAGGATGATTTTATCAACCGACCAAATAAAATATTTTTTAAAAATCTCACTTTTGATGTACACCATTCCTTGCGTTTATATACCATATTACGCGTTTTGCATCAAGCTTGATAACAAAACTCCATAGCTGTCTCGATTAATTAAAACAAAAAATCAGAACACTTGAAGACAGTGACATCTTGCTTTTTGATGTTGTTTGGTAACATTGATGTTTAATCGCTTTTGTGTTTTTGCCCAAGATATGAAACGGATATCCACTGACTGTTGTAGGTAGTATCAAAACACTTATGCTAGCAAGTCTGATGCAAGCTACAAAACCTTAACAATTTGCTCCAAACCCAGCTTTTACAAATGTAGTACTAGCTCTCACGCTGCCAGTGCACCTGTTATGGTGTAACAAGGCAGATGGCTATTATGTGACGCCTAATTGCGTTATAAAAGCACCAGCCAAATAGAAACTGGGAAAGGTTTTATTTTTTTTATTTTTTTTTAAATGGGTGCCATGTCCCTTCTTTGATCAAAAATGTCAACTTGTCAGAATGTGCAATTGGCTAAAAAGATTTCAGCCTTCATGGCAGAGATCATAATTGCACCATAGAATGTGACATTTGATTAAAGGTGTCACCTAGAGCCATCGCTGGGAGTAAAATGGAGCTAAGATCAATTTTGGGAAGTGCTGTCATACAAATGCTCCGTTCACTACCTGAAGACTGCTGCTTGGCCCGCGCGTTTTAATGGTTTCCCAACAGTCGGGAAAGCACTTGAAATTGACAACTTTGAAAGCGATTTCCTGCTCCATCTCTTCTGGGGGAAAAGTGCTGTACCTCGGAGAATGCTGGCCTTTACAAGATCTCTCTAAAATATAATCATCTTTTCAAGGGCATTACGCTATTTTTTTTATAATTCAGAAAGCTAAGTTCGGAATGTTGCTGTTCCATAGTATGACACAAATGGCAGGGCGCTCTTTCGACTATTTGGTTGGATCAAAATGCGAAGATCAGTGGATGGGAAGCTATCTGTTCTGCTGCTGACCCTGCGCACACTGTATATCTGCATGTTGTTCATAGGTCGTCGAGGAGCAGCCGTGTACCCAAGAAAACAAGCGACTAGTATGTTAATTGTTGAATATTCTACAGAATGCATTTATTTTGACATCAGAGAAAACATGCCCCATCACATAAGCATCATATTATCGAGCAATACAACCGTTCATGAACATGTTAGTACTTAATTGCTGCTGGGTGATAGAGCCCGCTACCAACAGGCTCAATGAGAAATTACTCAAAAACAATGTTGATTCATTTACCATGTGGGGTGCTGTTTATCCCGTGAGCCTTTCTCTGCCTCTCCCCCTGAAATCCACTGGGGACGATCCTGAGCTCCCGTTCATTTCCATTTCAAGCTGTGACCCATCCCATGTTTGCACCAGGCCGGTGTAGCATTGTACGTGCTGACTGGGTCAGGTGACACGACCACGCAGGGAGGAGGTCAGGTGAACCACCTGGCCAAAGATTCCCTCCATCCCGTCCCCAATCCCTAGCAGGGTGGGACATTTTCACAAAATCTGATCACAGTGAATTCTCTACAAGGATTAGTAGTGGCTAAACCGCCTACTCAGTCCTTACACGTATACAAACCAACAGAGATCCAAATCACAAAGGCAAAACAGGCACAGTTTAGAGATGTAACTCCTTTGATCTTTTGTGGTAAAGTGGGCCGAACAGCAAAGTACAACAGTCCAAAATTAAAAGGAATGTCCAACCAAGGTTCTTTAAACATATGTATATAAACATTCATTAAAAACACCATATGCACTAACAACAAAATTAAAAAACACTACAAGAACCCACCCTTGTGGGTGGAAATAACACATAATATGCAAAGATAGAAAGATGTAGCACTCTGAGTAATGAAGCTAATTGGAACGGCAATCCACAATTAATGTAAAAGGATCGGTTTTGCATTCCAAAGGGGATAAAAGGTGACCTAACCAGTCGCTAGGGCCCAAAGTTGGACCAGGAAGGCAGTTATGGGTTGATCGTACCTTCTCATATTCTTGGCGGTTCGACTGCAACACACCAGGTTTTGAGCCTTATGTGCGAACGGATCAAATGAAGATCGGGTGAGGTGAGTCGTGTTGGTCCAAGTGGCGAGTGGGTGTTGGGTCAGTTTGAATGCAATGGCTGAGAGCAGTTCAAAGGTGGCACTCAAGCGAAGAAGTTAGTAATTCTCACCAGGATTGGTTCAGAGTCGAGACAGTTCAAGACATTTTGTAAATCCTGTTTAGGGTTGGCGAGTGACACTCCAGTGGTTTGAATCGAGGTTCGGTGGTGGTTCAAAGTCGTGGTTATTATGCTTTGGTGTACCATTCAATGAGGTGGGGATTCATGTTTAAGCCGGTCCAATGCATTCAGTAATTGATTGTTAGGGTTGGTGAGTGACACTACAGTGGCTTGAGTCAGGATCCAGCAATGAGCAGTTGATTCAAGATGAGCAGGTAACAGGATTTGCAAGGTATGATGCAGCGTCAATCTGGTTTGTAGCTGGAAGCACACTCATTCAGAAAATGTGGTTGAGTGACAAAGGCAGCACCGGGGGAGGTTGTTTATGTGCTTCAAATGTAATGAACCTAGTTCAAGGGTAGTTAGATGGGTTTGAGACAATGAAAAACCGGGGTCCTGGTTGTCTTGTCTCTCAGGGTGCTGTGAAACACAATCCAGGGGCTCAGGGAACAACATAAATACTTGTTATCATTCTCCCAATCATGGGGAAGGCTGGTAAACACCTGCAAGGGTCTTTCACCTTCACTGAGGTTCTGGGTACCTGAGTACCTGTTAGGGAAGCAGATCTTGTTCCAGCAGCAGGGCACCCACAATGTTTCTTGGGAGTGATTACAAAGCATACCGTGCCTCTGCCTTGGACACTCCATCTTCACCTTGTTGGGAGAGTGCTTTCGAAAGGTCAACTCTCCCAAAAGTGGTCCAAAGTAATTAATCCTTAAGTTTTTAAAGTCCAAACATGAATCATAAACCGTCTCCGTGATACCCTAGGCATCACGGACAGGGCATTGGCGTGGCTTACCTCTTTCCTCTCTAACAGACCCTCCCAAGTGCAAATGGGCCCTTTTCTCTCCCCCACCTCACTCTGTACCTGTGGCATCCCTTAGGGATCTATCCTACCGCCATGGCTCTTCAACATCTACCTGGCCCCTGTGGCCCACCTGATCTCCTCCTACTCCCCTCATGTCCATGGTTACGCAGATGACACACAGCTCTCTTTTCAGATGCCTTCCTCTACCTCCTCCTCCTCCTCTTCCTGCCTTATACCTAACTGCTCTTCAGGCATGGTGCTCTGCTAAGGATCTCTTCCTCAATGCCAGCAAGAGAGAGATCCTTCTCCTTGGGATGCCTGCTCCTACTTCCCCCTCACTCTCTCGCCAGACTCCTTGGGTCCCTTCCCATCACCCACTTGTAAGACAAAAAAACTTGGGATCATATATGACTCCTCCCTCTCCTTCTCTCCACACTTCACGGTCCTTGCCAAGAAGTCCAATTTTCAGCTTCATCTCCTCTGGGGCATTCTACTTATCCTCACCTTCCCCCAGAACCTCAATGTCTCCAGAGCCCTGGTTCTCTCTAGGCTTAACTACTGCAATAGCCTCTTCCTCTTTCCTCCCTTTGCTCACTTCCAACTAATCCAGAATAGGACTGCAAGAGTTATCCTTGGCCTCAAGCCCAGGGACCGCATCTCTCCAGCCATAAAATCTCGCCACTGGCTCCTGGTGCCTACAAGGATTAAATTCAAAACTGAGTGCATCATCCACAAGGCTGTCTGGGGCCTGGGTCCTCTCTACATCCAGCTTTCTCTCCCAAAATACCTCACAGCCAGATTCCTTGAGTCTTCTTGCTCCAACTCTCTCTTTGGGAGGAAGATCCTTTCCTCAGCTGGTGCCTCCCTCTGGAACAGCCCTCCCCTTCAGACTGGAGCCGGATATTCTTAACTTCCGGAAACTTTTCAAGACCTTCCTTTTCTCCCCTTCCTTTCCTCTCCCGTGCTAAACTCTCCACCTGCTGCTGTGACTGGGGCCTGGACCCTTCAGACCACCCCCACCAGTCCCTCCCAGCATTGTCCCAGGAGGATAGCTCAGTGGCAATGTGCTTGCCTTGGAAGCAAGATGACACAAAGCAACACAGGTTTGATCCCCGGGTCCGTGCTTAGAAACCTCTGGGTATTAAGCGTGTTATAAATAACTAATGATATCATAATCATATCCTCTGCCAGCACCTGCACTCAGGCTCCCTTTCCCAGACTATCCCAACTTAGTCCTCCCTGTCCACTGCCTCTTCTTCCCCTCACCCCTATTTCCCCACCGGTTGCCGCTTTGGCCTGACCAGCACTTGCCTGCCCCCCACCTGTGGGGGATCCCAATTCCTTCACTTCTCCCACTACCCCCACCCCCTGCACTTATCACCTTGTCATGCACTTGCACAGTAGGATTGTCACAAGCCCAATATAACTGTTTCTTTGCTGTTGTATTCTTATGATTGCCCATCCCGCACCATCTTGTCGTATGGTGCCTGGAAACACCTTTGTATAGGCGCCTTAAAAATGTCCAATAAAATATAATAAAAATAAAGTAGGATGGGCGAACCCTTCTTTTAATAGCAAAGATCCACAGGTGATTGTGCAAAAGCATGCCTGCTTAAAGGGGTCTAATTCCTGTCCTTGAGACATGTGGTCATTGCCTACGGACATCATACTCAAAGTGCTTTGTGCTAAAGGAAGTGGAGGTGGAAGGAAAGAAAGATAGAACCTTTCCCCATTTGTGCTGAGCTTGCTTTGACTACACTAACCCACCCCTTCTCAGACCCATAGCATCAAAGGCCCTTTGACATGCAACACCCTGGTGTGAACCTAGTTTGCCTAGAATGTGTCCTTTGATATTGTTTTCCCAGGACAACCCCTGCTGGAAAGCTCGCTCCCTGTTGAGAGGTTTTACCCAATCTCACAAAGGATCAAAGGAGAGGCACAGCCATTCAGTCTTTTGCCATGTTAGTGGCAGGACCAGGCTGTCGGACCAGAATACACACAATCCTTCCACAATTGGCATGGGCTTGCAGTGCCGAAACATGACATGTAGGATATAAATCAGATGTGGTTTCTTATAGTTATGTAAAGTACTATCCACCATACAATAAACTCTGCTATGGCTTAATGTTGAAAGATTAAACTTCCATCAGAATAGTAGTTACCTATAACTAGGTAGTTTTGCAACAGAGTTGCAGAATTTAAATTGAGAGTGTACTGAAGTCAAAATTATCAAAATGGCACCTATGACCTCTGAACATGCTCTGTGCCACTGGAGAGCAGGCAATACAAATCAGGAGACTGATGCATTAGGGCACCTACAACTATGCTTTTGCCATAGAGCTTATGGGGGGTGGGGGGTTCTGGTTAGCAGATCACCCTCTCTGAGATGGAATTATCGGCATCATCTTTATCAATTAATACAAAGTAGAAAAACAAGGCTTCCTAAGCCTTACCAGATTGCAATTCCTCACACCCTACTGCAAGACAAATATATAATTTGAGTACTCATACTACCATCACCCTCACTAACCAATGGGTACATTTCACCAAGGCTGAATTTGTGACTGGGATGGTGGGGTTAAAAAAAATCACCACTGACCCATCTCAGCACTGTAGGACCATTAAAGTGGGAACGATTGCCTTATAAATGTTCCTTCAATCTAAGCCAATTTGCCACTACCAAGTCCCCCTAATGACACTTTAATGGATCATCTTGACATTTTCCAATCAGGAGTTAGTTATTTTATCCTCATGCCACAGAGCCTTCATGTTAATGCTTTGCAAACTGATCCATGAAATCGTACTGCACCAAAGCAATGCCAATTCTTTGTTAAGCCACTTGTTATCAAATTAAGATGATCCAGGAGTAGTACACCCAAGTGTGTTTTGCCATTTCCCCCCAGTGTAACCTTGCTCCAGTATGTACGGGCAGGGAGGATAGCTCAGGGGCAACAGGTTTGTCTTGGAAGCAAGACAACACAGGGCATCATGGGTTCGAATAGCAGTCCCGCTCTCAGAGTCTGGTCTCCAGTATGAGGCATGATATAAAAGCTCAATTTCTTTTCTTTTAAGGTCACCATAGGTGAGAGTAAATCAAAGCCAAACAGCCCTACTTACCCTATTTCTCTTTTTGACCACCCTCCCATCTACATCATTAGCAGGATCCACAGCTCTCCCATAAATTCAAAAGGGGGACCAGAAAACATCTGGCATAGATCGGTAACCCATAAATGATATAGAGATGCAACATAGTTTCAAAAGCTATGGATAAAGGAGCCCTCACTATTAAGCAATCACCTTCCTAATGCCTTATCCAGCACGAAGTCCAAATAATTATGAGGGAGCAACCTGAGCCACACTCAACTCTCTCAGGTGGGCTCAATTGTTGTACCTTACATCTATCCCTTTTCAATGTTACCTGCCAAGTGTAGGGAAGGCATAGTATCACAAGTATTGGCCCTGACACAATGATACAATTTATAAAAACCTTTATTGATAATTTTGGTGTTGGAGAAACTCCTATTCTGACCTATAACTAAGATGGGAGTAGTCTCAACCATCAAACGATAAACAAAACAGTCCTAGTGGAGTCTGTCAAATCGAAAATGGCCTATACTAACAAAAATCTAATCCCTGCCCTATCTCTTGTACAAAATGTGTAAAAATGAGAAAAGGTATGCAAAAGGAAAAGTCAGTGTTCAAATGATTATATGGCTGAACCAGCTCTCCTCCCCATGTTAGGCCTCACAAGGTAAGGTAATCCTTGTAGGCAGGATGACACACTCTGGCTCAACTTCCAACACAGTACACAGTTCATGACCATGGAAAGAGGCTCACCTGGCATTCTACGTTTAAAGTTCCTTTCTCTGGCTTTCAAAATAATGTTTCAACCAAAACGTTCACAAAGGTTCCCCTCTGCCAGGCTCAGACCTTTCACCACACTGTTTTTGTAGGTCCCCCTCTGCTGGGCTCAGACCTCTCATGATACATTTCACACAAAGTAGCAAGGGTGCTCCCTTTCTCAAGCTAAATATATATTGGGTCTCCCTCAATTGGGCTTGGACCACTTTTGGCTGTCAAAGTCTTTAGAATGTGTGTGGCTTTCTATGTAGACCACCGCAGGACCACATTGATTCAATATTCACTATTTACTTTCACTCTTGCTGTTTGTTCACCCTTTTGCTTCAAACAATGCACCTTTCATAGAAACCTTTGAATGGACTACTTCCTTTCTTTTTTTTTTTTTTTTTTTTTTTTATTGTTTTATCAAAATATGATTTTACAATTTTACACTTTTTGTAGTTGACTACAAAGGATGATCAGAGAGAGACATGTCTTTGTTTTCTGTTTTGCAGACTTATGGTTTGCTATTCATTGTTCGCATTTAGTAACTTTGCATCGATGTGTTCTAGCATTTTTGCAGTTGCTATTTGCCACGTTGTTTTGTCTCCCCCAATGAGTCTGCACCACCACAGTTGCTCTTCTGGCAGTGCGCTGAAACCTGATATCATTGGCAGATAGCACTGTCTGAGTGCTGCGGTCGCTGTGCATGTCATGAGTAAGTGTCTTATTGTCTCTGTTGGGGGTTGTGTGTCGTTGGAGCAGAATCTGCAGATGTTTGACTGTGTTTGTCCTCGTATGTGTCTTATTTCGTTTGTTTTGAATAGGTTGAGCCTAGCGCGTAGGATTAAGATCTGAGCTTGCCTGTTTGGAAATTGCTTTATATAGTTTTGTAGTTCATTTCTTTTTGCAGTGAAACTTGGTAGGTGAGCGATGAGTTTTAACATCGAGGTGTCATCGATCGTTTTGGCCCAGTCCAAGTCTTTTATCTTCTTCAGCACTTTGCATGGATTTGTGATAAGTTCATCTTCATCTGAGTTGATTGTCTCTAATACTTTTTGATTCTGCCTTTGCCAGTTGGTTATCATGTTGCACGTGTTGTCATTCATTTCTTGTTTAATGATGCTGAAGATTTTGTTTTTGCTGTCCATTCTGCATTTGCGGTATAGCATGACTCCATTACAGGTAGCGGCGCATTCTAGGGATTGTAAACTAAGTTCGCGTCGTATTGCTGTCCCTGGAGTCGAATTCGGTAGATTGAGAACTTTGCGCCAAAGATGAGCTTCTAGTTTACACCAGACTTTCTGTGGAATCATTGGCATGGCTTCACTGCCGTATATGATGGTTGGTACGACTTTCATCTTGTAAAAGTTTATTATTGGTTTCAGGGAGAATTTTCCAAATTTGCTGTTGATTTTTTTTGCTTGCGCTGTTAGTTTGTTCATTTTTGTGTGTAATTCCTGCTGCATTGTGGTCTCATGGTGAGAACTGTCCATGTGGACTCCTAGGTATTTATAGTTTGAGACCACTTCGATTTTGGTTTTACCCAAATGCCATTGAAAGTTTTCCTTTCTTGGATGGGATTGGAAAATCATGATTTTTGTTTTATTAATATTGATTTCCAGGTGATTGCTATTGGCGTAGATTAGAAGGGCATCAAGTTTACGCTGCAGGCCAATTTGGGTTTGGTCAAAAATCGTTAGGTCATCAGCGTAGAGTAGATGTCCAATTTGTGTTTTACCTAATGTTGGTGGGAAGACTCGTGTTGGACTTTTCATATTTTGAATGTCACCTATATAGGTGATAAAGAGTGCTGATGCTAATGGGCAACCTTGTTTGACTCCTCGCGTGGTGTTTATTTCGGATGATAGGTCACCTTCACGGCTGAGTCTGACTCTTATGGATGTTTCCTGGTGCAGAGCTTGGATTGGCTCTAACAGAGCGTGGGGACATTTCCATGCTTCAAGTTTGTTCCACAGGAGAGATCTTTCAACTCTGTCAAACGCTTGTGAAAAGTCAATATAAGCAGCAAATAGACGGTGCTTCTTTTCTAGGGTTTTTGCTTTTAATATACTGCACACTAGTATGTTGCATGTTGTACCTGTGTGTTTCTTGAACCCCGTTTGCATTTCGTCATTACATTCTGCAGAGGCCGCCCATCTTTGGAATCTCGTCAAGAGTAGTGAGGCGTATACTTTCCCCATGACATCTAGTAGAGCGATAGGTCGGAAGTTTGTTGGATCCGTGAGACTACCTTTTTTGTAGATTGGTACCACAATTGCTTTGGAACAGGATTGTGGTAGTGATCTCCTTTCGTTGCATCGCTTAAAGATGACGCTTAGCAAGGTGGCCCATTCCTCTGGATGGTTTTTTAGTTCTGCATTACTGATGCCATCTGGGCCTGGCGCACGAGAGTTTTTCAATTTGTTGATGATATCGATGAAGTCTTCTTTTTTGTCTAAGTTCAACCATTGTTCACCTGTTGGTTGTTGTGCCTGTGGTTTTGCGTTTAGATCGGATTTGAAGACTTTGCTGAAATGACTTTCCCATGTGTATTGACTGATATTATTTAGAATTTGATTATCCTGGGATTGTTCAACGTTGTGTATTAAGGACCAGAAGTTCCTGCTATTGTTGTTGATGAGCGCTTTTGTTATTTGTTCGGCGTCCTCTTGGTACAAATTGTGTCTATATGATCTTACCCAGGCTTTGTATTTTGTTTTGATATTTTCCATCTCTGATATGACATTTGTGGGCGTTTGCTTGGAGGCTGTTCGAAGGAGTCTTCTGTATTCGCGTCTTTTATCAATTAGAACTTTGTTGTATACGTGTCTTGGATTTTTGTTTGTTGCATTTCTTTTTCTTTTTGTTGTTTGTATGTACGGCAGCAGTAGGGGTTGGTAGTCGATACTGAGGCATGTCGCTGATGTGGTAATGGCCTTGTATTTTGCTGTGATTTTGAGAATTTCAGCACTGCTTAATTTAATTCTGGTGCCTTTCGCGTTTGCCTCAATTTGTATGTTCATTTGACAGTTTTTGTTTGTTTTGAGGTTCCATGCAGTTTCTAGCAAGTTGTGGTCACTTGTTGGAGTGTGCCGTACTTTGAAAAATTGTAGGCGTTGCAACATGGATTTAGATACATAGATATAATCGATCGTGGAGGCTGAGGATGCTCTCTGCCAGGTTGCTATTCTATCTATTTCTAAGAACACTTCATCCAAGTTGTGTAGCTCATTCGAATCGGTGAACTTTCGCCAGATTGTGCCACGGTATACAGACGCCTTTTGTGATTCCGTTGCGTTCGTGTTAATTTTTTGGGTGACATTTAGATCTCCGCATATCAGGATGTTTTCTATGTCGTGCTCGGTTCTTATTGCGTCAATTGTTGTTTCACAAAGGTTTATGAATTTTTTTGTAGTGATTGCAGCTGGGTTCCAATAAAGGTTTATTATCGCCAGTTTTGAAAAATCTGTCTTATGATATGCGTTGCTTTGCCAGGCAATTTCTACTGCCAAGATTGATTGATTTGCAATCATCGTTTGTACAATGGAGGCTCCATAACCGTTTCGGCAGGCTATTAGTAGACCTGAAGTTGGACGTCCTTTGGATCCTCTTGCAGCAGGGGATAGAATGATTTGATAACCTTCTAGTGTAGGAGTTTGCTGCAACCAAGTTTCCTGTAGACAAATTATGTGGAATTCTCCAAGATTGGGGCCTCCCGGAGCAGTCAGATGTGCATGACCTCGTGTGTTCCATGAACATAACTTGATGTCGTTGTTGATTTCTGTTGGTTCGTTGCATGTGACTGCTTCCGCTGTCTTGAGTGGCTATTGTTTACGATGTAGGTTTAAAGCTCGTGGTAACCAGGCCCAGATTCCTGTTTTGTTGCTTGTGTTTGGACTTTGTTTGTGTTGAGCAGTGGGTGTTGAGCCGACTCTTTGCGTACAAGTTATTTTTGTGGTACCATCTATAGTTAATTTCTGTTGTTGCGTTGCCGTATTTTCTTTCTTCGTTGTTTTGTTGTGTACTGAGTCATTCTTGGTTTTGTAGTGCTCATTTTTGCTCTTATCATGATGTGATCTCTGATGTTTTTTTGATGTTTCGAATTCCATTATTACTTTGTGGTCTTTCTGAGGGTAATCCTCTGTGTCTTTTGTGACATGCTTCTCATGTTTCGTGGTTAAGGGTTTGCTTTCTGTGGCATCGGTCTCTCTGATCTTAATTGATTCAATGCGTTCTTCGTGTCTGTGAGTTGTGAGATCTTCCACGTGGTAACCAGAATTGTAGATATCTCTTTTGTTGTTTAGAATTTTTTTTAATGTTGTTAACGACGTTAAATGCAGTATTGTAGCTGCCCCATGTTGCGTGTGCCATGGTTCGACAATTTTCAAGTTGTCTGTGTGAAGTCTCTGCAAGCCTTTAACTTGACGTAATATTTTTAAGACCGTTCTCCGATTTAAAATGATCTCTTCTTTTATGCAACTTCGTTGGGTCAGTCTGATGAAATATCTTGAGACATTTTTCGTGGAATATAACTCGTCGTTTTCTTCAGTTTCTGTATTTCTTGTTTTTGAAGCATGAGATGCTCGTTTATTTGTCTCGTTCTGTTGTTTAGTTCTTGAGCTTGGATTGTATTTGGTGTTATTGTTAGATCTTCTTACTTCGTAATCTCGTTTCTTGGGTGTTTCTTCGTACACCTTTGACTTTCGTTTTTTGTCCACTTGAAGTTCTTGTGTTTTGTTTTGTACTTGTGAAGTGGTTATTGGCTCTCTGTCCATTTTCTTATTCTTTTTTGTCGACAGTTCTTCTGATTTGTTTCTGATGTGAGTTGTTTTATCGGTGTTCTTGCTTTTGTTGGTTTCTGTATGTTTGATTGTAGTATGTATTTGCTTGTGCTCTTTTTTGTTCTCACGGGATGCTGCATACTTTGTTAAACGATTTCGTTTTTGTTCTAAAGTTTCAAAGTCACATTCTTGCAGCATTTTCGCGTGATTTTCTTCTGTAGTTGTTGTAGTTTTTTGTTTCAGTGATTGTGTTTGTTCTGCCTTTTGATTGACTGTGGTTGGTGTTATTGGTGAATCACTGATTTCATCCGAGTATGTGCTCAGATTCGTTAGGGGATCTGTTAAATTCAGTTTATCCTTGAAATTCTGGTTTTTAATTTGTTTACTTTTGTTGTTTGTTGCGCTTTCTGAGTTACTGTTTTCCCCTGTTGTGGTGGGCGTTGAGCTACTCGTGTTCCGTTTTGATGCTGCGACTGGTGCTATTGTTTCAAAACTTGGGTTCGATTCTTTTTCTATGTTCTGATTATTGGCGGTGGCTTTTAAGACATCCTTGTTGGTGCAGGTTGAGATTGTTTTTGGACCGTTATTCGGTTTGTCTTTTCGGCCAGTTGTTTCAAAGATGCCAAATGAGGGTGTTACAAGTCTGGTCTCGCATTTGTCATTAGCGTTTGCTTGATTTAGTACCAACATTACCGATGGCGTTTGTTGTTTCATGGTCACATTATTTTTAATGTTTGTGATCTCGTTATTGTTTACTGAGTTTTGCTGTGTTTTTTCTTTATCAATTGCTTTTCTGTCAACTGTTAAGTCGATGATGGTCTCTGTTTGTGTTCCTACTTGATATGTGTTGATAGACTTGCTTGGTTGATTAGACAGTGTTTCATTTATCGTTTCTGTGCGGTTGATGATCGTGTCATTGCTACTTGACTCTATTGTACCTTTGTTGTTTGTGTGATTTCCCTTTGCTGTGATGTAACCTTCCAAGTATACTATTTTTGTCAGCAACATTGCTAGGATAACTTGTTGATCTTTTACTGCGTCATTCATGGTCTCATATAATTTGCAGAAGGGATTGAGTGCAATAGTTATGACAGACATAATTCCTTTTAGGTCCGTTTTTTTTGAGGATGCTTCTTGTACTGCGTTTGGCGTTTGTGGGCATGAGGTTCTGCCTGACTGATGTTCAAATTCGCTATGGCTTCTCCTAGGTGTTCGTGGATGATAAGAACCTCTTGCTTCCGTTTGTATTATTTTTTCTGTCGGAAAGATCCATTGAGGTCGATCTTTTATTTTATCCCCTTGCATGTCCAGTTCCGCTGTCTTTAAATGTTTATTTAGTTCTTTTGTTTCTGTCGCGTGATGACTGGTTGAGCGTGGGCTGAGACTTTGACTGGATGCAGCTCGTAATAGGGATACTTCTGACACAGAGGTCTGAGGTGGGTTTTCTTGTTCTTGTGTTTTTGCTATGACCGCAATGGCCTTTTGAGGCTCTTTAAGTTCGTTATTGCTTCGAGTCGGTTGTTCATCGCTTGTCGCGCTCTCTTGGTCTGTGTTAAACGATGTTGAGTACACACCTTCTGTGGTGTCTTGATAAGGTGCGTTTTTTCTATTAGGTGTGTCTTCGTCTATATTCATAGAGGGGCTGATTTTTGCCATTTGACCTGTTGCATTCTCGTTATTTGCGTTTGTTTTTTTATCGTCCTTGACAGTTGAGTCTGTTGATGTACTTCTTTGAACTGCGGTTTTGTCTGCTTGTGGCGATCCAGCTTCAGGTGTGAGGTCCATTCTTCGTTGTTTTGCGTGTGGTATATTTTCGCTTATGGCTGTTAACATTTCTGCATCAGAAATTTCCATGAAGTTTCGTGATTTCTTCAGTAGCTGGAGTTCAAAAAAGTCAGTCAGCATTCGCATAGTATTTGTTTTTTTTGATTTCGCGATGCTTGCGCTTTTGCTCATCCGCTCTTTCGTAGTGAGTGATGCGTTCTTAATTGATCGATTCACTTTGGATCTAGCATGCATATTTGATTTAGTATTCTTTTGATTGGTTAGTTTGTGCAAACTTGATTGCCCGAGTGTGGTTTCGCAACTGTCTCTGTTTCTTTTTTTCATGTTTCGCTCTGATGTTGGTGCGCTTTCTACGCCATTCGTTTCTGGTGGAGCGTGTTCCGTACCGTTTATACTTTCCTGGAGGTTTTCTTCGTTGTTTGCAGCGTGCACTAGGACTCTTACTTGTTGATGGGTCTTCGTTGATAATTGGTCATGAGTCTGTTTTTCAGATTTTTTCTCTTTCTGTCTATACGGTTCACAGCTCTCTATTTCGATTGCGGGTTGTGTGTTCTTCATGTGCGCACGATCTTCATCCTCTGACGGCAGATCAAAGGTGACTGTAGACAATCCAGAGTTGGTAGAGCTTGATTGCGGCGTTTCTTCGACGTCTTTATTTTGAGGGCGTTCGTCTGTTCCCTCACTTTGCTCCAGGCTATCTTCATGCATACACTCCGACCCCCCTCCGGGGGTTGGCGGTGTAGTTTGCTTGGGAGTGCCGAGTTGTGGGGATGCAGACTTTTTGCCGTCCTTGCCTTCTTTGCTCTCTTCGGTTTCCAAATGTTTGTGATTTTGGACGCTGGTTATTGTTTCCTCGTTCATCGTAATTTCAACGATTGTAATGGGGGTCTGCGCAGACTTGTGGTTTCTTTCTAGATTGACTGTCCGCGGGCCGGTGTGCTCGCAACTCGTTTGTATGAGGGATATTAACGATGCATCGGTGACTTCAGAGGGAGCGTCGTTCTTCTTTGTCGATCTATTTATCTCGTCTCTTTCAATGGCTGCACCGGTTCTGGGCCCTCCTGCTCCTTTCCTCGAGCTGCGAAGACGACGCCCGTCATCTTCTTCCATTTCTGGGATTAACAGATTTTATACGCTGGGAGCTTGGGTGCGTGTGATGAGTTAGCAAGCTTCAATGCTAGTGATTTTAAGTGGGATAGGTGTAGAAATTGAAGCTAGTGGGCTGGATGCAAGAAAAGAAAGCTTAAGAGCTTGGAAGGGCTTACCGTGTGAGCTTCTGGGACAGGGCTACCGCGGCCCTCCGCCTGACCACGCCAGACCACTTAGACACCACTTCGCACCGCGCGCGCTCCACGCCGCGGATGGTGTTTTGTAGTTGCTGCAGCTCCTCCTTCAAAATCGTGGCAATGGATGACAGACTCCGACCACGCCAGACCACTTAGACACCACTTCGCACCGCGCGCGCTCCGCGCCGCGGATGGTGTTTTGTAGTTGCTGCAGCTCCTCCTTCAAAATCGTGGCAATGGATGACAGACTCCGACCACGCCAGACCACTTAGACACCACTTCGCACCGCGCGCACTCCACGCCGCGGATGGTGTTTTGTAGTTGCTGCAGCTCCTCCTTCAAAATCGTGGCAATGGATGACAGACTCCGACCACGCCAGACCACTTAGACACCACTTCGCACCGCGCGCGCTCCGCGCCGCGGATGGTGTTTTGTAGTTGCTGCAGCTCCTCCTTCAAAATCGTGGCAATGGATGACAGACTCCGACCACGCCAGACCACTTAGACACCACTTCGCACCGCTACTACTACTTCCTTTCACCAGACCACTTTGTTACTTAGTATTGTTTATCTTGCAGCTGTGTTCACTTTATAGTTCATTCACAGGTCTGCCTTCCTTTGCATTTCAACCACAGGCGTGCAGCCTTCACTTGTGATAGGATGTTGCTACTTCATTCACTTTAACACACACTGGTCTCTCAGGTTGCTCGACCAACTCACTGGCTGTCTGAGCTTCTTTCTTGTTTGGCGTTTTCTGATTTTTGGGTCAAAGTTAGTACCACATTGTCGGGGGGAAATTCTGCCGGGGTCTGCTGGGCCGTCCGCGGACCCCCAGGCAGGGAGGCCCCAACTCCTCCCGCGTATCCCAAAAATGAGTATGAGGCACACGCAAGAAGCAAGGTGGTTCTGCTGTTTATTAAACAACGGCAGGGATGGGTCAAGGATCGTACGCGTCCGTCCTGACTCTCTCTCAAAATTCGTAGGGCTCGCAGGCCCTTTTTACCTCAGTATGACGCGCTACTTGCGTCACCTGGGAAAGTTAGCAAAAAACCTATCGTCACTCTGGATTGGTTCCTCGAGTGGTAGGGTTAGTATAGCATACGTATAGAGAGCGCTGTTAGTGATTGAGGGTCAGTCAGGTGGTATATTTGGGTTGCCCCTTTAATTAGATACATGAAAATTGTTACATGAAGACCCCTGAGGATTGGCTAATGTTAATGGCGTCAGTGATAAGTGCCCCATGTTCTGATTGGTCCACTCGCGAGCCCCCCCAGTCTGGGACCATCGCTGTTCCCAGCTCGCAGTGCACCTGTCATTTGCAACAATGTATAACTATGGGTATGTGCAGACAATGCGAAGATTTGTTCATATGCTGGAGGGCAGACTACTCCCACCGACGCAGATGTCCATTGAGTCGCTTCATTGTTGCTGCCTGTGTCTCAAAACGTGGGATCCAGGCGCCTCCTTCCTCCTGGGTCTGGCACCCTGTCAGGTTCGGCTTGGTCACGTGAGGAGAGACCGTGGTTGAGGCAGAATTCTGCACATTTAATATTGCATTTTCCACTGTGTGTCTGGCTTAGTTTGCAGGTGTGACCTTGGCTTCGGCTTGTGGCATGCGAGTTTGCAACATTGTGCCCTTGACTGTCTGTTCTCGCCGGGCTCATTCTGCAGGGTCATCAATTGTACTCTTGCTTGTTCAATGTTCATGGAGGCTCTTGCTTGCGGCCTACTTGGGCCTAGTGCATAGGTGGGGATGTTTGATGCACGGCGCTTTAGGTTATGGTGTCATATTGCCTTATCCCCAGTATCATGTCTTCGTTATATTTCTCATTGCAATGCATGGGTTAGGAGAAGCGTCAGCAAGCATTTTAGATGATCGTTGTGCGTCTTGCGTTTCTGCATTTTGAAAAACCTATGTGAAAAATAATAAAGATGCGCGTCAGTGGGTGTGTCCGTCACCTACGTCATAGCACTGAATATGTTCTTCGTGTGGATTGGTGTGGGAGTGTCCAGTGTGCATGTTTGCACGGGTGTGCTGACCGTTGGCTAGGTCATCATGGCATCTCTAACGATGTGTTTATTTACTGTTGAATGGTTCAGTCGAGTTCATCCATGCCGCAGGTGTCGGCTTGGGCAGGGCAGGCTGGTGGGCAGACTGGTGGGCACATCCGTATGTTCCTGTACCAGGGTATTTGGTCGTCTGGTAGATAGGCAAACTCCTCTCGTGGCGGGTGTCTGGGCCGCGATCCTCTAGGCCAGGGGCGTGAGGGGATTGGTGGGAGTCTTTTGTTCCATTCTCCCACTTCAACAGGCTTGACCTCACCTTCCCAACTCTGCCGTTCACCCTGGAGGGTCGGTGGCGTCCTTGTAACACAATGCAATCTTCACTTGTGGGATCTGGCCTTCTCCACGTGTCTTTCGCAGCCTGTCGGAGGCAACAACCTCCAATAGGGAAGCCTTGGGGTTTTCGGCCCACTACTCTCGCCCCTTGGTCTGCTGCTCTGCTCCAGTAGGTGTTCTTTTTGTTTTCATGTTCCGCCTTGCTCAGAGTATGTCTTTAGGTGTTGCCTTTTATTTGTGTGAGGAGAGCAAATTGGTATCCAGTGTATGCACTTTGGGAAAAGTGCCTGGCCTTGTCTGACATGATTAACAGGACAGGTCCAATATGATGTGAGAGAGTTAGTCTGGTTGCTCTCAGTCACCTTCTTCCTCGACCCAGTGTTTGTGTAAAAACGGGGGGTGGAGTTGGGACATTGGAAAATCATAAAAAATAGAATGGGGTAAATGTACAAAAAAGAGAGGAATACTGTGTCTCACCATCGGCTATCTCACCCCCACCCACCAAAGACCCCTCACCCAGGTGATCCTCCTGCACTGGTACAGCCCCAAGGTCTGGATCCAAAGGCAATGGCTGTGCCCTGGCCATCTGAGAGAGACATCCCTGGGAATTAGCGGGTGAAATACCCTCTGGTTTCTCACAAAAGCAATCCTACTAAATACCTAGCCATACCCACTATGCCCTGCTTCTCCACCTGGCTTATCTTTCCATGCTTTGTGGCTAGCTTCAGATCCACTACCTGTTGATGGCCCATGAAAGACTTTAGAATCAATATGAGAGCACTCACTAATTCAATCTCTGCCTTCTTGCCATCTTCAATGTTGGCACCAGTTCACCTATTATCAATGATGATAAGAGCTGAAGGAAAGGCCACGGGAAGCAATATGACCAGATATTATTAATTGCATATCCCTCTTTACGGCCATCACCCTGCCCACAACAGAGGACCTCCTTTCTTCATAACATTCCCTCCTCAGTCTCTCATAATCTTAATTTGATTTTTAAAACTGTTCAGTGTGATCAAGAAGCAATCGTAACCCCTCTCAGCCAGGGGTGGGAAGCCTACCAGAGAAAAACCCAGAGCCAGTCCTACCCCTGACATGGATGGTGGCTGTTGAGGGGACCCCGATCACTGTTCCTGCCTCCCTCCCTCGAGCCAGCATGCATGCATGCATGCAGTGCGCTGTTATCTCCAGCCTTGCCTCATTTTTCATTTTTCAGAAACATGGCAGTGTTTTCAGTTATTTGACTAGCGCCAGTATGTGTGTCTCAATTGAAAGAAAACATTCAAGAAGATGAGAGCTCTGATATGCCACCTCACTGCTGCAAAGATTGGCTTAAAGAGAGAGAGCCACTGAACAGAGAAGAAGCAGAAATGCTAACACTGAAGCACACCAGTGACACCAGTGTGACACCATGAAGAGAGCAGGAAGCTACATCTTTACACCCAGCCCAATGGACCTTGGAACTTCTGAACAGCACATGAAAGCATTCACAATAACACAAATGGCACCCTGGACCACAGGAGAGGAAAAGAAGAGAAGGACCCACCCTTACATGAGATACTTACCAGGATATCCCACGGAACAGGGTCCAATAACACAAACTTGGACACAGGCCTTCCCAGACCACCATTTTTGGTAAGTGGAGAGCCCACATGGAAAAAGTGGATGGGGCTCACCTCCTACTTATGATTTCCTGTATTGTACATGAGACCCTGGTGAGGAGTGTAGGATTAGATTGGTTAGGGAAAGCGACCCGATCCTAGCCAAGAAAGAGGCATAAAATCAGGAAGCAGAACACTAATGACTGGATAGTGTTGGACAAGTTAGGAAGTCCTTGAAGAAGTTGAGTGAAATAAAGCATTCAGCCTCTATGTCCTCACCACTCAAAGAATACAGTTGCAGAGAGTAGGGGCCACTTTTCTGTATTTACTAGGCTGGGGTTAGGGACACCTCGGTTAGCATAGGAGAGAAGGAGAGAGGGAGAGATGGAGAGGGAGAGAGAGAGAGAAGGAGAGAGTGAGTGAGAGAGGGAGAGAGAGAGAGGGGGGGAGAGAGAGAGAGAGAGAGAGAGAGAGAGAGAGAGATGATCTCCTCTAGGCCCCACAAATACTTAATAAAAACCCTTGAACTGCCTTTGAGACTGGGAGTGATTCTTGTGCCATCTTTGACAATATGTTAATCCACATTATTTCCTCTTAAACCAGTTATCAGCTGTGGCAACTAGCTTACCAGGAAACAGAGAAAAAATTATAACCTGTCACTCCCGAGTTGTACTCTTGCTAGGTTCTCTTATGTTGTTGAAGCCCCATTGGACCAGTTCATCCCGTCAACAAGCATGCCTCCGGCAGGTCAGTCAGCACATCTATCACCTCCCATCGCAAAACAATTAAAGAAAAAAACACAATTCTCAGCTTTGTCAGGCATTTTAATCCTACATTTATCCTTTTTATTGTATCATCTCCTGAATTTGTTTGCATTCCGATTATAGGGTATACAAAACCAAACAAATCAGAAAACGATGTTCCAAATAACACTGTCCCTGAAACAATCATGAGTGCACCACCCCCATATTTTCTCTCACAACATTTTCATTTGCTCTTTTTTTTGCTGCACCCCCTTTGCCTGTAATGATCACATCCTCGACCTTCTCTTCCTTGGCTCTCCAGCAAGGTGCTTTTCAAGGCACATTGTGACCACGCACCTCCATAGTCAGTATTTTCTGTGCAGTGCAAATAGAAATTGTGTTCATGCTCTGCTTTTTTAACCCTGCTGTACTACTTGAACGTGGATCTTTAGCTTATCTGAAAAGAATGTAGATATAGTAATGTACTTTGCTGCATATTTCACCCTCTCTTGGCAAGGGTTCCAAATAATGAGCACTGAGGCTGCTCCTGAAAGATTGAGCACCACCCACCTAGCCGGCTCTAGTGCGTGTACAAGCTCTTCTGGGCTATGAGCAGCCGAAAGTAAATTGCCCCGAACCCCAATTCCAATATATATTGTAACTGTCACTTAATGCAGACACTGCAGGCTTATAAAGTCTCACTATGAGCTTGAGATCACAAATATGTACATGGTGAAACACAAAATTTCCCTATTGTACTAACTTACTGGCATTTAATTTGGTGACTTGTGCTCTGTCATTAGCTGAGCCTGCCACATATTGCACACTCACTATCCAGGGAACACCTGCTCGCTGTGTTCCATCATCCCCTCCATATACACTCAAGCACTCCATCTCTCAGAGGCCCCTGCTTACTTTACTGGTCCTCATTCAAGATGAGAAAGCCACTCAATCTTTAACTAAAATGTTAACATTTAAAATCCTTGGCTGTCTTTTACCCTTTGGAAACACTGGCCCTCATTAGGACCCTGGCGTTAAGGGGTTAACGGCGCTGTAAAAGGTGTCGGCGCCGTTAAACCCTTAACGCCTGATTACGAGGTCCCTTTGCGGGACCCGACCTTAACTGCTGGTCTAGACCAGCCGTTAAGGTAGGGGCACGCAAAGGGACTCTCGAGGTAAATTGTGGTACTGTACTTACCGCTTTCCCCATTCCCATTATGCCCTATGGGGCAAAAATGCTAATGGGGAAGGACCATGGTGGCATGGGGAATTACCGCCCCGCCAACTTTGGAATGGGGTGGTAATTCCACATTCCGCCATGGCGGACACCGGCATCGACCATTGTGCTATTAGCACCATGGTTTTCCGCCGGAGCCCTAATGAGGGCCACTGTCCCCAAAACCTCTTGCTCTTACATTAATTCTCTTTGTAATCCTCAAAACATGTCCACCTCAAGTGGGAAGCCTACACTTCCTTTTGTAAAATGAGGCCATTGGCTCTGGGCATTTACATATACTACCATTACTGAAACATATGTGAATGGACTGATTGCTATTGCAATGTCTGCATCCTGCTACTTCCCTGTACAGTGAACCCTTTCTGCAAATGTCCCAAGCTATCCCAAAGACCAGCTACTGATGATTTGTTGGTGACAGAAAGGCTGAACAGACCTTTCTACGAATAGCTTCTGCAGGAACACCCTCAACGGGGGAGGCAGCAAATATACCTCTATTCACATTCGTTGATGGTCCCCTCAACGGAAACAACACAAACCCCTTTATCATCGTATCATTCGGCAATCACTAACAACTAGACCAAATACCAGAGCCATTTGAATAGTGCAGCATACAATCTATGATAACAGTTATCAAAATGTCCTTTTACTGAATTCATCAGCCTGGGTGGAATAAGAGTGCTTGGCCTGCTACCGTTTGAACCCACACCACCTTTCCTGTGGGTTTATTAACATTAGGTGTAGTCCCCTCATTCCCTCTCGGTGATCTCAACAGTCCAGCACACCACCTTTCTCTGTGCCTGAGTGAGCTGATACAGCATTGCCCTACTATCAACAGCCTTAGGTTTAACCATTGATCCCCACGTTGGCACTTTCCAGCTGCACTTTCATAATTCTACTGAGAAATCTCGTATAACACTTTTATCCTCTGGTTTAACTGTTCTCATCCCATTATTATTTTTTGACTGTCTTTGTCAGAAGATGAGTTCCATTAAACTCAAAATCAACTGTTCAATTGCTTAATTACAGCTTCATCCCAACCACAAGAGATGCGGTTTGTTACATACCCGTTCACTCTGACCACTATAATCAGGACATATATTGCGCCTGTATTAATTGAACAACCTGTAATGATCTGCAAACATGTCCTTGATATATTTATTAGGACTTGATGGCCCGTCCTTGCTAGTTCACAAGACAGAAAATCATGAACACCCACACATTTCAACAGGTAAAATGGTGCTCTTCCGCTCCACAAATCTTCACAATACACAGCTCATGGCCCTGTCCATCAACGTGTCTGTGTCTCTTCTATAAATAAGTGATGTTAGCATTTCCAGCACTCTATCTGGCGGCATTGCCACTGGATTCTGAGTGCTGGAATGCCGGTGTAAATCCCCATTCATGGAGTTCACTCCATAAGGGGATTAGCCATAATGAACGGTACCACCAATGACTGTGTCAGTAATGAGGGCTTTTTTTGTCGATTGGGCACCTAGCTTACCTCCAGTTGGAGGCAACCCAGGTGCCACACCGGCAAACCTGTAGTCGGGCAGTCCGGTAAAGTGTCGGCATCCATGATTACCGGCACTTTTTTAACACACCGCCTGACTTGCAATGAGGCACAATGTGTTTTCATCTATCTGTGTTTGCCTGTTTTTCGTGGGGTCCAAGTAAACCTCTAAATATTGGTTTTCTTTTTCTCCTTGTATTTCACCCTGGCACATGAGAATGACAGTGACACTAGGTACACAGCCATTATGAAGATACACTTTCTCTGCACTCTCTGTTCTAGCGATGGTGTGGCATTCATTTGCACTGCTACTCTGGCTCATTACTTTTTTAGGTTTCAGTTTATTTGGCCCAAAGACCACAACACCCTATTTACACAATCAATGAGGGGTGAGAGTCTCTTAAGGCAATTTGTTCCTAACATGAATGGGGTCTCTTCAATGCGTGTGACCAGCAACTCCTGTCTCATACTATGCTTCCTTTCCTTGATGTTAACATCAATGGCACCTTCCACTGGTATTTCTTATCCATTGAAAGTATACACAGACCATCAATCTGTCTAGATTTCAGCACGTCTTTTGGGGGTCTCCCTTCATTTATGCTGTTGAACAATGTTATGCAAAAGAAAAGTGTTAAAGAAATGAAATGTCACGATATTCAAGCTGTTTGCTTCTTTTCTTCACGTTTTCAGCACAGGACAAGATGGCACACTTCAGCTTAGCACAGTCTCCGGCTTCTCTAGCATGAGGGTACAGTTCAAAACTTCAACATCGTGGTCTTCTGTGCCAAAGTCTCTTTGCCATACAAAGTCGCTTTTTCAGAGGGCCTGAAGCAATACAACAAACATCAAAGTTCTTTTCTTCTTAGGATTTCACACATACACGTTCTGTGGTATTTTCTGTTCACCCTGGGTCCACCTCCGCTGGCCTCAGACCCACTTTAACATAAAACCTTCTTGGGTGATTTTCGCTTCACCCCAGGTCCGCCTTTGCCGTTCTCAGACCCACTTTTTCTTATGATTTCACAAGTTCAAATTCTCTGACGATTTCCTTTTTCGTTCCACCGGGCTCAGAGCCACTTTAACACAGCTTTCAATGTATCTACCTCTGCCATGCTCAGACCAACTTCATCAACTTTCCCATCAACATCGAAGAATTTCGTTTGTGCGCAGGATTTTGCTTAACCTGTTGCAGGACCACTTTGTTTCACAATTCCCTACAACTCTTTCAATTTTCCGCTAGATACCTTACAGAGACCTTCGATTGAGCACACACACAGTGCCAGACCACTCAAAGGTTTCATATCTTCGTTTCAAAGTTCAATCCCTCATCAGCAGTTCAACTTTACTTGCATATTTTATCACATATATTTCGAATTAAGTGTTTATGTAAAGGAAGTTGAGTGAGGAGTTTGCTTCGAGAGACATTGGGTTGGTGAGTTGTGGTTGCAGAAATGTCTTTATAAGTAAAAAGCAATCATGTATAAAAGCCATAGGGCACAGATGACCTTATAGTTTTAAAGAGAGAGGTTTAAAGCATGGGGTTAGTCAAATAGGAGGAGCTGTATGCCTTAACGGGTGCCAGAGAGGTGGCTATAGCTCACATCAAACAGCATCATTCATTGTGCATGTAAAGTAGGAATTTGTGAAAGGGTCTGAGCACACAAGAGGATGTGACGGTAACAAATACAGAGGACAGTAATGCAATTCGAAATGGCTGTTGTAATAAGAATAGTGGTGTGCTAGACATGTGGAGGAGAGTAATCTAGGCATTAAAATGGCAATATGTCTAGCATGTTGGGTGTTTGGCATATAATTTAAAATAGAGCGGACGGCAAGGATCAAGTGTGAAAACGATGGGAGGGAGTACCAACCGCTAGAATGTAGCATGCCATCTGACTATGTGAGAAAATCCACTTGTAATACCAAGGTAAATGTGACCAAGAAAAGAGGTGTGTAAACTATAGAAAAACACACAATAGGATAGAGGTGCTACCGATCAGAGGTGAACATGTACAAAAGCAAAAATTAAAGAAAGATAAAATATGGTCCAAAAAACTAATCATGGTTATAGCCATTCCTGATTGATCCAAGCCTTACACTATACTAGTGTACTGGAACAGCTTCAATAAAACTGCCCTCGGTGCAAAAAAGTGTTTCAGACACACTGTTTAATTTGTATTTTTGCCTGAGTTAAGCTTCCTTAGTATGAACCAACATTTGCATCTTTATTTGTATCAAACTCTTTGCGATGGAATCATTAAAAATAAACGTGATGACACATTGAAAAGCAGTGCCTGGCAAATGCCTAATAGTTATACACAAGCCAAACCTGTTGGCTTTTCCAATGTTTCTTTAAAAGTGCTTCAATGGTGGACACACGTAGTGCTTATCAATGGAGTGGCTGAAGGCATAACTGGTTAAGATATTGTATGGCACGAGTAGTGAGTTTAGAGCTCCAATTAAGTCATTAACTCTCAGATGACTGCTTAGGTACTTTGAGTGCAAAGGTTGATAGTAAAGCTTATTAGAGCGAGCTGAAAGAGTTCCCATGAGGAGGTGTTTTAGGTGGGAAGGGGCAGGAACTGGGTTGGATTGGCTATAGGAATCAGCATGGCCATGGGCAGTCAATGGGTGGGCAAATTCCCAATCAACAACTATAATCTGTGTGTCCCTCCTCATATGCCATTTCTCCAAATATGTACTCTAATGCAATAGTTTTGGCTTATCAGTTTCCCTAGCGATGCCTAATGGCCCAAACTAAAAAAAAAAAAACAGAATCCTCAGAAATCTAAAGCAAAACAGAGAATTGGGGAAGAGAAAATTGTTTTCCAGAAAAGCCTGGTTTGTCACTATATGTATTGTTCTATACCACGTGCATATTCACTGCTGCTGTTTTGCAAAATACCCTTAATAAATAGATTGCTAAGAAATTGTACTTTTATTGATCGTCTATTCCTTCTGTAGCATTGTGGGCTTTTTGACTGACAGCTCCAAAATGGGAAAATGGCATTTTTCCGGATGCCTTGTAATTGTATTAGATATCCATTGATCGACCACATATGAAAAAGATATTTAATTTTGTCATTCTGCAATTCTTTCTCTGGGATGCTAGCAGGGAACATTTACATTCCCCGTCTGATGCATTGCCACCACATGAGCCCCCGCACCCTCTTCCAAGGAGCGACTCTGAGCTCTGCCACCACGACACAGTGACTTTAAATGTACGGGATTCATTTGAGTGCAAAATAACATCCCTGTAATAACATAGGCAGTTGGGTCCTGTTCGCACCACCCCCCAACCTTTTCAAAAATTACACTTGAGCGTCCTTTGTATGAATAACTGGGGTCACACCAACTCGCCTTATTGTGGCAGAACAATTCTGCAGTTTATTATTACATATTTACAACCAAATAGTTTCAAAAACACACATTCATTTTTTCAATAACACAGTCGCTCGGCAGCACCTTTTGTTTAGTCTTTCTCTTCCTCAGCACGCCCCTTTCACCTTTAATCTCTTTTTATTCATCTCCAGTCAGCTCTTTTATTCTCATTATGAACTCTTGACTTTGCATACTTAGGTCTCACTCCCCTAACCTCCCTGACAACCACATTCTCTTAGGGCATCTTACAAATTCTATAAAAAGTGGTCCAACCCAATTTCTGACAGGTGGACCCAGTCCTTCTCGTAGTAACCAGGCACTCCTACATTTATCCGCCCGTGCTTAAACGTTGAAAAGTTGTACCCCCCCACGCAAAATTTTGCCATGGCCACATTCAATTTCTTTCTTGCCTTTTTCAATGCTGTATGTGATTGTGCCCCTGTGCAAAAGAACATAGTTATCATCTCGGGCCAAATCAATTTGCAAGCCCCACAGGCCCAAACCGTGAAGCAGATTTCCTTTAGCAGTTTCCCGAGCCCATCTGTGCCAGGTCGTTCCCACCTAGATGAATAACTACTATGTCAGGAAGGGTTTCCTTCTCAGTCAACTTCTTCATCATGCTCTTAAGTTAGTCTGATTTCAAACGCTCGCTTACCAAAGCATTGAACGTTGGTCTTCTCAATGACCCTCTTTCTTTTATTCTTCCTGAAGTTTGCCCATTCTGCTGCTCTCGTTACGAATGAGTAACCAATCACCCATGCAATCTTCCTGATGCTCTTGGTGACCTCTGGGGTCAACAGGTTCTCCACGAGTGTCCCCAGAAAATCTTTGCTATCCTCCAGACCCACTCAAGCATTCCTGTCATCTCCTCTACTGCCCCATTGTGAGCTGCCTGAATCTTTCTCACTAATGAATCAGTCTCTGCCACTGCCATTGAGGCCGCACGTGGCTTTCTTCGTCTAGTGCTTGTCTGCTGTGTCTACTTCAGCACTTCTTTCTCACCCTTTGCCTTTGTCTCCTTCTGCTAACCTGGCGCCATAGGAATGATCGATCACCCCTGCCACCCTCCTGTGACACAGTGTGGTGTCTGCCAAGGGCAATCCAGATCTATTAGTTACCAATTATAGATCCAACCTCGCTTCTGTGTCTTTTGATGCTGCCTAGTTTCAGCCGTCCCCATTCTTCTATATCTTGCACAATTGTTCCTGCCCTGACAATTGTTCTAGCTGCCCCAAACCTAACAAGTGCATTCCATATCTGTCAGGGTTTTATTTTTCCACACACAATTCAATACTGGTAATGGTACATCATTCTCATGCACATATAGTAAACACGCATCACAACACCAGAATTTTGCAACCTCAGGATGAGGCTTGAACCTTGCAGGTTCCAGCCACATGCATTAACAGCTTGCGTCACTGTTGTCCTCCAGTATTATTTCTGACCCGCTACCCTTTAATCTTGCAGGTTTATACTTTTATACTTGTCTGTTGTTACCAAGCATCTGCTCAAAACAGACTGAGGTGTCTGGCTCATCTCAGGGACATCTCTGTTCCTCTTCCCCCATCTTCTGTAATATTTGGGAAGCAGTGGCTAGCCCCAACCATGTAAACTTATTTAGTCCTACTTCTAGATCTGCTACTAACACTGCAATTTCATTATCTGGCTACACCCAGCAGTGACTGACCACCCAGCAGTTTGTGTAACCCAGCTATATGTTCAGCTAAGTACCATCACACGCTAACAAAACCCCTGTTGTGTGGATTGCTGGGCCGCTCCTTTGGCCTCTTCCATAGCTTGCTTCTAGTCACGTGCCTAAGCCTGCTTTCCATTCCTAAGGTAGTTGTTGCATTTAATAAACACCATGGTCACAGGTAATTTAAAAACACTTAACCATGCACCAGTAATGTAAAAGGCCCTTCTGTATGCTGACCGGGTATCTCAATGTGAACAAAACCTCCTATATCACCCTTTTATAACAGTAAGTGCTATTTGGCTTTAGTTGTGTTCCACTGGAAACATTTCCTTTTGTCTTCCCAATAAGCCTTAGCAATGAACTGATAATGTATTGTTATTAATTTTGTACTACCTACGACACCAGGGCTTGAAATTAAGATTGGATAAGCAGGAGCTACAAACAGCTTCTGGGTATTCTGCATTAAGGAGTGAAAAGGAGCTACCACTGAGGAATAGGCAGCTAGCACACAGTGTTCCCCAAATCCAATTTAGACTGGAGGTGCAAGCTTACCATCTTGTCCATTGTGTATGACCCCTTATGCTTTAACTATCATATCGATGTGTCCTAAGGTTTATTTATAGCTTGACCTAAATGCAAAGTGTTAAATACACCTTGATGTGTTTGTTCAGCATTAGTTGGACCGTGGGCCAATAGTAGCTGTTGGTGCCAAGCTAACCAGATTCTTCCTGGACATGAGCAAGAGCTACATTCTCCCAGTTGCCTTCAATTTCCAAACCATGGACACCATTCTACTAGGTACGACCAGGCAGGCAAAGCATGGCGTCTCCTAAAATTGCATAGCACCCATTACCACCTTGCAGCTGTGCTCTTTACCAACAATCACGTAACTTATCAAAGTAGCAGTATGCACCATATTGAGGCCCACTATGCCAAAGTATCACCTTGGAGCCTACCTCAGGATCCCTGGAGACGTGGCCCATCTTCCTCTAGGGTGCTTGGCTATCATGGTGACAACCAGGTATTTACATCATGAAGCACACCTGTAAGTTCCAATCTTATCAACCAGCCATCAAAACTTTTATTTCCCTTTACTTCTTGCGTCATGAAATTTACTAGCCTAAAATTACCCCCTGTTGCCGTTCTAAAAACGAGCCATAAAATAGTGCATTCCAACTGGTTCCATTGGCAAAACGGAGCATATAAATATATATATTTCTAACATTACCTTGCAGCAGTTGACGTGCCAAATTTGCCAAAGTTCACTTTACCATAAACCTGTTATTGTACATTAACAACCCCTCACTGCATATAAAATATACTCTGAAAACGCCATTAACTCTTATTTAAATTAGGATGTGCGCCTGTACTTTAATGACGATTGAAAACCACCACCCATATAGTGTTGAACCGACACCCGCTACTCCCAAAATATGGCATTTACATTAACTTTACAGTCACTGGCTTAGGTATTCGGGCCATTACCCACCGACTGCGTGTTTCCTATAACACGGGTAATTCATTCATAGCTGTGGGGCCATCTGCATACGGACACGGCCTTGCAACTGTAAGGGCCTCATTACGACCCTGGCAGTACGGGGTAAACGGCGCCGTAAAAGGTGCCGGCGCCGTTTACCCCGTACCGCCTCATTACGAGGTCCCGTCGCTGGACCCAGGAAGCAACGCCTGGTCAAACCAGGCGTGCTTACCGGGTCCCGCGAGGGGAAGAGGGAGCAAACAACGGGCCAACTCGTAATGGCCTGTTGTTTGCTCCCTCTCCCATTCCCATTTCAGCCCTATGGGGGCTGAAATGGGAATGGGGAAGGACTGGGTCCAGGTCCTTGGAGGGAGGAATTACCGGGCCTTCCGAACTCGGAATGGCCCGGTAATTCCTCATTCTGAAGACACGGACCCAGACGCGATTTCGGCAGCAGCCATGCCGCCAATAGCGGCATGGCTACCGCCGAGGTCGTAATGAGGCCCTAAGTGTTTCATCAAGCTCCATCCTAATACCTGACCTCAAATTCCACCAACGTTTGCGCCGCCCGTCCTTCGACCCATCCGATGCTCAGCTGCATATCACTTTCTTATCTGTTGCAGTCCCCTTGCTGTTTGCCCCCTACACCCGTGGCTGCATGGGGGCTTTGCAACTCTACTGTGAAGTTCATCACATGACTGTGTCAGAATGCAGTGCTGACAATGTTGCTCTTTCATCATGGGCTGGTTCCTTTGTGACCTCAACTCAAGCCCACCTTAAACTACCTAATTACATGATGCCTGCTCAGTCTGAATGTTGATAGCCATGTATTTTGTATTTGTGACAAACTGTGGGCCGGGGTGGAGGAAGCCACAAAATGTTGGGGGGGCGAGGTGGGGGGTATGGCAGTTTTGAAAGCTGGTAGTGAGTGGGGTCTTTAAACCTATTTCGCTGTTTATCTCCACCTGGAGCCCAGTAGGCCTGAGTAGATATTGTGCCTTCCTTTGGCCCATTAGATGCATCTTTAACCCCCAACTCACAAGAGGCGTATCAAGGATTGTGCAACAAATGGGGCCTTCAGCTAACGAAGTAGGGATCACCCCAAGGGGAGCATAAAATGGGAACTGGGCTTGTCTGCCTCCGACCAAATCTTTAAGAGCTACCAAGTGTGACAAGTGAACTTGTACCAACCCAGCTGTGTTCAGAGGGGTTCTTTGCTGTGATACACTTTCTGTGATACATTAGGTAAAAAGTCACACAGTTTACAATCGGTTTTGTAGGGTAAGACATGAAAAACGTTGATTAGATGCTAAGTCATCAACAATGCACATGAGCATTTTCAAACATATTTTCATAATGCCTTTGCCACTGTATGTCAGTACCCCGCATGTGTAAAAAAACATTAAATACTGATTGCACCCAAACACATCCTTCTGTTGCACATAAACATGCCAGTATTCCCACATCAGTAAATACTCATGATGCTTTGCCCATGATGACAGTAATGGTCCTATAACAAATCATGTTCATGCTGGCACTGCCAAAATATGCTGTATCCCCACGTAAGAACATGCTCCTGTTGGCTTTGACTTAATGGCAAACATGCAACAGTAAAGAAAACATGCCTTAGCTGGTATAATAGCTCAGCGGGTTGAGGCCTTGCTGCTAGAAACTGTGTGTGATCTGCAGGTCACAGGTTCAAGAACCACTCAGCCTTTATCCTTCTGAGGTCGATAAATGAGTACCAACTACAGTTGGATTATCAGTTTATATAAATATGTTCTCTGTAAAGTGCTTTGGCGAAAGCACTCTAAAAATAACAAATCATTACCATTACACAAATCCCCCATGAAAGTACACACATCATGTTGTATTTGCCCGTGATGTCAGTCGAAAATGTCATGCAACAGTAAGAGAACTTTGCGTTACGGTATGCAGAAAGCCCCCCCCCCCCCCTGCCTATGTAAGAAAACATATCATGTTAACTTTAACCATAACACCAGTAAAACAATGCCATGCCGCAGTAAGGAAACATGCCCTCTCCCAAATAAGAACACTCACAAAGCTGGCTTCATCCTTAATATGAGTGCAAAATTCAATGCCACAGTAGGACCCATCCAGCCCCATTGCAGTATCCTTCCCCTCCTGCAACCCTTCCTTCACGTAACACACACGTTTCCTTTGCTTTGCCCAAAAATGCCATGCCTGGTGAAAAATGTTCATGCTCCAATGCATATGCCAGTCCCGGACTGGCCTATAAGGCAATGCCGAACCAAAAAGGCAAAATGCTAGTGTGGGCCCATTTTTTTCTCAAAGTGGGCCACTTTTTGTGGCTAATGTGGGCCAGTTTGATGAGTTACTTCACCATGCGGCTAGTAGTTTTGACCAGTGATGCTGAATAAATATTCTTCAAAATGCACAGTTTGCATCACATTTCATCCCAGAACTCACCCTTGGATACTATTCAAACAGTCTGTCACAAAAGTAATGAATTGTCATTTTCAACTGGGGGCCACTTTTTCATTTGTGCCCAGATCGAGCTTGACGCACATACGGGCACACATGCACACATGCGCACACACACCACGCACACACACACCACACGCACACACACACACTCTCAAAACTTGGCTCTTTGGCTAACCAACACACCGCAGATGTCTTGTAAGGCCATGCTGTATTCTTCATGTAACTAAGCCGCTTTATTCTGTAACAGTGCCCCGATGCCCACAGACTGCTTGGGAACTTCATAAATGGAAAAAAAAAACATGCATAGAATCTGCACACACATGCATAGAATCCGCACACACACATGGAATCCACACACACATGCATATAATCCACACACACATGTATAGAATCTGCACACACACGCACACACACACACACACACACAGAATCTGCACACACAGACACATGCATGCATTGAATCTGCCTACATGCACGCATAGAATCTGTGCACACACACATATAACCCACACATACACACAAATAGAATTCTCACACACATGCATAGAATCCACACACACACATATGCATAGAATCTGCACACACATGCATAGAATCCACACACACACAAATATATATACATGCATAGAATCCACACATACGCACAAACAAAACTTTTTTTTGTCTTAACTGTTTCCCTCTGAACCCTCTCAGGCCCTTCCCAGTCTACGCCTCTGTAGCTCACAGACTAGTTAAACAAAGGAATGCTAACCATTGGGTGAATGGCCCAATTAGAATTTGAGCCTGGCAGTTAAGCCTTTAGCTTCCACATAGGAGGTTTATTGGTATGATTTCCTGGGCAGGCTTTTGTCCTCAGCACGTTTGCTGATATCACAGTCATTGTAAAATACTATTTCCTCACCTCGGAGAGCAATGTATTTACTTACTTTTAAAGTTGAAAAGTACCTTTAAAAGTAGGTAAATAAAACACTCTCCAAGGTGGTAAATGTGACAGCTTTTTGTCGTCTGAGCCAGGTTGGGCCGCACAACACATTGATGACTGCTGCTGCATCAAAGCCCGCCCAAGCACATGCCTGGTGCCGCCCAGGACAGTGGGGTGCAGAGACGTCTTTATGGGAAGGCAAAGGGGGCACTTGCCCAGGGCCCCCCCCACCTTGGAGGGGGTCCCCACAAGGCTGCCTGATCTAAAGTAAGATTCCATTGTTTACCAGACTTAAATAGCACACGCCAGGAGATTTTATGGCATGCTGTTGAAGTGCTAAACCTATTGCCTGTCTGTTTTGACAAGTACATTCTGCCTTGATCAATTAATCATGTAATGTTGTCTGTGTTCACTGTGGAATACATAGATTGTGTGTTCCATATGGCACAGCTTCTGTGGCATTCTTTCATTCTTGTGGGAATTATGTTGATCATGTGCAATAGCCAAAGTTGAAATCCATATTGATATATTGAGTGCCACAATGGTTCAGAACTTAGCACAGTGTGTTACGCACTCATTGCAGAGATATGTGTTCATATGAAAGATTAGAAGAGCACTCCAACAAGGCTGGCTGAAGCTTTCCGATGTGTGAAGTTTATAAACCTACCTGCATATTTACTTGGTTTTGAAGCAAAAGAGGTGCTATTATCAGCAATGTTCCTGCACCAGATTGGGGTTGCTATAAAAACTAACATGCCATTCATATGGTGAAGGTCTAGAAATTGGTTTGTTCAGATAGGGCGTTCTAAATGCTAGGCAATCCCCTCCAAAGATGAGCATAAACTATTAGTGTAAGAGGTGAATAAAAGACTGTGTAACCAAAGTGTTCATGCTTGTATCCTGGCTTTGCCAGCAGATGATGCAGTGATCCTGGTCAAATCATATATCTCTTGCATTACTGTGCTGTCTTCTGTGAGGTTTTCCTTCTTGCATGCTGGTGGCATCGTTTAGCTGATTACTTGATCTTTCTTCTTCTGTAGGTCATGTGAGTGGATGGGGTGGTAGACAGGAGAAAGCGGACCAGATGTTGTAGGCCTTGGGCAAGCATATTTTAAGGTCTGCTCGTTTGACACAAAAAACATTTATCTTTTTGTATAAAAGTCAAAGGTTTTTTTGCACGTTCATGAATGACAATTTCACAAGCCATTGTTTTGGAAGTATTTGAAGCTTAAAAGTACAAAAGACACACCTAGATTAAATCTGTTAAATCACATCGCTTGGTAAATCATTCCCATTTTGCATAACACCCTTCTGTAATATCTTGATTTTAAAAATTGTCAGGTCTGGAAATGTGATTTGTGTACTTTGCAAGTCAGTGGTAAGAGCTGGAAAAGAAAGTGTTCAAATGCAGAAATTGCGGAGTTGGCATAAATCGCAGCTTCACCCCTTAAGCAGTGTGTGATCCTGAGCATCTCATTTAATCTTGTATTGCCTAACCTCTCAGAATTGCCAGTCCCTAAACCTTTAAAAATTGTCGGCCCTTCAGAGTGATTTCCTTCTCAGGGTATGATCTTCATAAAAGCCTCACTCATGGTTTCACTGGCTATAGGGTTGCTTCCACTATAATAGTGAGCATTGATATACTGCACACCACAGGCACTTGTTTCCTTGATCTCTAATGACAACACTATTTGAAAGCCATGTCCCACTTCTAATCTCAGTCTGTCTAGATAGAGACACCTTCCTGGTAGCTTCTAATCTGCATTCACTATCCATGCTATGCTATTTGTAGCTTTCTCCTTCCTTACAAATGGTCTACTCTATCCATGCTTGAACACTTTTGCATTCTCTGAGGCAGCGAATGTGAGTTCTCTGCTGCCTATTCTGGATTACATCACCTTTTACATACAGTCCTGCATTAATACTACAGGCTGCATACCTTCCCGGATGATATTGATAAAAAGTATCCTTTCGAGGGGATTGGGTCCTCCGACGTATTCCATATCTATGACATGTAATCACCATAGCTGTGCTGCTTCGGAAACTTTTTTCGGCGTCTGCGTCCTGCGTCGATGACGTCGATGCGCTGTCGTCGAGGACCTCCTCCGACGTCCGACGTCATCCGATGTGATAAGTAGAACGCACGACGCCCGTAGCCTCAGTTCTGTTTTTTTCCGCGAACGTGTTGCTTCGTGAATCTCGGTTAATGCCTCGACTCTTTGGAGTTCTGTTCTTCTCGGTTCTTCGAACCTGTTCGTTTTTGTGGAAATCCTTCGTGTGAAGATGTCTTCTACTTCGTCTTTGACCCCGCGTCCGGGCTTCAAGAAGTGCGGGGAGTGTGGGTCCAAGATTTTGGTGACGGACTCGCACGACGCCTGCCTCTGGTGCCTCGGGGAGGCCCACGACACGGATGACTGTATCGACTGCCAGTCGCTCACGTCCAAAGCCTTACGCGAACGTAAGAAGAAGTTGACGGTAGGTCGGGGGTGTCCAAGCCCCGGAAGTCGAAGTCTGCGGGGCTTTCGACGGATGATTCGAGGGGTGACTCTCCGCGTCATCATCGGAAGTCTCGTGGGTCTCCTTCTAGGAGTCGGTCTCGCCACTCCTCAGCCTCTTCGAGGCATTCTCGGAAGCACCGACACCGGTCGTCTTCCAGGTCCTCTCCGGAGGACTCTGCCCGGCACGCCGCTTACCCCACCAGCCGTGCGACGCTAGAGGAATGGGCTTCCTTTGGGAAGAAAATGCTGGCGATTCTCGAGTCGCAGGGTACTAAGCCGTCAGCGCCACCGAGTGGGGTCGGTCGTGAGAGGTCGAGAGACACCGCTCGCAAGAGTGGTCGGCACGAGTCACGGGAGAGGTCCCGTTCGGACAAGGAGACTCGTTCTCGACGTACCCGTTCCAGGTCCCGGTCCTGGACGCGTTCGAGACCGTGTGCACCTGTGAGGTCTTCGAGGAAGACATCGACGTCTGAGGCGTCGAGGGCGTCGACAGGCTTTCTCGAGGCTCCGGCTCCGAGAAAGTCGTCGAAGCCGTCAACACTCAGGTCGTCGAAGGACACGTTCGGGGCTCCGGCTTCGAGGCTGTGTCGACGCCGCCGATGCTGGCGGCGCTGCATCTGACGTCGACGCCGATTTCCTCGACGCCGATCCTCTCGGCGCCGATTCCTGTTCTCTCGACGCCGGCGCCGATTCGCTCGACGCCATCGACGCCTTTCGTGTCGGAGGTACCCCGTGGCACGGGGGAACCCCCTAGGAAGGCTCTGGTTAAGAGCAAGCCCTCTCGGGTGCCTTCTTTTCGCCACCTGGAATATATTTCAGAGGCGGATGAGGATTCTGATCGCCTGGTTCCTAGTCAGGTTCCAGATGAAATTGTCTCGGGCCATAGTCAGTTTGACGATTTGAGGCAGTCACTGCATGATGCCAGTGGACTGGACACCTCTCCGGAGGTAGGCCTGAGCCTGGTTCTCATGCCGATTCCTCGTACCGGCGCCTTATGGCTAGGGTTTCTGAGTACTTGGGATGGTCTGCTTCCCCAGGGGAGTTTGTGCAGGATGATCTAATGGACATCCTTGATGTTGGTCCCCCAACTGACCCGCTACTGCCGTTCCATATGGATTTACAGAGAAGGGTGGCGGCGGCTTGGACTGCTCCGGAGAGTCTCCCGGCAGTGGGCAGATCCTTGTCGCGAAAATACCATCCAGCCAGTAGCGACCCCTGCTACTTGACCAGGCACCCCACTCTGGAGAGTTTGGTGGTGCAGGCGGTCGCGGCCCCGGCAAAGCAGGCGTCGTACCCTACCATCCCTCCTGATAGGGATGACAAATGTTTTGATGGCTGGGCGAAGAAAGTGTTTTCTTCTGGTGGTATGGCGCTTCAGGCGGCCAACTCCATTTGTGCCTTGTCTCTTTCACACACACTCTGTGGAACTGTGTTGCGTTAGCGGCTGAACATATTCCCGAAGGGGACGAACGGGATGGTTTCCTTGCTATGGTCCAGGATGGTAAGGATGCCATGTGTGAGTCCGTTCAATCGGGTTTGGATTTAGCTGAATGCGTCAGTAGGTCCATGGCGGCGAGCACCGTGATACGCAGGTTTGCGTGGTTGCGGAAGTCGGGGTATGCTCCTGATGTGCAGTCCCGGCTCCTCAACATGCCCTTTGACGGTGAACACCTTTTTGGCAGCAAGGCTGACGAGAGCCTTGAGAGGTTGCAGACCTCAAAAGCTGCAGCAAAGTCGTTGGGCGCTGCAGTTCGCCAACCTCCGCCTTTTCGTCCTAGGGGACAGCAGTGGAGGGGTGGTTCTTTTCGCTATTACTTGTCCTTCAGTAAAGCAAGAGGAGCTGGCAGTCAAAGATGCCAACGCAGGGGTACCAGAGGTGGACGACAGGGTACCCGTGGTGCCAAGGCCGCTCGGGCAGTTGCCTCTTTGCCCTCAGGTAACGCCGCAGCCGCTCCCACTCAGTCATGAGGCCATGTCCCATGGTTCGCCGGTTGGGGGAAGGCTGGCGCAGCATCTTGTAGAGTGGCAAGCCATTACTTCAGATGTGTGGGTTCTGGAGATCATAACCCACGGCTACTGTCTTCCCTTTCGGCACAGGCCTCGCGACAATCCACCGGGGAACCTCTCTTTGCAGAGTCCGGATCCGCTCCTTGCGCAGGAAATTCAAGCCCTGCTGGAGAAAGGCGCCATAGAACTGGTGCCTGTAGCGGAGAGGAACAAGGGATGGTATTCCCCTTATTTTTTGATTTCGAAGAAAGACAGGGGATTGAGACCCATCATGGACTTGCGCGGTTTGAACAAACTCCTCAGGAAGGACAAGTTCAAGATGGTTACTCTCTCTCAAGTCCTCCAGGCCCTTCAGCTTCAGGACTGGTTGGTGTGACTCGACCTCAAGGATGCTTACTTCCATGTGCCGATCCATCCCAAGCACAAGAAGTACCTGAGGTTCGCGGTTGGCGACTCGCACTTTCAGTTTCGGGTCCTGCCGTTCGGATTGACCTCCGCCCCGAGGGTTTTCACCAAGCTCATGGTGGTGGTGGCAGCGCATCTCAGGCAAGGAGGGATTCACGTCTAACCCTACCTGGACGATTGGTTGATCAGGGGGAGCTCTCCCGAGCAAGTCCTGGATCATCTGTCCGTCACCTGCCACTCCCTTCACAGGCTGGGCTTCTCCCTCAATTTAAAGAAGTCCCATTTGACGCCAACACAGCGGCTCCAGTACATCGGAGCAGTGCTCGACACTTCCCTGGGGCAGTGTTTTCCTCCCAAGGTGAGGGCTCTTCACATTCAGCAGATGGTGCACAAGTTTCAGCATGCCCAGACGCTCCCAGCGTTCGAGTTCTTGAGGTTGCTCGGCCTCATGGCATTCTGCATTCTTCTGGTGCCAGAGGCTCGCCTGCGGATGAGATCTTTGCAGTGGGCACTCAAGACGCAATGGTCGCAGTCCTCCGGCAGGATGTCAGACCCGGTTCAGGTGCCGCCCTCGGTCGCCCGGGAGCTGAGGGCCGTCAGGCTAGCCCTGAAGGCTTTTCTGCCGACTGTGCGAGGAAAGAGTGTCCTGATCTTGACGGACAACACAGTGGCCATGCACTACCTCAACAAAAAGGGGGGGCAGGGTCACTTCCTCTGTGCAGGGAGGCGATGCAGCTCGAGTTCTGGGCCATCCAGCAGGAAGTTTCGATCTCGGCAGTTCATCTGGCCGGAGACGAAAACGTGACAGCGGACGCTCTGAGCAGGCAGAGCGCGATCTCTCACGAGTGGGAGTTGGCTCAGGAGATTCTCTTGGAGATCTTCGCCCTTTGGGGGACCCCACAAGTGGATCTCTTCGCCTCCAGTGTCAACCGGAAGTGCGAAAGGTTTTGCTCGCGAGAATTTCCTCCAAAAGGAGCCTTAGGAGACGCGTTTGTGGTGGAGTGGTCATTCCCGCTGCTGTACGCGTATCCTCCAGTCCCCGTCATCCCGCAAGTGCTGCTGAGGTTACGGAAGTTCGGTTCCCGGATGGTCCTCATTGCTCCGGCGTGGGCTCGGAGGACGTGGTACCCGGACCTTCTCGACTTGTCCATCTGCCCTCCACGTCGTCTTCCCTACCGAGACGATCTGCTCTCACGGGAGGGGGGTCAGGTTCTCCATCCAGAGGTCAGATCCCTCAACCTTCACGCTTGGCTTCTGAAAGGTTGAGGTATAAGGATTGGGACCTCCCTGAAGACGTGATGGAGGTGTTGCTTTCGGCCCAAAGGCCAGCAACAAAGTCTCTGTACCGTTGCCGTTGGCGTAAGTTTTGCGACTGGTGCAGAGTTCAGAATGTGGATCCTTTTGCATGTGACATCCCCATGGTTCTGTCCTTTTTACTTTCTTTGGCCCACAGGGGCTTGCAAGTGGGTACCATTAAAGGTTACCTGGCGGCGCTGTCCATCTTTAAGCGCTCGTCTGAAGAGTGTTCTTACTTTAAAATCCCTTTAATTTCACAGTTTCTGAAAGGGCTCACTAATGTGTTCCCTCCGTCACCTTTCCTGGTGCCCGGTTGGGATTTAAACCTTGTTCTTAAGTTTCTTATGGGTGCGCCGTTTGAGCCTTTACATTCTTGCCCTTTGAGGCAGTTAACTCTAAAAACTGTGTTTTTAGTTGCGGTTACTTCCGCTCGCAGAGTGAGTGAGTTACAGGCACTTTCAGTTAAGCCACCCTTCACTGTATTTCACAAGGACAGGGTTGTCCTTAGAGTTCGTCCTTCTTTTCTTCCGAGGGTAGTGACGGAATTTCATTTGGCCCAGAAGGTTGTTCTTCCGGCATTCTATCGTCCTCCGCATCCTGGTAAGGAAGAGGAGAGGCTCCATAGGCTTGATCCTAGGTGAACTTTAAGCTTTTATGCTTTCACGCATGTCCCAGGTCAGAGTGGACGATCAACTCTTTATTGGTTACACTGGAAAGCATTTGGGGCAAGCTGTGACGAAACAGACTTTGTCTCACTGGATTATTTAGGCCATCTCGGAGTGTTACCGCTTGGCGGGTAAGGACCCACCGGCTGGCTTGCGGGCCCATTCTACCAGGGGTATGGCTGCATCTACTGCCCTGCAGAGGGGTGTTCCTATTTGCAACATCTGTGATGCAGCCACCTGGGCTTCAGTACATACATTTGTACGTCACTATTCCCTCGATTCCATCCGAGGACAGGATCTGGCCTTTGGCAAGCCGGTCCTTTGCTCTGCTATTTGATTGGCTATTCTAAATTTTGATTCTAAATTCTTTCCCTCCTCCTTGCTCTGGTACTGCTTTGGGAGTCTGTCATAGATATGGAATACGTCGGAGGACCCAATCCCCACGAAGAACAAGTTACTTTCTTACCTTGTAACGTTCTTTCGATGGGATGGTCCGATGACGTATTCCATATCGCTCCCGCCCTACCTTCCCCGCTGCTTAATTTCTTTTGCGATTGCAGCTTACGTTCCACAAGGCTTTGTGTCTGACTGGCAGTGGACTAATGTCACACGTTCTGGGGGAAAAAACTACAACTGAGGCTACAGGGCATTGCGCGTCCTACTTATCACATCGGATGACGTCGGACATCGGAGGAGGTCCTCGACGACGGCGTATCGACGTCATCGACGCAGGACGCAGACGCCGAAAAAAGTTTCCGAAGCAGCACAGCTGTGGTGATTACATGTCATAGATATGGAATACGTCATCGGACCATCCCATCGAAAGAACGTTACCAGGTAAGAAAGTAACTTGTTCGTTTCTATACTAGAAGAGAAGTAACCTCTTCATAGATTGCTAATGTTGGCCTTCAAATTCTACTTGTTTATCATTCTAATTAGAGCAAGATCGAAGAGGATAAGGGGACTTAAATGGAGTAAACATACTTATTTTTAATGCTGCGAGGCGGCATATCTACCTATGGGTTATGCTCACGGTGGGGAAGAGAGAGGGGGGTACCACCAGATATTCTTGATCACTTAATTCCTTTCGTTTGGTGGAGGGGGCCCCAATGATGGCCATGCCCAGGGCCCCAAAAATGCTTAAAATGGCCCTGGTGGGGTGCAGTGAATGCTTTTGTTCCCCCAAAAACAGCCATTCTTGTAGCCTGTGCCCTAGTTTAACTGTGTATGCTCATGGGGGCGGGAGCTCACCTGCCGATACCGCACGTCCCTAGCTTGTCTTGTGACATACAGATCTCAACAAATTCATCAGCGAGTGCCCAACTGGAGCATCCACTGCGTTTTCTACTGAATCAACCTGTGTGACATTAACCTAAGAAAAGCATTGTGCATAAATAATACGTAGTTGCAGCTGAGGCAACGCTATCACCTATATGAGTCTTGCATGTTCGCCTACCAAAATGATATTAAAGCATTGCTATTATTAATTTGTTTGTTATTTAGAAATATCTCACTCATGCAAAAAGGTTTTCAACTGCATTATAATATTTGCTTTGTGTTTCATGTACCCCGCCACTAACAGCGACTCTTCCATCATTTTCAGCACAGCCCATTATCAGAATGCACCTTTAAGGTCCTTCGTCAATTTCGGCTTATGCTTCTTTGGTTTACCACATTGGGGAGAAGTCAACACTTCTCACTAGTTTCTATTCCAAAACAGAACAGACCATGCAGAGCCGGGTCCTTATTCATCAGCCCTGTTAAAGGATGTATTCTGGTACCTAACGTTACACACATTTTTTTTAAAGACATCTATTTTGAAAATTGGAAATACACCCTGTGCATATAGCATAACTGTTGGCTTTTTTTTGTCCGAAAACATATCTTAGTACCAAGAAAAAGGAGTATATGTACATCGCGAGGTATCTAAGCACCAAAGGAAAGATATGCTTTGCCTGGGAAGCAAAGTCCCTGGCACTTTCCTGGCAGTCTCTCAACCACGCCCTAGCAAGGCCAAGCCGGAAGGTGCAGCCCAATCAGGCATATTGTTAACCAACCCTGTTAGAACACCATCAAGTAGCACTGACCAGGAGGGCTAATTCCAATTGAAGACTTTACCCCATGTACTCCTGCCCCTCCTTAGGTCGGCAAAGGGCACATAAAGGGAAACATCTGTGAACCGTTCTTCTCCCAGTGTCTCCCATACACTCATCAACCTAGCCTGTCCCTGCTTAGCTTAACCACCTGTACCAATACTGAAAGTCGGCTGCACCATCAATTATCAACAGACTGCGCATAACTCTTGCACAACAATATTCAATTGTAGAGTAGCACAGTAAGTAGCACAATTGGGCAAAATTAAAACTCAAAATTGAATATCAGATCAATTGCCCACTCAATGTCCTCACATACAGAAATACCTCATCCAAACCATCTACAAAGGTAAGGCCGTTCCTGTGCCCCCTGTTAATCCACAGGTCAAATAAAACACGTTGATTGTCTTGAAAGTTTATATCTCGACACGGCACATTACGCCTTCTCCCTATAACCTCACCTTGGCTCCCCTTTTGCCACAGCCCAAACTATCCTTAATTTTATTAGCCAGGCCTGTGGCAATAATGTTCTACGCCGTGGCCGTTCTGGATCCTGAACATGTTTTAAAAAAGAGAGGCCCTGCCTGAGATAGCAGTCCCGAACCCTGATTACTAGACAGCAAATTAACAACTAGGCAACAGCGCTTCTTTCACCGTACCTGTTCCAGTGAATGGATGCGCCATAAATGGCAGCCCTCCAGTGCCTTAGACCATTTAGTTTTTAATGTTTTATTTTATTTCCATTTTTAAAGCACTCACACAGCCCATGGGCATCGAGGCTATGTTACAGGATTTTTTATTTTATTGTCTTGGTTGCGTATTTATAACGCACTTAAATACCCAGAGATTTCTAAGCACGGACCAGGGTATCGAACCTGTGTTGCTTTATGTCTTGCTTCCAAGGTGAACACGTTGCTGCTGAGCTATTCTCCCAGGACCATGCGACCCTGCTACCATGCTGGGTACCCTGCCGCTGCGCCATGGACTGCTGCACCGCTTCAGGCCGCCTCATCTTGCCCACGCAGGGTGGCCATGTCATACCATGCCCAGTGCTTTAAGTGGGCTGGGGCCTGCCGGGGCCGGGCCCCGGCAGCCTCCAAAAAGTGGGGCTGAGCCGGGGCCCTGCCGGGGCCCCCCACCTCATCACGCCATTGCAGGACGCATTATCCCGCCGCGGCCGCAGCCGCGAAGGGAGATGCGCCCACCACTTTAACGTCAGGCAAGCTGACAGAAGTGCCAGCCAGGCACACCGTGCTGTGCCTGGCTGGCACTTCCGTCAGTCACTGTAACTTTCTCTGATGACCCCTCATCTGAGGGGCCATCAGAGGAAGCTAGAGTCCTTTAGTTTTCCCTCGCCAGGTCACTGACCCTCAGCGAACCCGCGGGCTCCATGATCAAATATGCAGATTAGATCACGGAGCCCGCGGGTTCGCAGAGGGTGAAAGACGCCTCAGGGTCTGTGATCTCTGCTCAGAGCAGAGATCACTGAGCTCGAGGCGCCTTTCTCCTTTGGCAAGGCTTTATAAAAGATGCCTTCAACTGCGTACGTTTAAGCCATCTTTTATAAACGTAGAAATATTTCTATGTTTATAACAGACTGCTTGAATCGTACACAATTCAAGGCATCTTTTATAAAGCTTTGTCGACGGACAAAGCCACCTTGGGTTTTGTCCGTCCTCAACGCTTTATAAAAGATGCCTACTTTTCAAGCCGTCTTTTATAAACATAGACATATGTTACAAATGTCTATGTTTATAAAAGGCAGCTTGAAAAGTACACAGACCATAGTAAGGTAAGCACACAAGTGTGCGTAATTTACTATGCTTTGTGCACTTACAAGCCACCTTTTATAAACATAGAAATATGTAACATTGCTATGTATATAAAAGAAGGCTTGAAAAGTCACAAACCATAGTAGTACGCAAACAAATATATAAATCCTCAAATACATTTATATATTTGTTTGCGCACCTTACCATGATTTGTGCACTTTTAGGCCACTCCCACAATGGAAGCCACGCCCCCAAACGAGGGCCCCCCCTCAATTTCTTACCCCACTTAAAGCACTGACCATGCCTGACCCCATCACTCCACCCCTACCTTACTAATGCTGGAAAGGCTGTTGCTACTGCTCCGAGATAAGGTCTCCTTGCAGCACGGGGGGGGGGTTATGCAGTTAAAGAGACTGCTCCCCTTGTGCATCCCCTATTTAGAGGACCCAGAGGGTCACCTGTTGGAGGTGCAAAGATTACTTCGCCCTCAAACCAGGTCCTTCCACAGCCCCTTTTTATTACACTTCCTCCCAGGTCACCCATATCTGTGACCCGTGCTTCCTCTCTTCTCTGAGGAGGAGGTGCGGAGAGGGTTTGGCCCCTGCGCCATGTTAAGCCCTGGTGCCCCTAACCCCTCCCTTCAGCGGGCCGCACCACAGGCTTCCCGCCATAGAAGCCGAGCCTCCAAGCGAGAAACATGGCGCAGGTAGCAGTCCCGCGACATATTCAATTACGAGCCAGCATGTGTAGAACTAAATTGGTTTCAACTGGTTGTCCTCCAGGTCCTAAAATGCGCATACGTGATCAGGCAGAATTAGAGGAAAATTAACCACAGGCAACACGAACAATCCCTTCATTTCTTGCCTTTGTTCTCCGCTGCGGCGCTCATTGCTAGTCACGCGGATGTGCGCGGTTGTGTTTCTCATTTTGAGTGGCTGCGCATTGTAACACCTTAATTAAAAAATAAACGTGGCACTGTCGTTGTTGCTTATGCCGCAGGTTTTTGAACTCGAGTGTTCTGTTTCCCTCATTTTTTATGATTTGCATTGAAGGGGGAAAAGCACTGATTTGACATTCAGAAAAAAATCTGAAGTACTAATTAAACTGTTGTGGAACAATATTACCCTCTTTAGTTGTACACTGACAGTTTTAACGCAGATTCATTTTCGCAGGCTTTCTAATCAAAATTCACGAAGTCCCTCATTATTTCTCCTAATTCACCGAACGAGTCCAATCCCCGGGATGTTGGAAATGCAAAGCAGGGCCATGCAGAAGTAACATTTATTGCATGAAAGTTTCATTAGCGCTCTTCCAAGACCAGGAACTGAGAGGAGAAAATAAAAACTGCTTGGCAAGAGCTCATGTTGTGATATTAATCCGAACGGCTTTTCTTTTCTTTTTTAGTCAAATATAACTTCTCTTAAAGGTCACCGGGTATTAGCTTGAAAGGCATTAAAAGGTAGTCCGGATTTGGAATGTGTTTTGAAAACAGCTTAAGTCTACTGAGCTGTTCATAGCCCCCGGCTTTTGCTCTTTAGGAGTTGCACCCGGCGCGGCTTGTTTTGTTTATTACCGGCAGCCTCCAGCGCAATCACACGCCAGAGCACGTTCTCCACGTTGCCCCAGAGAGGCGACGCTCTGTTGGAGAATGACTCGGCAATGTTCCTGCCTTTGATCTCCTGCACCGCACTTACATTACGGTCATAGCACACCTTTTGTGCAAATGAAACACCGAGATTAGTCAAGTTAATCGCCTGAGATTTGGTCTAGCACAGCTTTAAAGAAAATACACTGTCCTACTACGTGCTTATATATATATATACGATTGCTGTGCCTGCCTTTTAGTGTGTGCCTTTTGATAAACCTTCATAGAAGGAAGAGTTTGTAGCAAAGTGTTTCTTGCCGTTGTGTCAGGATCCGTGCATGTAGCACTGTGTGATAGGTGTGGTTTTGGTTGCTTTCCACCCAGCCCCTTTACCTCTCATTCTGTTGCACCGTTGTGTAGTGAAATTGCACCCTCTGTTGTTAGCGCCATATTCTCAGCAGCAGAGATCTGGGCCAACGGGTTACATCTGTGCACCACCAGTGCCATAATCGATTAGTCAGTAAGGCCCACGTGGGTACAAGGAACTGCTATTGATTTTGAGAGGCAGGGCTTCCCAGACACACAGATGCACCCGAGATGCCAGACCTTTAAGAGCACGACCTGTATGGAGAGCAGAGTTACAGTATTAGTCACTCCCTTTCCCACAGACATCAGGTCCAGAAGAATGGCAGTGATCCTTGGATGGCACCCAGTGATGTCCTAATGGTTTGGACTTCTAGGCAGATGGTGCATAACGGCTAGTACGCTGTCCGGTAATTTGGTCGAAAGACTAATGGTCGAATTTTTTTTTTATTTTTATATATATTTTTCAGGTTTTCGTTTAGGAAAAAAAGCGTTTTCAAGCAAAAAAGGGGGTTGGGGGGGAACCCCCCCCCCCAAAAAAAAAGTGAAAATGCAAAAAAAAAATCGACCATTTGTCTTTCGACCAAATTGCGTCGACCATTTGTCCTGTCAACCTTTTTTTTTCGACCAAATGACCTGTAACCGGCTAGTACATCGAGCTAGGAGAAACAGATCTCCGACTGCCAGATCAATGCTAGGCATATGTTAAAAGAAAGTTCAAATTATGGTCCCAGCATGCATTTACAGTGGTATTTTGTCTTTTGGTCCCTATTGACTTTGAGCTGGCAAAGCCCATCACCCAGGACCCAAAACTTGGTGATCTACCAATGTTTCCTCCTCCAGGGTTCCAGGCGTAACCTGGTGATTATTGCGTGACCCCCATCTCGAGCCACTCTATGGAGTGCAACCACGCCCTCAGCTCTAACCTGAGGAAGGATTTCATGCCTCTTTAACACAGAGTGGACAAGTTTGATGAGGACAAAGCCTAGCTAAACTTCAGCGACTGATGAGCACTCCTCCCTTGAACACTTCCTCCCCACTCTACCCCTCTCTTCCATGATTCTTACTCAATGCATGTCCTGCTGTCCTCCATGGGCCGCACACCTTCAGCCTAATCACATAGGACAGCATCAACCATTTGTTCTAGTTTGGTCAACTTAAAAAAAAGCTAAAAAAATCAATAAAGGTGATTTGTAAAAAGAGATTCATGTAGTCCTCTGTCCCCAGTCATACATGTAAGTCCCTTTAGGCCACCAGGTCCCCAACCTACCCACAGACCACAGCCTTGATTGTCAAGTTCACTGCTTGGATTGTCCCCACTGCAAGCCTGGCCTACTACATGTGGGTGCCCTGGATTCTGTAAAGTATTGCCCAGCTGAATCTCAGTCAAAGTCAGCAGCTTTTCCTACATAGGACACCAATGACCCCCATTCTCCTACCCATGAGCCTGCACGTCCTGAATGTTAAGATACTGAAGCTCATCACTATTTCTCTCTAATTTGACACAAATGGACCTACTCATTAATTGACACTAAGGGCTGTAACTCATTCCTCCCATCAAGTAGAACTACCATTCCTAGTGGGTCACCATCCCCATGGCCATAGCTATGTCTGTAGATGCACTAAAAAGAGTACCACCTTCAAAATGAACCATTTCACATGGTATATTGAAAAACTTTACAACATGCCCAACAACAAATGCCATCTATGCCATTTTGTGCCCCTATAATGTATGGTACATTGGTATGACTACACGGTCAATGACACTAGGATAATGGAACACCATTCCAAAAATAGAACTTTGAACGTACAAGCCCCACTGGTCAAAACATTTTCTGGAGAAAAAACAGAGAATGTTTGATATATATTGGCTAATTATTGACTTGTTGCTTCCAGCTGTAAACAGTTTCTCCATGGTAACAGACTGTTGAGATTGGAACAGCATTGGCTCCTAAGATTGCACACACACACTCACAGACCGAACAATCAAATTCAATGGCCTGTACTCTTGTGAACTTCACACAAAAGATATTGTTCCCTATACATCAGGAAGCAGTGTTGCCTCTAATTGCCATTACAGAGCAGTTTTCACTTTAATCCTTTGTTTATCCCACTGTTCCTCCTCTACTCCAAGATGGCAGAACCATTTTACTTTGCGAAGGTCATGCTCTCTGTAACCCTCGAGCATGCCAACATACTCCTGTAACTAAAACATCTTCTTGCAACAGCGTCTCGATGCCCTTGGGCTGTAGTGTGCTTTACAAATAAGAGCTCAGTGATTTAAATAACATATACACGTAGAAATAGAAAATGGTGATCTGCAACAATGCTCCTTTGGGAATGCTAAAACGGCAATGTCAGATCACGGCATCACCACTAAATAAGGAGACATTTGACAACAGAATCTCTGTGTCACAAGGCTGAATGCAGAGAGATGAAATAAACAGAAAAAGGCAGCCCAGAAGAGGATTCTAGGAAATAGTTATGCTAAGAAATGCTTATAAGAGCATTACTGGTTGACAGTGATGGACACTGGCATAAAACTGAAGTAGGGAATGCTTTACATTGATAAGATACATAAAACAAAAATACTTCCAACGAGAGTTCAGGCATTCACAACGTCCCGTGGCTCTGAGAACTCAAACCTCATCATCTCACTGTGTCTCCATTCAACCACAGGTATCGCAGTAGTCCCATCTCATTCTACAGTGATTATGGAAACCTCTTTTCTCATGTTTTACAGATTTTGTGCTTCAAGTTACAAAATCTGGGATGGTCTGACAGAGCCCAACTAGCACATTTCCCTCAAGGTTTTCCTGTGGGAAGCTTATAATGCAGTCTACTGTAGACATGCTCTTTATTTTAGAGAGTCAACATTGCCATACAAGTGTGTACCAGGGTTTTAGACCAGGGTTTTACTGGAACTCTGATGATGTCCAAGTAGCTTTGTCCTGGGGATCTACAACATCTCTGACGATTTAATACAGTATCTTGGTGGGGTGTGGAGGGCGGTGAGCCTGCAGGATCATACTCCCTCCACTCGCTAGTAGGCACACTGTGTAGTGGCTTGGCCAACCTAGTCCCTAGTAGCTCACTATAAATACAATACACCTATAAAGTTATGGTGGATGTAAAAAGGGTTTGGAAACAAAAACATTTGCCTGAAATGTGAAAGTAGGATAGTACATTTTAGCCAAGTCACACATTCCACAGTGCCACCTAGTAGCCATTGCTGGAAGTTCTCCTCCAGTTCTGAGTCAAATCAGTTGGTTCGTGTGGCTCGGAACTGGAGGTGAACATCTAGCCCAGGCTCACTTTTATATATGCAGCATAAATGTTGGCATGTTTTTTCATACACTTATTAATGTTTACAATTCATAGGGATTGTGCATTTGAACTTATTTAACAATGATCTCACAATAACAAATCACTTTGTTTTTTCTCTAAGTCATATGGTTATAACATTTCATATAAAAGTACTTTATGTATGTAAAAAGGTAATTGCAAATGGAGGATACATTTAAACCTTACACAAGATCTCAACTCAATTACTCATATGAGCAAGTCTGTGCCATTCCTTCCGGCAATGATTGATTTTAATCCTGTATGACATTTCCAGTTTTCCCCTGCATTAGGTCAGGCTGTCTGTTTTACTTTATGGCAATGCATAGTTCAAAGGTTGCATGCTAAATGTAGTAAGATGTTTAAAGCTCAGCTATAAAAAAGAAAAACAGTTTTTTTTTCTCCAGAAAACGTTCACCTCCACACATGCTGCAAATCTCACGTTATTGGTATGTTAACATATTTTTTTATGAATTCTCATAAGTTGTTACCCAAGGGTGAGGTCTAGTTTTCACTGGATTGAAACTTGAAGCCCCTTGGGGGTAGACCAGTGTGGGAGGATCACCTGGATGAGGGGTTCTCAGGGAGTGAAGGTGGGAAACCGGAGGGTGAGACACTGTGTCCCCTTCCTTGTAACACCTCTTCCCCATCCTACCAGGTAGGGAACAGAGGCATTGCTGGTGGGTGGGGGGGCTGAGGGGGCTATAGCCTTGGATCTTTTAGTTGTAGAACACCCCTGCGTAGGAACTCAACCCTGCTCTCTTTCCCAACACAAACACGTTTTCACAGACAGCTCACTGTGAGAGAAAACGGACTAACACCTGAGCCATATACCTGACATGTCCCAACACAAGGGTCAGGCAGAATCAGAAATCAGGTGTGTGAAATTATCAGTAATTGCCTATCACACTTTCCCACATGGATAAAAGGCAGAGCACAAAATCACACTGTGAGCAAGGCAAACCACACGAGGAAGCAGCAGTTCCGAGATGGCAGTTTAATACGAGGAGAAAGCTGGCAAGACCAGAAAGGGTTGCAAGGAGGGAATTGCCCTTGGCCTTTTCAGAGTAAGAAAACCACTACTTTCATGAGCCCCCGAGAACAAGAAACATAAAACCAGGAATTAAAGCTGAAGAAAGGTGCATTGTGTGTTGAAGGTACCCGGGGCTCTACCGCATCGATAGCTGAGGTGCGGAGGAGCGAATGCCGCCTGGGTACTGACCTTCGCTCCTACAACAAAAGTAAAGTTAGCACAGCCGGTGAGTTGGCGAGACTGATAGCAGACCGGTCTGTGTTAGAACCAAGGTTTCAAGTGGCAACATTGTATGAAGAAATCTGCAAACAAGAGAGTGTAAGGCGTATGTGATGAGCAACGCAAATATAATTGAATATCCAAGGAGTGACTGAACTTTTGAAACAAAGGTAGAGGCCATATACAGAGTGGTCCAGCGCGCCACATAGGTGCTCATTCAATTGTCTCTGTTAGGTATCCAACTGAGAGTGTAAAATTGAGAACTGTGAAATCAAAGTGGTCCTGCAATGGTTTGTGTGCACATTCAAAAGTCTTTGATTGCTAATACGAACTGTAATTGGTCCTTACCTGGCTGAGGGAACCTAATACTTTAAAAGGGACCTGAGCCCAGCTTTGGGGGATCCGTGGTGAACCGTGAGTCAGCCAAGAAAACATATTCTATAAGCATTGGAGAAGAGAATCTGAGCCATAAAAGGGGGATCAAAACTAACGATTGGGGTAGAAAAGGGATCTGAGCCCAGCTGAGACGGATCCAGGGTGAAGAGTAAATCGTCCGACTTGAATACTTTTAAAGGAACTTTTTGAGACTTTGATAATTTAAGAGACTTGGGCACAGAAGGCCCTGATGTTGGTAATGGAATTGTGTCCTCGTGCCGAAGAAGCCTAAGAGTGTGCTATGCTCAAGTGAATCGCCTTGCTGAAAATTTGGGGAAGGGTGGCCAACGGCCTGAACATCCTGATTTATCATTTTATTTTATGAACACTTCTTTCTTTTTCATGAACATTTTCCAACACTATTTGTAAATTAGCTGCAAGGATTGTCAATAGTTTTATTTAGTATGGGCCCTTTTTTGTGTTGACGAGACTCCACTTGGACTGCTTTATTATTATTTGGTCGTAGCTTGCTCCCATCTTTAGATCTAGGTTTAGATAGGTATTTATCACACCTTTCATACAGTTCAATAAACACCCTTGAACTGTGGTCCCTTGTGTCTCTCTTACTTTGATACCATGCCTTCCTTACAATCCTCTTGTAAAGCCAAATGGACCACATGGATTTGTGTAGGATTAGCCTACCTAAATGAACCAATTTTGGGTCCCCACCAACAATCTCCTGTATGCATGAGGTCATAAACAGAGTGTTTTGCAACTGAAAAGGTACATGTAATTCTAAGTCCCACCCATCTTCCTCTCTGTTGTGGATCAAAGGCTCTCTATGGTCAATGGAGCTCTCTGTGGTTCCTGATTAAAGCAGCAGCTCTCCCTTGAAGCTGTGATGGGACCAGACTTTCTATCTCATTCAATCCACATACACATACCTTCTGACTGGGCTCTCCCTGCCGGGATGACTAGTGCAACAAGCAGTCCCAGAGATGACATTTCACTGTCCATTGATACTAAGGGTGGGAGCTGGCTTAGGTTGCCACAGTGCATATCGAAAGTTGTTGGAGTTTCTTGTCTCCTTTGTTTAACCTCTTCAGCCAAACCCCATGTGTGTATGTTTGATGTAAACTCTATTATTATGTTAATTATGTTAATCACTGCCACCAGCTGCAGGGCTCAATAAAAGGACACACTGGATCCATGGAGCCTTGGTTAGTTAATTAGGCTCACCACGGCAGGGGGATGTTGGGCCCTCCCATTTTTGAGATGCATCATGTACTCCACCTGTCAGATTTCAACTAAATATGACAGGGGACTGCGCCTGTAGGATGTGTCCAACCAGAGTACACAGGTCTATGTGTATGCCATGAAGTGAACATTGGAAAATGTGTGTGGATTAGCCGCACACATTTTCTTGAGGTTGATCTAACATCATTCAATTTCATATAAAATTTCAAAAAAGCACAGGTGAGTGCACACCCACTGTGTAGATGGTCGAATTTCTCACACTCATTCCAGTCCCTTGTGTCAGACTCCTCAAAATAAGCTAGTGCACGGCCCCTGGACATGAGGCCACGCCCCCCAGGGGGTCACGCCCCACAGTTGGAATCCCGCTGCTCTACACCCACACACTGCCCCCTTTAACTGTATTTATTCAATCACTATTCCACGTTCATGGTAATAGAAAAAAGTGTTTTCTATTATAAGCAGTCTTGTCATGCACCCCCAAGTTGACCCATACATCATCCCAGAGGCACATCCAACATAATCTGTACTCTGATCAACATTAAGACCAACTATATAAATACTCATTGTGCCAAACAAACACAACAGTGACTGCAAGGTCTACAGAAAGTCAGGAATTCTGCAACCTGTCTTGTCCTAGAAATAAATAACCACTTAAAGCTGGCCCCACAGTCTTTCCACTAATACACCATTAAAAGGCATACCAGCCACAAGATCCTCTTACTTACATGCAGACGACTTGGGGTAGGACCCGATAAAAGTCTGAGAGGATATTTCCAGATAATCTTCCAACAAGCATGTGTGATCCATCACAGACTACTCACTGTCTTCTCTACTTCAAGTAGGCGGGTAGGTGCAACATCAGCATTCCTCTCTATGGGCATGCAAACTCTGAAATGATCCCTCTAGCCACGGTATTTGCCCTAAAACGTGCCCTCTCTCTGAAGAATCAGAAATTACTAATTTCCCCCTGAACTGAACGTGTGGCTTCATAATATGATCTTTTATCTTGAATATCTTCAAAAATGTCAACTGAACAAAAATAATTTCAAAACTTAAGAAAAAAAAATACCATCCATAAAAGGTGACTTGTAAAAAGAGTTTCATATTGTTCTTTATTTCCAGTCATACGTGTAAGTTCCCTTAACCTACAGGGTCCCCTTTCTATGGCTACCAGAGAAAATATTCAGCCAGGAAGAAGACACGCAAAGATGGCATTCCAATGCCAGTAGGAGATGCATCAAAAGCGGATAAGGCAAGAGCTGGGCGGGGAAATATCTGGGGATATATATGCCTAGGAAGGGTGATGGAGGAGACTGCAGTGATGGAAGGGAAGTTTATGGAAAATGGAAGCGGAATGTGAGTGAAAAGGGAAATCAACTCGCAAGTGAACATGGGACAGGGCAGCTGTACTGGGACGTGGGAAGGTAAAGAAGGGGGCTTATAACTGACAATAATATGTTGTGAAGAATGAATACGATTGATTCAAAAGTGTGCCTTTAAAAAAAACGCAATAGGGAAATTAAATAATTAACATAGAGCAGAAGAAAAAGACAGACGTAACCCTGTGGCTTAAAAATATTGCCATATTGTTTCCCGGTTCGCTCTCTGTGTTTTTAAACTCATGTGCGAGGTTGGGGCAGACAGAAGGCCCGCCGAGGGAAATGTCTGCAATTCGCCTGCCGTGCACGCACCAAAGTCAAGGCCAGTGCGTGTTCATGGTTTGAAGATGGTAAAGTAGCAGGGTGTAGAATGTGAAAATAAATGGTCACTTTATTGTCTCAAGTCCGGCTGACGTTCTTTTTGGGTCTGTTAGCCTTCAGAGCCCCAGTGAGCGCAGCAGCATTCAGTTGGACCAGTGGTCCTTGCCTCAGCGGTCTCATGACTCCAACCAAACATGAAGCACATGGTAGCACCAATGATGTGGGGAGGAGGGGGATCTCTACCTGCTAAATGCGAGCATTCAAACAGAAAAGGTCCTTTTGGATCCGAGGTACAGAATCCCCGTTACTGTGGCCCAGAAACCCGGCCAGAAACACAATGATACAGATACACTACACCTGCCTACACCAATAAGTGACCCTTTTCTGAACACCAAGGCTTAAGTGTTCTTTTGCCACCAATGCTCAAAACAATCTACTTTTAAAATGAAAATGAGTTGATGGGAAATCCTGCAGTGGAGGTCGGGACGACCGGGGGTCAGCGAGATGTGGCTGTACTGAAATCTCGAACCGCGGAAGCTGTCACGGGGGATTTCTTTGCCCTTAGAATTTCAGCAGAAAAGGGCCATCCCTCTTCAGGGATGTCATTTCACCAAAATGCCTGGGGCAGCAGAAGTGACATCAAACGACCCTTGACCTCTGATGACATCACAGGAAGTGATGTGATTTAACCCCGCCCCGTAGTGATATCGCGGGAAGCAATGGAATGCAACCTTTCACCCTTTGACAAAACAGGAAGTGGCATCACACAGCATTGTTCCTAGTACACTACGAAAAATATGGTTATGATATCACTATAATGTGATATACGTTTCATACAAGAATGGATCACCATATGTATCGTTAGGATCAGTGTGTAGGCCATATTACCAAATTACTGTGAATGCAAATATTTCAAAAAAGGTAGCAGGTACTCCTCTCCTGAAAGAACATGGCATGATGACCTGTTCTGAGATGAGAGTTGGTAGCACACGCTTTCTGCTCACTGTACCTTTCACAGATGGGAAATATCCATTTGCATATCAGTCTTTGTCCCGCCCACATGGGCAGTCCAGCACCAAAATGCAATGGCAATTCCTCTCTGAACTAGAGTACCACCAGCAACCCCATACACGTGTTTCAGCCTTGTTGGGCCTCATCAGTGAGCTGAAGCTGTGCCTCTCTGAGCACAGTGAGCAGGGACACGTGTATGGGGTTGCTGTTGGTACTCTTGTTCATAGAGGAATTGCCATAGCATTTCGGTGCAGGACTGCCCATGTGGGCGGGACAAAGACTGATATGCAAATGGATATTTTCCATCTGTGAAAGGTACAGTGAGCAAAAAGCGTGTGCTCAAACTCTCATCTCAGAACAGGTTATCATGCCATGTTCTTTCTAGGGAGGATCGGCTGCTACCTTTGTGAAATAGATGCAAGGAACTTGGGGTTGGTCACCCTGAGACACTTTTTATTTTACTTTTTTTTTAGGGGTAGCAAGGGAGACTACAGGGGTAGCAAGGGAGACCTCAGGGGTCGCAGTTGTGACCCCTGGCAACCCCTAAATGTCATCCCTGTCTCTCTTCCCAGACAGTTTTTTTCTTTCGACTCTCACAAGGAGCGCTTGGGGTGTCCTCATACTACTCACTGTTCCTTTCTCTGTTGCTCCTGCCTTAATTTCTTTCTTGACCTTCCCCAATAAATATTCTGCTTTAGGCACTGTTGCAACATTTCAATCACAGCGCGCCATAGGCAAAGCACAGACTCATCCCTCATTAGTCAGCATCACACCTTCATCCCCCCGCACCCTGAAACAGGTACAACCCCTGCCCTCAATCCATATTTCACCATTTAGGTACTCTTCAGTTTGGCCGGTAAGATATGTCAGTGGGTTGAGCGATCGCTGCTGCGATCTTGGTGTGATCTGTAGGTTCAAATAGAGGCATGGCCAACTCGGCCTTTCATCCATCCGTCGTTGATAAATAAGTACCAACTTCGGTTGGGTGATATTGTATGCATACATGTTCTCTGTGAAGGGTTTAGCCATAAGAGCTATATACATAACACTTGATTATCATTACCAGCATCAACCACTCCTAAGAAGAAAAGACTAATCTAAGGCAAGAGGAAAAATAAAGAATGACAACTTATACAGAGTGGAAAATGGAATAGAGTAATAAATATAATTTGTGTGTGGAATGACAGCAGATGTTGATGCTCCTGGGAGCCCACTGCAACATGTTTGGTGGGTCCCTTGTCTAGAGACTGGAAAAGCAGACACCCATGGGGTGTTTAGATTACAATGGAGAACTAGGAATTAATGGAGGGGGTTAATAGCTGCAGATTATCATGAACAGGGAGCTGAAACAATAAATGCCTAATGTAAAGCTATTAATAGGTTTGACAGCAGGTTGCTAGTGTAGTCCAAACCATATTAAAAGGCAACAAGGTGATCAGAATGATACTTGTTACTGCAAGAAGCCAGAGGAGTTGATGGCCCGAGTGCACCAACAAAGGCAATCTGTAACGTATACACTGGCATCACTAGGGGAAGGGTTAAACTCGATGCAGTAACTCATGGTGTCACAGCTCCCTCACCACAGGTTACCGCACTGAGTGTGACCAACCCTAATGACGCCACCGTATAATGAGTTTCATCTAATTTTGCAGGTTTTGGTTAGAAAAACAGTGCTATCAATTTGAAATGGACAGGAACTTAGTTTACTGATCCAATGTAGGAAAATGGCTTTATAATTTCCTAATACAAGGATACGTACTGCTCCCACTTCATTTTGTGATCCGGGTCCTACCGGTGCAGAGCCTTTTTCCTACTGTGCAATTTCAAGAGAGAAAAGAGGATGTACTTATACCAGTATAATGTTTGCTGGTAATGGAAATAAGATGGCTAAACTCTCTTCCATTTCTCCATTAACTTTTTAATGTCTATTGCTTTGACAGGTGACAAATTATCAAGTAAGAAAGTATTTAGGCATTGAAACGTGACCACGGATTCACAGCCCTAAGTACTAGACTATACCTTTGAATGCAGAGTATTCAGTTTATTTTGGCTATAATTTAGAAAATGCTGCATGGTTGTCGCTGGTGTGATCCCTGTTTTAAACAGCACACACAACCAAGAAAAAGCATGCTGTCCATATTTAAATGTAAATTCCCTCAGTTGTACTACAATGCAAGTAGGAAATAACTTACACTAAAAGATGTCAATACTGTAAGGGTGCAGAAGAAGGAATCTGACACACAGGTAGCAGGTTTGGGGCTAAAAACTTTTATTGAATAGGAAAGAAAAAGAAATCCTTACCATCCCTATTCCTACTAGGGGCTCCCCTGCCTCAACCAAAAAGTTAAGGTGACTGTCAGGGTGTCTGTCAAATCAAAAGTGTCCAGCGTTCTATTTCAAGAAAACCTTACTTCAGTCCATAACAATGGAAAATAATGAATACAGTAGCACTGTTCTTGTCCCAGGAGAATGACTCCCTTCTCCTGGGTTCGGGTTCCTGCTTTGTCTATATAATTCCCAAATCTTAGAGCAGTCATGTATCTCCAAACATTGTCAAGGGGAATAACTCCCATCACCAGATGGTAAAGTTCCAACCAATATTTGTATTCTTCTTCTAGATGGGCCAGAAGAATGTCTCCCATCTCCTGGCATCTGGTCTCAATAGTCCGGGGGAATGACTCCCTTCCCCAGGCCTTGCTTTTCCGTTGGCTTTACACCTACAACACTCAATTTTAATTGTTAGGAGGGTCCATGACTCTGGCTTCTCTTCTTCTTTGATTTGACTCGCTTGTTGCACTACTTTACCAAGCACTGTGACATGGAAAATGACTTGTATCACGTTCTTACTTTGGGTCCCAGGCCCTGGTTTCTCTTCTTCTTTGAACTGGCCCACTTGGTACATTTGCCTGCCAAGTACTGCCATGAGAAAGATGGCTCGTATCACTTTTTTGCTTTGGGTCGCAGACCCCGGTTTCTCCTCCTCTCTGAACTGGCCTGATTGGTTCACTTCCCTGTCAAGCACGACCACAAGGAAGATGACTCATACTTTGTTTAGGTTCCCTGACCCTCCTTTGGCTGTCAGTGGATTTATCCCTGATTGATTGATTTGTTATTTACTATGTACCTATATACAAGTGTTTCAAGGTACACGTGTTTTTGCCACTATCGGAAGGGACTCACCCTTTCAAGTTATCTTTGTGCTGCTTGGGGTCCTCAACCCTCCCCTGGTGGTTAACAGGCTTTTTGTCAACACTGCAATGTGGAGAAGAAGGTGTGTAGTGTTTCTACCCCTGCCATGCTACCCAAGCGTTATGATTGCAAAGGAGCCTAGGGACAACTACATGCACCATCTTGGTGAGCAGTGGCACATGCCCTCTGGGTCTCCCATGCCACCCTTTACCTTGTCTGGAGTTTCAGCACATCGCTGGGGCTTCTTGGGATGGCAGGTGTTTGGCTTGACTTCCCCGGCATCTTGCTTTCTCTGCGGATGTGCGACAACATTCCCTGGTGCTCTCTGCCTTCCTTCCTCCTCTCGATAATGCTGTGCACAGGTCTGCTCACACGGACCTTGCAATCTTCAGATGTGGTGGACTGCCAGCATCGTTAGAGCTCTCTCCCTTTGGATTAGCAATGCAGTTTTGAATGTCATTCGTTTGGTGCGCAGACCCCCTGCATTCTTCTGATGCTGCCAGAGATCAAGTGTTTAGTCCATTTTCAAACTTTATACAATGTTGCCAGCAGTGTCTGGGCCATTGTACAAGTCCACCAATAAAACAAAGAGGAGTCCCTCCACTGAGAAAGAATTATACGACTTTGTTATGAAATCTAAGTGTAGTGACCATATACATTCATCCATTTGTCATCTGTTTAGTATGTACTGACACTGAAAAAAACTGTTATGACAGTTTTACTGTGTCAGCCTATATTTACTAATTCCGTTAATTTGTCTTTTCTTTATGTATTGCTCAACTAACAAAAAAATGTACTTGCCAGAATAATTCATTTTATATTCCTACGCTTTGTATATTATGTATAATATGTCGTTGATATACCTACGTGTTTTTTCTTTTCTTATTTTTTGTAAATACACTGGGCCTGATTACGACCCTGGCGGTAGAGTGATAAAGGCGCCGGTAGTGCTGCCTGCACCGTTGTCACTGTACCACAACATTACAAGTTCTGCTCACAGGACTGCTCTTCACGCCTGGTCAGACCAGACGTGCAGAGCGGCACCCGCTAGCAGAACATGATGGTAGCAACGGCCCCATTATGAACGGGACCGTTGCCACCATCCTCCCAATTCCCATTGAGCCCTAAAGGGGCTCAAGTGGGAATGGGGACGTACTGGGTCCGGGTCCCGCAAATGGGAATTACAGGGCCTGCAAAGGTAGGAATGGCCCGGTTATTCCCATTTTGCGGGATCCGGACCCAGACCCAAGTTTGGGGGTAGCAAAAGCAGCATGGTTACCTCCAACCTCGTAATGAGGCCAACTGTGTCATAACTGATTTTCTGTGTTAGTACATAGTAAGCAGATGACACATGGATGACTTTTATATGGTCACTACACTTAGATTTCATAGCAAAGTTGTATAATACTTTTTGCGTGGAGGGACACCTCTTTGTTTTATTGATATACTTTACCCCAAATTCCACTGTGATTGGTGAACGCCCAATATTTTTGTTAGACCATTATACACATACTTCATCTCTTTCACAGGTTCCATCTTCATTGCTCTGTGGGGCCAACTTGTTTCAGTACTCAGTTTTCCTAGATTCCTGTTGTTCTTCTTTGTCTCAGTACTTACAAGAACCTTGAGATAATTTGCCTTATGATGGTGCATAGGTCTACTGTCTAGAAACAGGAGAGCAGAGGAAGGAGGGGCTAGAGGATGTGACAGTGTGGTGTTATCATAAGAGCTGTACCCAGATGTTTGTCCTTATCCCTGGAGGGGGTGGGGAGTCCCTCCCCATGAGATCCTCCTGCATTATATCACCCCTAGAGGGACTATCAGGTAGCGGCCTCAGCTCCCTTGCTACCTGGGAAAAGGTTCCCCCGTGGGGAAAAGTGACGACATCCAGTGAATCTTCACATTACCCGATTTTCATTCTGTTATGAATAATATATCACCCACTGTGCTCTATGTGCAGAAACATGATATCTTTTCTACAAACAATGAAATATTACTTGGTTTTAAAATAATATTGGTAAATTGTTGTTGCATTTCACTTAAAAAAATACAGAATATTCTATTTGGAAGGAGTGCCTCCTAGTGGAAATCATCTCCCCAATCTTATCCAATTTAGAGACCTAGCAGGACTATGATTCTAAGGGACTTTTGAAATTTCATTTGTGGGAATCATTAAACTAACCTTGAAATATGCTTTAAAGTGCAGAATAGGAATGGGTGCTCATGTGTTTTTAAAGAACTCCAAGTCAGCTTTTCCACCCTGTTGGAAAGCAGTTCGGCTCCAGGTAATATTCTCCTCATCGATAGCTCGCATTTCTCTAGCTAATGTCCAGCTTCAGCCCTAATCCATTTGCAACAGGTGGTATTCCCTCTGTGCAGCTTTAGATACCGGAGTCAGATCTGTATTTCTGTTTGTTTCTGCATTTATAATGGATCATATTGCACAGCTTATGTCACACCTTTTGATTGGACAAATATGTCCATTGGCATGTTCACTAGTTATGACAAAAGTGTGTGGAGGGGCTAATCTGCTCTTACACTTTTGGATGCAAAAATAATTGTATTCCATATGTTATCATAGCAATACTTCACATCAATGAAGTTATAATTTCTAGGATCCCACTGTCTGGACAGATGCCTGGATGCATTTGTAAATTAATAGTTATACATATTTACCTTTTTTCTTTACTTTTTAATAATATTAATATTGTGTGTGAATTAACTGGATGGAGGATGGCCTCAGATTCATAGAACACTTTCCTGTTTGTTTCTAAGTTACATAATTGTGGATTTATATCAGAACACATTTTTAATTGTATGAATAGTGTGACAAATCCTTAGATGTCATCAGTTCTCCCAGACAAGGGGTGGCCCTTCCCATGAGGCCAGGAAGGTGAGACAGCTACCCTATAGTGCCCGTAGGGGTGGTTCTCACTGGGAGGATCGGTATAATAACCCACACCCAACACCCAACATATCTCCCCACTTTGAAAACCCCAGTCATCCACCTAACCAACCCATGTACCTGTGTAGTGACATGAATTTGACGTTTACCGAGATGAGGGAGAGCATGGACTACCCAAGGGAGATTGATGATAGAAGTACTGAGGAGGAGGGAGACACAGAGGAATAAAGGTTGAAGTACTAAAGACATTGAAGAAAGACTGAAACCCTAATGCCAGCCATTACCATACAACCGCTATGACAATAGACAAAGGATTTCAATAATGGGGTCAGCCAACCAGCCCGAGACAAAATCCAGCCCAGGAAGTTCAAGGAGAGGATGCCAAGGAAACCACAAGCAGCCCGCTCCCCAAGTCCACAGGTTGGAGAGGGGCGTCCAAGGCAGAGCTGGAAGCTGAAGGGTGGTGGCATGACCAGAAGTGGGTGGACTAGGCTGACCAGATTTTTTTTAAAAAAAAACCTGGATGGGCCATTGAAATAGAAGTAGGACTAAGGTAAATGCACATATACGTTTAGGCCTACTTCTATGTCGCTGGCCCGTTGCAGGAGGCAGGGAGGGGGTGTGCTAACCTGCACACTCCTCTCATTGGAGGAAAGCGCCAGGGAGGGGAATGGAGAGGAAATGGGGGCGTGAAAAGCATTTCACGCCCCATTCGTGCAGGAAGAGGTGTGCCGGGACCCACTTTTGGGATTCTGAAATCGGGTCCTGGCAAAAAAAGGCACCATGACCAAAACCCGGACGGGGTTTATAAAATAAAAAAACTCTCGAGACCCCGGGACATCTGGTGATTTCCCCGGACTCTCCCGGGAAAACCCGGACATCTGGTCACCCTAGGGTGGACCAAACAGTAGCAGAACAACACCGTGACCACCAGCAACATCCTGCAGCAGAGCCACACAGGAGTGCGCCAATCAGAAGGAAAACATGCAAGCCAAGAACCGCAGTGCTGTCAAGAACTGGCAAAGCTCCTGGGAAACAGGTAACGGGAGAGAGAGAATGTCCAGGTGGGGACCGGGTGTGATAGAAGCTAACTATAAGAGAGACTGAATCAGGATTAATCTTCATCAACACCATTTTTGGTTGCAAACCATTGCAGAAGCTAACCATAAGAGAGAGTGCATTGAGAGTCATCTTCCTCGGCGCAGTGGTTGGCCAAAAACCACTGCAGAAGCTAACTATAAAAAAGAATGTGCCTCAGAAGTAATTTTCCTAATCACAGAAACCACTGCTGAAGATAACAATAAGAGAGAGTACATTGAAAGTCAGTTTGCTTGTGGCAGTACCTGGCAGGAGAGTGAACCAAGTCTGCCAAAACCAAGCCACAGATTCTCGGACAAGCTCCCACAAGAAAAGAAGATCACAAACCATCATCCGTGTCGCAGTACTTGGCAGGAGAGCACACCAAGTACTCCTGGGGTAAGAAAAGAAACCTGGGTCTAGGACTCTCATCACAATTGGACTGTTGCTTTGTGAGAAAGGCCAGGGGAAGGGAGACCTTCCCTGTGGTGTTCTGAACTGTGAAATAAAGCTAGAGAAAGGTCAAGGGAAAGGGAGATATTCCCCCTAGTGTTGTGAACTGTCAAAGAAAGGCTAGGGCAAGGGAGACATTCTACCTGGTGGTGTAAAATGTGAGTTAAAGCTGGACAAAGGCACACAGAAGGGAGTCATTCCCCCTGGTGTTGTTCAATGTGAGAGCAAAGCCTGGCAAGACCAGGATAATGCAGTCATTCTCCTGGCAATTGAACCCATAAGAAGGAACAAGTGACTAGTCCAGGGGAATGGAGTAAATTCCCTGCGGTCACAACATTATTGAACTATCTGATTGGAGACTATGAGGATCTGCAACTCTTTTGTTTGTCTATGAAGTACCAAAACCAGGGCTAGGGAGTGATTCCCCCTGTTGGAGAATTTACAACTGGAATTGTGCCACCCAGTCCAGGAGGAGGAAGTCATTCTCCTGAGCCAAGCCCTTGGTACAACTGTTTAGTTTAGTTATAAGTGTAAGGGACCGAGATAGGGACATTTTGACACAGGATGGTGAACGTTTTAAGTTACTCAGTTATCTTGACAGACCCTTCAGCACTTTAGTTAAGGCAGGGAAACCCCTCATAGATATATGGAGAGATAGGATTACTTTATTTTAATCTCAAATAAATGCATATAACGATCACGGTGCCACCTGTGTGTCAGTGACCTCCTTCTGCACCCTTACAATAGTATTGATTCATATATCCCTTTACGTTCTTGCATCTGAGTTCCATCCTTTGTTTAATTTTTTAGATTTGTGAATCCTCACTGCTAATAGGACTGTCAGCTAATGATAGGCCTGCATCTGCTGACAAGGACCCCCTTTTGTTTGGGAGTCCATTAGGCTAACCGTGTGGTGTATATCATTGAGAGCAGAGGTTCAAAGTTGATGCACTTAATGCAGTAAATGTTATGTGACGTCTGGCATTAGGGTAACAGACCTGATTGTTAGCAGGTAAACGCATCACATTTTGGCCTCTACTATTATTTTTAAATATCCTTACTTGAAATATCTCCTGTGAAAGAAGCTCCCTTAGGTGAGGAGAGTCTTGATAAATCAGAGGTCTGCTTCACAAGACCTTTTGTTCTGTGAGCCTATTAGTTTTTCATCATTAAAGGCAAAAGCAAGTATTCATTCCAGATGGCCTAGCCAACTCTCCATGAAACCACAAACCTCCCGCACACTGGAACATGCTTGTAGGGCTAACAGTAGAATTAGTTTGCCCAGGATTTCACTGGGCAGCTAACAATCCCCAAGCCAACTCAGAACATCATATAATTGTGTCTGCATGAAGGTGTTCTTCACTTCTAATGTATGGCCAACGTGTAAGACATTCTTTTTAATGTGTTCACTTCTTTCTGTTCAAAATATCATGAATACGAATGTTTTTTTTATTTAGACACTGCCAATAAAATAGAACAATGGTACATGGTGATGCTTCACTTTGGAATTTTGAACACATGCCAACATTTTAATGTTTAAAATGGCAGGTGATTTCATAAGCCAGTGTTGTTATGAACATTTAATAATGATTTCCTGGTTCTAGAAACTGGTGCCAATTTTCTATAGCTTCTGACATAATCAGTCGTCCCCAAAATATGTTGATGCCAGGTGGCTTTACTCGAAGTATGGGAGATTATAAATACAGTGCCTGGGTGAGGTACTGTGCAGCATTTATTACAGATCTGCAGCTACTCCACAGGTGGCCAAATAGTCTCCAGACAAGAGGGAAGGGTAACTTGATACTTGCATGCTTAGTTCAATTTTCTATATCTTTCAACACCTTTTTCCAGTGTGACAAAGCACCACTTTAAATGGCCACAGAGATTTCCATTTTAAACAAGGGCTTTAAAAATATATTTACCGTACAATCTGGTACTGGGCATTTGGCAATACTCAGTACCGTTTCTTATGGAAGCAAGTAACCACCGCATCACAAAAGAAGGGGGGGCTCCTATGTTGTTTTCTCAAAAGTGCTCCCATCACTTCAGAAATGATCCCTCCAGAAGAACAATCCTGCTCCTCAGATCCATAACTATCCCTAGTCTGCAGTGGCAGGCCGCCTATCTAAAAGGTATATACTAGAGAGAAACAATGTTATGAAACTATGTATTTGTTAAGAAAGCACATACTTCTGGGGTGATCGGGTACCTTTTCTGTTTTTTTGATAAAAAAAGGCCCACTGACACAGGTACATTCAAATGTGGATTTTCCTCTGCAATTGACCCTCACTTGAATATGTAGCCATCTCAGTTTTTGGCCATTCATTACAAACAATATCTTATTGTCTTTGGATATAGGTATCTGTAAACATTGAAAAGGATATTGTAAGCGACTTCAATTCAACACTACAGCTAAGTCAATGCCTAGTCTGGGATGCTGATGGAAGCCCTTCTTGATGTATTTTTATGTCCAGTCCGTTTACTCAGGATGACAACCCTTATATAACACCCCTCTCTCAGAATCCCCCTGACCTCGCTGAGCCAAGAAGTAGGTTTGTTTTGCAAATTTAAAAGGTTTATTTGAAAATTAAACAATATATATCTATCACACTTTTATAGTAAATTAATATTTGATAGCACACGTGTGAGGATGATAGTGATCAACAATGGATAATGTTACAGTGGTACACTCTTTTAGATGGCTTAGAAGTGATATAGAGAGGATAAAGTAGCTGAGAATGCTTTTATGGTTTCAAGGACAATGCAATGATGAATGAAAATGCAGTACAGAAAATAAACTTGATATGACTTCAACAAAAGAATGTAATCACTTTTCTTTGACAATTCACCCCCCCCCCTTTACGCAAGGTAAAGAGATGGAAGGCAAGCACACAGTTCTCAGGAATGCAATCAAATACAATTCAGTTCCCCCCTAGCAAGCTTAGAGGAAAACAGGTAAATACCGAGTCTGAAAACGCACAAAAACGGGGATAAAAAGTGGCCAGCCTCTCTCTGTGAAGGGAATATCCCGCTGGAATTATTTTCCACTCGATGATCACTAAATCGAGACTTGTCTTCAACTCTGGGAGCAAGCAGTCCTTATTTGCAAATATGTAATCAGCCAATTATGGAAAACTGATCATTAGATATGATACTTCGTCGGTATTACAGAGAATCTTTTTATTAGACCATGTCACTTGCAATCAGTGGGGCGATGAGGAACATGCTTCAAGTGTCACGCCTAGCATGGGGGTATTAAGGAGTGGCAGTGGACACACGCAGTGCCTGAATTGCAGAGTAAATGAGGGCTTTTAATGTGTCTGCATGTGGGTAGGGTACACTTGCACTGCATGATCTTTTGTATACATGACAATGCATGCCAGAGGTCAGACATGATGTTTATCTGCTTTTCACATTTAATGGGCATGTACCTAGTCCTAACAAGGAATGGAGAATGCTGCCCCGTGGTCTACATATATGTGCATATTGCTTTGTTGATCATAAATGTGACATCTGTTGTCAAAACCTTGGTCTGCCCACTTTATGTACATTGTGTTTTCCCGGCATATACATACATGCACCAGCACACGCAAACACACACACACCAGCACACGTGCACATTTCCACAACCCTCAATTCTCCTTTCACCCCAGTTTTACTTTTCACAATATTATGATTTGTTTCAAATGTGTGAGACTATTTTGCTTGCACATGTTGGCCAGTATTTAGTAAATTGACCACTTATGGTCAAATTCGGGGGGGCCTGGTATATGCATCTATGTACATGCATGCAGTCTGCTCCACTGGATAGTGACTTTTTTTTCTTGGGTCGGAACATGGAATGGAAATCAGGACGTCCACAGGAACCCATGCCATTACTCACCCCCGATGAAAGAAGCACTCTGATCCATACAAACATGCATCCACAACATCAGTAGTGGTGACCTCCAAGGACAAGCTTGGCACCCGCCCTTTCACGTGCCCTACCTAAGAATCCTGCCTGCTCTTGTGTGACATAACAAGCAAGAGGATTTCAGAGAGATCCGAGAATTCTATGTCTCTATGCCTGTGAATGATTTGCACATATGCCTTGTGGACTAAGAATGTATGTGTTTCAACCTCTATTGAATAACAAGGGGCCACATAGAGGTGAAATGAGAGGCACCTGGCATGTATGTATCAGCTGTAATAAGGATATTGTAGGGCCAACATACTAATCAGTGGTGTCATTCAAAATGAAAAGCTTTGGTGTGAATGGGAAATATTTGCTCTCATACACAATATTGCATGGCAAAGTGTTTGTCATCGTGCTGGCAAATACATGTTCCACATCATAATAGGGTGATTGGTCAGGAATGTGTTTGTTATGCATTAATAATTCACATATGCAACCCTTGTATCACAGACTTGTTGATCCAATATAAGAATCTCTGGCCATTCTGTTAAGATATTCCCACATGCTCTGAGATTTAACGCAAAGCAGACAGCAACACACATTGTTGCTATTGGTCCACTTTCCCCACCTCATAGGGGTAATTGGAAATAGTAGTGTGCCAAACTGTCCATCTTGGAATGATAACGTTCTATCAGAAAATAAATAACATGGCAGTCTAGTGTTGCCCCTTGCAAAATACAATTGCAAACCCCGAACACAGGGGCAGTGAATTGTGGGCACCCAGTGCCCAACAGGCTGTTCACACCACAGTATACCAGTAAAGACAGTTTGAAACTGCTTTCAGGAAAGGCCTTCCGTAAGAACAGGTGACAGAAGAACCACTCACTTGGGCATAAACAGCTGTGTTTTCACATTAGACCAATGATAAGAAATAGTGAATGTTAATGTACATTGAATTATAAGGACAGAGATGCCTTTGAATGGACAGCAATATCTATCAATGGACAATGACTCACCAGAGTTAGAGCGTTCCTCAGCTCAGAACTCTGAAACCCCGTCTGAGACACCAAGCCCCCTCGGCACCCCCCTTTGCACTATATTTTTTTGTTTGTCAGCTCATATTGAACCCTCATTTTCCGCCCATTCTTCCTACTACCTGTGGCTCTCCTATGCATTCATTGGTTTATTTTCCAGACCCTTTGGCACCTGGCTGGAGGAAGAGGATACCCATCCTCCTACCTGATACTGCCCTGGAAGAGCACCTGGCATGTGTGGATGTTTTGATGAATTCACTTTATTTTATCATGAACCCTTTTGCAACTCTTTTAATTGCAGTCCCACTGTATTTTCACCAGTTTCCTGGACATATTGTTTAGCTCTAAAATGTATAGTTATTGCACCCTCTACCCAGGGATGGTACTTAGTACATCCTTCCTGAAGGTTCCCTGCACCTGTCCAAGGTATGCTCCCAAGCCCTTCAAAAGCAAATCCATGCCTTGATATGGCACACCTAACTCGTCCCCCTCAATAGGAGCCTGTTGCTATGCCCACTTGTGTTTTCCAGACCTTCCAGTGAGTCTGTTCCTGCATTCTTTCGTGCTCTGAGGTAGGTCTTGCCCTAAACCGTATTGCTCGTTATTTGGCCCAGTGTCCTGTCCTATACTGCACCCCGACTTGATTGATGATTTGGGGATTCTACTGGGAGAGCTGTGTCCCCTGCTGTGCCATAGCCTCCATTGGACTGTGAGAGATATTATCTAGTTACAAAGCCTAAGGCTCAGAATGGAGTGAGGGAGAAGAATGATGACACAACATCTACTGCTGTCTGTCCTGTGAACTGGAGAACTATGGATCCAGTAACGGTAAGGAGAAGGATGGTTGCTGTGGCTGCACTTAGCTGTACCTTGCTGGCTGCATTGTCCAAAGACCTGAGGAGAACAGAAAGAGTCTCTCGATCGCGGACCTGTAAGGTAAAGGGAAAGCATCAAAAAAGAAATCCAATAAAGCCGGTCACCAACACTACACCAGAGAACATACAATACACTTCTATGCCAATAGTGCCACTGTATAGCTCAATTTCATGATGTCAATGCCCCCGATGCATGCCTGAATTGCCAATGCGAAGCACATTTTCATGATGCCTATGCACACAATATATGCCAGCAGCATTGACCTGTGAATCATATTTTCATGATGCGTGTTCTCACAACACACATTGGCACTCTGCCATCCAGCATCTTCAACAAATAAGAATCCAGCTTCAGTTGGCTTTCTAAAACAATGAAAACAAATCCATGTTTATAATTTAGATGTGTACTTTTCTTGGTGTGTTTTCTTCCATAACGTACTTGAATTACAATGTAATAAAACCAGCTTCATATGTATAGCAATGATATATGAATATCTATGAGGGGTTTCCCTGCCTCTCATAAAGTGCTAATGGGTCTGTCAGACTGTCCAAGCTAATAAAATAAAGTGTTCACCGTCCTGTGCCAAAATGCCTACTTCTATCGCTTACACTTGTAACTAATACTAAAGTGGATCTTCTTGTTCCAGAAGAATTACTCCCTTCTTCTGGACAACAGGTTATATATAGTTCCAATTCGCAGGTGGGATCTTTGCCTGAGAGAATGACTCCCTTCCCCAGGTCTTAGTTCTTTTTCAAGATACAAAAGAAAGTTTCAGGTGTTGTAAAGTTCTCAGTTCAAACTCAAAAGATAGGGTTCCTACTCAAACATCAACATTAATTATTGCCCATAGTTTGTTCTCACTACTAGGTTCCTGGAGAATGTCTCCCCTCTCCAGGTATCCAGTTTTCAGCACTTTCACAGTGCCAGGGGAATGACTCCCTTCCCCGTGCCTTCCTTGCCTTTGCTTTGCGGTAGACAACACCATGGGGGATGGCTTAGTTCCCATGATCTTTCTTGGCTTGTAGTTTCATCATAGTAGGGTAATGTAGTCCTTTCCCCAGGCCTTTTTAATCACAGTTTACAGAATGTGGGGAATGACTCCCTCCCCCAGTCTTGGACTAACTTGGTTCACTAACCTGCCAATTATGGTCTTATTCTCACAATGTTCACAATGCCAGGGGGAATGACTCCCTTCCCCTGGCCTTTGTCAGGCTTCTCACAATGCCAGAAAAAATTACTCCCTTTTTTCAAACTTCTCACAATGGCACAATGTCAGGGGGAATGCTCCCTTGCCCTAGCCTTTATCAGGCGTCACACAATGTCCACAGGGCCGGGGGTGGGGGGTTGACATCCTTTCCCCTGGCCCTTCTGCTGATTATGTAGCACTATCCTGCAAGGTACTGCTATTTTTTGTATTTGTGTATACTTTCTTTTCTGTAACTTGGGGGTCGCAGGCCCTTACTTCAGGAACAATTATTAATTCAAAGTCTCTTTCCCAGGCTCTCCTTCAGCCTTGTTCTCTAGCGTACTTCCACTTTTCTTTATAGAGCTACATGCCCTTCTTCTGTCCCCACCAGTTAGTCAGCTTCTGTTTGGGCTCCTGCCAGTCCCAGGAATCAATCCCTTCTGTTCCACGCACTCTGTGTGGTCTGCTCTATCTATTGCACCACTGTAGTGGCTACTCCCCGCTGGTCTGCCCTTTCGACGTGGACCGCAGGGTCCGTTCTCTTCTGTCCATGTTGGCAGCCTGCTTCTGTCGGGAGAAGGGTCCTTTCTCTTCCGACCCTTTTCAGTGGCTACACCTTCTCGCCTTTGCATCTTGGTTTCCTGGGCTTCCCTTCGCCGCACCACTGACCTACTTGTGGCTCCTCGATGGAGGGCTGAATGCCATTTTCCTTCCTTCTTCCCTTTTTATGTTCTACTTGCTCACATTTTGTCCATATTGACTAGCATGCTGATTTTGTTTAGGCAGAGTATTCTTCATTACTCCACACCTCTTCTTTGTATTGATACTGATGTAATCATTCTCAACTGGGTTACTTGGATTCTTCTTCATCACAGTCTTCACAAATGACTCACATAGGTAGTCCCTATTCTTCTTCGTCTCAGTACTTTTATTAAGGAGGTTGAATTTTCTACTCTGCAAAAGTACATCGGAGTGCAGGGAACCATGCTACCAGCTTGTGATATAGCCTGGACATAGAGCGTTCTCCTTGGACAGATGTCCCTAGTCCCATAGAAGGTTCCCTCCCCCATGAGTACCACCCCCATGGAACTATCGGGTAGCATCCTCACCTCTCTGGCTTCATGGGAAGGGGTTCCTCCTAGAGGAGAATGGACGATTCCCAAGGATTTATCACAGAAGTAATTATTTTAGTGCAACACAGAAGTGTAGTTTTGGAATAACATGTGCCACTCACAGGGAGTGCATTCTAGTGTTTTTCCATGTGCACCAAGTTGGCTAGAAACTGCACTGCCCTCAGCCCAGGCTACTGTAAAGAAGAGATGGTGGTGTACCACTCTTGCTCTGCTCTTTTCACCTTTGTGATTGAGATCACTGCTGTTCTAGTATAAGTGTTAGGCAGAGTACATATTTAGAAAAGGGTCTGATCGGCACCTCGGCCTCTCGGCCCGTGGCTGGTCCAAAATAGTCCCTGGGGAGTGGGGGCTGGTTTCTGCCCACGCCTGGGCCGGTTTGGCAAAGAAAAAATAAATAAATATAAAGACATTTTGAAAACAAAATACAATTAAAAAAACAAAATAATAATAACACCTCCAACGGCATAATTCATCAAAGCAAGGTAGCACATGTTGCCCCCTGGAGCTGCTGTGCTGTTGTATTAGTAATAAATCCATCTCGGTGTCCTCGGTCACTTGACAAAATCCTTCTGCCTAAAAGCTTCTGTACAGTGTAGAAATATTTGACCATAGCACATCAAGTGGCGATTGACGTCATTGTGCCACAATGAATGCTTTGGAGTAATGTGTCTATCTTTCCCATCTCCCTGGCATTCTGTTCAGGATGTTTGTTTGCATATGATGAGGTAACGAGTAGAGTATGGGATGCATTGTGACTGCGCTGCTTTCCCTATTTTGCCAACCTCTGAAGCCTTAAAGTAGATGCAGTCTTGACATGAGGCCAACTTTGCACCAGACCTGCAGATTAACTTAACTGGTGTGCTGTTAAATCTCAGTTATCAGTTTAATGGTATCCACTACAGAATAATTGCTCATTTTACTATAGCCGATATGATAGCTCAGTGGGTTGATCACTCGCTGCTGCGATGTGTGTGCACGTTCGAATCACAGCAAGGCCATCTCAGCCTTTCATCCTTCTTAGGTCGATAAATCAGTACCAACATAGGCTGGGTGATATTGTATGCATATTTGTTCTATAACAAAGAGCTTAAGCATAAGTTCTAGTCAATAACATATTACCATTTGGCATTGAACGTCTGCTTGCATTCACAGTAATTTGACAATATGGATCTATACACACAGATATTTATGATACATATGGTGATCCATTCTTGTATGAAATGTATATCACATTAGTGAAATCATAACCATATTGTTCGTAGTATACTTAGGAACAATGCTATTTGATGCCACTTCCTGTTTCATCAAGAGGTGAAAGGTCGTGTTTCATTGCTTCCTGGGATGTCACTTTGGGGTGGGGTCAAATGACATCACTTCTGGTGATGTCATCAGAGGTCAAGGGTCGTGAAGCGAGGGGTGGGCCACTTTTTTTTGGTTTTCCGGTCTATTTCTTGTCCCAGTCCAACCCTGATTTAGAACCACTAGTCATCCATGTACATCTACAGGGCAGTATTGATTTTGTCACTCCCCCTGTTTGACCAGCCCTTCTTGTAACTGAAATTGCACATTAATATTTGTATTACAGTATAAGATCTAACATTGGGGTGAACAGTGAAAATAGTTACATTTTGAGTTGCAGTGTTGTCTTCAAAATATTAGCTTTAACTGTTCTTTTTAAAAATGGGAAGTGCTGTCTTAACCTCTTTTTTAAAGGAGGCCGATTTTAGCACCTTGCTGGATTTGACCTCACCTTTGTAAAGATTTGCGGCTGATGTCAATAACAGCCCAGCAAATTCAATTTGCAGCAAACAGGCACGCTGACATGCAAATGTCAGGCCTGACAGCCTGATCTGCTTGTATGTGGTCACATCCGCATCAGTTGAGAACCCACCAAGCTTGTTTTTTGATAGCCAGAAGGGCTGGTGTTTGTGCATATCTGTGTTTTGTTTGAAAATGGGGTGGGGGACATTTAGGTAAATATTTAGGTAAATATTTTCCTGCTGAAAAATATTGTCATTTTCTCTCTGGTTATGTATTTTTCATATACATATCCTATCCTATTATGTATTTTAGTGAATTACTTAATCCAGACCGGGTGTTAGGGAGAATTCTCTGTTTAGGCTGAATATCCTAACCTAGTGAGTCCCCCAGCAGCTTTGCTGGATTTCAGGAGTTTTTTTTTTTCATCCTGCCAAGAGTGAGACTCTTTTCCTCCCACTCTTGGACATGATTTGTGATATTTCTTTGAATGTTAATGTGTTGTATGGGCTATGGGGTCTTTTACTCCATAGGGTCTCATGTATTTTGCTATATGTGTTACACAGCACCCTCCGTGCCGTAACACTGGGGTGTCCTAGGTGACCCCCACCATAGACTCCATACCCTGGGACTGACTACTCTCTCCCAGGGCATGTAAAGTCACCATTGGCTTTACTAGACCTAAATTTACTAACAGAACTAGTACAAACCATCCTATTGTGGACGTACTGGTAGGGGTATTTCGATTACCCCTGGGTCTGTTGTTTGAGGGGGCACTGTCCCGTCCCCCCTCGTCGAGTTTTGGCTGGTGGCAGTGGATACTACTTGTTATATTCAACCGCGACTATATTCCTATGGGATTCTTCCCATTGTTCGAGGCTAATACTTTTTCACATTAGTCTCTAACATACCGCCGGGTTATTTATCTTAAATAAATTCACCGGTTGGTATTTTCTGCCAGAACTCGGTTTTTAAAATGGTGTATGTGTTCGCCTCTGTAACTCCAAACCAAAGGTTGAGCCCTCTGTTCCACTTTTGGCGGGCTTCTACACAGAAGCCCTCCAGGGTGGTGCCATTCTGTCTGGGTACCACAGGGGGCGTGGGAGGGGGTTTAGGCACCCTGGACTGAGTTGCCTTGCCAACACAAGTCGCACTCTGGTGTGATTGGCCCAAGTGGTGATCCGCCCCGCTCACCACTTAGCATGTTTGAGTGACAGCTAGGCTGAATGAACGGGGGTTTTCTGCATAAAAGCAGGGCTTTTGGGACTGGAATTTAAGAAGTCGCCACAGGACCTAAGAATCCGACGAGGGTAAAGCTGAGCCGACCTGCAACGACGACACCTCCGATGGAGCCCTGCTGAACCGACTCACTACTTCCAAACGACAGAGGAGATCTCCCTGCTGGAGAGTCTTCTTCCCCTGACTGGTGGGAACAACCAGTCCCTTGCTTTTTCTTCACTTCCAGGACTTTAGTGGTCGAATTGCCTGTGCTGAGCACCCCGGTAATCGGATAGCCACTAACCACTGTACCGCGACCAAAAGGTGGTGCCTTGTGACGGAGCACTCCGCGGCTGGTCTCTTCCCTGGTGGTGCAACGATCTTCAACTTTTCCTCGACGTCGAGATCATCTCTTCTTCTGGCAAAGCCCCGACTTGCATCCACCACCAGGAACTGCCCCCGCCAGAGCTGTCTCTTCACTTTCAAGGTACTGTGTCCGCCTGGCTTCCCTTGTGACGGTTAGCTTGAGCTGTCTTAATCCTTACCTTTCCACTGGGTCGCCTTCAGACCTTCTAAACTTTTGTTCTAAAACTGGTCCAACCTTTCTGTGACATTTTGCTACAAAGACTTGAAGTGCATTTCCACTGTGATACTTTTGGGACATACTGCCTTGACTCTCTCCGAGTGGGCCTGGCCTCTTAACTTTGTGATCTACAGTAGACCCTGCCTTGCCCGTCTTGCATTTGCTTCGAAAAAGTTTTGGTACTGAGTTGGTTCCATACCCTGCCTTTTCTCCCCCTTTCTAACGAATATTAGAGTGCCATCTAGGTTAAAGCATTCACCTCTGTCTGCAAATAAGTGGTGCCGTTGAACCTAGACTTGTCGAAATATTGTTAGGGGATTGAGATACTTATAGTAATTGTGATTGAAGTTGTTTGCCGTATTAGTGCCAGTGTGTCTTTCGTAGATGTGCTTTTAAATAAATATTATATATCTTTACACCCAAGCTCTGATCAGTGTCTGCTTGTTCTACTGTGTAGATTGCCCTATTTTGTATACTCTAAATACTGCCTAACTCATCTTGAGAGAAGTCTGGCTGCTCAGCCACAGCTACCAGGTAAATCTGGGTGGTACAGACTGCTACCAATTGGGTTTACTGCTAACTCCTGTAGTCTTAAACTTTTTGCAGTGGTCCCAGAGGGAACTGCACAGGTTTCTGCCTAACACCGGGTATTGAAAAAATTAATAAGACATTCCTCAGGCCTCGGTTTAATATTATCAGCAAAATATATGGATGTCTATGTGGGCATGGGGGTTATTACACAACAGTTTGTCTCCCGGTTTATTCCATGTTGTTTAAGCTGCAAGGAGATAATTAAGTGCCCCGGCTCTTAATGTCTGTGGAAAGCACATATAACAGAGTAAAGGACTAAAACGATCAGACCATATCTCAGCAACCAGGCGTGAGGCCCACTGGCTACCTATCAAAGCTCATATCGACTTTAAACCTCTGACTATTGCCCATCAGTGTATTTACAGGAAGGCGCCCCTCTATCTCAACAACTGCATTACTCAGAAACTCCCAGTGTGCTCCTTAAGGTCCAGTTCCAGCATCTCACTGCCCACCCCTCGCTTTAAGAACAAAAGAGCTGGAGGCGTCAGCTTTTGTGTTTCTGCTCCTTCCCTCTGGAACTCTCTTCCGGCCGCCATCAGAAATGAAAAATCTTACGTGACCTTCAAAAAGCTTGTAAAAACGTGATTTTTTGATCAATACGATTAATCCTTGTATCAAATGTACCTCTTACTTCTGGCTATTGTACCACACGCTGTCATACCCCTGGGTCTGGGCGTTACAAAAATGTTATAAATAAATAAATTAAATAAATAAGGAGCTGGAGCAGCAAACTGATCCCAAATAGACCGGTTTCTCAAGTAATCTTCCCTTTTCTCGTTGCTGGAAGCTCGCAGGGTTTGGGATTTTCAGTGCATCTTTGGGTAGCCAGAGAACCCACTTTCCTCCTGCTTGCTCGTTGCCTGCTACCTTAGATCCGGTTGTGTCTGTTCAGTATTTAGACAGAATTTCGCACAGGTAGGAGTCCAATTGGTGGGTGCCCCAAGTAGTATACGGTTGAATTAGTATCGAATTGTATTCACACAACACCAATGATGTATTTGGTGGAATCAGAGCATTAGAAATGTGGTGTCCTTGTAACTCCGGATTATCGTTTTACCCCACCCGAGCACAGTGGTGCAACCTCCATTGGCAGATCGGGCCAAAGATACCCCCCCCTCCTTCCCAAATTGTGGGTTATGTTGACTTGACCTGGCTGAGATACAGAGCTGTAGATGGACAGAACAGGAGGCAAAGAATAGGCGGTGCCAACAGTTGCACAGTTAACAAAGACCCGGAAATGATTCATGTAAATGGTTTCATGGATTCATAGACATACTTTTTTAGGCATTTGAAATCGTGATGGGGTGTTAGTACTTGCATGTCAGAGGAGTGATGGCGGGGGAGGCAGGGACAGCTCCTTCTCATAGCAGTTCTTAAGTTTGTGGCTTCAGATGGGAAGGCGAGGATTCACTGCTGGTAACATTAAAACTGCACTAGAATACTCTCATTAGGATGTGTAACAAAGTTAGATGATAATATAATTATAATTGGTTATTTATAACGTGCTTAATACCGAAGAGGTTTCTAAGCGCGGACCTAGGATTCGAACTTATGTTGCTCTGCATCGTCGTCTTGCTTCCAAGACGAGCACATTGCCACTGAGGTATACTACCCGTGCCAGGGTAGGGGGGGATGCCCGCGATGCCCGCCCTCAAGTAAATTTGCCCCTCCACCATATTCTTTGTAGTCCCTATAACACCATTTGAAGGGTTAACCCCCCAAAATGTTAGCCTACTTGTCCTACTGCTCAGGCACAATTTGGTAAGCCCTAAGTCAGAGAATGGGCTGTGAAAAGTGTTGGGGCACTTAAGGATAGACGGATGCGTCACATTTATATTTTATTTGCAAAGCTTGCCACACTACTTTTACACTAAGCAAGTTCACCGGAACATGTATTTTTTTTAAAAAACTTCATTTTATTAAACAACGGCAATTAATGATCTGCATTGTCCCGGGAGGATAGCTCAGCGGCAAGTAGCACGGGTTCGATCCCCGGGTGCGCTTGGAAACCTCTGGATGTTTAAGCACGTTATAACTACGCAACTAAAACATACTTATGTAACAGCGCCTCGATGCCCTCGGGCTGTGTGAGCACTTTAAAAATGCATATAAAAATAAATAAATTGACGAAGCTGGTGATAGAATATATATGCTAAGCACACCGCATGCTATAATGGCCTGGTGGTGTGCAATCGTTCAGTGAGTGCCCTCCATAAAAATAATCATTTTTAAAAAGTCTCATTGGAGAAGATTGTGCTGAATTCACCTGTCTTCACAACTGTATTGTAATAAAAACAGCAAACATGGAATCTATAATCGCAAATAAGTGCTGTGAATCGGTCGCGAAGAAGATGATGCTTGGACTGCTTGGCATCGATGTATATGCCAATACCGCAGCGTGTTTGTTAGAGCAGCAACCTCATATTTTACCATGAAGAAGCGCAGCGCGAGGTCACGTCCGGTTACTTCGCGGTCATGGTAAAATGCCAGCTTGTTTGTATCCCTTTTCACCTTTCTGGACTCTTCTTCCGTGTCCTATCTTTCATCGGAGATTCGCCAGAGCGGAGACCAGCCGTGTGGAAGGAGCACAGCGAAGGAAATGGCTGCTTCCCGTGGCTGCCGCCAGTCCTGTCCTCCCGCCGCTAGGTTACGCTGTCTACCTCAGAGAGAGCCACCTGCGCCTTCCCACACAGCCACGCTGCAGCCCCCTGCCTGAGCTAATCGGCCGAGCACAGTGACGCACTTTGCCTTGCGCAGAACCGAGGGATGCGCGCTTTCTACAGCTTGCTATCAGTATTTCAAAAGAGACATTGCATATGTATTTTGATGTCCCGGGGACTAGTAGTCATTCTGGTGGGAGGGACTGGCTTTTCGCCTAATGTACCTCTCGCGCTAGGTCACCACATTTCAGAAATAAAGCCTCATTTCAAAGGCGTTGATTTGTCATTTTTCGCTTTCCTAAACTGCATCCCCATCGTTCTTTGTTGGTTTCAGCAATGATATATGTAATCAGATTCCCCATTTAATATGTTGCTACTGATTTGTAAATACTTGTTCATTTTGCTGTCTGACCCAGCCAATCATTGTTTTCAATTGGTCGCTCGTTTATGCAACTGTGATATTGTATGTTATAAAACGTGTATACTGTGTGAAGTCACCACCATAATAATGCATGTAGGCTTGTCAGACGGTTGGCGTATAATGCCCATCCATGCTAGTATTTGCTTGTAAAATATTTGACATAAAGGAGATTTACATGGCAGACAGGGAAAATGTTTCAGAAGGGTAAAGGGGAGGGGTGTGAGACATACGGGTGGAGAGTGTTTTAAAAAGCGTGTTTATCCTTCTTGGAACATGCACCTAAATGCTGTAATATCATAATTGTGATGTGTTTTTAGTGTCAGCCTAATCATAAATGCAGAATATCACAAATATTACAGAGTAAAAATGGGGCATTGGGTGTGCAAGTTTCTCGAGATATTCTCACGCAGACCATGTACACAATAAAAGTTCCATTCCCGTGAATGTGTCTCAAAAATGTTGCAGAGCACTGAACTCTTAGTCCTAGGACTGGCCACCCGGTTTACAAGGGAAGGTCTAGTTGAGTTGATTTTTGTAAAAACTAGAATGCCAGGGAGCAAAAGGACGGGTGGGGTCTTTAAAACAGTACCATAAACTGTTCTTGCCAGTTCAACAGTGTTGAACCAGGCTTCTTTTCATGGTGCAAGTGGTTTTGATGCAGCAAGTTGCAGTGATCCAGATGGAAAGCAGGTAGTGAATCTTGTTCGAAGTAAGGCTCGTTGAGGATCGATGTGGCAGTCTAATGAAGTGGTTCAGTGGTGCCCCCAGGGTCGGTATGAAGTTAGATCACAGGTTGAAGATGACGTTATTGGGGGCTCGAGGCACTTGTGTAGGGCACAGCAGTTTGAATTTTTCTGTGGAAGTGATCTTCTGGTTCGAGCCGAGGCATTAACACACTCAGCTGGCCCAGTGCAGTGGTAAATGCAGCAGTGGTGGTTTGAAGAAGTGCCAAAGGAATAGCCATAGGCTCCTTTGGTTTGAATACGTTTGAAAGCTGTCAACAAACTTGAGTGTGGTTTCACACGTTATAAATGCTGGTAAACAACTGCTTGGCTTCTTCAGTTACTTTGAGTCCCAATTGCGGTCCTCAGTGATGAGATGAGTAATTGTTCTCTATATCACAACCCGTGGAAAACTGGCTAACACCTGCATGAGTCCTTCACAAGCTTGATCATGGGTACTAGTGTAGCTGGTAGCAAAGCAGGTGTTTCGCCAGCAGCAGTTCATCCCCAATGTGAGCTGGGGGTGGTTAGGGTGCAGAGCTTGCCTCTGATCACTGAATTTCCCCCTAACTCATGGAGGGTTCAGAGAATGTCAAGTCTCCCAAAAGAGGTCCAAATGGATTCTTCTGGCAGTCCAGTAATGAATCAAAGAGGCTGTGGGTGTCTCCCTCTTTCATACGCAAACAGCTATAGCTGATTCTGCAGAAGGAAGCCAGTTGTAAGCGGTCCAATCACTGTCCTTGTGACAACTGGTTTTTGCCTTCTTGCATCATACCCAAAGTGCTTTGTGATAAAGAAAGTTGTTGAGACGGGAAGGAAGGAGGGGTGCAGAGAGAAATACGATGGTGGAATCTGTCCCCAACTGTGAGGAACTCCCAACAACTGACCTAATGATTCTCCCTTCTCAGATCCATGTCATCAAAAGCCCTTTGGTATGCAGTACCCTGGTGTGCGTATAGTCAATGTGTTTAGGGTATGCCCTTTAATTCCTGTTTCCCAAAACAACTCCTGCTGAGCAACTGTCCTGCTGGATAGTGGTGTTACCTGACCTCACAAAGGATCAAAAAAGACCACCCCCCCACCCGGCCCTGGTCCTGCTGGCTGCAGAGACAGTCAGTCTAGGGGAAATACACACAGCCAGTACTGGCTGGGCTGGGCTCCTAGTGTTGAAACATGCTACAGATGAGATGTGGCTTAAATAATTGTGAATTACAAACCACTATACCCCAAACTCAATCTGTGCATAAGTAATTACTGTCTAGTCACAAAAGATGGCACACTCAAGAATATGTATGCATTTTCAGAAAAGCTATGCATCAAATAAATTAAAGTGAAAACACAAAAAAAAGTGATTTTACCTACCCTATTGCGAAGATGCAATCAACTCTATGGATTGATGCAGGTAACTGACCTTTATTTTATGTTGGGATGATATTAATGCAGCAGTTTGATGTATCTGTATGCCCCCTCCTATTCATTAGCCATTCAGTTGCCACATTTTACTGCACCACATTCCTGATTCAGTCTGCCTCCTTCAATACCTCCCTACCTCGCCACATTTTCTGAGGCATATCCAGTTTTGAGTTGCTACCTTGGGTGTTCCCTGCCTAAATAAGAGATTATTGGATCTTCCTTGTTTCACCTGGATTGCACTCTAACTGCACTGAGATTCAACCAATGCAGAAGCTTTCAATTTAACTCGAAGCCCCTTTGTCTCCCATATCGGGACAATCCAATATACTCAAACGGAGCTGGCAAAACAAAATACATGCGACAGCTGGTGATGTTCCAGTCATTATGTTCATGGGCCTGTGACTTGGTGGTTTCACATGAGGCGATGATGCTTAGTGGCTATACTATGGGAACGCGACCTAGCGGTTTCATATTAGGTAGATGAGGCGTAGTGGTTATGTACAGTGGAATGTGGCCTATTTGTTTTGAATGAGGAGATGGGACTTAGAGGTGATGTTCAGGAGCATGCTACTTAGTAGATTTGCGGAAGGAGGTAAGGCGTAGTAATTATGTTCATGGTCAAGCCACCTAGGTAATATGCATGAGGGGATGAGACATAATGGCTATAGCTGAGGACATGTGGCTCATTTGTTATGCACAAGACGATGTAGCCTAGTGGTTTCCCTAAAATCCATGTAGTCTAAGGTACAGTGGGGCCAGAAGACACTGTCCTAATCCTCACCAAATTATGTGACCCTCAGCAAATCTCTTTACCTCTAGAATTAATATTTACTTCATGTTTATACAACGAAATCAGTTAACATTTGCACGTTTACTTTCTTGCATACAAATAATGGAGGCAATAGGTTTTACTCCAAACTTTTATCAATCCCAGGTCGCAGAAATATTACAAAAGTGAAGCAAGGCAGAAGCTCATTAGGTGAATGTACCTGCAGATTTCTGTGGTAATCCTACCGTTGACTGGTTTTAGTTCCGTCGGGACAGGCACATGTATATTCTCCCTTAGCTGTGGCATTCCAGTGAGTATTTCCAGACTGACAGTGTTATCAGGACATAGTGCCTCATTCCGACTGTACCGGTCTGGTAACAACAGTGTCGGTAAGCCTACCGTCACCGTTGTTACTGGACCAGCACAGTATGACTCTGCGGCGGGTGCGTCCCGCCTGCCAGGGTCAGACCTGTCGGGCACAACGCCACCCGCCCGCAGAGTTACACGGAAGCACCAGCACCATTATTAACGGCGCCAATGCTTCCGTGTTCCCCACTCCCATACAGTCCTATTGGACTCAATGGAAATGGGGATTTACATTTTACCGGCACCTGACTTCCCGGACCGACAGAGCTGTATATGCCCCAGTGTTTCCGGCAAGCCAGGCGCCGGGAAAATTCGCAAGTGCGGAAGCAACCTGCTGGTTTTAATGGCTCGGTTACTGCCAGACTTGTAATGAGGTCTATAGTGACAGGGGAATTAGGAACTGTTAATACCCTGCTTGCAGCAGTTGCTCTTTGGCTCTGCTTCGATTCTAGGTAAGGTGGAATTGAAGTAAAGTATTGCTGTAATATGTCTCCGAATGGAGTGTCTCATACACACTGATGTGCACATTCAATCCAGGTACTCGAATGCTGAATTCATTATGGGTATGCTATTGATTCAGAGTTTGGTTGTGCAAAGCGAATTTGGCACCAACAGGTAGATAGATGCAACTAAAAGTCAGGAGTAGCAATAGTGACATCACACACCCTGACAACATCACATCAAGTGGCATCAAGTGACCTTTAAACCGGATGTCACTATAAGTGATGTCCCTTGACCTTTTCCTCTTATGACATCACACAATTGTAGGTTGCAGATGACTTAAATAAACTAAGAATGAATGCAAAGATAAGCAGGTGCTAAACACCACAAAAGACAATTTAAGTACACCTCATGTTTTAAATAGAGTGTGGCCATGACATGGCATTAATGGAGTCATGATCTTACTGGGGTTCGCAGAGATCCAACATGCCCCAGGGACACAACCCCCAAACAGCACTACGGCCTCATTTGGCCCATTATTGTCATCTTGCCAGGTATGGTACTGAGACAATATGTGTTACGCTCACCTGGCTCCCACAGAGGCGTCAATCTGAACTGGACAGCTGCGGTCTCCACCAATGTGACGCGTAGGGGCGAGATGACGGACTGGACTGGCCCACCTAGCTATGTTTGCTTGGCCTGTACGAATATTCTTCTGATGGTTTGAAAAGATGAGCTCTCCATCCTGCATTGAGCGCAGGAGCGCGTTGATAACCAGTTGCTTCACTGGCTTGAAGGAATTGGTGAGTTCCAATTCCTTGCAGATTGCCGCTTGACCCTAGTGAATAGTTCCTCGTGGCAACCAGTAATATTCTGATAAGGATTTGTATTTCCAACACAGTTTGATAAATAATGTCAATATGTAACCTGTTGCTTTCTCCCTTATTCAGGCACTGAGAGAAAGTATGAAGTCTCGGGGAATAATACCTCCGGCGGTAAAATCAGGTAAGTCTAATGTGGTGAGGATGGTTCCCCTTGATAGTCCCTTTGTTTCACCTTGCTGTCCTTTTGTTTCCCCTTAGGGTCCGGGGTTCGGTGAAGATGCAGTGGAAGCTGCGCCGACCCGTGAAGAGGAATAGTACCCCCGGTGGTAAAATCTGGTAAGTCTATGGGGGGTTACTAATATTCCTCTGTGTATTCCCTTGGCTCACCTTGCTGTTCTTGTCTACTCCTTAGGTGCCGGAATGCGGCGGGAACATGCAGGAGGGTGCGGTGGAATGTGAAGATGCTGTGAAGGCCGGTGAGTTCAGTGAGGCGCTGCAGCAGGCGAGGCGACACGCATAAAATAACTTCTTTCTTCCAGCTCGAAGGCCCGATGGATCGGGAATTCAGGTAAGGATCAAAGGTATTGCTCTTGTTCTAACCTTTTCTCCTTCTTTCTCTCTTTTTCTAGGAGCTGGCGGGCGTGGCAGAAGGTTGGATGCAGACTTGCAGGCACGGTGAACGTTACGCTGCTGGATGCAGAATAACACGAAGCATGTGCTGCTCTTTGGGCGTGGTTTAAATAGCCTCCAAAGTAGTCCCAGGTAAGTATTCCTCCCCAGCCCCGCCCGAGTAAAAAATAGTCCCTAGGTAAAATAGTCCCTTCCAAGCCCCATTTGGCTTGGAGCTCTTGCAGCATGGTCTGCATCAGTTAAGCTTGCAGCATGGTCTGCATCAGGTAAGTTCTACTCTATGAGCCTGGCGCCTATGGCGCCAGGACTGACCCTCCATATGAGCCTGGCGCCATAGGCACCAGGACCGCACCCAAACAGCCCCTAGCAGGGTTTTTTGCGCTTGCCCAAAATAACTTGATGCCTGCTTCCGGGGTTGCTGGACCTGGTCTGAATCCCCGGGGGTAGGCATCATGACAATATGCCACATATTGCCTCTTACAGTCTATGGCCCTCATTATGACCCTGGCGGTAGCCGTGCCAGTAAAAGTAGCATGGCTGCCGCCTGAGTAATTTTGTTTTCTGGCACCCGGCAATGGGGATTTACCGGGGCATTACAGCCCCGGTGGTGCCGGTAATTCCCCATCGCGGGGCTCTGGAAAAAAATGACTCCCCATTCCCATTCGAGTCCCATTGGACTCAATGGAAATGGGGAGGACAGTGGCACTGGCACCATTATGAATAGTTCTGGTGCTACCGTCAAGGTTTGCGAGCGGTTGCTGTTCCTCCCGCCAGGTCAGACCTGGCGGGCTGATAGGCAACCGCTCGCAGAACTCGAGTATGCCGGTCCGGTACCAACGGTGCCGGTAGCTTACCGGCACAGTTGTTACTGGACTGGCATACTCATAATGGGCCCTATGTCTGTTTCAGCTTAACATGCCCGGTATAATCATACAATGATACGTACAATCTGACATATCTAGGAGACATCATGATTGACTCCAGTGATTGAAATGGACAAACAATACACTCTGGAGGAGTGTGGGGGGAGCAGAGAGGGCCTGAGCGATGAGGACGGTGAAAGGTGTGGAGTCATGGATGGCAGAGATGAAACAAATGAACAGTGTTTTATTGATATGTTTTGAAGCATGCACAGATCCTATAATAAAGCAAACTGAAACTAGATACATAGTCGCAGTATCATCTTGAGTAAAACGCATACCATAATATGTAAGACTACAATTCCTAGCACGTAAAGTCATTGTAGTCTCATAAAATTAATCTGAGTATACATTTAGAAAAAAAAGAATGAGAGAAACTGTGAAAGGAAATGGATTTAGATTACTAGAGTGAAGTCATTATTTCACACTGCATGCAGGTTATGTACCCCACCCATTTATAATCACCCACTCTCTGCAAGTCTTATGGGAAAATAATCACCCACCCACTGCTTTATCTACATCTGCAGCCATTTCACGTTCAAGGGACTGTAATGTGGTCAAATTCAAAATGAAGACAACGCGCAGCAGAGCAGTTCCGGGTTCGTAATTGCATTTCCAGGCACTGGGAAGAGTTGGTCACTGAAGGTGTAGTGAGGTTTGGGCATGCCCCATTCCCCCATTTTTGGAAGACTGGACAATGTATGTCCTTTTCCAGAATTTCAGAATCAGGGAAAATATAAACCAATTTCAGCACTGCCTGCCTCAGAAAGGCCATCAGTGACAGTTAATGCCTCTTATGAATCGCAATAGTTGCCATATGCAATGCGCAGCCTCAGCGGATCCATTTCTGCCATCATATGTCAAGCAGGGCCTTGAATGCCTTAGCAATACCTGGGATGCCAGGTAGAGTGACCACGGTACACATTCATAGAGGCAGGTTGCAAGCATAGATTTTGTAAGTCACAGTTCACCTTCTATGTCCATATGTGGCTTTCATAATCCCAGTTAATGTCCCTAGATATGGATGACGGATTTCACAGTGTAATGCCTTAATTCAGCTGAGAAGGATCATTGCATTGAGATGCGAATAGCATACATTCTACGTTCAGAAAGGCACTCCAAGGTCCATGCAGGAGGTCCAACATCGTACCCACTCCCTGACCTGGCGGGCGGAACGGCACCCACTCGCAGATGTAAATGGAAACACTGGCACCTTTACGACATGGTGCTGGAGTTTCCACGGTCCCCATTCCCGTGGAGTCCTTTGGGACTCCACGGGAATGGGCATTAACAGAATTGCAGGCGGCAGATTTACTGCACCACCGGGGTTGTAATTCCCCGGTAAATCCGGCAAGTCTGGCGCCGGTAATTCACTACGGGTCTGGGGGCAGCCTGCCAGTTTTACCAGCACGGCTACCGCCGGACTCGTAATGAGGGCCATTGCCTCGTGAATTGTCATCATTCCCTAAAGGAGTTGTAATATCTACTTTTTCACACATGGTTGTAACTGCGTATGTCATCATGAATACTGCACCTGATCCATATAACATTCGGTGCAGTTTTCTGTTTAATTATTTACAATATGTTACAATGCACGTCGAGCAACAAATTCAAAGCATGGGGTTCTAAAGAGAGAAGGAGCAAAAACATAGGCACATTTATAAACTAAGCCTAGATGGCTGCCTTCAGATTTTTCCTTTAGCCAGAGTTCTAGATAGGCCCATAGATATAATTCACATTATTCTGATTGGATATGAGCTTCCAGGACGAGGCTTGTTTTCCTCTCACTTTCTGGACTTGTGTTGCTCATCCTGGGACCTAATGACCACAATTTGAGATGCTACACTGACAGTCAACTACCTCCTTCATTTGTGTGATCGAGTTGCCAGTGTTCCAAGGGAGGGGTCTGAGTGGCTTCAAAGTGTTGTACACTTAGGGAGCCATGTGGGTCCTAACACCCAGTTTGGGTGGTGCATGAGGCAAAGATGTTTAAAAAGCACTTTGTGTTGGCAGCGAGTCATTCTTTTTGGGCTCAGCATCATCGTTTGCTAAGTCCGACTCCATTTGCAACATTTTTGAAAGATCAGTGCTTCAGGATGCTTATATTTGTATGCAATTTAATAGAAGGTTTTTGAAGACACGTGCGGCATGTTCATTCTTTGATTGCATGGATGTATTTGTATAGCACAGATATTATCGACATCCACGGGGCAGCGGGACCCTTTGATGAGCATATTTGTCCTAGCTGTTCCTTCTGATTATTGAGATGCTGTGTCTTCCATAGTTTGTCATGTCCAGTCTCCTTGAGAATGCACTAGAGACACCCGGATGTAATTTATTTGGCCTGTAAAATATAAATGTAAATGATTGTTGAGCTCGCTAGTCCCACCATATTTGGAGAAATCCCAATCTTGTCACTGGCAAAACAAAATAGGTGGTTGTATCAATTTACACGATAGCTCTGAGGAATTTCAGCCTATGACTGTCAAACATCCTGTATGATATGCTTATATCGGGCAAATAAGGCTGTCTTAGGGTCTGAAGAATGTCTAGATTATGTTACCACGTGTTTTGCTACATCCCTGTTCATGCGTTTCAGATTTGGCAGTCTACCTCTTGGTGACTTAAAAATCATATGGGATAAGCTGTCCATTAGATAATACCTCCAGGGGAACTAGTGGACGTGTCTTATTATTGTTTCCCTTTTATAAAACAATCTCTCTAGAGAAAGTGGCATTAGAAGGGTGTAAGAAGCTATGGCCCACTGGAGGCAGGCAGCAAAGGAACAGGTGAGGATAAAGGTAGTGCAATAGATTGACAATGCATGGTTACCTGTGGGGGAAAAGATGATTATCCTACTGAAAGTTGAATGGTTATAGGAAATACATGGCCAGAAGATGAGCTTAGTGAATAACTGTGATGTAGTCACTTAGGAAATGAAAACTTAGAATGCTGGAACGACGCTGAAGGATGGTATGATATACATTTTATAAAGTGAATCACCAGGATTTGCATCATTAGGGAATTCTGGACAACACCTGTTACTGTGTTTGTGATGTTTTAAAGCGTTTTTATTTGTTTTGTACATGCTATTTTAATCACGATTTGCGTCTATTGAGAGCCATAGTGTGCATTTTTCTTGATTGTGCACTTTATGACTTTTTGTCGAATAGAGTAATTGATTCATGTAAATACTGCATTTTAGTGCTGATTTTGTATGACAATTGTGCATTGCACATAACACTCACTTGAATGATCAAGTGCCACATCCCAGGCACAGCAGTTTCACCATTCCACCACATCCTCAACAGGCATCTGAGTGCAGCACTTTATGCACTTACGCGTTGAGGACGACCTAGAGTGCTCATTCAAAATGCCAGTTTCATCGCTTTTTAGTGTCCCTTTATCGAAAAAAAGCAAAGCCTGCAATCAGACCAAAGTAGTTCTGTCTGAATTATTTCTGCTGTAAAATTATGTTTTTCAAATTAAATGTACTGCAGAGTTCAGTCTTTGTTTCCAAAGAGATATGTTCTTCAATCTTTTATGTTCCTGGCAATGCAACAACATTATCTACCACGGTTTCATTAGTATGCGTGGCATAAGCTCTAGGTGTAATAGTACCGCAACGCTACAGCTGATGTGGCTAAAATGTTAATCAGATAAGACCGAGATTAGAAAAGTATATGATACACGGCGATGCAGGTATGCCACAATTAACGTTTCTTATTCTTTTAACCTTTTGTTCTTCCACTTTTAATTAAATCTAGTTCACCTTTTATCACACAACGTTTCCGGTAAAGACTAATCATTAAACCATTTTAGCATTGTTGCCATGAAGTTGCAAATTCAGAATAATTGGACGAATAACACATATTGTCTGTATTCCCTGAAGAATGTCTCTCTTGTCTGCTTATTACTTTCATTGTGTTTTGCAGATAACAATCACATCAATGTTTGCGTTTTCTCATTTGAATGCAGTTTACGGATGTGTATTTTCATGGTGTCCATCTCCTGAATTTCAGAATTCTTTGTTTTGCAAAGAAGGTCGTGTTCCATTGGTGCACACATCTGTCAATCTGTCCTGTCTTTCTTGTATAATGGGTTCATATTCCTTAAGGCTTCTTAGTACCGAGTGTCCAAGGCCTGGCTGTGGAAAATGCACAATCGATTTGTGAATCAAGGATATTCTAGAGATGGTGGTAGTACATTCCAAAGAAACTGTGTGTGTTTTCTTTTTAAGTTATTTTGTATTTGTTTTTATTTGAAAAGCACCGGCATGCGTTTGTACAATTATCACACAGTAAAATAGACCTGCAGACAACTTTGGACTCATCTGAAAATTTCTCTTTGTGAATAACATCTTGGAATGAGCAGGGGCTGTTCAAGATCAGCTGCATTACTTGGTGGGGAGAGAAGGGATTTGCCATATGATGTTTAAGTTTGCTTTTAACACAAACACTACAGCAAGGTTTCTTCTTCACCTAGGCCCCACAGAACACATCTCACCCGCCCTCTGTGTCCTTAACTGGCTGCCGATTGGGCGTTGATCCACCTTCAAGATAATGTGCATCAAATACTGAGCCCTGTACAACACAGGACCAGAATATCTTCAACACAAGCTAAAGTCCTACATGCCCCCCAGCAACCAAAGATCAGGCCCAGCTCTCCTCTTAGTCATCCCAGTTGCTAAATTGATCAGAATAGGGGTTACTTCCTTCTCCGTCCAAGCTCCCACCATCTGGAACTCGATTCCATTTAGCATCCACCACATACATTAGCACTTAGCTTTCCGGAAGGCACCCAAGACTTGACTCTTCCCTTCTGCATCTTGACTAGCCTAATCCACATCCTTGGTGAACTATTTATTTATTTATTGGGTATTTGTAATGCGCCTATAGAGCAAATGGTGTTTCAAGGTGCAAAAAGACAAAGGAGGGTGGGGGTGCAGGGTAGGGATGATGAATAACAAATATGGTCCTACCAGGCCTTGTGTCATTCGGTTTGTGCAAGTGCAGTAACAAGAAGTGCAGGGCAGTCGGAAGGTGGGAGAAAGTACCAGTCAGAGCAGAATGCGCTAATGCTAAGGAGGGAAAGGAAGTGCAGGTCAGAGTGGATAGCGTGCAATTCTTGGGGGGACAGGAGGAAGAAGAGGGCCCCTGGGCTAGGCGAGAGCTATGCGGAGGCCATGTGAACAAATGTCAGGGAAATGCGCAGAGTGCAGGGCATGAGGTCCACATGCTTGAGAGGGTAGGGGGCACATGGAGGGCGACCAGAGGGAAGGAGGGGAGCTGAGGGATGGTCAGAGAGGAAGGACATCAGCCAGTCCAGTGCCAGGTCCTTGATGTCAAGGATATAACAGAGCCGATTTATAAGGCTGGTATGATTGACATATCAAAGACAGAGGAACGATCAAGAAGGATGAGAACAGAAGGAGAGTTGGAGTCGAGATTTGAGAGCAAGTCATCATGGATGTTCAGGAGTGCAGTTTCGGTGCCTCTGTCTGCTCTGGAGCCAGACTGGTTTGCCATGGACACAACCAACGGATTCAGTGTAGTGGATCAGCTGGGAGATGACCAGCTTCTCCAAGAGTTTGCCCAGATAGGTGGTAATGGAGATAGGTTGGTAGTTAGCTGGGCAGGAGGGGTCTGCAGAAGATATTTTGGGGAGAGCGTGCACAAGAAAGTGCGTGAGGGGCAGTGGGAAGGAGCCAGCAGCAAAGGAGTGATTGCACAAATCAGTGAAGGTTGTAGCAAGGGAGGCAGTGTTGTCCTTGATAGTTCTGGAGGAGCAGGGGAGCCCCGGTTTGGAGGTGACTTTCATTGAGAGGATTTGTTTAGATACCTCATCCGGTGTTATGGGTGCAGAAGAGGAGAGCAGGAGGGAAGGGTGTGGGGGGCCAAGGGAGTCCTGAGAGCAGGTGAGGGAGAATGGAGGGGTGTAGAGGAGAATGAGGACAGCATGCCTCGAGGTTTGGTTATGAAGTGAGAGGCCTGTGCAGTGCAGAGGGTCAGGGATGGCAGTGGAGAAGTTTCTTGCAGTTTTTGAACAGAGCGAAGAATGGTGAGAGTCACAGAGGCTGTGAAAGAATCCGGAGGCTGCATTAGGGGAGTAAGGTGAATAGTGAAGTCTCTAAGGAAGGGAAGCTTGGAAGTGGAGGCCAGGAGAGAAGAGGGTGAGGTCAGAGCATTCTTAAAGGAAGAGGGAGACCGTACCAGGGGCCTGTAGATAATGGCAAGAGTCAGCGGGAGGATTGGAGAGACACAAACCTGCAGACAAGGCCTTTGAAGGAAGAGTAGGTCTGAGTGGGTATTGTAGTAACAGGGACCCATTCAGGGAAGATCAGGGCCACTCTGGCCCCAGACCTGTTACGCCTGAGCTTAGAGACGATCTTGTAGCCCTCCGCGGGGAGTGTGCCAAGAATAGTGACAGAGCTGTGTGAAAAACCTAAAGGTGTTTCATGACTCAGTCCCGGGGGATCCCGTCTTCAGGTAGCCAGGAAAGGGTTATCGTTATTCGATCCTGACCCTGGGGGTGGACTATCGAGAGAGGATCACATGGGTAGGGGGTACTCAAGGAGTGGGGGTGGGGACACCAGAAGCTGAGACCTGGTCCCCATTTCCTGACAGTTATTTACCCCATATTCCCTCTACCGTTATGGGATACTACACCTCCCATAACTCCCCTCCATTCCCTATCAGCCCATCTACTGAGACTAAGAAGAGAAAGACTGAGACTAGGAAGATTACCACTAGTAACATGTACTGGCCTTGTCGCACTAACAAGGTTAGGCAGGGTCAGGCACTCAGTCACAATCACACACACCTGAAACTCATGGACCGTCATCCAAACTATAAAAGGTGGAGCACAGAAAAACACAGAGATTGAGGCAGGGGCGAAGAAGGAAGGCAAGCTGGATGGCGAGATGGAAGAGCAGCTGAGAGAGAGCTGCCGAGAACGTGGCCAGGAAGAACAGGAAGCCGAGACACTGTCATGCTGTGAGTTGAGGCAGGAGAAAGCGTGGCAAGGGAGCCATGTCTCCAAGAAGCCGGGAGAGTTCAGAGAAGGGAACCAAGGAGCCGGCTAATCCCTTTTCTTTGTGCGCCAGCAAACTGCTGGTTTCTTCCCCATGGCCGTGGGCCGCATGGCAGTGTCTGAGGGGCAGGTGGGCAGGACCCTGACCTGGACAAGCTGAAAACCAAAGGATGCGCAAAAGCAATCAATGCCGGTGAATTCACAGAAAGGGAGAGCCTGGTTTGTGATACGCGTGATTGTGAAAGCTACAGTATTAAATGCAAGGCTATAAATTGAAGGATAAAAGACATTGAACTGAAAGTTTGAATGTAGTTAGCCGGTGAGTGGGCCAATGATAAACAAAGTACCAGAGTGCTGCTGTGTGAGAAGGCATGTTGTTAAAACGCTTATTGAAAGATAACAGAGCAGTGAATAATGAAAATCAAATGTGTTAAAAGCCATTGAAGGAAAGGGCACGATGGAAAGCGAGCGTGCCGATATCCTGAAAGGCTAATGTGAAAGTGAACTGTTTGAGAAACGAGGAACAGACCGGCCATGGGTCCATCCTAATGAACAATATATTTTTGTGAAATAAGGAACAGAGTGACTGAGGGCCCGTTCTGCAAAACCAAGTGCAAGAGGCTCAGACATTGCAAAAACAACCCTATAGTCAGAGTGGTCATGCACAAGGGTGAAAATACTGTGCAGTTGCAAAGGTCTCTGGCAAGGCGATAATGATAAGGACCCTGCTGTCGGAGTGTTCATGCATGGGGGTGATAATACTATGCAGTTATGAAGGTCACCGACAGGTGAACATTGTGAAAGAGAAGTACAAAGATTGGGAAAGGGAGTTCTTCCTGAGCTCTGTGAAGGAGAGCTGTTTAGCTGGAAAGTGTTTCAGCCATGTTTAAGTTTGACGAGAGGCAAGGGCAGCCTGTGAAAGTAAATGAGAAGGAACTTTGTGAATATCTGTTTGTGTGAGAATTGTGAAGCCGGGTGAGGGAAGCCTGAAAGACTCTTTTGAAGAGAACTGTGATGCATATTGAACTGAAATTCAAAAAGGCGAGGGAAGCCTAACAGATTCATGGGAAATCTTTGAACTGTATTTGTAGAAAGGCCCCAGAAGTTGCTCTTCTCGGCTAAGATTAAATGATAGGTTCAAATTTCTTTTTGAACTGTGTATACCACCCACCTTGAATGAGCTTTGTAAGAACCCCAGTGAATTGAACTTGGAGAAGGGAGTGGTGAGCCACTGTTATTGCCATTCTGACATTCTTTTGATACCCTCTTTATTTTCATACATTGTCCCACACTTAGTTATCGTGAAACGTGAGGGAAAGTATATGTTTCTGAAACATACTATTTCCTTTGTTTGACTGACTGACTTGTTGTTTGTCTGACTGACTTGGAGCATTATATTTACCTTTGACGGTCGAGACTACTCCCATTATAGAATGAGGTCCAGCTAAGAAGTCTCCAACCACAGTCAAACTTAATAAAGGTGTCAAAACTTGTACCTTTTGTGTCTGTGTCCTTACTTGTGATATCATGCCTGCCTCACATCTGGCAGTGAACCACATCTCAGTGAGAGCTAGGATGCCATGGTCGAAGTCTTCAAGGAGGTGGCAGATGCCAGAGGAGTGTTTAATGGCAGAGTAAGAGTTGGGGGTAGCTAGGAGGAGCTGGTTGCCACCTTCAAAGGGTTTCCGAGAAGGGGTACAGGAATGTGGTACACCCATCTGTGGTGGTGAAGGAGTCAGAGGGGTGGCAAAGGGTGGAGTTCAGGAGAAGGGTGGAAGCTGATGAGAGACGGATGATGCCTATCAAGAAGAAGGAGGAGGTTGGGCTGAGAGCCCTGGACCATGACAATGCCATTCTGGTAGACATTAAGGATGCACCTAGAGGATGGGAAATATGCCAAGAGCACTTCCCAATGGGTTCCACCATTAATGGGCAAAGAAAAGAAAGGGTAGAGGACTGAGACTTTATGGGGAATCCAAAGGTCCAGAGAGAGAATGATAAAGAGGATGTCAGTGACAGTCTGCCTGGAAGAAGCGTTGACGTAGGTGTTAGCGATGGGCAGGCCTGTATTGGAGACCAGGATATCTTTCTTGATATTTTTCCTTCCAGGATTCGAAAGAGAGGTAAGATAGGTGATAGATTAGCAGTTAGAGTAGATAGGGGAGATGGAAAGCACCATGGAGGGAGAGAGAAAACACCATTCCTGATGGAATGGGTAGAAAGAAGGGGGACAGAGAAACCACACAATGCACAACCAACTCACCAGGGTGCCTAGCAGCAAGACAGGCACAGGCAAATCAGGTGCATGAGAAGGAATTCCAGACCAGTGAAGAGTCCTCCAGCAGGTGGAGGGTGAGCTCAGCGGAGAGGCCAAGGGACTTGATCCTTTGCCAGCCTTATTTTTCCAAGCCGCTTGTTTGTTTGAAGCACTGGCCTGCCCACCCCCATGCCAAAGAGTATTTAGGGCATCTAGTATTCGTGCCAGTAGTGCTGGGTTTGACCACTGGTGAAACTTCTGCTTTTTCAAAGGTATGCCCAGTGATTCTATTCTGAATTGTTGCCTTAGCCTTTAGAATAGGTAGTGAATCCCTTGGTAGAGTAGGGCAAGCAAATCTTTATTTGCAATGTATACTTTAATTTTAAAAAATGGCTAATTTGAGAAAACTACAAGTAGTTGTCTGCCCAGATTACTGACCCCTCACAGTCCCCTTCTCTTACCACTCCACTTTGGACCCACCCGGTCATTCTCTCAAAGCACTCTTCTATTCCCCACAATCTTAGGCTTTTATGCCTCGCTCACTCTGCCTTTGGTTCCTCCACATAGGCTGCATACAGTCACCAAGTCAAACAGGCAACCTCCCCGGCGCCTTCCACAGGTACACCAGCCTTCACAGACCGGCCTTCCACCAACCAGGCAACGGATCTGGGGATCTCCGCCCAACTTCACTCCTCTGCTTCTTCTTAGTTTATCCCCCCCCCCAAGGTTCGACCACTTCTCCAGGTCTCCTCACCTGTGCAGCAGCTCACAGTTCCTGCTCACTCCTCTTGTGGAACAGCAGGCCCAGGTGCTCATCGACACACCACAGGGGCATATTCTGCATTTTCTTAGCTTTCCGAGCATCCACAATCGGATGCCTCCACCAAGGTGTTGTGTTAATGAACCGGTCCTACTCCGCTGCAAGATAGCTTCTCCCGTGGGCCAGGGAGAAACAGACTCCTTCAGTGATCACTACTTGCCTTCCGTGCTTTCTCCCCAGGCAACTGCCACCACTCTCTAACAGCAGCTAATCTGGAGACTGTCAAATGGGCAAGGTCCCCCCCCCCCACTGGCACACCCCTCCTGTGACCACCTCCTCTGCTCCCCTTCACAGTGCATATACAGCTCCGCTGCACTCCAGGCTGCCATGTGACACTTCCTCCATCTCAGCCGGGGACAGCTACCTCATTTCACTCTCTTTGGCCACAGGTGTCCACCGGCCTGCCTTGCCGAGTGCTGTGCAGCTACCTGAGGCCCCCAGTTAGGTCACCCCACCACAGCAGCCGCCCGCTGCCCCTTGGGTCTACTTGTGCTTGGTTATTGCCCACCAGCCATTTCCCAAAGACGCTGGTCTTTTGGGCTGTCTGCTAACTCCGCTTGGGGTGTCCTACTCACCCGCTGCCATAGAGCTCACCGGCGGGGCCTCTGGCCCATGTGCCCCGCCGGGGCTGCCATCTTCCTGCAGGACTTGCTCTTTGCTCTTCTCTCACCTCCACCAGCCCAGAGCACACCAGGTGCCTTGGAGCCTTTTTGTCAGTCTAAGTCCACACAAATGTTGTGTGGATTCTCCCGATCATAAACAGCCTCTGAAGATGAAAAGAAACAGGGATTTGCACCTTTATTCTCCCTTGCGTGTCAGGAGTTCTCGCCATCCATATCAGCTGAGCTGCCATCTTGGATTAGGTTTGGCCTAACAGGTAGGTGAGAGCAGCGATGAGTTTCTTGTGGAGACAAGATGACAGTCTCTAGCGTGCACAGAAAGGATTCCAGTCGATCCATATGATACTATCTGCATTCCCTCATCGCAACTAGATATCAGTTTTGACCCTCTGGTACGTACAGCACTACATCTTAATGGAACATAGCCATATCCCTCCTGAGGCACGCCCACCCATCTGCATACATGAGCAACAATTCACTACTCAGCTTCATTACGAACATCACCTCTGCCTTTAGAATTCAGCTGAATTCCACAAAAATAATGCAGTCCAGCTGTGCACATAATCGGTAACCGACTCTCCTGACAGCCAGTCGGAGCACCCATCCACTAGCCAGATCTCCATGGGTTGCTAGCAGGGACTCGGCCTACATACTTTAGTGCTGGCTAAAATACACACACGCTGTCTAAAATCCCCCTTTCAATTCTCATACCTCGGACAGTGATTTGTAGAAGAGCAGGTGGATGTGTTTTCCATAGCCCCCCCCCCTCGCCACTGTCATAGTGGAACAGCAGGAGAAGGGCTATGTGTGGGACTCCATGTGTTATGCCTATATTGCATAAAGTGTATGAGAGACAATATTCACTTAAGCAACCATAATAAATGTACCCTCTCACTGAAAGAGTGGAAGGGTGTCCGCACGCACCTTTGTACATCATGTAATGCTGAGTGAAAGCGGACGTGGCCAGAGTGATGTCATAAAGAAGATATACTAGATCATACTGAAACGATATGAAAATACTTAAGTGTGACAATGTAAATGAAGCGGCAAGAGATACATGTACGAAATAATAAAGTAATCATATATACAAAGAAAATGACGTAACTTGCTGACCAATAAGTGTAAATATGCAGTAACGCAAGGTAGATGAGACATATAGAAGCTTGCAATAGAGGAAAATATAAAGTGGCAAGGGCAGCCATCATAGGAAAATGAACGTCAGCTTGTGTAAAGATTCCATCCGGCTACTTCAGAAACAGACGAGGGGTGCAGAGTCAGGAGTCGTTGGAGAAATAGCTTTGTGTGCAAAATAAAGTGGAGTCTGTGTTGGCCTGGGATCAAGGATGCTATTTCATGGAATTATTGCATGGGTAATGAAGGCATGGTATCAAACAAGGAAAACAGACACAAGTGATCACAGTTCAAGGGTTTTTATTGAACTTCAATGGGTTGAAAAAATGCCTAACCTAAATATGAAGATGGGAGCAAGCTATGACCATCAAATTATAATAAAGCTGTCCTAGTGGAGTCTGTCAAAATAAAAGAGCCTTTACTGATAAATCAATTGCTGATCCTTACTTCTAAATGCAAAATGGTGTGGGATAACAATATATGCAAAAGAAAAGTGTTGAAGAAATGATATGTCAGCATAGTTGAGCAGTTAGCTTCCCTCCCCCATGTTTACAGCATGGAGCAAGGCAGCACGTACAGGCTTCACACACTCTCTGGCTTCTTGGCCACAAGGTAACAGTTCAACACATAGGCATCAGAGCCTTCAGCCAAAGTCTCTCTCACAATTGCAATCTCTTATTGCAGAGGGCCTGATGCAGCAGACAGAACACAAAAGTAAGGATTTCACTTTCACAAGTTCACTACTGGTCTCCCTCCTTCAGGCTAGGACCACCGGTCCCCCTCATCCTGGCTCAGACCCCTTTTCTACAATGTTCACAATGTGGACTCCCTCGTTCGGGCTTGGACATGGATCCCCCTCATCCGGGCTCAGATCGCCTTTTGATACCAGACTCAAAGACTTTCGAATGTGTGATGGGGTTTGCTTAAACTGTTGCAGGACCACTTTGATTTACTTCACACAATATACACTTCACATTGATCTTCTGCTTTAATTTCCTTTTGTCAGAATATTGTACAGAGACCTTTGACAGAGCACATTCCAAGTGCCAGACCACTCTCTCAACGGTATTGTATCTTTTCTTCTAATGTTCAAATATTCAACAGCTATTAAGCTTCATTTGCGCCTTTCATCACACGCGTTTAACAATGTTCTTTCCAGCACTCACTTTACAATGTTTCCACTTGCAACCTTGACTTCAACACAGGCAGGTCTGGCATCTGTTTCCCAAACTCACCGTCTGTGGGGTTCTCTATCGCTTCTTTGTTTTTGGAGCCAAGGACAATACCACAGCATCTACTGCTCCTCCCTTCCCTGGTCAGTAACACGGGAGGGCCCTCGATATATCCGACACACAATGCAGGATTCTTCAGCCTTGTTTCCTGGTCTTACGTTTTCTGCCTTGAAGGTTTCTTGAAAGTAACAGCTTCCTGTCAAAAAGGTCAATGGTGCTACCCCTCTCAAAAACCTCTCATGCCTCGCCGTTTTTCTCTCCTCATTCTGCTGCCAACTCGAAAATGCTGTACCTTTGTGTGTTTTGCCTCGCTTAGAGTGTGCTCTCGTTCTCTGTCTTTCATCCATGTGGGGAAGTTTAATGGAAGTCAGGTGTGAGTTATTGTCGATAATTGCCTGACCTCACCTGACCATAGTATTGGGACATGTCATGTACACGGCTCAATGTGAGTCTGTTTTCTCCCAGAGCGTTCTGTCTGTGTAAAAGTGTTTGTGCAGGAAAGGTGGGGGGGCGGGAGTTGAGTTTCTAAATATCCCATTGGGTAGGATGGGATGAAGGTGTTACAGCGAAGAGAGGGATACTGCATCCCACCATCCGGTGTCCCACTCACACTCCCCAAGGACCCCTCACCCAGGTGATCCTCCCGCCCTGGTCCACCCACAGAGTCTGGATCTAAAGGTGATGTCTGTACCCTGGCCACCTGAGAGAGAGATCTGCAGAGACTAGTGGATGAGACACCTTCTGGTTTCTCACAGAAGGCACAAAGGGAGGCAGACAGATATGCCATGTACTTCAGACATATTTCTGTTAGATTAAAGAAGAAAAAAACTTTTGCAAGCGCCAAGTGGCCAATTAACAATGCATAAGGCTCCTACAAGAAAGAGTGAGCAAGTCTCTAGAGGCCAAGGGGAGCAAGAACACCCAGAATAAGTAAATAAAATAGTAGTTAATAGGAAGTCGAAATGGACAAACGTGATTCAGAAGATGAAAACGAGGGCTATTCGTTAAGCCTCGGTTGAAGATAGTGATGTGCTTACAAAAATTGTCATTGTGCAAAAAACGTTGGGGCCATATTTGAAGACATTTGCTCTGTGACAAGTGCACTTTTTCATGGTACAAGAATGTGGGCAAAAATTGCGCTAGTACCAAACAAATGCATTTTGAAGGCATGTTTGCACCAGGACAAATGTTGCCCTATTACTAATACTAGGAAACACATTGCACTGGTGAAAGTGCATGTTTTTTGCAGTATGTATTTTTTTTCCCTATTGCTTATACCGTGAAAAATGCATTTGTCACAGTGCATATGGTTTCGAATAATGGGCCCAATGTTTTTTGCACTAAGGCAAATTTTGCCCTAATGCTAATATGGTGCAACATTGTACACTTGCAGCAGTGCAAAGCTTCAATAGTCTGGCCCTAGGTCTGCACTACTCTGATTTATCCTTTTAGATGTTTCCTTCTACAGCGTTGCCAAAGAAACATATTTCTGTACCCATGGGCAACCTCAACATGTTGAAACTTTGTTTCCTTAAAGGGAAACCCATGTATTCTTATGATAGGCTTTTGTGACAGGCTAGACAGTTGGAATGTCTCTCTAGGAGTACCAATATTAATCCTTAAGGGTCATGTACTTGACCCCCTTCTCCTGCTTGTCATTGGTGATTGTAGGTGTAGGCAGGCTCTTATTTCTGCCCCCTGCATTGGTGAAGGGCCCAAGTGAGGGTTCCTCTGGGTCCATCATGTACTAGCTCTTGGCAGTCTCCGGCCCCTTGCACCACCCATCTGGGGGTCCACAAAGTTAGGCATGGCGAATTGTCTAAGTGGTTACCATATAATAAGAATGTTTGTTTTGCAAATGCAAGCTAGTATTTCATGCTGGAAGCAAACTATCCCCATCACCTCTGCAATTTCAAAAGGAAAAAACACATACGAATGAAACGGCCACAGCACAATATTTACTGATAATATTTATGAGATGTAATTTGAATCTAAGAAATGTGGCTCCATGGATCCGATACAAAATAGAGTGTGTGTTTATAAACAGGTAATACTACACTGCATTTGTATTCATATGCCAGGGAAAATCATTGGTTTAAGATATATGTATTTAGAATACACAGAAGTCTGCAATGTCTGTAACAAAAAAAGGATAGGAAACAAGGTCCTGCAGCACCAAGACATGATTCAGTTTGCAGGGCATAATTAATTAATAGTATCACCCACCCGCCCATGCTCTTGTTATAGTATAATTTTGACATCGTTACTCAAGTATAATAACTCATGACCGTTAAGTTGTGAGGTCAGAGAACATCTCATTGAATTCAATTGCCTATAAATGTATGATAGGGGGATAGTAATCCCATACTTGTCCAGGGTCTAGTCTGAGCCCCATGGCTTGGGCACCAAAATGTCATCTGTAGTGCCACCCAGGCATGGCCTATGATTGCCTGCATGGCTCTCCCAAGTGAAACAATGTCCCCACTATCCAGTTCAGCAGTCATTTTACATGGAGACTATTTTTCTGCTCTGCCCCACGTCCTTCCAAACCTCCAGTGTTGTCGACTGACAATGCCCAGTGGCCATTTTGTCCAAGTCATGGTCTTCAGCGATTTCCTATGGATCCCATGCCACCTGAATTGGCCATTTGGCATGTCCCGTGGCATGCCAGACCAAAGTATTGATTTCAGCTATGCCCCATGCACTTTACTGTTCATTGGGTCACAACTAGTCCTGCAGAACCCATCCAAATGTTTCAGTCAGTTTCACATTCAGAACCAGGAGGACATATCCACATCTGTGACCTGCTTCCTGAACTCTGAAAACAAATATACATATTTTAAAATGTTTTACAACATATTCATAACCTCAAGGCCTCTCCTCTGGGTATGATCCCTATGGTTCAGGGATGTGCCAGAGGGCTGGAATATGTCCCATTCCAATGATTATGTGGAGTGGGTTCTGCAGGACTGTGAAATAAAATCATTCTGGTTGCCCCTTAATAAAACTAGCTTTATTTTGTGTTTCATCGTTTTTTGTGATATTGCCCCAATAACCTCAAACTGTACATCCCGGTCAGTGACAATGGCCACTTAGCAAAATGCATGGCCTTAGGCCTCACATTGCCCCTCCCCCATAAATAGCACAATGTGGCCACTGGCCTTAGCCTGCAAAAATGGCAGTGGGCATATTCTCTGAGGCATACAATCCAGCCAAGCCCAAGCACCACCAGGCCGCCAAGTGACCACTTGCCAAAGCCTGTAGTCATTGGCACCTCAAGTGACATGAAGTAACTTCTTGGCCTGGCTTGTAGCCAAGCCAATTCCTACCTGTAAAAGGTGGTATACAAATGCTGTCAATGGCAATGTTAAGGTACACATACCTAGATGGAACAAAATAATTTGTGAGTTCTGTAAACATCAGGATGTTGTCAACTTGAATGTAACAATACTCCTGTCCAAATAAATTAATTCCGTAATGCAGAGGTAGTTATGCCAAAAATGAATCCTTAACTCGCACTACACCACTACTTTACAAGACCATCTTCAACTATATTATTGTTTAGAATGAGCATTGGGAAGTTGTTTAGTGTACACCTTGGACTATTATTCACTTTGCATTAGATAATATGTTCACTTGCATAGTGTGTTGGTATCTTGATGGCATTACCAATTTGTGTGGAATTCAAATCTTGCTACCTTTATACTGAGAATCTATACCTTAATGTTGGCTTTCTCAATGTTTGTAGACTTCACCTCTTAATAGGCAATAACATTATCTCTAACATGTATATGTGTGTGTGGCATGATTAATGTGATAAAGCAGAACAACAAAAAAGAGATGATGGGTGGAAGGTTTTGAATTAATCGTAACCTCTGGTATTGATCTGGTCAACCCTCCAGATCATCGTTCTTCGCCTGCCAAGCCATTACAAAAGAGGAAAGACCATATGCAAATCAGGCTTGGTTCAGGCCCAAAAGGGTCAGTTCAGCACGAACTGCTTGGTCACATCATTTTTGTACGAGACCAAAAGTATCCCCATTTTGGGGTGGGACCAAGCCTGATTTGCATATGCTCTTTCCCCTTTTGTAATGGCTTGATAGGTGAGGAAAGATGGTCTGGAGTGTTGCCCAGAGCAATGGCAGAGGTTACGATTCATTCTAAACCTTCCAGCCATCACCTCTTTTGTAATGATTAATGTGCATGCCACACATATGATTTGTGTTTAAATTCTTTCTGAAACGCATGTTTGTAAAGATGACATATTGTTTTATCTGTATGACAATTACATTCATGTTGCATGTTCCGATTGTGTGCTAAACACAATATGTATGGTTGTCAGTAATTTCTTTTGCTATTATTTACAAGGAATGGGATGGATGGGTGGATTGCCTGTAGGAACTACCAGGGAACTCTGGAAATGATAATTGGCTTCTAAGAAAAACAGTCTATGGATGTGTTTAAGCATCCATAGACTGGGAGTTCCGGCCTTGGTTGTTCATACCTTGTGCATTAAAATTCATAAAGGTGCCCACGCCTACCCTTGAAGCCCCTGCCCCACATGGGACACCATCTTCTACAAATAATGCTCAAATGGACTAGCAATGGAAGAATTCGGGCTAACCTTAAAGAGTCCTTAGCCTAGACTCCTGGCTACCCTAGAATAATACCATAAATACTCCAATTGTGGACGACTCAACAATTTCCAAATCTATACCTAAGCACCTTTCTCTATACTTAAAAAAAAACAAAAACAAAAACAACAGTTCCTGTGTAGGCTCTTTCCAGAGTTCATTACTGTCCAGTCTGTTCCATTGTGCTCTCTGCTTTCCACTCAAGACTCCTGGGAGTGTAGTTTACTTTGATCACGTTGCAGGCCATGCCACCTGTCATGAGGACTTCCAATGAGGAGCAATTTCTACCTCAGCTTGTCAGGATAACAATGAGCCTTTTTTCCAGGGTTGATCATGCTTATATTTACCAAAATGTTTCCTTCTTGGGTTTTCACTTTTTTGTTTTACAATTTGTCACTCCTGGACCTTGGTTTTATTAGGGATCACAACTGGTCCCTCCTCGACCAATGTCTTTGTCAGGATTCAAAACTGGTCCCTCCTAGACTATTAGCTTTTCTACAATAAGCTCTGCTAGAATTCACTACAGGTCCCTCCCAGACCATTGGTTTTGTCAGAACTCACAACAGGTGCCTCCTGGGTTGTTGGTCTTAGATGTGTCAGCTTTCACAACACTTGTATGGGTCTTTCTCATCCCCATATTCAGAGTCATTGTCAGGCAGTTATTATCTATCCACCCTGCTGCCATGTATTTGTTTTTCAGTCAATTTTCTCAGAGCCACTGTTGACAGGCTTCATGAATTGACTATTTCCCCTAGTCCAAGAGTTGTTCTGGCATATCAATATGCACAACCCCTTCTTGAGGTCTCCAGGTACATACTGCTCCTAGAAATCTTCTCCAAACCTTGTCTCTGCCTCTCTCCACCGGGTTGGGATAGATTTCAGTTCCTTCCAAATTTCCATCTTCTTCCAGATGAGCATCACATGTTCTGTTTCCATTTGTATCAAAAGAGGCACTGCCTGCACAAGAACTGTCATTCTTACTGACACTTCTTCACTCATTGTAAGCTTCAGGGATTGGGGAGATTCCTGACAAGGAATTGCCAATTGGTCAGAGTCCATGTCTTTGTGAATCCTATCTCTGGATTGGTTAGTCTTATTTAAATTCTTGATTGAGTTTGTTATCTTCTGTTTATCCCAGGTTTTTCATTGGCTAACCCTTTGCTGTTTCTAAGAGTAAGGTGAATTGGCACAGCAAGAATCTAATGGTGTTGGCAGGGTTTGTTGCCATTTTAGATTTCACCCTCTCACCCTTGTAAGGTTCACTGTCTCCATCTAATCTGTAGCCTGTGGACTGCCCACCAGCAGATTATGTGAGGATGTGCTGGACTTTGGATAGTTCTGACACTTAATCTTCCAACTGTAAGAGTTATTATTCTCTTCTGCAATTCTGCAATTGTAGAGTGTTCTGTGCTGCCATTTGGAGAGTTCCATGCTGCTTTGAATTGCCACAGTTCTGCTCCTGGAGCTGGTTGTAGTTAATCTCAGGTATGTTTTAGTCCATATTGTGAAAGCATCATGAAGTGAGACACAGACAACAGATTCAAGGTCCTAAATAAATGTTTATTAACTCAAATGTCAGAATGGTTGAAGGCCAAACTTGTCCAATGCTAAGGTGGGATTTCCCTAGATGAATGAAAATAAGGAAAGGCTGAGTCAGAAAGTTCAGCATAAAAGTCTGTCTGTGTCCAAAACCTATCCTTGCCCTCACAACTAAAGCTAAACAATGTGTAGGCATATCAAACATAAAACATGGTGATCAAACAAGGTTCTGAGCTGTTTCCAGCACCTAGCTTCCTTTTCAGTGCCTCTTCCCCAAGTTCAATACAGTTCCACAAATCCTTGTGGTTTCTTTCCCCAAGATCCATGCAGTATAGTTCCAAAGAAAAGGGTTTTGAGAGTTCCGTCTTCAAGATAGCATTAACGTTTATCAAGTCTCTGGGTTCCCTTCTACAACACTTCAACGTATCAATTTATACTTGCTCTCAGTCTTTCAACGTTAAACACAAGTCCAGGACAACTTGACACCCCTTCTGAATTGCATTAACAGTATACTTAAAGTGCTCCTTCTTGGTTTGTTTCACAGTGTCTTTGGCTATCCCAATTGAGGGTTCCCTGGTCTAGGCGCAGTTGTCTGACCACAAGATCCACCCATCACAGGTCGAGCAACCAGGAACCCTAGGCTCTTCAGCCCAAACAGGTTCTTTTGTATTTTCCTCTGTGCAAAGATTCACACTCACTTTATCAGCCTCTTGGCTTTATGTGCAGGTTCTCACTCAATTGGCTTCTCCAGGTTAGCCTCTTGGCTTTGCCAAAATGTGCCACATATCTTCTGCCACATATCTTTTGGTCTTGCCGCACTGTATTCTTGTATAGTATTCACAGTGTGGTGGTTTTATTTCTTCCCCCACCTTTCTTTCATGCTCTTTCGCAAACCTCTACACATGCTCTCTTATTCCGCATGCTGTTTTCAAATGGCAGTTTCCCATTTATCTTTCATCAGACCATAGCTTTGCCACAAAGTGTCCATACAGTTCAATATTCAATATTTGCTTAACATCTCATGTTCAAGTGTTCATTACTTTACTTACTTGGCTATAAATTGTATTCCCAAAAAGTGATCTTCAGGATTTTTAAATTCATTCAGTATTCAAATGTGTTCCATATATTACTCTCAGCATTCACAGATTACTTGTTTCAGTTTGTTCGACATTCTCAGATACATGTCAGTATTAGCGGGGTGCCCCGGACAGAGTGTTCCCTGGATTGCACTCAAAGGTTGGGCGCGACCACTCTCTACTGCTTCACCAGTTTTCAGTTCGATCCCACTGGATCCACAAGCTCCATATCTCTCACGGCAGCCACAGAGAGCGTCCCTTGCTCTCCCTCTTGCAGCAGCAGCTGTGGGCTTTGGGTGGGGCACAGCTCGGGCTGTGGTTTGTCAGCAACCGTAGCTGAGCCAGACAGTTAGACCCTCTCGTGGGCCACACTTGGCCTGGGTGTCTCTCTCCTTCTCCCGACTCTCGCTGCTCCCAATTCTGGTTGCTCTGACATGCTTTTCTCCAGACCGTTCCTTTCCCTGATCTGTCCCATGGTATGCATCCCCACCTCATATGCTCCCTGGGAGTGTTAAAGGTCCACAGGAGTGGGTGAGTAGGTTTAATTGCCTGACCTTAATGCAGCCTAATTGTTGGAAATGCTTTACTTCCCCAATGGTACTCTTACAGAGTCATCTTCTTCGTCTTCGTAGTAGAGTGGTGCAAATACCTACTGGTGCTCACTAGTCATATTCACCTCGTCCCAGTACTGCAGTAGGTTGAATTAGGTAAATTTAGGGGGCTAGTTCACACTAGGCCATAAAGGCTGGGGGAGGACTATGTTGGTTCTCAGAAGGAAAAGGGGGATACTGTTTATCGCCTGTGGGTACCCTTTTCCCAATCCCTAAGGACACTCCACCCAGGTGACACCCACTCCCTACTTCAGCCCCAAGGTTAGGATACAAAAAGCAATGGCCTTTCCATGGCAACCTGAAAAGAGGATCCAGGGGGAGTAGGGGTGAGGATACCCTCAGGTTTGTCACAATATTCTCTTTTGTAGCCACAGTGATTTCTGTAATGTTGCCCTTATAATCCTTTCTTTTTATAGTGACCAAAGCTTCCAGTTCAGGGGTTGGGAGAACTCGTTGCCGCATAACCAAATAACGTATCCGTTGACAGTTTCTAACCTGAGGGGCTTCTTTGGGTTACGGGCTACGAAATATAGTGAGTAAAAGGGAGACAGTAGGATTGATCCTCAACCGCCCTCTCTGAGATGCATTGGGTAGCATAAGGTCCAGCCCAGTCCCTAGTGGCTATCTTCCTACAAGAAAGGATTTAGAGTTCTGCCAACTCACCACACAACAGTACAATAAGAAAGATGTAGGATTTCGTTTTTTTTAATTTGCAACTCAGGAGTCCTAGAAACACAAACAATATTTAATGTGCCCCACCTCCCTGGACGTGCATGCCAGGCACCAGTAGGGCATGTTATAGGAACCTGATGTAGTTAGTTTTTGCCACCTGCACTGCCATTCCGGGCCCTCATTTTTATCACTAGTAGAGTAGGAATCTAGATGAGGGAAAAGAAAACAGACCCAGAAATCACAGCAATAAACCATACAGAGCATTCTCAGTTCACAGCACAAAACACAAAGTATGGCTAACCACAGGGGGGAACGCCTAAGGTTGTACTGAGACAGAGCACTTTAAGCCAGGCAGAATAAGAAGATGTATGCTCAAGATCAGGCAGTTTAGTAGGGATCAGTAACAGCTGCTCCCACTGTCCCGCCCTTTCTTACCTCACGCCACTGCTGGTCGACGGCTGTGCAGCGTACTCACACTCTGCAGATGACTAACAACCTTGCTACCTACATTGTGGTATTGATTCATAAAAAATGTTTTATAGAGTAGGTTGGACGTTGGACTGATGGCCTGGCGACATGAATATTTGTTTTCAGTAAATGGTTTCATACGATTCTGGACCTTGCTCCGTGCATATTTGGTTCTATCATTCACAGCATGTCTACACACCTTTTCTGTATACTTTGTATTTTGTGTGATATATTCCTTCTTTCAGTAGTCCTAGCTTGATGGGAATAACGACTGTGTGATGAGAACATCTGACAGATTTTGACACTGCCAATTTTATGCACATCATTGATAGGATTTTGAAGGAAACGTTTGGTTTATTCCCGTGCCTCAATGTGTTTGTACTTAATGCACTGTTTAGTCGTTGCTGAAATACACATGTATTGTTTTGAAACCTCTTCCATGTGCATTCTTTATGCACAGCGTTCATTATGTTTGCCTACATTTGTTAATGACTTGTGTTCTCCTAGCCTTATTGCCTTGTTCAGGTTATTTTTTTATTTTTATTGGTGTTGTTGGTGTGTATGTATGCCCTTACATAATGCCAAATGCGTGTCCTCGATGTGGTGGTCTGGTAAACGCCTGGTAGTGATTGTGTTTCTGTGTTCATGTGCCATCCTCAAACGCATATGTTACCCACACAGTATTGTTAGTTATGTGCGTGTTTGTATGTATTTGTCAACCACGAACATATGTATTCGTCCATACTCCAATCTTACTCTGCATGCATTACCATACACACATTTTTGGGCGTTCAAAAGTGAATTTTTCAAGTTTGGGTAATCCTCTTTGTGAAATTTCCACAGCACGTATAATGCCAAGAAAGGGCTAGGTATGTTAAAATATCAAAGTGGTCAATTTCTAGATAAATTATCTGAAATTGTGTTTTTTTTCCCAGCCCATAGCTTACAAAATCTGTTGAGGTCAAAAGGCGTAGAGAAAGACATGTTCTCATGTAAAATGCCATGCGGTGTCACTGCTGCAACGCACGTTTATACATAGATTTAGAACATATCATTTAATATCCATGTGTTGCAGCCATGCATCGTTGTGGAAGCAGCATGATATGAGGATCCAGGTGTCTCTCTGGTCGAAAAGTACAAGGATGTTTACCCCCAGTGAAGCCACATTTCATTCCAAGTCCAATTATTGATTTTAAACTTAACTTCATTCTAATGGGCTCCTTCTTGCAATTTATTTGACTACAGTGAAAACCCCGCCGTGTGGATGTGCAAGTAACGTGATTAATGATGCAGAGTTCCATTTCAATTTCCTTGTCAAGAGTGCTGTTTATTATTCTGAGATGGCATCCAAATGTTTCTGAAAGCCATATGGAGTGATATCAAAATGCACAAGCAGCAAGAACCGGGCCACTTTTATATGTGCTAAAATACTTTCTTGCTCTGTCTGATTACCATAATACATGCACAGTGTATAAGAAGTAGTGTTCACACTATTCGCAGTTAAAGTTTTCAGTTTTTTTTTTTAAATATTTAAAGTAGGACACCAGCAAGGTAGAATCAGTTAAGAAGAGTGGTTCTACTGCTAGTAGCATCAATATGCAATGGGTTGAATCCTGATTACATATGTCATACTGTAGCCAGAGTTTCATTGTGCTGTACATTCTCAGTACAGTCTCGAAGGACAAGAAAAATCATCATGGTTCGCATTTACTAAAGGTCGAAGGTCGTGAATATCCAGGGCATTCTCTCCTCGAAGGTCTATTTTCTCAGTTTGCACCTCACTAGTCTCTTAAACTTGGGAGGTGTATGATTGGTTGGCTGTGGAATCAAGAGAGCAGCAGGCATCACCTCCAAGGATTAACAGGTGTGCTCCTGGGATCAATATCTATATTTACAGTGAATGTGCTCAGGGCCTGTTATTTCAAATGTACCTTTCACATTTCTAACTCTTTTTGGTAGGTGGTAAAGAGAAATAACGTATGCTTATGGCAAGCATGAGCATTTCTATATTGAGCAGTTCAGTGCTGCCTCGTGTCTGATAAGATCCCTGGTAGCACTGCACTGTGCTCTGTGCTTGACCTGCACCTGAGTAGAGCAGATGCCGGTGAAAGAACAGCAGCTCCTATTCATATCAGAGTATTCTGGAGCAGGAGGTGTTCTCCTCTGCTTCAGACCATGCTATTGTAAAGGTGCACCCAGGATCACACATGTAATGGTTTATTGAGAAGCCACCCTCAACACAGGGAGTTCCTTCCCTCCCCACGTAAGTGGTTATGCAACAAACTGTTTAACAGATTCTTGTTTTAGCCCTATCTCCAGGGTTGGATTGGCCCCTCTTCCTTTCTGCCCGTGGCCGGGCTAAAATTGTCCCTGGGGAGTGGGGGCCGATTTCTGGCCATGCCTGGGCCGGTTTGGAAGAAAACATTTTTTTTTCATTTTTTTTTTTTTATTTTTTTTTTTCCAAAAAGCCTTTCCTCCTCCTTAGGTTGATAAATGAGTACCAACACAAGTTGGATGATATTGTATGCATATTTGTTCTATAAAAAAAGAGCTTAAGCGTAAGTGATATACAATAACATATTATCATTTGGCCTTGGGCGTCTGCTTGGATTCACAGTAATTTAGTGTACTTGGGCGCAATGCTATTTGATGCCACTTCCTGGTTTGTCAAGGGGTGAAAGGTCGTGTTTCATCACTTCCCAGGATGTCACTTTGGAGTGGGGTCAAATCACATCACTTCCGGTGTTGTCATAAGAGGTCAATGGTCGTGAGGCGAGGGGTGGGCCACTTTTTTAAGGCGAGGGGTGGGCCACTCTTTTTTTGGGTGACCGGGCCTATTTCTTCTCCCAACCCTGCCTATCTCAGACACATATCATGCCCCTTGGGTCCCCCGCCCCTTAGCTAACAATGGGCCAAGAACCAGGCCGGTGTACGGGAAATATATTGGTATTTGTTTAAATTAAAAGTAATAGAAATGAGCACGAAAATGTCAAAAACCACTTTATCTGTGACACAACACAATCAACTTCTCTCAGCACAAATAAATTACAAAAGTGAGTTCAAAACAACACAATCACAATTCTTCCCTTTCTGAAAATTTCAATTCATACAGTAAATACACTGATAAATCACAAAGGCAAATCATGTGATGTGCGATTTTGATTTTCCTTCTGGCTTAAAAGGCAAGCATAGGATTTCAAGATTGGTTTAAATGCCTATGGCAATTATAATTTCGCACACATGTTTGGTTTAAAATAAACATAGGGTGATTTAGCGGTTTGTTTTTCAGACCCCCCTTACTTGTGTCTATGTCGGGAAGTCAGACAGAAAAATTGGAATGATTTGGGGAATTTTGGATTTCAGACCCCCCTTACTGAAAGGCCTCTGTTGGGGAAGTTGGATAAAACATTTGGATTTTTAGAACAATGACACCCCAATTCCTTAGAGAAGTTGGGGTCAGCTGGACAACAAGGAGTGCCCAATCAAATTATAGTCTATCGTTATCAGAACACACTGGGAGGTGAGTTTTGTTAATTTCGAACTTTAACAAAATTCACCCCGTAGTGTTCTGCCAAATGGGGAATTAATGAAATTAATATGTTTGGTAAATAGGCTAAGGATCACAGTGTTTCCCCCACCAACCACTATAAAGGGAAAGGATTCAAGGCAAGCAGACTCCCCCACCTTTTGGTTTCCCGGGGCTCAGTTCTACTTACATTGCAAGCCTCTTCTTACGGTTCAGGAAATCTAGCTGAATCTCAGGACACTCTGGAAAGATAGGGCAGGGGTCTGGTCACACCACTCACAAAGATGGCCTCCCGTGCTCCACCGTAGAACCCAGTCAGGTTTTAGTTCTTCCCAGAAATAGACAGCCCCACCCAGATGCACTCTCAGCCATCTCCTCTGGTGTCTCCTTACAGCTGTCAGATGGTTAGTTTCAGCAGCCTTCCTGATGGTCTGTCTCTTCTCTCTGTCCTGTCCCTAGGTGTCTCCTTTTTCTCTGTGTGTCCTAGTGCAGTCCCCCTTATATAGCAGCAATGACACCACCAATTTTACAATCTAGAGGAAGTACCCTGCAATAATCCCTGCCGCTGGGTTGGACAGTTACCCTTCTCTCTCCTCCCAAACCCAGCCTCCAAGTAAAGATTAGTTTAGGGATCTGGAGCAACATATGGCAATTCACATTTGTCATCAACCTTTGTTCCTCTTTCAAATTTTCGGCAAAAGTCTAGTTATGTGTCACAACTTCATAATTTTACTAGCCACTGCCAGACTAAACATATTTTCTGTTTCAGCTAATCATGGGGAATTAGATAAACCAACCACCAAATCTGTATCATGTAGCACACCCATGTGGCATCTTTCTGCCGTTTCCATAAAAAGCACAACAGTTATGAATATGTAAGTTATTAAGCATATCCTGAATTTCATTGTCCACCCGCTCACCAACTGTCACATTTGGAACATGTTCAGATCAGCCAGAAACACATTTTAGATAGCCATTACAGTTCCATGAGTCGCAGGAAGGTGAATTTTATATCCCCAAAATTGCCTGGAAATTGCCTTAAAAATGGTACGTAGATGAAATCCATCTGCCTCATGATAGCTTAGAAAAAGGCCTAAATGATGATAGTTCTTTTTAACAAATTGTGAATCTTCATGTGGGACAAATGGTCCTGCTCTTGCTTCCGGCCATTTGTTTTCACTGTGTCAGCCTGTGCCCACAGTTGTTTTTTTCTTCAATCTCCTTTGTTTTGGCTGCTTGCTCTTTGAAGTGGACGCCCCCATTTTCATACATGTTAGTCATGCTCCAGCCAAGGGGAACTTTTCTTGAAGTCCATGCTTTCAGAGCCATCAGGTGTGGAGAACAGTGAATTGTGACACCTTTAGCAGGAGATTTCTATTGCAGTTAGTCATTAGATGGTAGATGTGACATCCAGGCTGGAAGTGGGAAATGTCCTTGTGAAGTTTTGCCCACAGCCAGCACAAGGGTCTGCTTTGGGCTGACATTTTCCATGAAGACAAAGTGGCTCTTCAAGTGTCACTGGAGTTTTGTAGTTGAAACATAATATACATTGCTTCTTGTCAACCCACACATCATGTTTTGTTTTCCTGACATTTTTCTTTGAGCAGTGATATTTTTTTCCACTTTTAAACTGCTTTTATTTGACAACCTGTGTAAGCTGTTTTTGTTTTCAATGTTGAAAAATCCTGTTGCCCCTCTGACAGGGATCTCTGATTCCTCCTTATTTTGTAAATTAAAATGTTGCCCATCCATTGGTAATGATAGTTAGGCCCCTTTCCACATTGCTTTTTAATTGTACCTGAAAAACAAAAACAAAGGCCAGGCCGTTTTTGTTTCAGTGTTTACAATCCTGCCATTCATGTGCAAGGGACTTCTGTTTGGGGCCTTTAAATGCACCTCACACACAATTAATCAGAATAATACTCAATGATGGAGGACTCAGGTACACATCAAAACCCAGCTTGATTCAGACAATGACTTCTAGCTGGGACAGCATATACATCTAAATCTCATAGTTCTTAACATTTTCAATGAGTGCAAGCGGCTTTGTACCAACATTACGTCATCAATGACATCACATTACATTATCACTCTACAAAACTTACAGGGATTTAGGGTTACATTATCACTCTACAAAACTTACAGGGACTTAGGGTTGGCTAATTGCTCAAACTACATAGGGAATGCATAGGGGTTAGTTACTCTATTGGTCTGTACCTATCTGATGTCTCTGCCTGGACCCATCCCACTAGAGATTATTTTGCTAATACATCATTACGGGGATTTCAGATTGGTTGACATTGTCTATCATCAGTGGTGTGGCCCCAGGAAATTCTATTTGTTGGCATACAGCTTACCAACATTGACACTTTGACAAGACATTAAGATCTGAGTAGGACTTAAGTTGGGGAAGAAAATTCCATAGTCTGCCATAATTCCAATTAAATAATACAGCTGGTCATCTCGAGGCGATGAGGCCTTACCTTTCCTTTGTACTTTGCCTTGTGTCTGTGTATGTGTGTGTACTGAGGGAGTCTGCAGGTGTCTGATCTGTGTTTAACTCATGATGAATAGCCACTGTTCTTCATGTTTGGATCACATCACGGAACCATGTTTGAGAGTACATTTCCTTCTATTTATTAAGGTATTACCTCATTTTTAGGTGTGTGTCATGTTCTTTGTGGCCCCTCAAGGTGCTAATCAAATACTGTCTATAAAGTATTTTGGCTTTGCTGATCTTGTGCACCTGGACATCAATAGTTAGTTTGTGCTCTTATTAAATGAATTAACTTCAGAGTCTACCATTCCTTGTCCTAGTAACCGTTATTTTGTGCCTGTGTTTGTATTCATCTATTACTCTCTTCCTTGTTCCTGACCTTGGCTCGGTTGTGAGCTACTGTATGGGCTCTGCACAAGTTTCCAAAATACATGTGTTATGTAAATTCAGCATCTTAGGTTTTGAGGCCTTGCTAATTCAAAGACCTGCTGCAGCCTCTGCATAAGGATAATGGTGGCAATTCTGTCTCCCTGTGTCTATATTGGCGACCTATTGCCACAGCTTGTTATCTTGTATGTAAGGCATACGATGATGATCCTGCCGGTGTATTCACCACCTTATATACCTATAGTACAACTGCCCTATCAGTGTAGTGAATCCCTTTCTTGGTACACAGGAACCTCCTGTTCTTTCATACAGTGTTGCACTATTTATACCGCAAACTATTTGTGCATTCTACAAACTAATTTTAGTCCTTACTTGTGTTGCATAACCTAATTCTTTAAAGCAAATTGCATATATTTTCAGTTTGGTTAAGCATATGGTTCCTGGAGCTTCAGTTTAACACATATTGTCAACCACCCCTAGGTTCATGGGGCATTAAAACTGCCTTAGTCTGTAACGTCTCTCGCCCTCGCGGTAATGGGACGGTCCGGGACAGAAGGTGGTAAATGCATATTCATCTGCGTCATCGGACCATTGCATTCCCAGGACCATATTCTGTGGGTGAGCTAGTGCACACAAATTATTTTGCCCATATAGAAAACATTTGCACAGAAGGGCTCACTTTTGTGAATCTGATCACCAACAGAATGCAGGTGTTTTCTCACGTGTATGTATGCCTCCAATTAATGTAACAGTTTGGGGACAGTGTGAAGGTTCACACATTTCGATGGAATGGCTGTGGAGTTGTTGCACTGAGGTTCCTATTCTTAGACTATATTATAAACATACTAAGTCTTCGCCTTTAAGCAATATGGCGCCTGGAATGTGAAAGCATGATGTACTACAATTGTGTAAATGAAGATCTTCACTTAGCATGTGTTGACGTGCTTGGCGATGGATGTGCTCCTGCTTTGTTCTTGTGTTGCCACCTTGCTCGTGGTGGTATGGGCTTTGCCCGTGTATGTGCCATTGGTGTCAGGCATCTACATAAATATGCAAGGCCATGACTGAAAAGATCCCTCGACGCATGAACGTGTAATGCCACTGGCGTAACTGGGGCCCCCGCAGCCCCCACGGTGCGGGGGGCCTCGTCCATGACCTGGGAGGGGCCCTTGAGCCTAAAACAAAATATTGTTTTACACATTTTCTTTTTAAACAGAAAAAAAGAAAGTTTCTTTTTAGAGTATTCTGCCTTCATAAAGATTTTTTGTACAGAAATAATGTCTTTATGAAGGCAGAGTGACTAAAAAATAGATTATATTTCTTTATGAAGTCCGAGGGCTGCCCATCTCATGACATGCAAGCCTAAAGTCTAGCGGCCTCCAAGGCATGGGGCGGGGAGCTCTATGACTTCAAAAAGAAAAAGGGTCTTAATACGAGGTTGGCGGTAACCGCCACCGACCTCGTAACGCCATTTCCGACAGCTAGCTTCCCGGGGCATTATAAGTCCCAGCGGACCAGGAAGCTTGGTGCCGGAAATTGTTAGACCCCATGGGTTCACGGAAGCACCTGCACCGTCGCTAACGGTGCCGGTGCTTCCGTGATGAGTCTGCCGACAGGGGCCGCTGCGCCTGCCAGGGTCAGACCTGTCGAGCGCAGCAGCCAGACTATGAGTGTGGCGGTCCGGAAAAAAGGTTGCCAGTAAGCTTACCAGCACTCTTTTTTCCGGACCGCCACAATCATCATGAGGCCCATAGTTTCAGTTTAAAGTCACTGCCATCGCAAAAAAAAATATTTCTGTTCCGGTTTGGTTCTTTAATGGAAATAATTTCTTTATGCAGTCAGAGTGACTTAAAAAAGAAACGATTTCTTTTTGAAGTAATGGGACTCACCTCCACCCCATGACACAGGGGCCTCCCGATCCTCTGCAGATGACGGCAACAAGCATTCCTGCCTACTGCAGGGAGCTGAAGGTCTTGTTCCCTGGACCAATGGATTAAAGGTGTATGTGTGTGCATGTAAGTATGTGTATATGTATTTATATAATGTAATGTGCATTAATGAGTGAATGCATGATGCAGCCTGGGTATGCCTGTGAGGGTGTATGGTGAAAGTGTGCACACTCAAATGTATGGGTGGCTGGGTGTGTGACTGTATGGTGAAAACGTTCACACTTAAATGTATGGGTGGCTGCCTGGGTGTGCCTGTATGCTGAAAAGGTGCACACTTAAATGCATGGGTGGCAGGGTGTGCTTGTGTGTGAATGTATGTGTATGATGAATGGTGTGGGTGCTTGTATTCAGGTGCTCAACAAAACCTACATTTCGGGAGACCGCTAACCCTTCAAATGTTGGGAGAGGTGCTAACTTCACGAGCGGTGGGGGCGGGGCAACATATTTGTGTGGGGGCATCTAACTTCTTTAGGCATTACAATGAGATTATTCTAGTGCAGCTTCAATGTTACAAGTAACAAACTCTCACTTTTAAGTCTGAAAGCACCCACTTATGGACTGCTGTGAGAAAGAGCGGTCTCCTGTCCCCTATCTACCCTTCCAGTCACTACCCTAGCATGCAAGTACTAAACCCACATCACAATTTCAACTGCCTAAAAACGAACAGTGAAATGCTTTATGCTAGTATTTGCTGGGCCTTAACGATAAAACACAGGTGCTGTTTAACATCTGTGCCCTGTTCTGTCTGGCAACATCATTGTAGGTCAGCCAGGTCGAGTCAACATATCCAAAAATGTCAGGGGGAAAGGGAGAGGACTGAAGCCCAGTCTTATCAATGGTGTTGTGCCACTGCTTGTGTATAATGCCATGATTACTTATTGGTAATCTTCATTACTCATATCCCCATTCTTCCTCATCCCAGTACTTGTGTATGAGGGACTTTGCATCATAGAAAAGTACTGGGATGAAGTAGGGAGACATGGAGGTAATGCCTTGCTTAGTTACCTGTAATCTTCATTACTTCTAGCCCCACTTTTCCTAGTCCTTGTACTTACCGTAGAGGGAGGGTTCCCCATACGTCAGTACTGGGACAAGCAAGAGAGACATGGAGTTAATTCTGGGCCGATGTGTTGATTTTTGGGGTTGGAGAAGGCGGTTGGGGGGAGAGGAATGTGTGGGGGGAAAGAATTGTGGGATAAATCGTAATGGCAATTCATATCCAGGCTAAGCAGGCATGATATGTGGTATTAGTGGCTAGAGAGGCATTTTGGTGCAGCCAGTCCAGTAATCTCATAGTTTGGCTTGACATTCTTTAACAGGGAATCACTGATGAAGCAGTTCTGCTAAGTGTAATTACCTGGCTAGATTGGCATTTTGTTGCTGCCAATCTCGCCGTTTCTTACTGTGGCATAGTATATTTTTCTGGCCATCTGTGATAAAGCAACCATGATAAGTGTTATTGCTTCAACAGCCATTTCGGTGTAACCAGTCTAGGTATGTCTAAATGTGGCCTGGAATGCTTTACTGTAATATGCTATTACGTGTCTAGACTGGTCTACATTGTGCAGCCAGTTGGACATGTTTTCATTGTGGCATGGCATTTTTAATAGCAACGCATTCAATTAATGAAAGCATTAATGTTCCTGTGCACTGTTGGTGACTTGCATGTATTGGATTTTTGGACTGGTGTTACCCTACAAAACAATTGCAAATGCTCTGGCTTTTTAGCCAATTATTCTCAGAAAATGTGCTGTATAATGCATTAAAGCACACATATATATGCGGCTCCTAGTACAATGTGCAGTGTACCCTTAAAGCAGCACGCTTGTGCGCATTGCGCAAGTGTGGTAATCTAGGCCGGCCCAGAGTGTAGTGCGACCCATGATTTGTGGCCAAACTGGGGGGCCCCCTCAGCATGGCTCGCAGGGTGGCCCCCAAACGTTGTGTTACGCCATTGTGTAATGCTTGTGGTGCTAATCAGTTATCCCGCCCCGTCGATAAGCAAGTGTGTATTCGAATGCATTTAAAAGCGTGCAACGTATTATTTTTGATAAAAAAAGGTTCTAATTGGCTTTTATGTTTCTACCATTTCTTTCACTTTGTCGTGCACATAATGCAGCCATCCATCACAGGATACACGTCATAAATGTCACATTTCCTCCGTCGCGCGCAGGTACTTCATATGCCGGTGCAGTCTGCTTTGTTATATAGGGTGCCTGTTGGTAGCTGCTGGGGTATTGTAAAAACCAGAGCAGCCTTTAACACGTGAGCACAACATCTGTTTTGTGTTCGAAGCTAAATCTGCATACTGCTAGCGCGCGATCTACTCAGTCAGCATGAATACGTGTGCATTGAGTCGCCTTTTTAATTGGAAGTGATGATAATGTGGGTGGATTGTAGAGGCGGCACTCTAGTCGGTTCCACATGTGTTGGGGAAGTTGTGGGCCTACACTGGTTCGATGGACACCTGTGTGTGCTTCTAAGGCGGGAGTTTTGTTCGGTTGTTCTAGATTTCCATTGCCAATTAACCGCATCGTTGTTTTGTGGTAGGAACGCTTAAGGGCAACGGCACAGAGAGAAGATGGCTCCCACGCTGGCGCAGACGCGAATGTTTCAATACGTTTCAATCGGATACTGTGTACCCTTGATCTCAAATTCCGACGCTGACTACTTGCTAGGATATGTTCAGAATGTACCCCCTCCCCCTCGGTGTGGCCATTATTTCCTACCCTCCGGCCACTGTCTTTGCTATCCACCGCCCTTCCTTCCATGCTGGTTCCCTGCCTATTTTGCTCTCGCTTTACATGACATTTCCCTTCCGTGCGCTTTCAGAGACTTTTTTTTCTATGTTAAATCAGGTTGAAGGCCCTCTTGAAGGCCCGCGTGTCCTTGCTGTTCACCGAGGCGCCCTTGCTGATGTCCTGCTCCGTGTTATAGACTTGTAGCCTCGGCCTTTACATCTTTCTTACTGCCGCCCTTCAATCTCACAGGCCAAGAAGCCGATGTTAGTGGAAGCTCAATTCCTAGAACGCACAAGGACATTTTTTTTCTCTACAGTCATGATCAAATAGAAATGGATTGACACATCACTGAAATTCAAACCGAATGCTATTTAAAGTATACTGAACACTCACTTCAAAGGGAATGATGGCGTTAGATGGCAGGCTTCCATAATTCACATCCCGCTTTCGTTTCGGCCATTGCAATGGCATTATCAGGGCTTGCTTAGCCAGTTCTAAAACCGCCATGAAAGTGAATCCCTGGGGCAGTTTCACCACGAGGAAGGCCTGTGTGTGTTCCAACCCAACTATACTTACCCAGGAACTACAGCTGGGCGTCGTGATGCTACAATCCAAATCGTTGCAACATGGGCCAGATTTCAGAAGATTGATCGATAGGACAACGGTTGCTCCAAGCACGCTTTGAGTCATGAATTCCGCGTGAACATTATTTTGGAACCCGTATATGAATGGTTGTTTGCGGACGCAGGGAAAGCCCAACAGAACGTATGGGATAATAATAATGACAATTTGGCATTGAGATAGCGCTAGGAACCCTCAGGTATCTGAGCGCTTTTTATTGTTAACTACGGTGTGTAGTGCTCATTTATCGACCTCGGAAGAATGAAAGGCTGAGTTTGACCCTGCCGGGATTCGAACCTGCGTCAGCAGGCTCTACACAGATGTCAAATCGAGTGCTCTACTCACTGTGTTATCGGACCCGCAATGTGTTAAGAATAAGAACAGCCACACCTGGAGGGGGAAACAAATCAAGTTATCAAGGAATGCTCTGAAGGCAACCGAGGGCAAAGTGAAGACCAGGAGAAGCAAAGACAGAGGAGGAATCCTGACCTGAAAGGCTCAGAAAAGAAAATGCCACCTGCGCTTTGTCCAACCCCAGCACTTTAACCATCACCCGGGCAAGGAAACCTAGCATATTGCTGTATGGGATCATATCCAGCCCACTCTCACAGTGGCGCTGGGGAATATGCCCTCTTGCTCTCTGTCAAACAGTTGCCCAGTCTCGAGGTGCCATCGCTCAACATTAGCACTGCAATGTTCACACATACACTGTTTACCATGACAATACAATATGGCTGTAGTTTGCTATTAAAGAAAGTGTTCTTGAAGCAAACAATATGCATGTCCCTTTCCTCTCTCTCTTTCTCTCTCTCTCTCTCTCTCTCTCTCTCTCTCTCTCTCACTCTCTCACACATGCACACACTCACTCTTCACACACCCCATCAAATGTGCCAAACATTATGTTGCCACTGTCAACATAGAGGCTGCATCCCAATGCCTATCCAACTCTAGCCTCCATTGAAGGCCTCGGACAGGAAGACCAACGGCTGACAAGTACAAAAACTACAATTGCCAACTCATGAACCTATCTAAGTACTTCTTTTTAGTGTGTCTATGCAAAAGGACCCACACACACACCAACTTTCTACAGAGGCATCCACATCAAAAACGAGTCACGTGTGCCTAAAAAGTGATTCTTGGGTAAATGCAACTGAAGCTATTGAAGATCATGTAGCACTGAAGTGAAGTAACTGAAAATTGAATTGTGAGTGTGAGGGAACAAGCATTGCCAAATCTAAGAGTGAAACCAATATTGCCCAAAGCCAAGAGTGGAGCAAGCACTTTCCCAAAGCCAAGAATGGTGGAAGCATTGCCTTAGACCAAGGGGGATACAAACATCGCCCAAGACAAGAGTTGTGCAAGTATTGTCTACTTCCAAAACAGACTAACACCAAGCATACAAGTAAGTTGCTTTGATGGGAAGAAAGTAAAGAGGTGAATGCAAGGTTGTAAAAAGGTGAAGTTTGCTAATTGTAAATGTTCCCTGGAAATTGGTGTAACTCACACTGCCAAAGCCATAAGGAGGAAAAGTAGAAGTTCATCCTTGAGGGCAATTGTGGTTGTTGATATGACAGAAAGAAAAGAGTAGCAAAGGCGCTGCCATTCTGGAAGGTGAATGTTCAGAGGAAGAGTGCCTTGCTTACTTAAAAGTGTTGAGGGACACTAAAGTGGATTGTGCCTTTTCTGAAAAGTGTTTAAAGTCATACATATTAAAATTGCTGAAACTGTGGTAAATATTAATGGTGCAGAAAGACAAGTGGCAAAGAGGCTGCCCTTATGAAAGTTGAATGGTCAGAGAAGGAGTGCCTTGCCTACATGAGGGTGTTGAGGAACACTGATGTGAATAATGTTTTTCCTGGAAAGTTACTAAAAATCACAACGTTGCAGACTGTTGAAGCTGTGATAAAACATTTGGTTGTCAGTAGATTTAAAACTTTACAAGCCCAGTTGAATGTGGAAAACTATGGGGCAGGCGAGTAGACCCGCATGGTGAATCCTTACAGAAGTTAACCTGGTATGAGAGTTCCCCAGGAAGAAGCAGTGGTGTTGGGAAGTCATCCTGACAAAAATTTAAATAATGATTCATAGAACTATAAAGAGACTTGGGAAGTGCTACCAAGAAGCTGTGTTTCGTTTACCTTGCCAGAAGTTGGAATTCTTTGTGAATCTGACAAGGAAGTGTATTTCTTCTTTGACATTTCTATTTTGTTGCAAAGCATCGTGACCCAGAAGAGTATTGATGCTATTTGATGAAGTGGAAATTATTACTCAAGGAGGAAGAAGAAATCTTTCTGTTGGTTGAACATTGTTTAACAAAACATTCTTTTGACAAAGTGGAGGAATCAAGAATTGAGTTAGAACTTGGTTGCAAACCCAGATTTCCTTTTTCTTTGTGTTGGATATTAGAACTGAATCTAACTTAAAGTCTGGTTAAGGGGAATTCACCCCGGGTACAAAGAGAGACTGGGTGTACATTGGAAGTGTCCTTATTCCTATTTGTTGTGAATTGCCATATATTTTCTTGAGTATGTTATGTTTAAGAGTGAGGGCCAGATATTCTTTGTTGGAGAGTTTCCTTTACTTTTGATATGTAGGGGAGATCCTTCTCTGGGTAGGGATAGTGATGAGTTTGGTTAAAACTTATGTTTGAATAAAATGGAACATTTTGAGAAATTGCCCAAAAGTGGTCTGCCTCACATTTCTGACCACCCGCAATGCCCAATAATGTACTTACAACTAACAACATAAATATTGTAGGGTAAGTTTAGGAAGTTCTCAGGGAGCACAGATAGATAAGATGTTTGCCATTAGGTCATCTTCAAATGATATTTAGAGATTAGACAGTAGGGAAAACAATCTTGTTATACTAACTTGGGGATGATGATGATTGGCAGGGTGGAAATGCTACATCAGGATGCGAAAGTGAGAGACAGCCCCAGTGCCTCACTGAAAATTCAATAAAAAACCTTGAACATTCTCTGGGAGTTGATGTTTTCCTTGAGCATCTGTGACATTGGTCAACCATACGGTGTTTTTATTGCATAACAAAGTGTTGTCCTGTTCCCAAGGTGAGCACGTTGTACTTGAGGTATCCTACTTATATATCACTTACCCTCTAAAAGATAAAATAGTATTAACTAAAGAGTTGTTTTTGCCTTTATTTGGTGTGCATATGTTTTCAGTTATTTTTAAACTGGTAAATGTTTGTTTGCAAGTACGTTCTATGAGTTTCCTCCAGGTAAACAAGTCAAAACCGATTGCTAGACCTGGTGTGGGGAGAGCTATTTTTCTTAATATAAAAGTGATTTATTTATTGAAGGGGAGAGGTATCTACTGGCAGTTTTGGTTTTATCTAATGAAAAACATAACATTTAGGTTCCAACTTCCTTAGAGAAACTTACAATATTTTTCTGACCTGCTTAAAAGATTAAACAAATAAGTCACATCTATTGTTTAAAAGTTTTACCTCTTGGAGGGTCGGAATGGTATCACAAGTATGACACTGACACAATGGTCATAATTTGAAAAACCTTTATTGAAGTTTCTGGGGTTTGAAAACTCCTACTCGGCCCTATAACTAAGATGGGAGTTGACATATGCTAACACAACCTAATGCCTGCCCTATCTCTTGTACAAAAGGAGAGATGTATGCAAAGGAAGAATCAGTGTTCAGATGAACTAAGGTACCTGAACCAGCTCTCTTCCTCACGTTAGACCTCACGGAGTAAGGTGGTCCTCGTAGGGAGGATGACACACTCTGGCTCGAATTCTGTGAGGAACTCATGGTGACAACAAGTAAGACGGACACAAGTGATCACAGTTCAATGGTTTTTATCGAACACTGAATGCTTTATGAAGGCTGGAAAACGCCTAATCTAAGCCTAAATCTAAGAGGGGAGCAATCGTCAAAAAATAAGCCAGTCCTAGTGGCGTTGTGTCAAATAAAAGGTGCCTATACTAAGAAACCTATTGGCAAACCTTACAACTAATACAAAAAGGGGTGTGCGATACTTTCCAAGAAAAGAAAGAAGTGTTCTCAAATAAAAGGTCAGGATGTGGTGGCTTGGGTCTCCCTTCCCCATGTTTTGGAGCACGGGTTAAGTTGGGAGTTCGGAGCACAGTGCAGTCTCAGGCTTCTCCAGCACGAGACAACAGTCCGTCGATGGCCAAGTCTCGTTTCCTTTGAAAGTCTCTTGCCTTCGGGGCCAGACATGTTCAAATAACAAAAACAAAAGGTCCTTTAACCAGATGAAAGTTTGTTAGGGTGATACTGATTCACCCCTAGGTCCCCCTCTTCTGGGTGCTGACCCTCATCAATTGTAATTCACAGTTCAGATAGGGTGATGGTTTCACTTCTGGGTCCCCCTCTTTTGGGCACTGACCCTTTTCATATCGTATTCAACAATTTATATGTCAGTTCTTTTCCTTTTTGAAGTTTGGGTGATAATTTCATCCCTGGATCTCCCTCTGCAGGGATCAGACCCATCTTCTCTGATATCGCTCCTTCAAGTTCACTCTTGCCATCTCTTAACTTTGCTTCACTTTCCTTCCTCATGGGGTGACAACATTTCATCCTTGGATCCCCCTCTTCCGGGCTCTGACCTCTCTCGATTCTTAGCCTCCCTTCACCGACTTTACTCTGGCTCTCAATCAGGGTGATGGTGGCTCACCCCTGTTTCCCCCTCTTCTGGGTGCTGACCCCTCTTTACTCTCAATATTCTCTTTTTACATAGTTCAATGTTTGTGGGATCCACTTGCCTTTCTTTCACAATGCTTGTAGATCAAAGTCTTTTGATTGGACAGGGATTTTGCTCCACCCTCTGTGTGACCACTTTGACCTATTTTGCTGGCCCCCCTATGGCCTTCTGTTAATTGTAGTTTCACGCAGATGGGGGCCGGCCAGAGTCCCTTGACTTAGCACCCATGTGGTGCCGGTTCTCTCTGCAGCAGGTCTTCCCCTTAACACTTTATAGTTCTTTCAAAGTTCCTTGAACTTGGTTGAAAACTTGCCACTTTGCGATTATCAATGACCACAGCCTGGTTCTTATCGGCTCTCCCCTCGACTCACTAGCTGTGATGAACCTCTTGACTTTCCTTTTCATTGGGGTCAAGGCCGGTACCACGGTCGCGGGGTCTTCCCTTGCTCCATCTTATCGCGTATGCTTGCCCCTGTACCATTGACATCTGCAGCAAGACACTTGTGCTATTGTTCATGGTCTTAGGCTTTCTTCCTCGAAGGTTCTACGGGTCTAGGACAAAAAGGTCAAGGTCACTTCTCCCTCAACACCCTCTCGATTCCTGCTGCCTTTCTCCTTTGCTTGAATTGCTGTGCCTGTTTAGCGGTCTCGTCGTGCTGCCTACCTTGCTTGTCTTACTCGCCGTGTACACTCTTGCTCCACCTTTTATCCCTGTGGTGAAAAGGAAGAGCCATCATGTGTTTGTGATTTCAGTCAGTTACCTGACTTTGCCTGACCCTCGTGGCGGGACATGTCAGGTAAACAGTTTTATTGCAAGTCCGTTATAAACCAATATTCATGTCAGAAAGGGGAGGGGTTGGACTGTCGGAATGTCCTACGAGATAGGATGGGGCAACTGTGCTATTATAAGAAGGGGGTTGGTTGGTTGATTGAGAAGGACTAAGTGGGTAAGATTTGTGAAATGGATGAAAATTACCGGGATTGTGAACAGAACATAGGGGATGGCGGGAATTGTAATTGTGGGTCACTTTTGACTGGGAGTTCAGAAAGTGACACTCAGAGGGACGGCATTGGTAGGGTTTGCGGGTTGAACGGGAATAGCTAGGATTGTGAAATAAACAAGGGGGATTGGAGAATTGTGGTATTTTACATGAGCAGGTTGGAAGTGCGGAAAATAATAATCAGAGGGACGGGAAGAAGAATGATTGGGAGTATTCGCATAGTGAACAGGATGAAAGAGGTCTTGGAAAAGACAGTTTCTGAATGTGACTGGCTTTGAGATCCTAGGGATAGGTTCCATATGGAGGGGTTATTGGTGTTGGGTAGGAGAGATCTAATGGGAGGAAGGGAGGCAGATCTAATACAGCCTACAAAAATTCCAGGTACCTCGCCCTTGCCTCCTTCTATGGCACCTTCGTTAGCCACCTGAATAACAGTTTCTTGAGGTTTGCTATGTGAGATACCTTCAAGTATTTCATAGTTCTTAGTACAATAAACATTTCCAAAACGTGAATCGAGGCCGGCCTGCCTTCCACATTAAAGTGTCTCATACAGACCTTCAAATGTTGTTTCAGCACAAAGTTCACATAGGTGCCTCTCTGTCCGGCTCAGACCTTTTCAAAGACAGTTCATGTGGGTCCCCCTCTGTCGGGCTCAAACCTTTCAAACCCAGTTCACATGGGTCCCCCTCTGTTGGGCTCAGACATTTTCAAACACAAAGTTCAACAACACTTGCTAGAGGGCTCCCTGCCCCAGGCTTATTTCACTTCGGGTCTCCCTCAGCTTGGCTTAGACCACTTTCGGGTGTCGAAATGTGCATGGCTTTCTTTATAGACCTCTGCAGGACCACTTCGACTAAAAGTGAACATTTCAACTTTCACTCTCCCCTTCTTTAGGAGGTAGTTCTGCTTACTTTTCTTTTGCACTTTATTTGCTTTATCATTTCAAACAATCCACCTTTCACAGACCCTTTCGAGTGGGCTACTTCATTTCGCCAGACTACTCCGTTACTCTGTATCGCTGATTGCCCAGCTGTCTTTTACTTCAAAGTACATTCACAGGTCTGCCTTTCCTCGCTTCTCATCCACACGCATGCAGCCTTCACTTGTGATATAATATTGCCACTTTAAACTTTCTTTAACACACACCTGTCTCTCAGGTCGCTTACCAACTCGGTCGTGTGAGTATCTTTCTTGGTTTTATGATTCCAATACTTGAGTAAAGGTTAGTACCACAGGCTTTGCCTCGCCTCCCCAACTCTGATGTTCACCCAGGAGGGTCACTGGCATCCTTGAATCACAATGCAGTCTTCACTTGAGGGACGTGGCCTTCTCCACATGTTTGTTCATTGCCTGTCGGATGCAATGACCTCCAGTAGGGAACTATTGGGGTTTCTGACCCGCTGCTCTCATCTCTTGGTTCACTGCACTGCTCTAGGAGGTTTTCCTTCACCTTGAATGTCCTGCACGTACTCGTTTTCATCCTTGCTCAGAGGTGTTTAGGTGTTGCCTTTTATCTGTGTGAGGGGAGCTAATTGGTATCAGGTGTACACACTTGAAGTCAAGTGCCTGAATTCGCCTGACCCGATTAACGTGACATGTCCAGTGCGATGTCTAAGAGTTAGTCTTGTTACTCGCATTCACCCCTCTTCCTTGGCCCAATGTTTGTTTAGAAAGTGGGTGGGGAAGTTCTAAAAAATCCTAAAAAATAGGATGTGTTAGGTGTACAAAAAAGTGGGGAATACCGCATCTCACCATTGGCTGCCCTGCCCCCTCTACCCAAAGACCCCTCATCCAGGTGACCCTTCTGCACTGGTCCACCCCCAGGGTCTGGATCCAAAGGTGATAGTCGTGCCCTTGCCACCAGAGAGAGAGATCCCCAAGGACTAGTAGGTGAGTGAGCCTTTTGTTTCTCACAATTAGCATGTGGATGCTTACATTCTTGCCTAGTAATCAGCCTCCACGCTTCAAGGATACAGCTAAGCACATCATGAGTCCATCACACAACATGCTGTGAATAAACCTAGGAGACAGGGATGGGGTCAGCTGCTTCGGCCCCAGGGAAGACCCTGGAGGATTGTCCAGTCAGGAAGGTCTTTGTCGCTTTGGTGGAGAGGTTGAAAGTGGAATAGTATGTTGTGGTTGAACCACACATTTCCTAGGTCAAATCATATATGTCCTATATCCAAGTGAAGGCATTCAAAATACCATGAAGTGTTTTTAATCATTAAATGAGAAGGTAGACAAAATAATCCCACCATGTTCCCAGCTCCAAATGTCAGCAGTGTGCCTCCCTTGCTGCTAGCTCGCTACTCACGTGTTTCTCTGCTTCCCTCACTGTTTTCTTCCCTCTATGATTTTAAAGAGCTATGTTGCTTCCTGAATCTATATTTGATTTCAACAAATACTTAATTGTGATAATAACAATTACCATCTATGATGCAAGCTCCCATGCTGGCTAGGGACCAAGCAAATGTCCAACAGCCCCATATAGATTGATTCAAAATAACCAAGTAATAATTGGGACAGTAGGGGGAAAAAAGCATTAGTCATGCAAACATATGGCAAAATAAGCACGTACCATGTGTATATGGTCTGCACAGGTTCTGCACAAAGTACACATCAGTCCTAGAAAAATAATGTGTAAAACTCAACATGGGACATGACATGAATAAAATCGGGAAGAAGCCAACATGTAATGGCATGCACATAATGTAGAAGATTAGCATGTAAAAGAGAAAAGAATGTGACTAGGGGTGTAATTGAATTGGGACTTCAACATAGTATTTCACAGCCCATTGATGAAATCCAAACAGGGAACAGAAATGCTGTCGGGCAAAACATAGGAGGGGCACCACCCAGGAACAAATTTACAAAGATGAGTCGTTTGTTTGTGTACCGCTTTATACTACAGTAACCCTATTTCAAATCACTATGGGTGTAGAACGCAAAGGGGAGAACAGGAGTGTTCAACAAAGGTAGCACTAGTATGACAAAGGTCTCCACTGCAGTGCGCTCAGCCTTTGGCTCTGGAAGGACACAATGTTTCACGGCTTCATGAGTGCTCTGCTTTATATGAATTGTAAGTGGGTGACCCTCAAGACAATACCAGGTCAGGGTGAATTAAGTTTTATGTTCATTGTGCAAAATAAAGCTCTGGAATAAATTGCTTCAACAGTCATTTGGCACCTCTAGAAGCTTTTGGTTTAGTGGAGGATGGACCCCTCATAGAGCATTTCTGAGTTACCCAGTGGATACCCTGTGAATATATAACCACATTTCAATCTCCCTTTCAGTGCCACAGTTGACTGATCCCTTGATAAAAGATGGCAGCATGGTAAGGCTGCTCAGTTGATTTATTTGATACAAAAGTGAGTATATACAGTACAAATATGAAACCTGCACTGTTTCTCTCTCACTGCACACACAGACTAACTCAAACGATGTTAGGCTTTTAGGATTTGCACTGCCACATGATAGATTTACAGAATTCATAAAAAGCACACTCGTATTATCAATACCATCATCAACACCTTATTCATTGACAAGATAGCCAGATCTGCAAATAAATTGGTGCCAAGCAAAATACACACACTCCCCTACTGACACGGCTAACACTGAAGCATCCCTCTAAGATACCTCTTTCTCTGATGACATCCTGCAAGCCTCCACCCTCAAGGTACTCATGATAGTGGCACTGTAAAATTCCCTGGCTATTGCCAATGCATTCCTCGCCCAATGAACATTTCCCACTACCCTCAAAACTGGAGAAAAACATACTCCTCAATAAAAGAAAATGTAAAAAAATTACTGGACCCCGATTGTCTTAGCATCTATAACCCCATAACCAACCATCCTTTTCTAGGTATGGATCTTGAAAGAGTTCTAGCCACTCAACTTGAAGCACACATTGCCACCAACAACCTATTAAATGCCTACCAATCTGACTTTATACCCAGATGCTGAGCTGAGACTGCCACCATCAAGTGCTAAATGATTGTCTATGCGTTCTTGATGAGTGATATCCCTGCCTCTTGGTACTCCTTAATCTCCCCACTACCTTCAACTACCTTCAACACAGTGGATCATCAAGCCTTCAATGACATACTGCACAACCACATAAGAATTAGTGATACCATACTCCTGTGGCTATCCTATTACCTAGAATAATGTAATTAGTTTGTTCAGAATGATGCCTCAAAATCAGACTCACTGTCACCTAAGAAGTCGTACATGAATCAATCTTTTCACCCAACGCTTGGAAAAGGACCATTTTTGAAAAGAGCAGAGTCATACCAGTAAGAACTTTGCATGGAAAGGGTTGTTGACCCAATACTGGAAAAGAATTGAGTGCAGAACGGAAAAGCCCTGGTAGGATACTGAACCAGGCAAACTGTGAGTCTGGGACTCACACCCATGAAAAGATGTAAAATGCTGGCAGGCCAGTAAACCAGACACTGTGCGAGTCTGGGATCCACACCCAAGAAACAGAACTGTGATATCCTGGCAGAGACTAAACCAGGAGTAAGAAGAAAAGTAAAACTGAAACCGTGGAACAGTATGAACAAATACAAAAAGGGAAGAGCCATACCCCTTTTAAGGATCAGTAATAACATTGCAATACCCTTAGGGGAGTACACCAGGGGTAAAAAGAGGAACAGTCAAAGGGAAAGAGAATAATCATACCGCGTTGAGGATATTTGAGATATAGAGTGAGGTAAACTGAAAATTCAAGAGAATTGTGTGCTTAAGAGACACAAAGGAGGGCTTATCCCCACTGGAATAGCATTGTACTGTATTCATATATTGGATGGTGAAAAACAGAAGGAACAAAGGGAATTAATTGTTTTCCTTAAAACGGTGAAAGCATAATAAGTGGATACACCCAAGTGAGAATTTGTCCCCATTGAAACTGTGAAGTGAAATATTGTATAAAGAAAGACACAAAGGGATGGCCCTTTGAAACAGTGGATCATTTGTTGAACTTTTTCCAGGAGCACTGGACAGACTGTGAAAGACCAGAAGAAAAATAGCTGAAGGGAGGAGCCCTTCCTCTCATGGAACTTGAATTCCTTTTTGTTTTCGGCACCTTAGAACTTTGTTTGGAATTCTGAAAGAAAGCAACGAGTGCATAGTTTACAGAAGTCCCCATTTACTTTACTTTACTTTAAAATATTTGTATTACGCAGGCCATGGACCCGTAGACTTAAGGCAACAGACATAGAGACAAACAGGAAACATAGGGCAGGAGCTATTAACCAGATTCTTAACTATTACAGACAGCTTCAAGTAAAAAGAAGAGTTTTTAATTTCCTCTTAAACAGATCTCTCCACTTTAGGCACCTAAGTTCCAGAGGTAGATCAATCCAAGCCTTAGGGACTGCATAGTTAAAGGCTCCCTTTGAGGCCTTCACAGTCCTGCATTTAGGAATAATCAGTTGTTCCTGATTGTTAGATCTCAATACTCTCCTTTGAGTTTTTTCCATTAAGAGATCCTGGAGGTAGGCTTGCATAATACCTTGTCTACATTTATGTGTGATAGCAAACAGAACCGGAACCTTGACTCAACGGGGAGCCAGTGCAGAGCCCGTCTCTCAGCTGAGACATGGTCTCTTCTTTCAAGTCCCACAACCACACACACTGCCCCGTTCTGGGCAACCTGTAGCCTATTGCAGTCTCTTTTACTAATACCCACAAGAAGGCTAATGCAATAGTCCAGGTCGAAGGCCGCTGACAAATCCAGCAGCATCAGTATAGAAGCTTCATTCTTGTCCATCGGGTCCAGGAGCCTGGCTTTCAGTTCAAGCAGCGCAGTCTCTGTCCCAAACCCTTGTCTATACACATTGTTTTAAGTTTAGCGTGTAAGGGACAGTTTAGAGTTTTTGTGCAGATGACAGAGGAGGCTCTTTGGTTTAACACCCTGACACAGACGTTCATTAGTTTTGTTGAGGCTGGCAAACCCCTCATAGACATAGGGACAGAGAGCATTTCCCCAACCCCTCTTATTATTTTGACAATAAAGGTCCTATTTCATTCTGAAACTTGTTATTGTTTCTGAGTCTTACTCTTGATCCCTTGCAACGCACTAGATCCCAATCAACTAAGGTCTTCATTCTTGGAAGTTCCGTGAAGCTAATGCCCATTGGAATATGAAAAGAGTGGCTGGTTCAAAAACATGCTGAAGTGATATCAAGGCTAGACATTTCTCTATCATTAAGACTATCATTATTATTAAAACTGACATGTATACACCCCTAGGAGCAGACTTCAGAGTAATGCAAATTGTTATTTTCACCTTCATGGCCGTTTTTCCTTTTGAAATATGCTTATCTGGAGGCTGGCATTTGTTGACAGAAAGTGATAAGTATTCCAGTTCTGTACTTTAACACATATTATGCACATTTCACTGCCATTGAATATGCATCAGTAAATTAATATGCACAAGTAGGTCAAAGCTTGCCAAATTATTTTGTCGAGGGAGAGATAGGAAAAAAGGATACATGTGCCCACCTTGTACATACACATTATATCTGAATGCAGAATGCATATAAAAATAGGCACAGCAACCAGCGCAAATGATTTTCCCGCTAGAAATGAAACCGTCCCTCTATAAAGCTGCCGTGCTGCATCACACTTCAAAATCTATGACTTCTTGAACCCCAATTTTCAACAGCTGGCACATTAGAGCTTGCACCACTCAAACGCAGGCAAACGTCAAGCAGAATTTTACTGACTATTAAAATGTGTAAATTGTTCCTTTTAGAAGCAGAGACATAGATACGCCTGCAATCTAATGCTCCAGATCTAATTAAATTCTCATTTCGCAAGTGGATGGGATGTCGCACAGAATCACAGTGATTGCACTTTAACCTGTAAATTGGTCATTAAAACAAGAGGAGCCTTTCTGTATCTTGCACATAAGCCTCGGTGAACTTCCGCCTCACCAAAGTCACAAGTTGAACTGAATCCCATAGTTGGCATTTGGTGGGCTTGCAAGTTCTCATGAGACTTGATTGTGCTCCCAATTCGCAATCAAACTTGCCGCATCTCACCCACACTGGTCTGAACTCTTTGAAATTCTCTCCTCCGAAAGTCACAGCAAGGTTTTTTTGTTGCACACTCATGTACCACCACAGAAAGTAATATCCTATCTCCAACCAACTTTTGGAATGTTCTCCTCCTCAGTAGTCCTTGGCAACAACCGCCACGTATGTATGTCACGCATGTCAGTCACTGGTATTCTCACTTTCCTACTAGTATTCCCACAAATATGGCACACTTCTTTATGGCCACTAATGGTAAACTCCCTTCTTCCTCCGACAAACTCCTAGATTTGCAGAAAAAAAAACAACCTGTGTTATTTCAATTTTTTATCCACCACTCAACTAAATAATGTTTGTATTTTCTACCTCTCCCTCAATATCCTAGCAAACCTCTGCCCCAGTATCTGCCAGCAGAGCCGATCCTCATCTCCAACTGCGTGGTTGTTATACCAGCCCCTCTTTTTCAAACCTCAAAGGAAGTTTTAAAAAGTTCAGTCGGCTTAAATCTGTAGAAATCGGGTGATTTAGAGTTTGACCCACCTTAGTTGCAAATGATAAACCATGTATAATAATAAAAAGCAAATGATGTCTTATCTTTTGACTAAGTATTTAATTGAGCCATGCGCAACCTGTTTCTATTCTGTTATTTCGTAGCGCAGGGCGTGGCTTTTGCCGGGAATCAGTGGCAGAGCTCAGCTTCAGATGCTTGGCATTGACATAATATGGCTGATTTAGAATGTCTGTCTTCTCGTGGGTGCTCCAGTATCCACTGCATTGTTTCATATGGCTGGGTCCGGTCCCGTAGGGAGAAATGGGTCATCTGAAAAGTCTGACTTTATTGCTGAGTTCCTGTTTGAATAGAACAGCCATCAGGATTGTTTTTCTTGAAAGTGTTGTGTCTAAGTAGATTTTCCAGTGTGGGATCCAGAACGTTCTATAGTTGTGATTTATCAATTATAGGGTCTTTACCCAGTAGTGTGCATTGCAGAATTGGGGGTGTTTGATATTGAGGGAATTGAACGACCTTAGACTGCTTGTTACCTTGCAGTGGAAGGGATATTTGGCATTTATTAGGGCTTGTGATGCAGAACGTTTATGTCAGGGAACATCGCATCTTGGATCTTGTGTGTTAATCCATGAGTAAACAGCCTTGGGATCAAGGGTGTTGCCAGGTCTGGAAACGATCAGGGGCTAGGCTAATGTTGGGACTGGTGGCAGTCTTGGATAGGTAGCATTTTGGCTGTAGCACCTGAGCTTCTATCTGGGGGTACAACCAAAAGACCTGGGGCTATAGCCCCCCCCAGCAATGCCTCTGCTTGGGATGTTCAGTTATCTATTGACCCGAAAACAGCAGTGTGGTGGTTATCAATAGTGCTTGCAGACCTAAGTTAGATGATTGCAGCCAGGAACAGTTCTTATCACACAGTGGGCCTCATTACGTGGCTGGCTTTAGCCGTGCCTGTAATACAGACACGCTGCAGCTGGTATTTAATTTTTTCCATCACCCAGAAATGGGAAGTTACCCGGTCATTACGGTCTTGCCGGACCCGGTATTTTCCCATTCCTGGGCACCAGGAAAAATTCTTGACCATTTGAGCCACATGGTTAAGGCGGATGCACCAGCACCGTTATGAATGCTGCCGGTGCATCCTACATGCTGTGTTCGTGGGTGCCGCACTGCCCGCCAGAACACAACTCATAGTTTGCCGGTCCGGGAACTACAGTACCGGCAAGCTTACCGGTAACGTAGTTCCCAGACCGGCAAACTTATAATGAGGCCCAATGCCTTTTTACTATCATGGAGTAGAAGTGGAGGGGTGTCTATACAGGCTTGCCTTCAGTAAGGACACTGGACTGGACTAGTGTTTGGGGGGGGGGCCAATTCTGTGTGAAGAAGGGGGGTGAAGTGGAGTGCCTTGATATTTTATGAATTGCATAAGGGTCAGAAGTAGTCTGATGTTGATGGGTAGGAGGTACCACCATTTTAAAGCATTGATAAACAATGCTTGTTTCCTGGTTCTTTCTGCAGCTTTAGTCTAGACAGGTCCTGGCTCATGAGTGATTGCCCTGGATGATCACTTTATGTGCCGGAGAGGCAGCGTCAATGGGGATACATTTCAACATTTTTAAAGCGCTCACACAGGCCACGGGCATGCAGGCGCTGTTACAGAATAGTTTTTTTTTTTTAGTTGCGTAATTATTTTTTTGGTCAAAGTTGCATATTTATAACACGCTTAAATACCAAGAGGTTTCTAATCACGGACCCGGGGATCGAACCTGTGTTGCTTTGTGTCGTCTTGCTTCCAAGGTGAGCACGTTGCCGCTGAGCTATCCTCCAGGAACAAGAAATGCTATCACACATTGTTAGACCCAGGCATTTCCTGGCTGCCTCACTTGGAACCCTTTGAAGCATAGGGTACAGATGGACTTTTCTGCAAGATGGTATAACACTGGCTGGGAGGATAGCTCAGGTGCAGTGTGTTTGGCTCCCAGTCCCGTGCTTAGAGACTTGTCTCTGGTATTAAGCGTGTTATAAAAGATAAATAGCCCAGCCCTAACAACATGAACGATTTGGTTATTGCAACAAAATGTTCTGAATGTAATAGCGCAATTGATTTTCTGAGCACACTCGGTTACCATGTGAGAGATTTGCCTACATCCCCACCACATGTTCGTCGCTTTTTAAAGCTTTCAGGACGTGATGCTTGTCCTTCATCCAAAGAAAGATGTCACTGAGAGAGGAAGTGTTAAGCCCTCTATCATAAAGGCATATTCCAAGCCATTCTTCCCTGGGAATAGATGTGGGTGCAGTGATACGCTGTGCTGCCTGGCAGCCAGTTCTGTGCACTTACCTAAAAGATCTGTTTATAGTCTGTCTTCCTGCGACCTGTTTCTACATATCATGAATGCACTCTTCTGTGTCTGTTCATTGTCAGCTTCTAAATTGCAGAATGAATGTCCTGCACGGTGCACTGGTGGGCTTGTCAACAACAAAAATGCAGAGTCGCGTAGCTTCGTCTGTTTCGGAGCTCTGTTCCTCAACCACGAGAAATAGGCTGTGCGGTAAATGATACTGTGCTTTGGCGTTGATAGCGAGTCTGCGCTTCTGCTACACTATTTCTAAATTGACGCAGAGAACACAATGGCCCTCGTTACGAGTTTGGCGGTAGCCATGGAGCTTTTAGCTTTAGCTCCATGGCTGCCACCAAACCGGGCTCATGTACCGGGTTCCTGCAATGAGGAATAACCGGGTCATTCCAACATTGCAGGACCCGGTAATTCCTCCTTGTAGGAACCATTCCCCATTCCCATTGGAGCCCCCATAGGGCTCAATGGAAATGGGGATGGAGGTAACAACGGGCACATTATGAGTGTCTCGTTGTTACCTCCCTCTTCCCCTCGCGGGACCCGGAAAGCCAGGTTTACCAGGCGTCCGATCCGATTCCCGCGATGGGAAGCTTGTAATCAGCCCTGATGGAATGATGGGGGCCTGTCCCGTACCGGCCCCCTTCATTCCGTCAGCGCAAGCCTCGTAATGAGGCCCAATGTTTTTATGTGTGTGTAATCTGTGACTCTCTGCTGCAGAAAGAGAGCCCACTTGCCACTGAACCTACTTGCTTTTTCTTCCAGGCGGTAGAAACATCCTTTGAATGTAATGTTGGTTATTGGTTATTTGACACCTAGCAAGCGCAAGCTTGTTGCAGCTTGCAACCACTAATATGCATATCGCAGATAAGGGGCAGAGAGCGCTGCCAGCCATTTAATAATCTCCCATTCCCCAGTCCATGGGCAAGCCACTTGTGGGACCCCCCTGCGAGCCGCTTGCTCCCATGCTCATTGCGGCATTTCCTTTTAATCGCATTCAGTCCATGATAACTGTTCAGAGTCTCAAGTTGCCGCAACACAAAGCAGTGTTTTGCAGCCCTTAACACAGCTGATCTTTTGCATTACAATGTGTAACTCCTTAGAGACTAGCTTCAGAAAATAATATGCAGTGATTGTATTAAAATCATTGTAAGCAACAAAGATGTTTTTCTTTTCGTTTTCATGTCATATCTTCACAGGTTTACATGTTAGAGTGCTTTAAATTATTCTCCTTAACTGCATTTAACAAACCAAAAAACATCACAAATGAAGCATTCATGCAGTGCATAGGTTTATTGTTGGTGGCTTGATATATCTGTGCTATGTTATGTAGACATGTCAATGATTTAGCTTGTATGAACATTTTGTGTTATTACTGTCATTAGCGTGCCAGCTACTTTTACTACATAAAAACAGGCAAATACAACGAGATAAAATAGCCAGTCAAAGTACTCCTAACACAAACTAGTGGACAACCGGCATGTAGCCTGACTCCTGCTACCACCCACATCCCTCTATGCATACTGTCAGCTCAGTGGTACCAGCAGGGCAGTGCCACAGGAAGGAGGCGCAATGATATTACTTTATGATCTGAAGAGGATGGGCAGAACACATCTGTACGTTGCATGGACCACAAAGTCCAATGAAGTATGGAATACGGAAGTATATCACATTTGGAGTTAAAATACATATTTGTATCACCTAAAAATCCCCCCTTTTTGGGAAAGTGGTTTACTTTTTACCCTCTAACTAAACATTTTACTATCAACTTAAAATTAGGGAGGAAAATACTCTCGTTTCAAAATTCTGTATGGACCGGCTGGTAGTCGGTGAAACTAACATGTACGTGTATTTCTGTCATCAATTGATGGGTGTGTTTTTATTACGTATTAAATGCAATTCACTTTAGTTCAGTAAAGGAAACCGTTTCTTTTTGTTTGGCAAATAAATAAGGGCATGACGTAACCCCTAAATAAATAAGTGTATATTTCAACTTACAATTAACTAGTCAGAATTGTTAATTTGAATATAGGAATATATGCAATGTCTCCACACCACAGGCCGTTCGTGTAGGAAATGTGGCATATTCGTATTTACTTTTGTTATGTGTTTTTGGTATTAGCTGCCTGCCACGGGTAAACGCCTCTGCAGCTGTCTGTTGCGTTCGGGGGTGGCAGGGTGGGAGGGGTAGTTAATGTAAATGGTTTAAAACATCCAGGGCACGTATGCATGATTTCTGATGTACTCGGCTTATTTGAACAACCGGGACCTTTTAGAGACTGAAATCCTGATTCACGAAGCGTTTTCCTATGGGATTGCGCCATTATAAAACGCTTCTGTGACTCAAGCCCTTAATGGTCAGTGAGGTCTGGTGCACTGCCTTACTCCCCAATCTCATCTCAGCTCCCTGCGACCCCCAAGAGCCACGTCACAGGGATGCACTAGCTCCAGGGCAGGGTCTATTTTGATCTTCAGATATTGCTGCTCAATGAAGACTTCCATCAGCAGTTAATAAACCGGTTATTCTGTAGTCTGCCAGCATCAACAAGATTGACATCAGAGCTCTGCAACAGGCAGCAATGGGTGAATCAGAGTCGTAGGTTTGGGAATGTGCGCTTGAGGGTCTGAACAAGTGACTTTGTGTATGTGTGTCTGTCTCTGGGTGTGTATGTCTGTGTCTGTGACCTGGAAGGAACATTGTGTTTATTTATGTGTGTGTGTACCAGCCTGTGTTTCTCTTTACTTGTGCATGTGTGTGTGCGCTCATCAGTCTTATAGTTGTATGTTGTGATCTTTGTACCAGAATGTATGTGTGTGTGTTTGTTTTACCTTTGAGCCTATGTGTCTCTTCGCCTGCCTTTTACCCTGTCATTGATTAAAACTGTCTGCATGCATGTGCTCAGTCTTGCTGCTGCACCCTAAACCTATGTGCTATAACTTTAAAATGTAGGCACCTGTGTATTAAGTTAATAATATAATACACTATGATACAATATGATACTGCTATTTTTCCCCACTTAGCAAGCCCCGCCCACCTGGTGCCTTCCTGGTTGCTGCTCTTTTTCCCTACTTAAAGAGCCCTCCAGCCTCTTTTACTTTGCAGATCGGGGAGCAGGTGCAAGCAAATCTAGGTCACCTGGCCTATGCTCTGCCCAACTGGTGCCTTCCAGGTTGCCGCTCTTTTTCCCCACTTAGCAAGCCCTGCCCACCTTGTGCCTTCCTGGTTGCCGCTCTTTTTCCCTACTTAAGGAGCCCTGCAGCCTCTTCTCCTTTGCAGATGGGGAGCAGGTGCAAGTGGATCTAGGTTACCTGTCATAAGCCCCGCCCACCTGGTGCCTTCCAGGTTGCTGCTCTTGTTCCCCACTTAACAAGCCCCGCCAACCTGGTGCCTTCCTGGTTGCCACTCTTTTTACCTACTTAAGGAGCCCTCCAACCTCTTTTCCTTTGCAAATGGGGAGCAGGTGCAAGTGGATCTAGGTCACCTAGCATAAGCACTGCCCACCTGGTGTCTTCCATCTTCATCTTGTATCCGGGTTTGCAACATTATGTGTTACTACTGACTGCAATTGCATTCGCTCTCCCCTCTTGCTTCCCCATTCTTTTTGTCTGCTTACTCTCTATTCTCTCCCCCCTCCCTTTCTCCCTTTCTCCCTTTTCCTATCTCCTCCCCTCACGTTCTTCTATGCACATACTTTATCAGAATTGTCCCTGGACCTAGTATGCTAGCAACCTTGTCTGCCGCCTCCCCCCTCCTCTTAATTGTCCCCCCGCCTCCAGCACTATCTGAAATGTTGTCAGTCCTAGTACGATAGTCGCTTGTTCTGTTCCTCCCCTCCCTTACTGCACCCCTCTCCCTCACCTTTTGTTTTTCTCTGGCTTTACCTGAAATGTTGTCAGGCCATGTACGTTAGTCACCTGTCTGTTTCCATTTCCTCCCCACTCTCCCCTCCCTTCCTTATATATGTCTTAGCTCTTGCACTATCTGAAATGTTGTCAGGCCGAGTATGATACTTAGTTTCACATCCTTACTGTTCATGGCCTGTATCAATGTCATTGTATTTTCCTTGTTCCCTCCCTTGCCTTGAAGCACTTTGAAACACATTGTGTTTAGGGACTATATAAATAAACTATCATAGCACTGAGAAGTGCCACTGATTATGGATGGTGTCACAGGCCAACGGATCAGTGGAGATCTTGAGAACAGCTGGTTGTGCACAACTATGATCCAGTGTTCTCCTAACACAGAGGTTTGAGTAAAGCCTATATAATCTAACAGGGATCAGTTTTTACAAAATAGCTCACTGTAATAGGGCAAAGGATCAAAGAAAGCATTGTGGGGTTAAAGGACAGCCCCCAAACAAAAAAGAAACTGCAGTTGGCTATGCTGGGCATACAATCCAGAGCATTGAAAACACAGAGAGATGAATGCCACCTCAAATGCTGTTTCCAGAGATTTAAATTAAATGGACCTAAAAATGTAGAAATATTGTCTTGGAAATTTGAAAGTACGATTTTGACTGGCAGATTAAAAAAGGCAGCAATTCACTTCAACTGCAAAACAGGAAAACATTGTTTCCTTTGATAAAAAAAAGACAGACCATATAAAATGTGTGCATTCTGCAGCTTGAAACCAGGAACATGGAAAATGAAACAACATTGCAGAAGTAACATTCAAAAACATATATTAAGAAAATGGGTGCCTTGTCACAACTTTTTTGAAAGAAACTGCAACAAGGTAGACTAACAGTAAGTTTGCCATGTGTGTGAATAATATATTTGCATTTGAGATTGAAAGGAATGGTTTAACAGTGAATCTCCAGTATCTGTGCCGGTTTAATATAAAGTATAATTTAATGATGAACATTGATGGAATGGCACAGGAAATACTCTGCATATGAGGGGAGGTCAGATATCTATGCAGGCCTCATTTCTAAAGAAAGAAAATGTTGCATTTCAAGCACATATATCTTTAATTTAGAGCTGACTTTAACACTGAAAAAAACAGCCACCCACCCCAATTGATGCAACGGCTCTGCTCTGCTCTCTATCTGAAAGACAATCTCTTTGAATTTTCAGGGCCAGAAAGAAGGCTGTTTTCATGCACAGCAGAGTCAACGGAGAGCCAGCCCTTAATTGGTTGAACTCTGAGCCATTTTTGAAAATCCAATCAAAATGTGTGTTCAGCTCAGAGATGCTGATCACATGTCTGTTCCCAAGGGATTTCCCCTGAGCATGGGTTGGGGCCTGCTCTCAAAGATAAGCAACACATGATCCATTAGCCCTGAGAGAAAAACATGTTAATGGATTGATTGCATGCAAAACCAACACAGGAAGCCGATGATCAGATCACAATTGTTCAGTTTGAAAAACTGAAACCTAATATACCATAGAAGACGGAATATACACATGTTTAGTGATTGCCAATAGTTAAGATGGACAATAATATTTCGTTCAGTTACTCAGGAACCATACGTTTCAGACAAATAACCCAAATATCACTGTAAAGATTAAAAAGGCCCACCAGTTGATTGAACTCTCATAAATCCGACCTTTGCGAACAGGAGTTACAACCTAAAATGTGTTCCTAAGCTCCCAAGAAACTGTCACAAAGCATAGATTTTGGGAGATAGTACCTTAGTGAAGTATTTAATTGTATATAAAAATGTGACTCTGACATATATTATTTTTGAATAAATCACCAAAAACCCTCACTCGAACCTGCAACATTGTGCACAACAGGACATATTTCAATAAGTCCAGCATGATGAGAAGAACCTAAATATATATATATATATATATATATATATATATATATATGTATATATATATATTCATTCTAAAAATACATGGAATCTTTGAAAAACTACGTAAATGCAAATCACACATAGAAAATGATTTAAATCAATGGTTAAATAAGTACAAAACCTATTACAAAATGGCCGAATGCATTCACTGAATAATTGCATGCAACCTTACTTGGGTAGAAAGCGAAAACGGACCATAGAACTCAATGGAACCATAGAGTTTTGCATGTATCTGTATTTAATGGCTTAGTGTAACAGTTGGTCTCTTGTACGTGATCAAGCAACGGGAGCATTGTGAAATGTGTTGTATTGCGGTTAATCTGTCTCACTGATGCCTAAAATAAAACTGGATACTTGAACAGAATTATCATTGTGTGATGGGCTGATTCTGAGGAACTTTGAGCTGGCGTACGACCTAAACTTGGAGAGTGCCATCCCTCTTTGGAGGAAGTGGAACTACTTCTTATCTTTGAAATATATATATATATATATATAGTTATGCTTAACTATAAAGTAAACATATTTGTCATGTTGTAGTTTTTTAAGTCCAAAACTGAAAGGTGTGGAAATTCAATGAGTGGATGGAACCCTACCCAACTTTGGGCTTGGTAACAAGGGACCAATCAAAAGAAAAGCGGCCTGGCCCGGGTTAAAGGGATGGAGAATTGACATCCAATCTCAAATAAGAGCCAATAAGCTAGCACATCCTAATTGTAATGATTGGGGTGTGATTATGGGCTTATAAGGAGTCGCACAATGGGAGTCGGGGAGACGACTGCCTGAATTCATCTGAGAGGGACTACTGCAAAATTGCTGGACAAATAACATTGTCTGGGAAGGACTCAAATCTGGCTGGCATTTCTAGAAGGAGAGGCAAATCAAAAAGGGATTAATGCTGGAGGCCATTCTTGGCTGAACCTGGGGAGGCTTCTAACCAAGGCCTGATGCCCTTTCCCTGTGAGATTTCCAAGAGCCCTGCAGTGATGCTTTTCCCTGAGCATGATTAACCCAGAGATTCTTTGTAAGTAGTGTGTCCTACCAAAAAGTCTTGTGGGGATCTGTTTGCTTGAATTGTTTTCCCGTAATTGTTTGGGTGGGCAGACACAGTAGATCCTTAGTGTTTTTACTAACTAATACATTAACTTCCCTATAGCCAACTAACACTGGGTGATTTTGTAGAACTTCGAAATTAACTACATCACTTCCAGTGTGGATAGAAATATAGTCTGTAAAGTAATTGGCTACTCCTATTAATGTTTGCCAACCTCAAAACTCCCTAGAATGGGGGGAGGGTGCATTAAAATGAAATGTCCTATTTCTTCCCATTCCGCTGTACCATGCCTTAAGGCAGAGGGGATCCAAATGATCAACTGAATACCTTGGCGTTCTGTGCTGGGGCAGAACAGTGCCTTGAAAAATTAAATAAAGTGAAGTCCCTGATTTGAAAAGTACACTCTCTACGGAAAGTGAGAATGTGACTCGTGATAGAAGAGAGTTTGGGCATTGCATTCTGGTAAAGAAAGAAGGTTTCTAAATATATCTAAAAAGTGTTTTGCTTTTAAAAATCTGTTATGCTCCAACACTCCTCACTTTGCCTAGTGTGCAGGGAGATAAAATAAGAGAGTGCTGTATGTGTGAATTATTTTTGCAAATAGAAAATTGTTGCATTATATTTAAATTAAACTTTATAAAAGTAGTGTGTCAACCTTATGATCTTGTCATTTTTCAAAGTGCTACATGCTATTAAAAGTGAACTTTATGCAAAGTGCTTTGACTGTACATTTTGTGGAGCTAAATAATTTGTGATCTGTGTTATCCCAGATTAACTAGTCTTTTCAATTTGTTAAAATAGATTATTAGGGAAAAAAAGCATTTGGGCCACAGAGTGAGGTGGCGTGATCAGTGAATGTGTACACATTAATTTTCCAATCCGGTAATAAATATATGTTCTTTCTATACTTGGCAAATCCGTGAGATAGGGGTGAGGGACAAACGTGATTCTAAATGAATCACAGACTTGGCTAGATTGAAATTAAAAAGGAATATTGGTGTGGCGACAGAATCCCCTGCATCGATGGTTGTAGCATACATATCTCCTAACAGCATAATCAAGTTAGAGAGGGGAAAAAACATTAACATAGGAATGTGGTCCTAACTCCACATTGTTTAGTTGGTAAACATTTGTAGTCAGGGCAGGATCACATGGGTTGAGCAAACACTGGCCCTTTCTATCACTGAAAGTTCTAATGTGTTTCAGGACCTCCTTTCATGGTCTGAATAATAGGTGCCCCTCCCAGTCTTTCAGTACAGTGCACCCTTTTGCCTTAGAGTTCCTCTGTTGACAGTGGATTTCCTCCCTATCTGTACTGCATGGATTGTCAGCGAGCAGTCATTGTTGACATGTTCACAAAGTAAGGACTGGGTATGCCAGTCCACAAGCTCGACACAGGCTCTGGTCTCTCAGTAGCCCATCAGAGGTATTGGTCATTGAGGTGCCTACAACAGGTTCTTGTCTCTAAACATTCCTTTGCAGTCACTGGTCTATCAGGAACCCTCCATAGGCTATGGTCACTGAGTGTCCCTGCACCCTTCAGTCTCTCATACAGGGTGTTGGAGTCACCCTGATACTAGGATAATATCCTCCCAGTAAGACTTGCTCCTCATAACTCTTCAACCGATTTATGCCAATCGGTGTACAAAGGCATCATGCAGAGCATGGCCAAGACTGGAATGTGTCTACTGTTTTCTTTCCGTCCCACACTCTTTTCTTTTTTCTCTATCGTTTCCTCTTTGCACTTCATCCCACCTCAGGTGATTATATGCTCTGATTCTCTCTCTCTCTCTCTCTCTCTCTCTCTCTCTCTCTCTCTCTCTCTCTCTCTCTCTCTTTCACTTCACGCTCTCTGTCTCTCTCTGTCTCTCTCTCTGTCTCTCTTTCTGTCTCTCTCTCTCTCTCTCTCTCTCTCTCTCTCTCTCTCTCTCTAGCTCCCTATCAGTGTCCTGCCTCGCTCCTCTTACTTCTCATTGGGCAGAACATTCCTACTTTTTCCATCTTCCTCCTACTAAGTCATCTCGGCCTTCTGCTTCCCTTTTGATATTTCTATCCTTTCTTCCTATATATTTTATCCTCAATTTCCTTTATTCTCAAATTATCTCCTTAATATTGCCATTTGCCATCTGGGTGTTTACCATCTCAACTTCAACCTCTCTCTCCCACCTTCCTGTCCCTCCTCCTAGTTATTTTTCCTCTCCAACTACTCCCTCAGATCCTGCTCCTCCTATTCCTTGCTCTGTTCACTCATTTGCACCACCCTGATGCACCTACTGCCTTTCCAACTCCCCCAGCATGCCCTACTATAAGCCCCTATTTAGCTGTTGTGGTTTATTGTAAATGGCTAGTCCAAGATGTAGTTTCCCTATGGGCATGTCAGGTAGGGCACCCGTGACTGGTTCACTGATATTACACCCCTCTCTATCCCATGTGTCTTATAAACTATTGTATGGTATTAAATGTGCCTAGTTTGGTGTTTCAAGCATTCAAAAAGGCTTAGCCTCCATCCCGGGGTCAGGCAGAACTGTTATTCTTCTCGCAAGACTTTGCTGTGACTCCTCACTGTATTCAGCTTTCAGCATCTCTGCAGTACTATGAGATTTTTGTTTGCTTCTTTTGAAACAGCTCAGCAACTGCAGAGTCCCCTGATGTTCAGGTGAAGTTCAGGTGGGAATGGTCATGAAACTGGTATTTTTGAATACTGAATGTTCTACCACTTAGCCAAACTATGAATTTCAAAACTGAAACTCATCTTTTACACCTACTATGTCGTGGTAGTAATTACTACCATATAGCAGTAAATGGAACTGAAGACTGCTTCCCTAAAGCAAACTGAAGTTGAAAACTTATGAACTGCTCTGGTTCTTTCAAGTGTGAGGTAGATAGCTCAATAGTGGGAGAATGAAAACTTAGTGAGAGGTTTCCAAGTTAAAGGTAAAGGTATCATTTTTCATGATTTACACCTCTTACTACCAAAGTAAGGGCGCACCTGTGGATACAGTAAATCACCATCACACCTGAGAGCTAGCACTTGACAAATGGGAATAATGCCACAAACTATTAACGTAACCATCCCAAATTTATTTTAGTACATTATACATATAGATTGGGGTTTTCCCAGTGCCAAGGAATGTTGGGGAAGCAAAAAGCACCAGTTTAAAAAGGGACCCCATCTCTAAAAGTGCAAACAACCTCTACATAAGGAATCTGATTCAGCTACTTAGAAAACACAGCCTATGTTACAAGAAATAAACTGAAAAGTGCGAGGATTTAAAGGAATCACCATTGGATTTTCATACAAAGATCAAAAAGGTGCTTGTGATTCTCTAAACTAAGGTTATTTGCTTTCAAATGAAGCACAACTATTTGATAAGATAATGAATTTCGAATTACATAGGCCTTGTTGTGTACATGACAAAAGATGGTATTTTATTATTAAGATTGAATAACATTAGTGCTAGCAATACAGCCTAAAATGGTCCTGTTTTACAACATTGACCTATATTTCAACTCAGAGCCATTGGTCCCCGCTTCTAAGAAACTTTCTGTAACATCAACTATAAGATGCTGTAGAATTTACATATGTTCATTAAGAGGAGTTCCAGAGTGAAGAGGGATAATGGAGATGGTTTTGGTGAAGGAAAAGGGGACATATTTAATAAAGAGGAGTGCATCCTGCAGATGGAATCGGGAACAGACCTCTTGCACAACTGTACACAGAGGCGTTGCTAGGGGGGGCTAAGGAGGCTATAGCCCCTGGTCTTTTGGTTATAGCCCCGGATAGAATCTCAGGAGCTACAGCCAAAAGGCTAGCTAGCCCCCAGTCCTGACAGTTCTGACATTAGCATAGCCCCGGGTCTTTTCCAGACCTAGCAACACCCCTGACTGTACAGATGCTCAATCTAATGTTCGGTTACAAAGAGGGATCTACATTAGTGGATACCTTTTGCCAGATGGTCAATTAAGGCCAATTGAAAGGTTTGATCAACAGTTGTCACAGACCACCAGTGAGGACTTGTGTGGCTGTGCTGGAGCACTTCGGCCCCCCATGGAAATCGAAACATGTCAGCTCAATGTAATTTTCATTTTGAGTTAAATACGTTTATATGATATTGATATAAAATGTATGCACTAATAATATTCACAACATTTGATTCATAAGGTGTAGGAACATGTAACCAATTGTGTTTGAAAGACTAAACAATCTATTTCAATTTGACACCAAATTCTGCTTGTCCATGATTTTTAATAGTTACAAAAAATCATGATTAATTATGAAGTTATGACCAAGAACAGGGTAGGCAACACTGGGAAAAGATACAGGAAAGAGGAACACCTATCCTATATTAGATGACTGCTGGACCTGGATGTCATGTCGAGAATTGGGCTTTGTTCAGCAGGGATTGGAACCAACTCAACCTGAGGCAGTCCTGACTTCATGGAAAGCACAAGAGGGCTTTCTGTCTGTGGCTCCCTGGGAATACTTGAGGGTTTTTGCTTGCTCCACAACTTGAAAAATGAACTCAAGGTGAACAGGATAACTCCCAAATAGGATTATCTAAATCCCCTGGAATTTCTACCCAGATTAGGATTTAATATGCAAGGTAAATATGGTAGTGATTGTCACCAGGGGGTGCTCTTTCCAAATAGAAGAAAGCTAATATGTTGTCATTCCAGCATCTAAAGTGAGGTATTGAGAACATATTTTTTCAGGGAGACCTAATAGTTATTGTGGGTTGGTAAGGTGAGTTACCACACAGATTTAATTGTTTTCATTGTTGAGGAAGATTGTATTAACTAAGTGCATTTTACGTTGTGAGCATCTTTTAAAATAGGAAATGTTTTCCTGTGCTGACATTGTAAGACACATAAGTCATATTTAAAAATGACCTCAAGTGTTGTAACAGATACAGTCAAAATGAGACCTTGTTTGAAGTATGCCCATGCCATGGCCCGAGGAGGATCAGTTTCATAATATACATTCTGTGATGGCCAAAGTTATGCAAAACAAATTCCCAGGAAATAGTGTGAATGTCAATCTCAGGCAACCCTTTTTCCTGAAACTGCAAAGGGGACTCCCTTGTGAAATGGAAGGGGAGGGTGGCTTATATTTTTCTGTAACATTTTAAACATTTGCCCAGATTTGGTGGGGGAAATGAGGTTGTGCACATTTGTAATTGAAAACTTTACATCCCTGACCCAGAAACCTGCATAAATTTAATTAGTACCCGGCGAGATTCAAGCAGAATGGAACACGCATTCTGATTGGCTCTCGCCGGGTCCTTACCCGGCCGAGAATCCTTCAATTCTCGGCTGGGATTCCAGCCGCCGTGTCCTCAGTGGGGCACCTCCACACGGCTGGACACTTCCCTCGTCCCTCCCCGGGTCCTTCGTTAATGTTGCCTATAACTATGGGCCCCGTGGCATTACCTGAGTCGGTAATGCCCCCGCCCCTCGGGTCATATTGCTTAAGTAAGCATAGTGTAAACTGCATGCCTCCAGGCAAAGTGAAGCTACACCATTTTAGATAAGTCAACAGCTTCCACATACCCATCGCGAACAAATATCCAAACGACAGTTGCAGCAACACAGAAAAACCAAGGCACAGATCTTTAAAGTGCAATAATGTGATACAAATTTAACTTTATTGAAAAGTTCTTCAAAGTTGTTTGTAAAAGGCACATTTTTCCATCAGCAGAGGAATATAACCTAAGAAAGGGTGAATGGTACAGACAGGTTCCGCCCTAACACAGTACTTCCTCATGCCATTGTTACATCATTAAATCAGCTCCACAGATTTAAAGAAAGGTCATTCTACTTTCTATTGTGATGTCATTGAACATGTGTTCTCTGAAAGCAAATAAATCCTGATGGTCCGGATACATCAAAGCGCCATCTTGAAAGTTCAAGGGGGACATATATACAATGTATAGAACATTTAGAGGCCGATTCATGGAATAATTAGCGCGGCGCAAGTGGGCAAAAACGTGCGAATCGCAGTGGAATAGCGAAAATCGCAGTGCAATTGCGAAAATCGCACGAAAAGCAGCGCACGTCGATTCATGGAAGGCCGTGCGCGAGAAAACCAGCGGATGTGCGATAAAAAGTGCGCGGCGCACGTTGGCGCACAGGCCATCTAACAGCGTGCGCCAGGTCACTGCGAAAATCGCACAGGCCACAGCGAAAATCGCACATAGCGCGGCGCACGCAACAAAAGTAGGCGGAACACGGGCGTAACACTCGGAATGGGGAACAACTTGCCAAAACGTGGGCGTCACGGGGGAAGTACAGGGCACAAGTGCGCGGAACGCCCACACGCTCGCCTACAACACGTATTCATGGAATAGAATAGGGGAAAAAAGCGCACACTCAAACCAGCGCACAGGCACAAACACGACCGCCACAAGAAAGCAGGCGGTAGCGTCTCTGCGGCTGTAAGAAATGTGCGCCAAAAGGTGCGCCAACTAATCGCACCTATATACTGCCATGATGAATGTCCCATACTGTGGCCCTCCAGGAACAAAGACGTGCAAAGGGGTACCCACAAACACGGACACCCGCTGACAAAAAATACGTGTGCGTGTATACCGGGGTGCGCGGGAAGTCTAACACGCGATTTCAGCAGGGTACGTGCATCACAGGGGTTCGCGTGAAGTTTCACACGCGATCGGGTCTGGGGGAGCGGGCTACGTGTATTTCTGGGGTGCGCGGGAAGTTCCACACGCGAATAGGCTGGGCGCGTGTATTCCAGGGGTGGGCGGGAAGTTCCATACGCGAATAGCCTGGGCGCGTGTATTTCAGGGGTGCGCGGGAAGTTCCACACGCGAATAGCCTGGGCGCGTGTATTTCAGGGGTGCGCGGGAAGTTCCACACGCGAACAGACTGGGCGCGTGTATTTCAGGGGTGCGCGGGAAGTTCCACACGCGAACAGCCTGGGCGCGTGTATTTCAGGGGTGCGGGGGAAGTTCCACACGCGAACAGCCTGGGCGCGTGTATTGCAGGGGTGCGCGGGAAGTTCCACACGCGAACAGCCTGGGCGCGTGTATTTCAGGGGTGCGCGGGAAGTTCCACACGCGAATAGCCTGGGCGCGTGTATTTCAGGGGTGCGCGGGAAGTTCCACACGCGAACAGACTGGGCGCGTGTATTTCAGGGGTGCGCGGGAAGTTCCACACGCGAACAGCCTGGGCGCGTGTATTTCAGGGGTGCGGGGGAAGTTCCACACGCGAACAGCCTGGGCGCGTGTATTTCAGGGGTGCGGGGGAAGTTCCACACGCGAACAGCCTGGGCGCGTGTATTTCAGGGGTGCGCGGGAAGTTCCACACGCGAACAGCCTGGGCGCGTGTATTTCAGGGGTGCGGGGGAAGTTCCACACGCGAACAGCCTGGGCGCGTGTATTTCAGGGGTGCGCGGGAAGTTCCACACGCGAACAGCCTGGGCGCGTGTATTGCAGGGGTGCGCGGGAAGTTCCACACGCGAACAGCCTAGGCGCGTGTATTGCAGGGGTGCGCGGGAAGTTCCACACGCGAACAGCCTGGGCGCGTGTATTTCAGGGGTGCGGGGGAAGTTCCACACGCGAACAGCCTGGCCGCGTGTATTTCAGGGGTGCGCGGGAAGTTCCACACGCGAACAGCCTGGCCGCGTGTATTGCAGGGGTGCGCGGGAAGTTCCACACGCGAATAGCCTGGGCGCGTGTATTTCAGGGGTGCGCGGGAAGTTCCACACGCGAACAGCCTGGGCCCGTGTATTTCAGGGGTGCGCGGGAAGTTCCACACGCGAACAGCCTGGGCGCGTGTATTTCAGGGGTGCGCGGGAAGTTCCACATGTGATTTCACAGTGTGGGTCCTCCCAGGTGTACCCTGTACACCCTCCACGGCCCCTGCAGGCAGCCCACACCACAGGGGACTACCCTGCATCCCTGGTCATGTCCCGCAAGCAGCCCACCCACCATGGGCATGCCCCCCAGCAAAGGCACATGTCTCCTTGAACTAATGAACACCAACTCATGTCCCCTTGCACCCCCACCCCCCAGCACTGTGGGGCACCTGCCAGCAGGCCCCCACCCATGTCCAACTCATGTCTCCCACCACCCCCACACCCCAGCCACCAGGGGCACCCTCCACCAGGCCCCCACTCATGTCACCCACCACCCCCACCCCCCAGCAGTGCAGGGTCACCCTCCACCAGGCCCCCACTCATGTCTCCCACCACCCCCACCCCCCAGCACTGTGGGGCACCTGCCAGCAGGCCCCCACCCATGTCCAACTCATGTCTCCCACCCCCCCCCACACCCCAGCACTGTGGGGCACCTGCCAGCAGGCCCCCACCCATGTCCAACTCATGTCTCCCACCCCCCCCACACCCCAGCACTGTGGGGCACCTGCCAGCAGGCCCCCACCCATGTCCAACTCATTTCTCCCACCCCCCCCACACCCCAGCACTGTGGGGCACCTGCCAGCAGGCCCCCACCCATGTCCAACTCATGTCTCCCACCACCCCCACACCCCAGCCACCAGGGGCACCCTCCACCAGGCCCCCACTCATGTCACCCACCACCCCCACCCCCCAGCAGTGCAGGGTCACCCTCCACCAGGCCCCCACTCATGTCTCCCACCACCCCCACCCCCCAGCACTGTGGGGCACCTGCCAGCAGGCCCCCACCCATGTCCAACTCATGTCTCCCACCCCCCCCACACCCCAGCACTGTGGGGCACCTGCCAGCAGGCCCCCACCCATGTCCAACTCATGTCTCCCACCACCCCCACACCCCAGCACTGTGGGGCACCTGCCAGCAGGCCCCCACCCATGTCCAACTCATGTCTCCCACCACCCCCACACCCCAGCCACCAGGGGCACCCTCCACCAGGCCCCCACTCATGTCACCCACCACCCCCACCCCCCAGCAGTGCAGGGTCACCCTCCACCAGGCCCCCACTCATGTCTCCCACCACCCCCACCCCCCAGCACTGTGGGGCACCTGCCAGCAGGCCCCCACCCATGTCCAACTCATGTCTCCCACCCCCCCACACCCCAGCACTGTGGGGCACCTGCCAGCAGGCCCCCACCCATGTCCAACTCATGTCTCCCACCACCCCCACCCCCCAGCACTGTGGGGCACCTGCCAGCAGGCCCCCACCCATGTCCAATCCATGCCCCCCTGCACCTGGGTCCCAACATTCCCCAATCATGTCCGTAATGCCCATCCTCCCCTGCCAAAAGGCCCAACCAACTATCACACCCACCCACATGTCAAAGGCAATTACATGTTACACCCCCAATGTAAATAATGCAATTTAACACATGTCTGTCACACACAATGGCTGCAAGTGAATGACAAAACACCCAACATGACATGCCTGAAAGCAATGAGATGATACGACACATTGAAGATTAAAAAAAGAATATGTATTGAACAGCAAATAAGAAAAAACACAAAGCAAATCAAACAAAACAAGATGAATGTCCAAGAAAAAAATATGAAAAATTAAAATAAGCCAATCAAGAAGATCATCCTGGGTCCATGAGCCCTACCAAATTAAACCTAACTGACTACTAACTAAAAAGGGAACTATATACAAAAATGTGGTGCATTGTCCAATCGCAACCAAAAAAAAATCAAAAAAACAAAGGAAACCTAACAGTAACTATACAACTATATACAAAGGCAGCGGGCTATTCGGACGGCTCACTGGTTGTTGTCATGGGCCAGGGCATCATCGAACTCCTGGTCAATGGCTTGGAGGCGGGCATGTTCCCTGGCCCCGAGGTCCCGCAGGGATAACGCAGTGTCCAGCTCTAACTCCCTGCGAAGACCCTCGAGGCACTCAGCCCGCCTCAGCGCCCTCCGCATGGAGTCCTCGGCCCTGACCATCGTGAGCCGTTCCTCCTCTGCCCGCTGCCGCTCCGCACCTATCCGCTGGCACAACCTCTCCCACACGGAAGCCACTCCCATTCCAGGGTTCTCCTGCCCTCCGGCCGATGCCTGCACCCCCGATGTTGATGGCCCCGAGCCATGATGCCTCCCACGTTGAGCCTGCTGCTGCCTCCGACGCAACTGCCTGTGCCAGCACGACGGCATCCAGGCTGATGGAAACCACCGACGCCGTCGTGCACGTGCCCTGCCCGATGATGCCGTCACATCCTCCATCTGCTGGGGTCCAGTTGCTCTGGTGTCCACCCCTGCTGGATCTCTGACTCCCGACTGTGGCAGGGATGGGATCCCCACCGAGCTGGCTGCATTGGTCGGGGCAGGTCCACAGGGGGCCCTGGTGGCATCTGGGCTGGAAGACGGCAAGGAGAACGACTGGTGGATAGCCTGCACAGAGGAGGAGAGGGCCGCCACATTGGCCAACACATGCAGGAAACCCCCGAACATGGCCGATCCCAATTGGGCCACGTCGGCACGGTGCACTTCGTGATGACGTGCGTGCTCCTCCCGGGAAGCACGCACGGCATCACGAATCACAGCCGTGCGCAACGCAACCCCAATCAGGACCTTCTCCGCACGGCCAGGGGTTCCCACGTCCGCAGGTGGAGGGGAGTCAGGTGACATGGACATCCCCTCTACCTGCGGACAGGCCTGGGACGGGGCATCCCTGCTGGTGCATGGTGGTGCACTCACAGGGTCAGGGACAGCGACATGCACAGGCCCCTCCACGGTGACCTGTGCTGCCTCCTGCCCCTGGCCCTGGACTGCACCACTTGCACCAGCAGGGATGCCCCCACCAGGCCCCATGTGTGCCCCAGTGGCGGCCTCCTCCTCCTCTGTGCAAACCACCAACCTGGATGGCTCCTCACCGTCTCCCACCGTAGCAGGCCCCTGTGGGGGCTCACCCACCCCTTCCGCTGCAGCCGTGGGGGCATCCCCGCCGCCTTGCTCCACAGCGCCGTCTCCGCCCTCTTCTTCACTAGCCGCTGCGTAGAGGGAGACAAAGAACACAAGCATCAGGGCACTGTACAATGGTCCCCTAGACAGGAAGCAATAGCAGATGAGCACCACTGTCAAAGTACACTTCCATCATGTCCCTCCACAACACATGGGTCAGTCCAGGCAAAACACACACAGTAACAGGCATGGTGCATGCCATGGACATTTCCATGCATGTCCAATGGACTCTTGAAACATTCAATGATATGTAACTCACATGCATCATGCCTCATGCCCATCACATGCACACACTTCACCTCAGTCACATCCATCTGGCCCCAAACACACCAAACACAGCGGATACAAGGGTAATTTTGCTGCTTTACTGAATCTCTGCATTGTCACACACATGTGTCATGCATCCATGGCATGCACAAGTCACAGACACGCAGGTCAGGCACACAGACATGGCTACCATATATGTACCTGGCATCAGCACCCATCCCTCACCCCCACCCATGTTCAGGTACAGAGACTGGCATGCTCTCATGTTCATAATCTGATTAGGGCTCCCCATGCGGCATTTCAACACATGCAACAACCATGTGCATCACACATCACTGGTCGCACATGCATTACCATGATGTCCCTGCACACATACATGCATACATGGGCTATGGCACACATACAGGCAAGTATCATAGAACCAGCACACCGCAACATGCCCTGTCTCACACAGTAATGCATGGACACTTACCGCTCAACTCCAGACGGGCCTCCCTCTCAAGGATCTGGGCGTGGAGCGCTGGGCGTACGCGTTCCAGGACCCTCATCTGGATGGTACTCATGCGGCCCCGGCCCCCCTCCACGAGGCGCCGGGCCTTCACAAGGGTCCTGGACCTCAAGTCCTCCCAGCGCTTCTTGATCTTCAGGACGTCGCGGGTTGCCACCCCCTCCGCGTTGATGGCAACCACACAGTCGGCCCAGATCCTCTGCCGTCCTTCCTTGCTGGCGCGGGACGATCCAAAGAGGGCATCATACTGCCCCAGGACATGCTCCACCAGGACACCAACTTCGGTGACAGTGAAGCTGGTGCCCCTCTGCCCCTCTGGCCTGGGGTTGCCACTGGTGCCAGATGTGGAAGTGCCCGACATGGCAACCCCAGAGGCAGGTGTGGGTGGGCAACTGGGTCCTGGGGCTGGGCTGTGGAGCGATGTAGTACCAGTCGGGAGTCTTCAGTTCCAGCAGGGGTGGACACAGCAACTGGACCCCTGCAGATGGCTGATGTGCAGGCACCAAATGGCAGGGCACGGTGGCAGCAGGCAGGCAGGCAGGCAGCAGCAGATGGCACGTGGGAGGCTGCTCGGGGCACTGGGGGGCAGTAACTCGGCCTTCTGGGCAGGAGCGTGGGCTTCCGTGTGTTTTCGCGTGGCCAGCTTGATACGGAGTGATTTGGCACGTGAAAATCCTGCACGTCAGCGTGAAATCCGAGGAAAGGCCCTTAGCGCGTAAGCGCGTCAGCACGCATACGCGATTCTATTGGACCAGAGTCCCTCAGCGCGTAAGCGCGTCTGTGACGTGACCCGCACGGGTGTTCCCCACTCAGGACGTGATGACGGGGCACACGTGGAGATACTGCACGTCAGAGTGTCATCGCGTGTAATTGGACAAAAGTGCGCGTACACGCGATTGGCCTATGTACATGTATTTAATGGGTGCGCGGCCACTTACACACGCAAGTACGTCAGCGAACCTGTATCACGTGGTGCGTGTGAATTTCCACACGCTATTGGACTGGGAACAGGATTCCAGGGCTGCGCGGGTCACACGCTGTATCCCGTGGTGCGTGTGAATTTCCACACGCTATTGGACTGGGAACAGGATTCCAGGGCTGCGCGGGTCACACGCTGTATCCCGTGGTGCGTGTGAATTTCCACACGCTATTGGACTGGGAACAGGATTCCAGGGCTGCGCGGGTCACACGCTCGCCTAGAACACGCGCTAAGCATAAATTGCGGACTTTAACAATAACAAGCTCAGACGCCAGGATGAACATACCGTTCCTAGCAGCAGTGGCAGTGGGCTACCAAAGGAGGAGGAGGAGGATAGTCAGGGCCAGAATATTCACACCCAGAACCAGCCTTTTCGGGATGCCTGATGACCAGGTGTATGGGAGGTACAGGTTTCCACCACACATCATACTGGACCTGGTGAGTGAGTGGGAGGATGACCTCACATCACCCACCCTGTGCTCCCAAGCACTCAGCCCCCTGGAGAAGGTCCTCAATGTACTGCACTTCTTAGCCACTGGATCATTTCAGCGGACAAGTGCCATAGTGGGTGGGGTGTCACAGGCCACCCAGTCACGCTGCCTACACCAGGTCTTGAACATCATGACTGCACGCCCATCAGTCCGCAGGCACATATACCTGCCCAGAACACCTGCAGAAAGGCATGCTGCCGCCCTGGATTTTTACGCAGTGGCACGATTCCCCAAAGTGCTAGGTGCCATCGACTGCACCCATGTGGCTCTACGTCCCCCCAGGGCATCTGAGCACATCTATAGGAACCGCAAGCACTGGCATTCCATCAACGTGCAGGTAGCATGTAATGCCAAGGGAATCATCACCTCAGTATATGCCAACTATCCCGGCTCCACCCACGACAGCTTCATTTACCGAATGTCCACCCTAAGCCGGGACCTAGAGGCTGGGCGGCATGGCGATACATGGCTGCTTGGTGAGTATGTATGCCACTGCACATGCATGCATGTTGGATACTGAGCAAGGTCACAACCTCACCAATGATACCAATCCCCACCTCCACAGGGGACAGTGCCTACCCTCTCAGCCCCCACATGATGACGCCAATTCGGAACTCCACCACGCCACCCCAGGTAAGATTTAACACAGCCCACATTACAACCAGGGGCATAGTGGAGCGCACATTCGGAGTGCTGAAGTCACGCTTTCGCTCCCTTGACCGTTCTGGCGGGCAGCTGTTATACGCTCCCCCAGTAGTGTGCAGGATCATAGTGGCAGCATGTGTCCTGCACAACGTTGCAACACGCCGGGGCCTGGCCGTGGACATGGTGGTGGCCCCACATCCCCAACCACATGCACAGCCGCTGCGCATGGGAGGGGAAAGGGCACGGGGGGAGGCAGCCCGTACACAGCTAGTGGCTAATTACTTCACATAGAAATCACACCCCTGTGGAGTGCACACTGCCCTGGCACATTCCATCTGACAATCAATGATGACTCAACCTGACACTGATCCTGAATGTGTGGAGAATGAACCGGGAATTCCATGTCAGCCTGAGATTGTTCACCTGGAAGTGTCACAATGTGTGCATCCCTACCCACACAGACACCACCAATGCAGTTTTGTGAAGTTACACATTGAAGCAGCTAAAATGAATACCCACTTGCAAAATGCAACAAGAGGACAGTGCCATGTCAGCCAACCCAACCCCAGCACTGCCACACGACACACCGTGCCATGTCATGCTAATTGCAGGTAAACAAAGTAATCCCCACAACATGACATCACTCTCACTATGTACAGTGGCACTATTAGAAACCTGCAACACCTGAAATGCTCACAGCAATGCCGGACCAACAACATACTTGAGCACGTAGTACCATTAACATGACATCAAAAATGTTACATATTAGTAGTCTCACCACCTGGAAATGCCTGCACTCCCACCACTACCAACTGTGCAGTGTTGGCGCCATGTAGAGTTGTAGGTGCACTGCTGCCAACATGGTCCCCATCGCCAGACTAGAGGTCCTTGTGTGGACTTGAGGAAGGGACCTGCAAATTGGGAGGTAGACACAGAAGAGGAGTTACACATCAATGCAACATGCAGTGTACAACACAACAGCAATATGCACTAGGAATGTATACACAGTATTGACTACAGACTGCCCACACAGCTCATGGGAGTCCAACGTCACTGTGTAATTCACTGTCACTTGGGCACACCCTTTGCAAGCCCATGGAAACGGGAAGCAGGAGGGGTGTGTGTGACTCAAACCCAAGCATCTGAACCAAATACATTACAAGCCTGCATGTGCCCAGCCACAATGCAGCGTATGCCCACAGGAACCACGGAAGCCAACTGATCGGAGCCAACAGATCGGAGCCAACAGATCGGAGCCAACTGATCGGAGCCAACAGATCGGAGCCAACAGATCGGAGCCAACAGATCGTCCCAAAAAAATTGGGAATAAAAGAAATCAAAATAAAAATAAAAATAAGAAACAATCAAAAATGGCCATTGATGGGCCCGGGGGGGGTTGGGGAGGCCACCCAGGAGGTCCGAGGACAGGATGCACACCAGAACCCACCTGCGTGGATCCTGGGAAGATAAAACACCTCCATGGGCTCATGGCCCACACGGCTACCCTATTGTGGGAGTGTCACTGCTGTCGCTATTATCACCCTGTGCAGCTGCATCCGGAGGTGGTTGCACTATGGGAGGCAGCCCACGCAAGGCCCTAGTCTGCTCCTCCATGGCTGCAAGCATGCGGGTGTGGTAGGTCTGGTTCTGGAGGATGAGTGTGCGGAGGTCCCCATGCAACAACTCACGGGATGCCCGGACCTCCGCCCTCGTTGCCTGCATCTCAGCTGAGAGCGTACGGGTGAGACGCTCCAGCTGCTGTTCTGTCCTTTGGTGTGTTGAAGCCTCAAGCTCAACAAGAGTCGTCCTGAGGTGTAGGAGCTCCTGCCTCAGGGCTTCCCTGTGGCCCTGGGACTCAATGGAGATGGCCTCCTGCAGAGTCGCCAGTGCCGCCCGCCTGTCCCTGTTGGACCCCAACATGTCCTCCCTGTGTGACTGGCAGATGGAGTCGGTTGCCTGCTCTAGTCGCTCCATCAGCCTTTCTGGGGGGACAATGGAAGTGGCCACCCTATCCATGGCCTGAGCCATCATCTCGGATGATGCAGCCTGTTGGGTAGCCATACCGTAAATGGATTGCTCCCATGCGGTATTGCCGGGTGGCGTACGGCCACCACGTCGGCGGGCACCACACCTGTCTGGGGCAAGGCGAACTGCGCCTTGCTGTGCCGGCACTGCCTGAGGCTGCAGGAATGCATTCCCCCTCTGATCTGCTGGCCCAGGAACAGGATCAGATGTCGCGGAGTGTGACCCTGCATCCGTAACCACCGAAGGCGTAGCTGCCAACACTAACATCCCCATGGAGGGTACTGACCCTGGTGCAGGTGGGTGAGACAGAACAGAATCCCTCCCTGGAACACTCACCAGCGACGGCACGTAGGTCTCATCCGAATCAACACCTGAGTACAGCTCGGGGGAGGTGCAGCCAGAGACACCCCTTGAGAGCACGACCTGCAGCACTTGTGGGTTCTCCCCCACCACCACACCACGTCCCTCACTGGTGGTTGGTCGGCCCTGGGACACCTCCTGGGTCTGCAACATCTCCACAACCCCAGCAGTATCAGGTGCGTCTTCCCCTGCAAAGACATGAAAACAAAGTAATGGAAACAGGCATTAGCACCATGGCACACATTGAGGGCTGAGAAGCAAGAGAACCAGTACTTGATTGACACATGTCCCACATGACTAAAACCCTCCCATGCATGCACCCTCACTGCGTATGAAGTGCAGGCAAATGGTACACACTGATGACACCAAGATGGAAGATGAACAAATTTTCTGCATGCTGCCTGGCAGTGGCATCACACATTGGCCTGTGATTGGCAGGTGAAACACACATGCCATCACACAGATGGCATGTACCATTGCTATTGAGTGAAGATGGAGAGGAGGGCAGCACCTATTCATTCAGTCCAGTTCCCGCATGTAATAGCTTTTCTGATTCTAACAGGTCAGATTTTTCACCTGGAGCTGCCAGTCTGAAATGGTCAAATAGCACAGGGACATGTGTGTACAAATGATATCCAGGTAACAAAGTCACTCCACTTTACCATACCCATGTCAGACATGTGACTAGTGGACAGCGACATGCCTAGTGAAAGTGGTGGAATGCAAACAAACTGACTGAATGAACAGTGAAAAATAAGCAAATATGTTGTGTCAAGGTGACACTTCAAGGGCAACTGGCGTGCAGTTGTGCTAGATGTCTACTGTTGGCAGAAGGGATACTGCTATGGCCAAATGCAGCTGCGCAGGAAGTATTGCATGAAGCACATGGCTGACCCATACGACTGAGGCGCACACACTCTCACCTGGCACCCAAACAGAAGCCCTCACACACACACCATGCACATGTATGACACACACATGCATGTGCACTCACCGGACAATGCCTCGTAATCAGCCAGATCTCCCACGCCTTGGATCTGTTCCTCCGTGACGTAGGTCCCAGCGACTGACTCATGTGGAGTGAGTTCCATGTCTACTACTGGAGACCCACCTCCAGTCACTAGAGTTGCGGCATGACTTGAGGCCAGCTTACTCTTTGCCCTGCGCTTTAGGTCATTCCAGCGCTTATAGCAATCATTGGCTGTGCGCCTCACGATTCCAAGGGCACTTACAATGTCCGCAACGGTCTGCCAGTGTGCCTGGCGTTGTGCAGGTGTGGTCTTGGATCCTGCAACAATGACCATCTCGTTGTCATGTCCGGACACATACTCGACAAGTGCATTCAGTTCGTCATCTGTGAAGCTGGGCTTCCTGGACGGGCCGGACTGTGTAGCCGTGTCTGGGGCATCAGCCTGTGCCGGACGAGCACTCTTCCTCTTCCGCTTGGAAGGTGGTGGTGATCCTGAGTGTCCTGCGCCGCTCTGGACACTAGGGGCAGGAGCCCTGGTGGACTCTGTATCAGGAGTGTGGGATTGCACACTCAGCATGGGAGTTGGTGCAGGCATTGGCTCTAGTGTGATGGTGTCAGGGGGAATGTCAGCAGCATGGACTAGGACCGACACTGTCCTGGCTGGGTGTGTGAGGGCTGGGGTGGATGGAGCCGCAGCTGCCCCTGCAGCCACTCCGCCCTGCCTCCTTGGTGCAGCAGATGACCTTGCTGCCCCAGATCCACGTGGCATGATGGCATCAACGTGCACCAGCGCACGTGTCGTAGCCCTGCTGACCTGGAAGTCAGCCATGGAGTCAGCCAGGTCTGGTGCCACAATGGGCTGGTCCAACAAGGGCTGAGCATGGATGGTGTCAGCCACTTCAGCCTCAACGGGAGGGGGGGAGGGGGGGGAGGGGGGGATGATGGGTGCCCTTGACTGGTCCTCCACACATGGGGGGACAGGCTCACCCTGCAAGTTACGACCACGTCCCCTACCGGATCCACCACGGCCACCACTTGTGGCTCTTCCACCTTTGCCACCCTTACGGAATCCTCGCCTCCCAGCCATGGCACTGATATTAATGTGCGTATGGGAGTGGCTGTAGACAATTGTCCTGGGCAATTGGGGGTCAAAGGGGTTGGGTACCAGATGGTAATTGTACCCTAGTGCTCTAGCACGGCTGATTGTAACCCCTGGGGAAAGATGACGGGTCACGCAACGCACAGGAGGCCCAAAAAAGGGAGATGACGTGCACGCAACCCCTCCTAGACCACGTGTGCAGAAAGAAAAACCTGCACTACGCTGTATCACCCAGTAACACAAGAATGAACGTATGCGTGTCACACGCAGCCTAGAATGACCTCTGAAGGGGTAGGCTACACACGGGGCAAGCACAGAAGTTGGATACGTGCGTGACTCACCGTCTGCCAGGTAAAAGAGCGTGAAGAATGAGCGCGTTTGGCTGGCTAAACCCCCGCCAAAAGAAGATGTGTACGCTGTCTGAGAAGACAGGACAACAGTAGAAGGGGACACTGTTTGAGGGAACAGGCCCAGGTAAACCAGTAAAAGAGAAAAAAGAGAAAAAGCTGTCAGAGGTAACAGGGAATACGAACTGGAAACGCCGTGAAGTAAATCGCGTGTGAACCGACAAGAAGTACAGAATTCACCCACTCGCTCTCCACGAAAAGCACGTACAAGGAAATGGTGTTCTACATGTACCTTATATACAGGCCCACACGTACAGCGTCACTTACGCGGCGTGTACGTTCACCAATCACACGCTTTGTCACTCCTGCGTCTAGATCCATTTTCACCAATCACACGCTTTGTCACTTCTGCGTGTAGATCCATTTTCACCATTCACACGCTTTGTCACTTCTGCGTGTAGATCCATTTTCACCAATCACACGCTTTGTCACTTCTACGTGTACATCCATTTTCACCAATCACAGGCTTTGTCACTTCTACGTGTACATCCATTTTCACCAATCACACGCTTTGACGCTGGGACGTGTCACGCAACAATTTCCTGCACGTGCAGGTGACTATAGGCGCGCATATGCTGTTGACGGGTTTACGCGCTAAGGGCCTTTGCTGACGTGTGGGATTTCACTACCTATCAGGCTGTCCACGCGTTCACACACGAGAGACCACGCTCCTGGCCAGGAGGCCAAATTACTGCCCCCCAGAGCCCTGAGCACGCTCCCACCTGCCATCTGCTGCTGCCTGACTGCCTGCTGGCCACGTGCCCCACAGTGCTGGTGGGTGGGGGTGTTGGGAGACATGGGTGGGGGCCTGGTGGAGGGTGCCCCTGCACTGGTGGGGGTGGTGGGAGACATGGGTGGGGGCTTGGTGGAGAGTGCCCCTGGTGGCGGGGGGGTGGGGGTGGTGGGAGACATGGGTGGGGGCCTGGTGGAGGCTGCCCCTGGTGGCGGGAGGGTGGGGGTGGTGGGAGACATGAGTGGGGGCCTGGTGGAGGCTGCCCCTGCACTGCTGGGGGGTGGGGGTGCAGGGGGACATGAGCAGGTGTGCAGGGTAGTCACCTGTTTTGTAGGCTGCCTGCAGGGGCCGTGGAGGGTGTACAGGGAACACCTGTGAGGACCCACCCAGCCTAATCGCGTGTGATGATTCCCACGCACCCCTGTAATACACGTACCCTGGGCAATCGCGTGTTAAACTTCCCGCGTACCCCTGTAATACACGTACCCTGGCTAATCGCGTGTATTACTTCCCGCGTACCCCTGTAATACACGTACCCTGGCCAATCGCGTGTTAAACTTCCCGCGTACCCCTGTAATACACGTACCCTGGGCAATCGCGTGTTAAACTTCCCGCGTACCCCTGTAATACACGTACCCTGGCTAATCGCGTGTATAACTTCCCGCGTACCCCTGTAATACACGTACCCTGGTCAATCGCGTGTTAAACTTCCCGCGTACCCCTGTAATACACGTACCCTGGGCAATCGCGTGTTAAACTTCCCGCGTACCCCTGTAATACATGTACCCTGGCTAATCGCGTGTATAACTTCACGCGTACCCCTGTAATACACGTACCCTGGCCAATCGCGTGTTAAACTTCCCGCGTACCCCTGTAATACACGTACCCTGGCCAATCGCGTGTTAAACTTCCCGCGTACCCCTGTAATACACTTACCGTGGCTAATCGCGTGTTAAACTTCCCGCGTACCCCTGTAATACACGTACCCTGGCTAATCGCGTGTATAACTTCACGCGTACCCCTGTAATACACGTACCCTGGCCAATCGCGTGTTAAACTTCCCGCGTACCCCTGTAATACACGTACCCTGGCCAATCGCGTGTTAAACTTCCCGGGTACCCCTGTAATACACTTACCCTGGCTAATCGCGTGTTAAACTTCCCGCGTACCCCTGTAATACACGTACCCTGGCCAATCGCGTGTTAAACTTCCCGCGTACCCCTGTAATACACTTACCCTGGCTAATCGCGTGTTAAACTTCCCGCGTACCCCTGTAATACACGTACCCTGGCTAATCGCGTGTATGACTTCACGTGTACCCCTGATATGCACGTTACCCGCTTTGCGTTCCTTGTTTGGCAGCCCTGTAAACTGGTCCAGGGTTAGCGCAGCCCTTTGCGATGATTTAGCGATTTTGATGGCTTTTCCTTGCGCGAGGGCGTTCTTGGGGGCGTTACTGGCGCTGCTGCAGGGTCGCTGCGATACTCTGCGCCACGGCTGGTTTGGGAGCATGAAATCCATGAATACGCTGTGCGCGGAAATCGGTTTTAGCGCACGTGCCTGGCGCAGTCAATCGCACGCGGACACTATGCGCCAGCCGCTTGCGACACTTTTCAGCGAAATTCTATGAATTACCCTGTTAGAGTTTACACGTGATAACATACTCAGTACTTCAAAATCCATAGTGCAGAGATTAGAATGCAAAACTGATAATAAAGATTAAATGATAAAGGGTAGAAGGTCAAGTGCAGAACCATCACAAAAATAAAGCAGTGTATGTACAACAAATGAATCACAATCAATTAATAAGTATTAAGAGACATCACATCATGGAACACATATCATTTTCAAGAGTTCTGTGGTGAACCCGACGAAAGAGTCAGACACAAATTGGATGTGTGTGTTGTTTTCATTAAACAAATAAATATAAATCCATCTTGCCCTATCACTATGGGGTTTCCCTGCCTAACCAAACTAGATATGGGTGCCCATCAGGAGTCAAAACAAAAACAACTTTCATCCAAGACTCTAAGCCTATCTGGCCCTACCACTTTGAAATAATAACTAAACGGTATCTTCCCTTTTGCGGGGCCTCCCGGCTTTCTTTCAGGGTTTCAACAAACCCTTTAGTTAAAAAATGTATTATCCAGTCTGTGTTTCTTATATATTCATGTTTGCCCACTCTCCAAGATGAACCCATGGAGATATTGAGAGATATTTGTACACTGGGTATCTGGGAGCTTCTGAGACTCTCTAGACTCTCTCAAGTTCCTCTTATAGTGATACTCTCTTCCCTGGCCACTCAATAATTTATAAACCTTTGACCTTTGGGTATTCCACTGTATGCTTTGTTATGATAGTTATCCTCCTAAGTACTGTTCTCACGTTTATAATCAAGTGTCTTATAGTTTTGCAACAGGGGTTTTAACTTAAATTCACGACTTTGTCAAAGTAATTCTTCAAGGATTGCAGGTATTCATCACATGTTATTTTAAACTACTACATTTGAATCTCTTCGTATAGGGCTTCCTCTCTTATCCAGCTTTCACTCTCAATATTAATGTTCCTTGTGCACAGTTCCTACAGTCCATGTGGCCGCCCCGGTTTAGAATCACTCGAGTACCTTCGGTTAGCATTGGCTTATTCTGCGTGTTTGTCGCTGAGATGTATTTGCTTGTCTTGTCAGTCACCTTGCACTTCTCGCTTCTCACTGAAACTCCCCTTTCTTGCTCCGTTATACCTCTGTTTTTAGCACAGCTTTGCTGGTGGGAGGTTTTGTTCCTCCCGCTGATTTGGGTATCGGCATTGTTGTCTGCGTCTCTGACGCACCACAACCAGTTTGTTGTCACGCCACCTCTCAGGATGGTCGCTAGAGCCTCGTCCATGCAGTGATTTTCACACTGCTTACAATGCTAAGCCTTCGGGACCTTATCCGGTGTTCTCCTGCTTGCAGGCTCTCGCTGACTCCACGACTTCGCACACCTATGCCCCTCCAATCCTGACCTACATGAGAGAGCTTCCATGTACACATCCCTCTCGTCTGCCAGGATTCGCTCATTTCTTTTACAGTCTGATTTGCATTCCTCACTGCGTTCCATTTCTCTTCAGATATTATAGCCAGTCCAGGATTACCTGAAATCAATAGAAGGGAAACCACCTTACTGTTCTTTACAGGGACTCCTATATATGCAGACAGTTTGGTTTGCCTAGGGAGTTACTTTTGCAAATGGGAGTCCTTGTGCCCTAGAGAGTCACGCCCAGTGAGGTCCCACTTACCCAGAACCCTAGGGAGGTTCTTGCTAAGAGGGCTCACCTCCCTAGCCTCACAGGGGCTGGCTTCACCAAGGGGAAAAGGGGCACATATCGTTGATTCGTCACAGTACATAATGCAGAATCAATTATGTTGACACATTATTTAACACAGTATTGGGTATTTGTTATGCCAGTAGTACATTATATATATTTTGCTCTTTTTATTCATGTTACTTGTATCATCTAACAATATGCACTTGGTTTGAATTATGCCTAATACTAGGATCCAGTGTTGATTCTGCATAATGTACTCTTGAAAATGATGTGCACTGCATGATATCATGTCTCTTAATACCTATGAATGTATCACTCGTCACTGGTTGTGCATGCCATGATTTGGATTAATTTGGATTAGTGTTGAGACGTAAAGCAAGGCATCCATATTGCAGTTGTCAATGCCCTGTTTCCAAAGATGCATATTGTAAGTGGGATTGGTTCAATTAAGGTTTATAGCTTAGCAAAGTGTCAACTTACCTCCTCCATTCCTTCAGGAACCTTCAATCTGCTGCCCTCTTGCTGCTTGTACACGCAGTCACTCGTCAACTTTGAAACAGCCATGGCTTTAGCAGTGCTTTATTAAACCATCATGCACACACTATCAAAATGTACACTTAACACATGAGTAGTACTGCAGAAAGTTTGTGCCATTGCAAGTGCAATTAGCAGGAAGGCCTGGGGCAAAATCCACATAGTTTCAATGCATTTCTACTCCAGGGCAATTTTTGACCTAGTCCTAATCCATTCCCTAGTGCACAAATGCATTGAAGCCATTTGTTTTTTGCACTTGAGCAAGTTGTGCACTATTGTGAATTGCACTTGCACTGGCACACATTTCATATAATACCATGCTCAATATTTGAATGCACAGCTGGGGTGAATAAATTAGTTCTGCTAAAACACGACATGTTTGGTTCACGTGTGTGAACTTGTCGGATTTTTCCAGCTATTAGTCAGAAAAAGTTACAGGTCACCCAGCGGGGAAAAAAACAAAAAAAAAACAGAGGGCCACTCGAGGGAGGTCAGGTTACTTTCATCTGATGAAGGGTCCTATTTATTTATTTTTGTTGCTTGTATAGCGCGCCAAGCACTGGGGCATCTGTGATATGCCCCACTGTGGCATGGCACGCCCCATCTTGCTATTGTGCCCGGCTAAACTCCTTTTGAATTTCCCAGCCCTCTTTTAGATAAAGACGGAAAGGAGACGCTTGCATAATACAATTTAAAGTCACATTTCATAACTACACTTAATAAAGAGACTGTAGAACGGATTTACAAGAACGTTTTACAATGGGAAAATCCTATTGAAAAATGTCTTCTAAATCAGGCCCTGGAGCAGAAACATTTGAAAAATCATGAGTGCAGTCAACCTCCAGATATAATTTTGATTTCTGTAACAAAGGACACATCTTTGCGTTAATGAACCTTTGAACTTTATTTCCATTTGTAGACCTCTTTTGTACTAGAAATTGCCACTGTCAATTACCACTTTGGAAAATGTTTTACCATAGATAGAATGGAGGCTGATATGACGTTTTTATTTTAGTGGCTTTTCAATTTCATCTTTTTACAAGGCAACTAAGCTTTATAGCCTCCAAGCATTTGCAGATCTGAAAACAAGAAACCTCCAAACTCCCCTGCACCTCTCCCTCAACCGCCATCGACCCTCAAAAGTAACACATTCTACTTATGTGGATGTCCCTTTGCAACACAGAGACATCTGTGCCTCCCATGGTGTACGGACGCCTGGTTTGAAAATACACCTCGGTAAATGTATTTAATTAATAATTATGCAGTGTATGAATAAAGTGAAAGGGAACTTATTGGCTGTATTACTACACCACTCCTGGAATCAATGTCCAACCACTGCCAATACAACACAACATGGCTCCTGTACTCCAGTGTATCGAGCTGCACTATCGACCGTGCAATGCACCACCGAGGGTTATAAAAAAAATAAAAATGGAAAAAGGCCATTATTAAAAACTACTAAGGCTGCACTGAGCACCCACCTAACAGTTCAACAGACAGTAAATCAGCACTCTTCCAGGAGGCAGCGTTCAGTGACATCGCTGAAGCTTGGCGTTATAGTCTGAAAGCAGTGTTAATGGTCCAGGAACTGCCTTGCTCGCCGCAATCTGGAGATATAACGCGGCTCCATTTTAACTTGTCACTGGATGTGTGTATACGACTTGGGTGGCATTTCAACGCGTGCAAAAGAGGTTTCTGAAAAATTGGCTTTTGTGGAGTCTCCATTTTTCAGTACCTGGACATCTTCATTTGCAAAGGTTTCAACAAGCACACCTTTTCATGAATGCATCTAAAATCCTTCAATAATATTGAAAAAGCAATCTAATAAAATTCGCCTGGGTCTACGGACAAAAATGTGTTTACTCAGGTTGTGGAAAAAACAATTCTTTATTTGTGACAGTGCAATGGAGTACATGTTTCTGGTATAATTAAGGTAGATGTTTGCATTGTTACACCCTGAACAATTCTTTTTTTTAACTCGTGTGTGAGTGGGAAGACCCTATAATGATTTCCTATGGGTATTCAGGACGAATATGCTCGCCCTTAGCAGTTGGAAATCTTAAGCGAGAAAGGAAAAGGTGCTTCAGGAGAGATTGCAAGAGTAACAGCCATTGATGCATAGTGACAGCGCTTCGGAAGATATCTGCTGATTCTTTCTGAGTGCTCTATTCCCCAAAGGCAGATCACAGGATGTTCTACATTATTATACCATGTTAAGGAAAACGTAGAATAATAGCAGTAATAGAGTGTTTTTTTATTTGGGATGATAAGGTTGAGGAAGCCTGTGATTGGCTGGCACCGGCTCATATTATGGACACCGGCAAAAGCCGGCAGGCGAAGCCGGGAACCTCCAATAAAGGCCGACAGGTGAGGCTGTTAGCTGTCTTGCCCCGTCCAGCCAAGGTTGGCCAGCTCCCTCTTTACCAAGCCAGGAACGTGCTCTTATCCCTATCCAGCCACACCACACGCATCACCATGCAACACTCACTACCATGGAAATGGGGAGGTGGGATCGGGATGAGATTGAAAATAACACAAAAAGGCTGAGGGAGAGTGTGATGATGTATAACTGGAAAAGGGGGAACACTGTGTCTTTGTACCAGTAGATGTTACATGTGGAAAAATTAGGGACGATGTATTACTGCAACCCAAAATGTTGTGGGAGGGGTAAGGGTAGATTGGTTGTTAGTAGTACAAAGGGGATACGATATTTCACCCATGGATACCCCACTCCTAATCCCTAAGGACCTTCTATCAAAGTAGTTTTCCCTCGCAGACTCAGTCCCGGGGTCGGGATCTGGCAACTTTGCCTTTCACTTAGTTACCTGATGAGAAGTATTAAGGGGGTTAAATGTGGGAATACCCTCAGATTTCTCACAATACTTTATCAATCCTGATTTTGACTGCTAACTCAAAGGACCATTCCCTTTTTCCATTGCCAGGCTGGTTGGCTCTCATTTACCAATAGAGTTCTAGACCAACTCACCCCTGGTATTCTCATCTACTCATCGGCTCTCAATTTCCATTTCATTCTTCCATCCACAAATATGTCTCCTTTTCTACAGCTGCTTCAATATTCCCACCATTTTCTTCCTTGCAGCTTTCCATGCCTACCATGGTTATGTCCTCATAAATAAATTCTACTTGAGTTGTGTGCTTAGTTGGAAATACTCTCACAGTTGGGACTTCTTAAATAGAGTCAAAACCTGTCCTCTTTTAAAGGGATACACCACCCACTTCCTCAAAAAATAATAATAGTGTTGAAAATAATGTCTTTTTTCAATACATTGACTTGTCTCTGAAGGATGGGAAATAGGTATATGGTTCACAATTCTCCTTGCTTGAATCCAGGCAATTGACAGTTGTCTTTTATTTTCCCCACATATGCTTTCTGTGCAGCCCATTTCAGGATATCTTGACCATCTCTAGTTTTCTTTATCCTGCTTTATCTTAATGTTTATTTAGGTCTTTCACTGTTTGGTCACATGTCCCTTCCTCAGACTCTGTAAAGCTCATATTTTTTGAGCTACTGATGACTCCTTTACATTTTGTCATATAGGACGAATGCTAATTTTGATTATGCACACCTTTTTGATTATGATTTACAGTGCTTGTAACAATCTGTATCTCTTCTTTTATAGAATGGATATTCGTTATGGATCTTTTCTGGCTTTGCAATGATATGCTGATTATTTGATGGATTGAGTGATGGAATTGATTACGAGCATCTGCAATCTAAGACACCTGCCACTACATCGTTTCATATTGTACAATTTCCCCTGATGGATTGTTTCCATTTATTTTCATCCTTCCTAGGCTTTTTTGCTTTTTATCTTGACTTTCTTTGTGTTTATAATGATACTTGGGCCTCTGAGGCAATTCTATAGATTCGTCCTTGCATTGTATATTTGATGGAACTTAAACCTCACAGTTGGCCATACCAATCAGGCTTGCCTGATCTTATATATTGTCTTCCATTCTGTACTCCTGCGCCATACTTATCATATTCTTACTTCTGATCTCTTTACTGTCGATATTTGAGAATGTTTCGTTTTATATGTGCAAAAATTGTTATCAATTCATTATCAAATTGCTGAATTTCCCTGCACTTCTAGAGATAAATGATCAAACAATTTAACTAACAAATGCAAGGCTGAGTGTAATGTGTTCAGGGAATGGAGGTGGTTATGCTGGTGTTCACCATATAAAATGGGGACTTCAAGAGGTAGTGGGACTCTCTAGATATTTCAAATACTCACAAATAAAAACTAAATAAATACGTTTTTCTTTGGATCTGCCACTTAATGGGGTGTACGGTCACTCCTCATATCTATGGCCCTTTTGATAGCCTCTTCTACATCCTGATTTTCTTTTTCAAAGTGTCACTGTTGAAGCATAGCTAAATCATATCCCTTGACTGACCGTTTTGTCTGCAGTGATCACAAGCTACCTTCGTTGGGCAGATTCTCTGATTTAAATCCCCATTAACACTCTCTGTACAGGCCTTTTCTCTCCTGTTAGCCTCTACTGAAAGTAGATTTTTATGTTGCTTTACTTTTAATGAGGCAAATGTTTCATATTCACTACTTACATTTTTGCAAAAAGGCTTATCACTTCCACATTGCATATTTATTACCTCTTTCCTCTGATTCTATGACATTGCCTGAAGCATTATCTTACTCTTGTGGGTGATTTCTAACTTTGCTTTCACCTATTTTCAGTGGGGCATGCTTCTTTATTTTGTTTATTTCATAGCACAGATTATTATTCTCATGTCCCAACAGTGGGGAAGCGTATTCATTAGTCATCTGCCCCTCAGCCGAGGTTGACCAATGGATGCCAAAACAATCAATATCTGTGTCAACTAGAAATGTACACAATAATTAGCACCATGCTGATACCAGATTTAGCAGTGTGCTGTATCACACTCATAACAACCAAACTGGTTGCAGGATTCTGCTTTCTTGTTAAGTTTGACACATATCCAGTGTAAGCCAAATCTTTGGTGAAAAACCAGTAAACATTTTGTTATGTTATATTATTAGGATGGACTGCTCCATTTCCATGGTCTTTGGGTGCTCTAGTGGATCTAGAATATTGTGTGTTGGTTTCATTAATTGACACAAGTCAGCAAAGCATGATTGTAGGGCTTATTTTAAGGTTCCAGATTGGAAGTACCCAGAGCTCTGCATGCTTGAAAGCTTTCTAGGGGAAAGGTACAGGAGGCATAGAAGGCTTTGTTCCTGAGGGGCAGCCTTGTGCTTAAAGTGTGGGTTCTCCATGGGCTGTCTACATCAGATGTAGTTAGATGTGGGTTCTCCATGGGCTGTCTACATCAGATGTAGTTAGATGTGTTACATTTGAAAGTTCAAAGTTTGGGGAGAGGGTATTTTTGAGACTATGGCTTTTTTGCATTGGCAAGTAAGGTGGAGAGAAATTTAGGGTTAGGTAAAGGTGGGAGGGTCCTTGGGGTTTCCATTTTGCATTCAAATAATGGGCCTTGCTGTGATTTGTGCTATGGTGGCTTTAGTGGTTGATGCTTGAAGATGGCCTGTGTTTAGGTTTAAATAGTCTGAGAGTCGTTTTCTTATGGTTTTTTTGGTGCCTTGATGTGATGTCGTATAGTCATTGAAGGTTCCTGAGTGTCATGTATTGTGTTCTCGGTGGATGGTTGGGTGCCATTATGGCATTCCCCTAGATTGTATTGGAGTATGGAAGCTGAACTATTGAGGGGTGTCATTTCCATTGCTTTGTGGGAGTAGGTTCAACTTTATATCTTCTAAGTATTGAAAAGCTATGATTTTTTATTTTTCTTGTCATTTAGTCCTGTAAGCTGTGGAATTTGTTTCTAAGTGCATTCCTGTGTTTAGCCAGCATAGTGGAAAAGTGGAGAATCCTCATCTTGTTCTAGTTTGTTACAGTCTATCATTTCATGATCTTTGGTCCCTGGCTGGTTGATGGAGTGAGATTTTGTTTTGCAGGATTTCTGCTTGTTGGCCTTCAGGTGCTCTGAAGGTTTGCTGTCCTGTCTGGCAGGGAAGGCAGTGTATCATTTGACTGCAGAACCATGATGCTTTGTTGGGTTTCCATCCTGATACCTTTTGTCGCTCTGGGACAGCACTTCGGCATCTGGCTCCTGTTACCTTCACGGCTCTAGGTTTTCTGTCTCTTTCCTGGGGTGGGCAGCTGGGCGGGGTCAGAAATGCGAGACGGACAAGTAGATAGTTTTCTCACAAGTAGACATTTTATTAAATAAATAAGGATGAGAAAAATGACTCACTTTCCCTAACCTAACTTGGATTTCCCTGCCTATTAAACAAAGACTAAATGAAAACACTCTAATATCAAAGGGTATATGTCCTCACACGTATACATACAGCATCATCATACAGGCATTATATGGCTGTTCAAACTCAACAAAATAACAGTAATGCGCAAACATAATATTTGTAAACAGATATCCTTGTAACTAGGGTCGGTTTCACTTCCCAAGGATTAATGCAGGATTTTCCAAACTAAAAGTTCCAATCAAGAAAGTTCATTTCAATATCTAAGTTCTGTTCCAAATGCAACACAAAGTTCTTTTCACTCCATGAATCTTTCGCTTGGCACTTGCATTGTTGTATTTTTAATCAAGATTCATCACTCACACATTGTCCAAAGTTTCCACAACCTCTTGCCAAATAAACCAAAACAAACTTTGTCTTGACGCTTCTAGTCAGAATCCAATATAACTTATCTTCTTCAAAGAAAAACTGCTTTCACATTTCTTCTTCATAAACATGGTTTTTACCACAGTTCATCATAAAGCATTAGTGGGCTTGACACTTTCTTTCCACCACAACCTTCCACCACACTCCAGTTCTTTAATTATCTACAGTTCCCAGCAGCACTATAGTCCATTGCCTTATTCAGCTTCTTCAGTTCAGGTGTGTCGGGGTCAAGGCGGTTAGTGGCAGCTATTTAACCGGTCCCTGCTCACACTCGGCTGCCACTGTAGTTATTCCTTGCTACTTTACCCTGCACATTGCTTTTTTAATTGCTGTTTCTGTTTTATGCATTTTACCAGGGAAGTTATTGAATAACGTTCTGTCTTGTGACTTTTTGCCTTACTGTTTAACATTCAGCCTTTCGCAGCAGTGTCAGGCTGTTGGTTGCCCAATTAAAGCTGAGTTTCGTATTGATGCTGATAGAACTACAGTCCCCAGCAGCACTCTAGTCCATTGCCGTTTGCAGTTTTCCTCAGGTTGTCATCGCTAGTGTGTCAAGACCAAGCCGGTCTGTGGCGGTCCGTGGCATCCAACGTATGATGTGCCCCTCCGTTAGTTGATTTGGTAAGCGGGCTATATAATTTTGTTTCTGTTCAATCTCCTCTCGATATTTTTGACAGATTAACAGCTCCCATTCCTTTTGAATTATTCGTCCTTCTCTCCTATGATGTGTTTTTTTATGCCACAGATTTCCAGCTCTCGTTCTCGCTGATATTGTGCTTTAATTGCACCTTGTCTTTGCAAGCATTGAATAAAATTAGACAACTGGGCTTGAGAGAGCCTCCGCTGCCCTGGAATCCAGTTCATTTTGAATCAATATGGCAGTTATTAATTCTAGATCGGCCATTAAGAATGCTTTGGTACTCAATAAGTTGATTATGGCATCTAAATTGGATATTTTATTAATTATGGAATAATGGTTTTCTGATTCTTGCTCCACTTATTTTCATCTGTTAGTGCCAGATAATTTTCATAGTAAATGGCTAAACAGAGATTCTCACTGTTATCGACCACCAGGCCCTTTTGGACCTTTTCTTAAGTGACTGGACAGTCACCTGGGGATGGAAGCTCTTTCGCATTTCAATCTTGTCATCCTTTGTGACCTGAATATCTGGTATAATGTGTTAGATGATGCTGATTGCAATAATCTTTCGGACATTCTATAAACACACCATTTGCAATTTTCGAATAAGTTGCCAACTTATTCTGGAGGTAACTACCTTGATCCAGTACTTTTTCGGGGACTGAATTTTCTGCATCAAGCAACCATGCCAGTTTCTTGGTTTGACCATTTTGTGATATTCTTTTGCCTTTCAGTCACTTGTGCCACCCCTTTACAACCTCAAAGCAACAATCGTATTCTATGTCGTTCAAGGAAAGATTTGGATCGTATTTCAGGTGTGATGCTGCTGGATGGACAGCCATCACTTGATTCCGAGTCTGACTGTGCGACTATATATGATAGTATTATATTTGGACTCCAAAGAATTTGTGATACAATGGCACCTTTCAAATCTCATATGCTCATCTATAGGAATAATACTTGGTATAACGATCAATTGCGAGCTCTTAAGAGAGCATATCCAGGGAGGAAAAAGCAGTGGTTAAATAATAAAGTCAAACCTCAAGACTTATAAGAAATAAATAATCCCGGCAAAAGCTTAGTATTTGCAACAACAGATTGATTCTTCAGAAAACAGACCTAAAGGCTTGCTTTCTGCTATTAGAATTTCTGTTGCCCCTCAATGTTTTGCCACTTGGCTTCCCCCCTCTCTTCAGCTTGCCAAAGATTTTAATGTTTTTTTTCACTAACAAAATTCCATTCAGAACAACAGTGATCTCGAGCTTGCTAATGTATGACCCTGTCTGTACGTGGCACATTATCTGTGCCTGATCCATCTATTGGTACTTTTTCATGTTCTCTGGGTTGATTCAGCTTTTGTTGAGGAATTGCTGAAAACTCTGAAACCAGCCAACAAACTTAACTTATGATCCCATTCCTGCCTCTTTGGCTAAACAGCATGCTGCTGCTCTCAGTGTTCCTTTTACTTTTTTTACTAATTCATCTCTTGCCAAGGCTTTGTCCCGAAGGAGTTAAAGAAAAGCATACCTCATTCCTTGTTTGAAGAAATCTACTCTGGACCATGAAATATTGTCCAACTATCAGCTTATTGCTGGCCTTTTGGGGCCCGGTAAGGTTCTGGAAAAAGTTGTTACCTCACAGTTGCAGAACTTTCTTGAGGAAAACAATATTCTTGATACTTTTCAGTCAGGTTTCAGACCCAGGCATGGGACAGAGACCACACTGCTCTCAGTGTGTGATGATATTTTGGGGCTGCTGATGAGTGCGATATCTGCATGCTGGCTATGCTAAACCTATCGGCAGAATTTGATACAGTGGATCTTGATATTGTAAGGAAGGCATGGTATCAACAGCAAGACAGGCACACGTAACGATAGTTCAAGGGTGTTTATTTCACTTCAAAAAGGGTTGAAATAATGCCTAGTTAATCCTAAATCTATATATGGGATCAAGCTACGAAACCTCAAATAATAATAATCCAGTCCTATGGTCTCTTGTCAAAAAAAGGGCTTATACTAATAAACTTATTGCCTATCCTTACCTATAAATACAAATAGTGTGGAACACAGTTTTACGAAAAGAAAGAAATGTTCACAAAATGGTATGTCATTGGCCTTCTACCCCACATTTTCAGCTAGGGGCGAGGTGGTACACTCAAGTTTAGCACAGTTTCTGGCATCTCAAGCACGAGGATACAGTTCAATCATAAGCATCACAGCCTTTCGTGCCCAAGTCTCTTTGGCTCTCAAAGTCTCTTCTTTCAGAGGGCTTGATGCGACAAACAAACAATATGTTATTTTCCCCTTCGGCTTTCACAATTGTTCCATTTCTCAGGCGATTCACTATTCACCTCGGATCCCCCTCAGTCGGGTTTAGATCCTCCTAACACAATACACGTAGGATATTCACGATTCACCATGGATTCCCCTCAGATGGGTTTGGACCAATTCACTTTTTTACACAAATTGCTTTAACCGTAAGCTCTCAGCTAAGCTCCCTCCGCCGGGCGTGGACCAACTTCATTTACTTTGTCATCAACTTTCTTTACGCTATTGACATCGAAGACTTTCAACTGTGCAAAGGATTTTACTTGACCCATTGCAGGACCACTTTGGTTTCACAATTCCTTTTCACTCTTTTGCTTTTGCCACTTTCACTTGGATACCTTAAAGAGACTTTTGAATGAGCACACATGTGGTGCCGGGCCACTCTGTCTAAGGTATCATATCTTGGCTTTAAAGTTCAATCACTCATCTGTTGTTCAATTTTGCTCACGTCGATTACCACATACGCTTCATACACTGGTCACTTAAGCTTTCACTATACAATGTTGCCGCTTGCAACCTTGGCTTCAACATAGACTGGTTTGGTATCAGTCTCCCTAACTCACCGGCGGCTGTGCTGACTTCACTGGTACTGCTTTTTTGTAGGAGCCACGGATAGTAACACGGCGGCAAGTCGTTCTCCCAGCCTTGTCGATTGATGCGGTAGAGCCCCGGGGATCTTGGAAACACAATGCAGGATTCTTCAGCCTTGATTCCTGGTCCTACATTTCCTATTCTCAAATGTTCATGAAAGTAACAGTCTCCCTTTGAAAAGGTCAAGGGCACTTCCTTCCTTGCAATCCTCTTCGGTCTCGCCGTCTTTGCCTTATATTAAACTGCCATCTTTGGACAGTTGCTTCTTTGTGTACATTGCCTTGCTCAAAGTGTGCTCTCATGCTCTGTCTTTTATGCATGTGGGGAAGTGTAATGGAAGTCAGGTGTGTGTAATGGTCAGTAATTGCCTGACCCTGTCAGACTGTTGAGATGTGATAGATATGGCTCTGGTGTTAGTCCGTTTTCTCTAATAGTGAGATGTCCATGAGGAAGTGTTTGTTTCGGGAAGGGGGTGTGGGTTGAGTTCTCAAGGATCCTACCTGGTAGGATGGGGTAAAGGTGTCACAGGGAAGGGTATGCTACATCTCCATGATGCGTCCCACTACCCAAAGACCCCTGACCCAGGTGATCCTCCCGCACTGGTCCACCCTCAGGAACTGGATCCAAAATCGATTGTCGTGTCCTGGCCACCTGAATGACAGATCCCTGGGGAGTGGTGGGTGAGACACCTTCAGGTTTCTCACAATATCATGCTAGGAGATAGATTTCAGTGGCTCGGATCTCCAGCAAGTACCTTAGATGGTTTGCTTCCTTTTTATCAGCCTTTGTTCAATGTGTCAAACTGGGTTCATTTGTTTCCGGTTCTCAGAGTTCATCATTGTCACACATTCTCTTCAATATTTATCTGTGTCCTCTGTTGGATATCTTTGCACAGTTTCATTTGCAATATCATTCATATACGGACGGCACCCAGATCTATGTCTGACTTACTCAATCTAGGGCAGCCCTGAATAGGGTTGTGGCCTGTGAAGAGAAAATTAAACTTTGGATGTTGGATAGAAAACTCCAAATGAATCCAGCTAATCATGGGCTCAAGAAAAAGATTAGCTGCTACTCTACCTTTTGTCCCACTTCCCTATTTTCCTGTTTTTCCCATCCAATGGTCATCTTATATGAACAATCTGGGTTACATCTGGCAGTCAGATTTGTCTTTCAATATGCATATCGGTCACGTGGTCCAAGCTACATATTTCCAACTTAAATTGTTGAAATCCATCTTTCCTTTTCTTGCGGAGAAAGATTGTGGCCCTTTGGTAAGAGCCTTAGCCAACTCAAAGCTGAACTATTGCAATGCCCTACTTTTGGGTATTCCTAAATATCAACTGTATTGCCTCCAGACCTTTCAGAAATCAGCTGTTAGGCTGGTCTTTGCACTGCACAAGCATTCTTATATTTTGGGCTATCGCAGATCTCTTCACTGGCTCCCAGTGTGCAAATAGTTATTTTTTTTAAATGTTGTGCTTGATTTATAAGTGCATACAAGGGCTTGCGCCGGTGTATCTTTAATCAAATATTCTAATCTACCAGCCAACACGTTCTTTATATTCTCTTGACCAACATCTGCTTGTTGTACCTCGTTCTAGATCAGTTTCCTGGGGTGTCAGATGATTCTCTTCCAGAAGACATTGGCGGTGGAATGATCTTCCTTTGGAACTTTATCAAATAGACCCTTACAGTCGTTTTAGAAAATGTTTAAAAACTGCCTTGTCCAGCTAAATTGGCTGTTGTTGGTGTTTTTGATAACCGCTGCTCCCAGATGCAGGTTCCATGCTTGGTTTCCAGCGATATGTGCTTTATAATAATTAAATCAAATCATCTTCTTCCTGGTCCACTAACCAGCAACCACTAACAACTACTACTAGTACAAGTGCTCTATTGTGATGCTTGTGCTTCTTCAGACTTTCCACACTTAGATTCTCAATATGGAAAGTTAATCAAAGAAAACTACTTCTTGGAAAATACTTTAACTTTCAACAACAACATAGGTGTTAACAATCTCTTCAATAATGGTACAATACACACTGTTGCTGCTTGTTCCAATACTTTGTTTTCCACAGGCAATGCAGGTTATATTTTTCTCCCCCTTGATAGTTTCTACAGGGAAGGCTTCTCTCTTGTCACCTTTGTGTTTCTTCTATAACATCGGTTAGCTGCTGGTAATATCTCTTGTTCAGGGTTCCCACATTTAGGAAAGTTAAATCCTCTTTTGTTTATTATTGGCTTTCTTTGGCTTAGACAATGTTGGTTGTTATTTTCTCTTTCAAGTAATCTTCTTCTTTGCAGTTTACATTATTCAAATGTTGCCCCCTCTTTACTTTGGCATCAGTGGTTATAATATTTCCCCACTTGGTCTCTATCATTATGAGTGTTGCAACAAAAATACTGTAATTCATTAGTTTGATATTCAAAAGGGTTATTGGCAGCCAGTGAAATATTACAGAGCGCCCTCGGGTTACTTAATGAAGGCCAACTCACCGCTCTTTCCTTGCGCTTCTGTCGGACCCGCTGCTGCTGATACTTCTTCTTTTCTTGTCGGTTCCGGGGAGTTTGACAGCTCTGGTCAACATCCCATGGCCCCCATTTTCCGAAAAGGAAGTCTGCCTTGTGGCTCACATACTCCAGTGAATGCCAACCATCGGAGTAGAATGCCAGACCAGGAGAGCTTCTGACTCCTACAGGACAGCCAGTGACAGCACTGCTTCCCACTGCATGTCCTCTGCAGTTCAGAGTCTCAACTTCTATGACTTTCCTGACACTGTGCCCTGCTTCAAACACAGCAGCGGCTCCTGCGTCTTCTTCGCTTTGCTTTTCTTACTGCTACTGTCTAATGGCCTGCACCTGAAGGGACCTTACATATTCAAACGTCCCACTGAGGTGTGGGCCATTAGAACCACTAGACTGCATATTAACGTTCCGTACCACTTAGCCCCACTTCCTCGTCGCAATACATAGAGCATTATGGGACTTGAAGTCCCTAATGTTCGTGTTTTTTTTTATTTTTATCAAAGGCTTCAATTTTACAATGGGCCATTTAAGACCATGGGATTATTAGGGAAGTTGGTTAGAGGGTTCTCCCAATCCTCCTGACCTGAGTCCCCTGTCATCTGATCCTACTGCAGAACACCACCCACAGGGTCAGCATCAGAAGTGTCTGCCTTATCCTGGACACATGAGAAGGGTCAACGGCCAGGGTCTTTGGGATGATCACCTTTGATTCATCACACAGCGTTCTGAAGGCTCTCTGCTCTCAATGCCTCCAAAATTGTTCTGCCTCCAGGGTGCTGTGTGGTGCTGTGAGGGAAACTGATCCTCCTCTGTGCTCCGATACAGACGGCCTTGCTGCAGCCACCGATTGGATCCCCCCCTCTCCTACTTGGGCTCGAGCCTTTTCAGTTTGTTCCTGGAATGCAAGGAAGGACACCATTGATCCTGGTTTCAGCTAGGGGCATCACCAAAACAAGTCAGAAACCAAGCCAAACCAATTTAAAGCACCCTGCATCTTAGAACAAGGTTCTACTGCATATATCCTGCAAATAATCGAGAGTCAGCATAATAGGGAGGTATGGCAACATCTTGGGGTGCCTTATCCCCTGAGGCGGGGTGGGCGGCACCCCAGTGAGATCCTGAGATCCTGCTTGCCCTGTCCTCTATGGAGTATATTGATGAGCAGGCTCACCTCTCACGTGGGGAGAAGGGACACATTTGCTGGATTGGTCACAGGTCATATAGGTGTTGTAAAGGTGCAGAAAGAGGAGACTGACACACAGGTAGCATAGTGGTTGCTATAAACATTTATTGTTTAGAAACTGAGGAGAAAACCTAACTTTCCCTAACTCTAAAAGGGGTCTCTTTGCCTCAATTAAAAGACGAATAGCTCTGACAAAATGTCTGTGTAAATCAATATTACACCATCCACTGTCAACAACCCTACTTCTGTTCCTTGCAAATAATACTAAATTAAAAATAAAGTAGATCTTCTTGGTCCAGAAGAATGACTCCCTTCTTTTGGATGGAGGGTCAAAGTTTGTTTCCAAGTATTGGTTTCTTCTTGGAGGAATGGCTCCCTTCCCCAGGTCAAAACATGAAAGGCAAAGTTCCAACAGTTGCCCTTGGCAGACCCATTGTCTATCTTCTGACAGTTCATCATAACCAGAGGAAATTACTCCCTTCCCTTGGGTTTCATTACCAGGAGAACAACTCCCTTCTCCTGGTATCATTTCACTTGTTAACGCAATCCCAGATCACAAGGGGGAAATTACTCCCTTCACTTGGACCATCTCTCATGTAGCTGCCAATACACAGTACCCAAATGTTCAAATGGTCTTCAACCCCACCTTTTTCTCTTGTTTGATTGGTCTCATTTTGCATCTCTCTTTAGCAATTACTGCAATGAGGAAGATGACTCATGCTACTTTCTGGTCCCAGAGCCCAGCTTCTCTCTATATTCAATTTGGCCCACTTCGTACACTCTCCTGCCAAGTTTGAGCACGAGGAAGATTCCTAACTTCCTGGTTTGGGTCCCAGAACCTTGATGCTCTCCCTCCTTGGATCAGCTCTCTTGGTTTACTCTCTTGCCAAGTACTGGTATGAGGAAGATGCCTCACTCCTTGATGTGGGTCCTCAACCCCTGTTTATTTCCCTCTTTAGTTCAGTACTTTTGGCATACTCTCTCGTAAAGTGAGAAGTACACCTTGCTCCTTGATGTGGGTCCTCGACCCCTCTCTGGTGGTCAGCGCCTTTTGTGACACCACTGGGCTGAGGAAGCATTTCTCTGATGCAGGGCCCTCTTGCCACCTGCCCCACATCCCTACTGGGCCTTCCAAATATCCCCAAACCTGCCACTGGGATTGGGTATCTCACCCATTCTTCCTGGGGGCGGGTGTCCTTACGACAGCACCACCGTTCCTTCTCCCTCGGCTCATCAGCTGCACCGGTCTGCGGTCTACTTCCTGGCTTCCCGCTCTTCACAACCCCACTACCACATGGTTCTCCAGGCCTGGCGGGAGGACGCTTCCTGCATGACCTCCTTGGGACTTCCATGGTTGCTCGCCTGCATCCATCAATCTGCCTCGTTTTTCACTGGACATGATTCGAAACTCCTGTGTTCATCGTTGTCTGAATACAAGTCCTTCTTTGGTTCCTTCTTTATTCTGCAGGCTCTACCCTTGTGCAACGTCCACACCTGCAGTGGTGGCTGTCATGTTAGTCCTTATTCATCCTATGGGCCACCTCGTCCCAGTGCTTGAGTCATGCAAACCCTCAGGACTCCCAAGTATCTTCTTTGTCCCAGTACCTTTGATTAGGTTGACCTCACAGATGTCACAGAAGTACATGGGCCTACTGTCACTTAGAGAGTCTGTGTTGGAAGAGGGGTCTAAGGACTGAAGGGTTGTATAGTGCATAGGTGGAGGCTGGCTAAACCACTTTCTCCTGACATGTTCTACATTGTCCCCCGAAGGGAGGCCCCTTCCTATGAGATCCTCCCACTGAGTACCACCCCAGGGGGACTATCAGATTGCAGCCTCACCACCCTGGACTCATGTCAAGGGGCTCACCTTGGGGAGAAGTGACACAGTCTTGGGATTCTTCACAGTGTTGAAACGGAGAGACGAGACACTTGGTCGCTGAGTAACTCCACAGGTAAAGAGTTGAGGATTCTAATTAAAAGTAGGCGTCAGGTGATATCTGTTCCTTTGGCCAATAATGTTTTTTATGGAAGAAAATCAACCATTGAGGCACTTTGCTGCGGACAGCTGCAGACTGCTCAACACTTGCCTGCTGCTTCACCACTGGTTCATTTAATCCTATGGCCCACAAAACGTGAATATTTCTTGTTGACATTTCCTCCAAAGACCTGTTCATATTAATTATGTTTATATTGGCTAACACCACCTACCTAAGTGATTCAAGACCCAGAAGATTAATGTGTTCTATTCAGCCTATGACTCACAGGTGCGAAGCATTCCTTGCAGACATTTCCTCCACATCTGTGTAGTTTAAACATCACTCATTGGTGAACTGGGATCCAGTGAATGGATTGCCAAATTGGAGAGACCAACTCTTTTTAAAAATATTTTTTTTTATAAATCACAGACAGTGTCTCACCACATTTTGAATTCCATGCCAAGGTTGACATGATCAGCTGGTAGTCCAGATATATAAAGCATTGTTCTATTCCATTTGGAATTGATGAGCTCAATTACAACTCTGACATGACCCTCTTTAAGAGAAAATTGGTGATTCTGAAGGAGCTGGTACAGTCTGAAGAAATGACTACTACCATCCTGCCCTATCCAAACCACTCATACCCAGAAACATGCTACCCATGATATTAGCTTGTTGCAAAAATCCAAAATAAAATAAGCAGAGAAAAGGCAATTATGAAGTCCCACAGCTTTCTCAATAAATAACATGCATATTTAGAAGTCACACCTTCCGTTTTACCTTTCCAAGCCACCCTGTCATTCTATTCTAATTCTCACAAGCACATGTTCTCACTATAAGATTGAATGTCAGATCACTGATAATAAGAACCTGCACTCTCACAGTTGGCACAGAAAACACTCAGAGTCTCAAGGGCAGTTCAAGGATCTTAAGTAAATGATATATCCTCTCTTGCCTTTCCACGAATCTCCACCATTAACAAAGGTGGCTGTAACCCCTGGTTAGTTTAACCGATTGGTGACATCCTACTGTCTAATAGCTGCCTTATGCTAAAGGTGTTCGCCCTGAAAGCAGACTTACTAACTCCCTTTGGGAATTCAGAACTTTACCTACTCTCACTATGGGTGAGTGTTCTAATGGGGAAAGTTAGGACTTTATCCTTGCAGCTACACAGTAAGCCTTGTTTCCACTAGCCCTTCAATTCCACCTGCTCCTCCCCACCAACGTCCTGTCCATCTGATACTTCATGGCTTTTCTCTCCGGCCTCCACATTTTGATGTTAAATCCTTCCTCACTCCTCCTATTGTACTGCTACTACAAAACACTGCTACAGCTCCTACATCACTACTACTCCAGCCACATGGCTTCTAAACCTAACACGCCGCTCCTACTCCCCCTGTACTACTACTCATGCACTTCCTTTCACTCTTTTCCAGGCTTCTCACATTCAAACCTTACACACTTCTCTATATACACACATCTCACACCCTTGCACAATCACTCTATAGAGACATTATGACTCCTACGTCACAGCCTCACATGCTCCAAAACTCTTCTCCACAATCGACTGATACCTCTTTCCTCCCTCTGGTAAATTTGTCACCGTCCGCCTCCTCCTCTGACGTTATGTAATTCACACACCTTCTCTTTCCCATCACATTCTTTTATTTCCCTCTCTGGTGAGGGTCATTCAGCTGCCCCTATCCAATATTTCTCTTCCTCCCACCCCCTTTCTGTGTGTATGTAAAGTTGCTTAGAAGTGCCAATTAGCCATTTCAACATTTTACCAGGTGAGATTTCTACCCCAGATATCCTGTGGGGATAGACAACAATGTCAAAGGTAATTCTCGGGGTTGCAATGGCAGGAAACTTTAAGGCAAGTCTGAGGAACCTTTACGTCTTAAGTACATAGTGGTCTTGTAGATTGTTTTTCTTTATGGAACTACCATCAGGCTTTATCAGTCCTGTTCATTGTGCAGCAGCTCTGTGCTGCTGCATGGCTGCAGTCAGCATCTCTCATTAAACATCCATCGCAGTGGTTGGGTCTCTGTGATGATGGAGCTTTGCTCATGCCAGTAACTTCTTCTGGCTTCTCTTCTCGCATCTGATTGCTTGCCAGATTCTCTTCTTTCTCTCATGTGCCATCATCTTAAATGGGAAAATATAACAGACAAATATAGGCACTCATAGGCAAGGCTGGAGTCATTGTTCTATTCAGATACATACTGGCCCAGAAGTGGGTGGAAACAGGAATTTGGGCAAAGTCTCTGATGCCAATGTGCACCTCAGGGTTCGGACAGGTTCTTTCATTAACAAGGATATGCCTCCCACCAACGATGGCAAAGAGAGCCCAGGCTACAAATTCATCCCAATTCTTCTAATCTTTTAGAGGATCTGTTTCAGGGTCTTGTTAAACCTTTCCAACAGGCCATCTGTTTGCTAATGATAGACTAAAGTTTGCGAATGATAGACTGAAGTACATAGAGTCTGCATTATTATCAGTACAAGTTTCACCCTTGAGCCTGGTCTTGAAGCTACACTCTTGATCAGTCAGTATCTCTGAGGGCAAACCCACTTGGGTGAAGAATGGCACCAGGGCTCTAAAATGGCCTTCATGGTATTGCTGCCCAAGGGAAAGGCCTTTGGATATCGGGTTGTTTAGTCAACAATGACTAGGGTATATTTGACCTTGAGAGTTCCAGTTGTCCAACTACATCCTTGCCGATATATATTGGAATTTAATTTCAATGATGGGTAAAGGTTGTAGTTTGGCCTGGGCAACTCTTCTGGCAGATTGGACAGCAGGTGCAGAGTTGCTTTACTTCAGCATATACTCCAGGCCAGTGGAACCTGGTAAATATTTTCTATGTTTTCTAGAGGCCCAGATATCTGGCAGTAAGGTTTGAGTGGGTGAGTTTCAATACTGCTTTCTAGAACTGTTTGTGAACCAGAAAATGTCAATAGTTAACAGCATCAGCTCTAGAGTTCTCAATGATCTGTTACAACACCCCTCCTTTCCTGAGAAAGTGCAGGAACTTGTGTTTTCTCTCACCTCTGAAACCAAAGATTTTCGGGTCTGGGCCAAGAGCTTATCAGTTCTTTGGGACGTTGCAAAGTCCACAGACATGGGTTTGAGAGGCCAGTGGGGGTATATTCAATTTCTTAGGCTTTTGTCATCTTGCAAAATGCAACCTTTTATCTGTACTCTCTTCTCTTCTGTCTCCACTCTTTGTTGTTAACTTCTTACTCACTCCTCTTACACTACCACTACTAATACTCCTCCCATAATACTACTCTCCTACTACACTATTACAATACTACTCTCTACTACACTATTACACCCACAGCACTAGTACTACTCCCACGCTATTACTCAATAACCTTCCTTTCACTTTATTCCATCCTTTTCACATGTACACCTTAAACTTTCCTCTCTCCACACACTTCTCACATACAGGCATACTCAATCGACAACACCACCAATCACTCCTAAAACAATGCTTCACCTGCTCCAAAACTCTTCTCCACAATATGCTGCTCCTCACTCGAACTTCTGGTCTGTTGGTCGCTGTCCACCTCCTCCTCTGGCAACACCAAATTCACCAACACTTCCTGTTTCCCCTGCCTATATATCCCTTCCCTGGTGAGGTTTGGCCTATCCAATATTGTTGCTTCCTTCCCTTTCCCAGGTGTGTATTTGTGAAAACATGCTTAAAAGTTGTTTTTTTAGCCCTGCCCACTTTCTCTGTGCAAGCTTGACACCCATGAGATCTGTCAGTGATGGAAAACCAATGTCAAAGGTCTCTGGGTTACAGAGGAGGAAACCCCAAGGGTATGTCCAGGGATCCTTCCTCTCTTAAGCCCATGGTGGTCTTGTGGTTTGTGTTTCGCTACGGGACTACTGGTATGCTTTGACTAAGGGTTGCTGCGTGGCTGCTTCATGTTGCTGCATGGCTGGAGTTGGTGCCTCTATCTAATTTACTGCTCTGCCACTGTGATTGGGTCTTTGCCTGCTAGAGCTTTGTTCATGCCAGTAAATGCTTCAGATTCTTCTGGTTTCTCTTCTCGGATCTCGGTGCTTGCCGAGTTCTCTCTCTCTCTCTCGTGTGCCAGCATGTGAAATGTAAAAGAATACTAGTGAGCATAGGCATTAAACGGCAAATCTGAAGTCATGTTTCTTTTCAGAAACAGATTTGCACACAAGACAGAAAGCAGGAATTGGAAGGCCTCTCTGTTGCCACTGCCAATTATCTCAGGGGTAGACCTGGATGTTACATTAACCTTGGTAGGCCTCAAACCCCCAGCTGATTGGGGTTCCCCCCTTTGACAAAGACAAGCTATTGGCTTTGTCACAGGACTTTGGATAGAAGGATTAGCCAGCTTCCTATAGCCGGATCCCAATATTCTCATCAACCAAATACAAATTCTACTTTCCCTTTCTTCTCAAACGTGCCATGCCAATTCATAGCATAGTTCTTGGACTAAAGATTGCATTGCATTGTTTGGAGTGCACCATCTGCATATTTGTGTCTACAATGGGTTTTATAAGATTTAATTAATGTGGTGCATTTGCTCTGGCACTGACCTGGCCACACAGACAACTTTCAGCTCAACTTCTCACATGTGGTGTTCCACGAGGCTCATCCTTCTCACTAATACTCTTCAACATCTACAAGTCTCCTCTCGTGCAACTCATCAAACAAATGGGGCTTACAAGCTACAACTGTGCAGATGACACTCAAACAATCTTCAAAATCACCACCAGGAAGAGCATAGACCAAGCCCCTGTCAATTTCCTCTCACAAAGCAATACATGGACAAGCAATGACAACCTTAAACTCAAACCGATAAAATTGAAATTATGATCATACCCAACAACCCTTCTATCCAACAGCCCATACCGTGGTCATAAACCTACACAGTTGCAAAAGTCTTGGTATCCTGATGGACAGTGGGCTAACACTGGAACGTCAAATTAATGCAGTTAACTTGCCTACGACCTATCAGATGAACATTGCTCTGTCTCACTTTTCCACACAGAACCATTATTATCTCAATTGCCATGTCTAGCATCTAATTTAGCATGCCTGACTACCCCACCATAACACTACAGCAAATCCAGAACGCAGCAGCAAGACTAAACAGCACACCAGCATTAAGCTCATTACAAGAAAAGTTTATATTCCAAAATTCTCAACTTCTCCACTGAACAATTCATGGACAAGGAGCCAAATTAATTCAAGAAATAATCTCCATCTACAAAACCCTGAGATCTAGCAATTGCATTTGCCTTTAACCCAAACGTTATTCAAACATATGGCGGATAATCATTTTCAAGAATGTCAGCAAAACTCTGGTATTCCCTGTCCAAAGGAATATGCACAACAGAGGACACCTAACCTTTAGGAAAGCAGTAAAAACATGGCTGTTTAATGTGCCATGCGAACTTGGAAGCCATAGGTTATTGTCAAAGAGAGACCAAACATAGCTGACCATGACACGCTAAGTTTCACTTACCCAACACGCTAACCGCACAACTGTGACTTTACACAATGCCATGAGGACTGCACTCTCTTTCCCACACTACCCCATAATAAAACCCTCCATACTCCTGCAAACATGCCACCCACAATCCAACTATGCCACGCACATGAAACCTATAACACCCCCCACACTGACAGCAAACTGCAGGGCTCCACACTGCCTCCAAAAACATAAACAATCTCAACAGAGCCAATGCATCCAGATGCCATAGGCACACAGTATAGACACACACACCTTGCATGCCCACAAACCCAGACCACATAGAAACAAACCCACACACCCTGACCATTCTTTTCTGAAAAGAAGCTAGCAATACCACAGCAAAAACAATTGTGAGATCTCCCTCTCCTCCCTCTAACAAACCAACCTGCCAATTATTTTAAGGTCTGCCAGAGCGCCTGGTGAACTATGCAAATGGCAATGGTATGCACTATAGTCCCCACTAACATACCATACCATGTCTTAACATACCTGAACAGATGTCTCATTCCTTACTTCAGTGTCCAGTAACTCGTTAAGTCTTTTCTTGTGTACATCCTCACAAGTCCATGCAAAATATCTGCATTTAGTAGCTGTCGTGTATTATGCATTTAAATCACCTCCAGATAAGCACACTTCATTTACTTACAGCATCATCACGAGTTTGGCGGTAACCCTTAAATGCGGCGGTAACGTTATTACCACCGCATTGAAGGGTCCGCCAAATCACGGGTTTGGCTGCATTTACCCCCAGCTCTAAACTGAGGGTAAATGCGGCAGGAAAATCCCCATTTCTGGGCGCAATTAGTGCCGAAATGGGGAATTACTATTACCCCCAAACCTGTGATCCGGCAGTAATAGCGCCGGAGGGTTTGGCGGTAACGCTATTAGGCCGGGTGGTATCCCGGCGGTACCGCCCAACTCGTGATGAGGGCCTTACTGATTACCTGTTAAGGTAGTAGGGAAAATGAAAACAAAATGTGTCTTTTTAATGGTGAATGAACCCATTTGCTCCCAATGTTTTTCAATACGTTTTCCGATTTACAGTATATCACAGGCCATATGTTGCGTTCTGCGCACACCACACACCACTTGACTGTACTGCAGGGCCGGCCATTTAGTTTCTGGCTGAATTTGTAGTGGTGAACGTAAAGCAATGGTGTGATAGATTGCGTTACAATATATTTCGGTACGTTGTAAAAAACTTCAACATGAAGGAAAGCGTTGGACACAGACCAATGAATAATTCGGTAATGCAGAGATACTTTTGTTTCCGGCTTTAATTGAGGATCATTGTTCTTTTGTTCTCTTGTTTTAAACAGAGCACACACGCCTCGTGTATCAGGTTATAACCGCAGCAGTCGCAATAGCTTTGTAATTGACTTTGTCCTTCTGCTTGGCTGAACTTCAGGGCCCTGCGCAATGAAAGAGTCTGCAGTGCTACGCAGTTCCAACTGGCTTTTTTCTTTGGTTACCAGGGAAGGTTAAAAGCTAAGGTGAACTCGAATGGATGTGCACTGTGATTGTCAGGTGCACAGGAGAAGTGTGTGTCCATCAGGGAACATGTCTGCATTGACTGAGAACTACTAGAATGCATAGATGACTCAGGCTTCATTCAATAAGATAGACATTCTACATCCCAGTAGGTGATGTACACTTCTAAACCATAACGATCGCAAATGGGTCCATGGAGGATCCTAATGAGCACCCCAATTTGCGCATCTCAGCAAAAGTTGAGGATTGTGCAGGCAGTGGTACAGAACTAAATTTCCCCATGAGGTGGTCATAGAAGAAACAGATGGAGTAGATACTTTGATTGAGGAGCCCAGAGGTGCATATATTACAAGGCCTGCGGTAGCAGCCGTGTAGTTATTGTACGTTGCTCAACCCATAGGAAGAACACTTTTTGGGAGGCTATTTTTGCCACCCCTGGACGAATCCTCACCAATCTTTGCGAAAAAAAAAAGTATATGCCCCCCTTGGATTGAGTATGCAAAGTTTGGTGAGGTTTTGTCCAGGGAGGTCGGGGGGGGGCAAAGTTATAGGGGGGTCCCAAAATGTGTGGTTTTCCTCATAGACGCAATGGGAAATAAAAGTTGCTCACACCCACAGCCCAAACCGCTGGACGGATTTTCATCAAATTTATGCCAGGAGTTGCAGCTTGGTCCTGAATGAGTGCTTTTGTAAATTTGGTGTAAATCCATCCAGTATTTTATTTTTTAAACTGCTAAAAAATAGGTAAAAAAATAGTGATATCTGGGTTCGGTCAGTGGACTCGCTTCTGTGAGAAACCTGAGGATGTTCTCTCTGATAGACCAGGGATCCTATGTTCAGGTGGCCAAGAGAGGGCCATTGCACTTGGATCCTGACCCTGGGTGTGGACAAGCAGGGGAGGATCCCCTGGGCGGGGATCCTTGGGGACTTTTGGAGGAATGCCCTTGGGAGGGACGCGGTATTCACCCCTTTCCGGTACACATCTACCCAACATCCCCTCAGTCTTCTTGGGATATTCTGAACCAAAGCCCACCTATCCATAACCATACACATACCTTCCCCGGCGAGACAGCATTACACCCAATTTGCAAGTAATTATCCAGGAACACTACAACTCCCATAATCCCCCATCACTTCTCTTTTCCAAAAACACTGAGACAAAGAAGAGAGGGACTGAGAGGATGAAGATTTCTCAAAACCACACTGAGAGACAGACTGGCCTATGCTAATAAAGGACTGTCTCACTAATAGAAACAGGCGAGGTCAGGTCTCCCTTGATAATCAGTCTCACCTGACACCTATTAAGCGTCCCCCTCAGTATAAAAAGCAGGGCACTCAGACAAACTCTCAGCGAGCTAGGGATGCTGGATGGTGCATGGAAGCCAGAGGAAGAGAATTTGAGCTGGAGAGATCCTGGAAGGCCTGGAGGGAGAAGGCGGGCTGATTGCTGGGTCTGTGAATACAGGGGAGGCTGCAGTGTGGAGAGGAAACTGTACCTCCAGGAAGTCAAACCATGGGCAGCTGAAGTCACCTGGCGGTGCCCACACTAGAGCTCTTCCCCTGGACAAAGCAGGAAAGCCCAGGCCTTTGAGGGGCAGGTGGCGAGACCCTAACCTCAGCAAGTATCCCCTTGAACTACTGCAGCTCCCAAAATGCCAGAATGCCATTTTGGGGAGCTAGCAAAGTTGTAGTGAAACAGTGAAAACTGCATTCTGGGACTCGAAGTCCAAAGACTTTGAATTTTGCAAATCACGAGTGGTCCAATCCCGGTTGAGGGAGACCCGTGTGGGAACTATAAAAAGGGGGTCCGAAATCGATTGCGGGAGACCCCTGAGTGGAAATGATTCCAGTGGCCCTCCCTGGTGAACGACCAAGTTGGGGAGGTGAAGCAACTGCTGTGGTATTGACTTTGGCTTCAGAGCAAGGACACAAATGCAAAAATCAACCCAGCTGGTTAGTGAGAGAGATTCATGCAAGGCCGGTCTGTATTGAAGTTGAGGATATAATTTAACAGAGTCGATCGGCAACGCGGAAGTGCCCAATCGAAGGTCTCTGTTTAAAGTATACCATGAGGAGGCAAATGAAAGAAATGTGATAATTGAAGTGGTCATGCAAAGGTATTTTGTAAATCCCATCATAACGACAAAAGTCTTTGATTTACCTAAACTTAAGGAACATTGTGAGTGCAAGGTCGAGCCCGATAGAGGGAGACCAATGGCAAACTTGTGATGAACTGAGAGAAATTGAGTTTGGAAGGTCTGAGCCCAAACGACGGAGACCTATTGTGAACTGTGGAACTGCATACTGGTGAACTTTAAATCCTGTACATAAGGAACTTTTGTTTTTGCATTTAACAGCGAGAAACCTGAAGGTGTCTCACTTACTAGTACCCGGGGATTTGTCTTCCAGGTGGCCAGGACACAGCCATCGCTATTTGATCCAGTTCATGGGGGTGGACCAGTGGGGCAGGAGGTCACCTGATGGGGTGTCTTTGGGAAGTGGAAGTGGAACACCAACAGGCGAGACGCCTTACCCCCTTCCCTGTAATACCTTTTTCCCATCCTACCCCATAGGATATTTAGCAGCTCTAACCCCCCCTTTCCCGACACAAACACTTTGTTACACTCAATTTTAACTGGACACTTGGTCACAGGGGTTAGACGAAGTGATGTCTGAAGTAGGACGGCTGAACATCTGTAGAAACATTGCCCTTTCTTATTTGAGCTTGATCAAGAGCTCGAAGCAGATTAAGATTCTGTAATAGTCTATTGGACTGCACAACGTTTCTACAAATGGGTTTTTGCAGACGCTGATGCATGTTAAGGCTGTACACATGGGGCCGGAACTCTGAGCATATGTTCTGGGAATGTAAAGAGATGAGGTTCCCTTGGGGTGAGTTGATTAGGATCTTCAATACTGCATTGAGGATATCATTAGATTGTGATTTTGAAACACTGATATTAGGTGTGGATAGCCAAATCGATGACCTATCCGGATCACAGAGAAATGGTTATTCAGAGCAGCCTTGATGGCTAAGAAGTTCATTTTGAGGAACTGGAAATCTGTGATTTCTCCAGAGATGAACATGTGGTTGGGGGAAATGCAGAGGGTCATCTATGAAAGCCAACAGAATTGTAAATTGTTAGGTGAAAGTTGGGGGAGATTTTTAGAAATGCTTTAACCAGATATTGGAAATATATTGGGATCTGCAGCAGTGACTTGGTGAGAAGAATTGGTGTTGCGGTAATGTATTGGTTTGTTTGATGTATTATTATGATGTATTAATCCGTATAACATAAAGTTTTAATGTTAATTAAAAAAAGTAAAACAGTGATTATAAATAAATGATTGGGGCTGCTATTGGTTTAGTAGCAGTGTTGGGCTCAGTGTGCATTTTAACTTCTGCGTATCCCTCTACTCCTGCGCAGCAGTAGTCATGTTGTCAGTGTGTGTGCTTTTCAGTCATGACACATTCTTTGGACATCAGGAGATAGTTATGGGTGTTAACCTTTTTTCCCATATGTTTTGTTAGGCATCAACTGCACTAGATTTGAAAGCTAACACACAGGTAGACAACACACTGGGAAGTGACGCAATATCCCCCATTCTTGGAAGTATGAATGCACAATATCAAACACAGTTTGAACCATACCAGCAAACCCCCTCAAGGCTCTCACCACCTTCACAGAAGCAAAACAGTGAATCATAAGTGCGGGCAGGAGTAAAAGATCAACAGCTTTCCCATACACCAGCTTCATGCTGATCTTATTTTAGGGAGTAGATACAGCCATGGTCTGGCAATATTGTATTCCACAATGGGGATTTCCATCGGAAAGGAAATTCTGCCCTCTGTGTTTTTACAAAATTTGGTGATTACCCCAGCTTTTATTTACCACTGGTGATAACTCAATGAAGTGGATTTTACTGTCAGGTGTTATTTCCTTTTTTATGACAATTTCCTTAAATCTGGCTTTAATTGACAAGTAACTCCATACATACTCATATGGTTTGTTCTGTAATATGGCCCTACATTTCGTGTTTTGTTTTTCAACATGGGACAGGCCAATGTCTTCAGCCCATAATCAAATCATCTGGATTTATCAGGATCCTAATATTAGAACACACCTCTCAACATTCCATTTCAGCAACTGAACTGCTAGGTCACAGTAATGCCCACATCACACTGCTGTGAGTAATCTGAAAGTAAGCTTGTAATAGTGTTGGTGGTTTCATGTGCTCTGCATTCTTTCCTCATATCAGCTGGACAGCATGTAAATTGCATCGTCGTGGGGTAAATAGTAAGTGCGCCCTCGTGTTTTGTAGGTCAAGGATTGCAGGCTCTGTAGCAACCAAGCTAGTCTGGCTTTATGCCAAAGCACGGTGTCTAGTGACATGCAATAGCACAGTATGCCTTGGCTTTCAGCAGCAGCACAGGCGCTAATGTGCTCATGCAAGAGAATAATAATGATGAACATAGCAGTGATGAAAAGTGTCGTAAATGGATCTAATATATTCATAGGACTGCGACGTGTTTTCAGGGATTGCATACGTCTAGCCTAAACACCCCCCGTGTGTGGCACCATTCCGTGAAATTATTCGAGCTAATGGTCACTGAATATTTGAGCAGACGTGTGGAAGCTGCCTGCATGGTAGAATTATGGAACCTGCCTGCTCTGTGCTCACAAGTAATGCATGCCAGTATTGCAGCTGCAGTATGTTATGCCTCTGCATTATGTCTGCAGGGTAACCTATAGAGTTAATTGCCGTGCATGCATACATGTATACAGTACTAGGTCTCCATTAGTACACTGTGCGTTGTGGCACATTGTACAGATAATAGCTGTCTTTGGTTTCAAATGTGCATTTCTTGTACTCCATCATATTATGCCACGAAGTAAATCGCATCTCTATGGTATGGCATTATTTCGACGAATTTAGAATTGCAAATGTCGAACTATGCATTTAAACACATACATAATTAAGTATATGAAGGAAATGTGGTTTTGTGTGCATGGCTAAGCGGCATTTTACCACCCTTCCCTGACATGATCCCCGTCGCGCACCCTTCCATACAAATGTTTACTTAACATGTGGGCTTCGTTTCCTGCTTGTTGGCTACCGTAGGGCTTAGTAATTAGCACAAACAATGTGGCTGGCACATTAGGTCTTGCACTGGAATCTGCCCTGTTCATAACGAGGACCATGTGGCTCTATAATTCTGGTTCCATAATGCTACTTTGTCGCACCTTGGATACTACTTCAAGGTAAACAGATTGTTCTCCAAACGATAGAAACACCATGACGTGCACTACATGATATGAGAAAAATAACGAATCAGGACTGGTTCTTCTCTGAGTTAATACCATCCAATACTTCCCTGACAGTAGGTATAAAACTGCGTCATGCTATTCAGGCTCCCAGCATTCTATTCCAGGCGTGTGCACATCCGGTGACTGAAATGGACGGCGAGCTATTGCTTCTGCACCAATCCACATTCATCGTCTGTGGAAATACCGTTAACACCTCCATCGATCAGGCATCGTGCATGAATGGACGGTGGAGCTTTCAAGCAGTCGGCTCGCGAGCGTGGATGGGGGCGGAGGGGGGATGACTCAGAGGCGGCTCATCTTTAAACATCGCTCACTGAGCTGTTTCTCAGATTGCAATATCTTTTCTGTCATACTTGCAGGTGAGGAGGACAATGCTGTTTGTTCTAAGTGCATTGGAGATATTCTGACAGGCCCCCCGCTGCGAGTCAATTCACAGCTGACTTGCACTTTGTGTTCTTTTTTAAGATATGGCAAGAACAAAAAATGCAATCATGTTACCACTATGCACAGACTAGCAGTACCGTATATGTTATTCTATTCCTGCTTCTAAAATGCATTATAAAGTGTGTAATGGTCTACTATGGGCGTTATTTCCATTTTAGTTAGTTTTTTCAGCCTTTTATTAGATACACAGTAAGTAGCAAGAGCAGGGGCGGCTCCTCCACAATCCGCGACTGGGCACTGGTCGCTGTCGCCCAATATGGAACAGCCAAGGCCAGCCCAGGGAAAGCGTTCCCAAACATTCCTGGGCCGACTTTAACTGTCAAAGGGAAATGTGGTTTAGCTTTGACAGTTGAAGTCCCCTAGCATACACACACACAAGATGCCGTGCAACGCCACAGGCGTTTTGCTTTCCCATCCTGGTGTGGCCCAGTGGGGATGCAGGCTAGGGAACTGCAGGCATAAATGTGCCTAAGAGGTGCTCACATGCCTCCCTGCACAAGTAAGCTTTCTGGCACAGTGTTTGGGAGATGCCCGGGAGCCCCAGCGCACGCCCCCAAGAACCAGGATGCTCTTGCTGCTTCCTGTTCATGTGGCGCAGGAGCTGAAGGTACCAAGTGGGATATGGCATTGTCACTGGGACAGCAGATAAGGACAATGGCCCTCATTGCAACACCGGCGCTAAACCATGTCGCTATTAGCACCATGGTTGGTGCCGGTGTTGTAACGGGTCCGCCATGGTTCAATGGGGAATTACCACCCCATTCCAAGGTTGGCGGGGCGGTAATTCCCCATTGAACCATTGCCCTTCCCCATTCCCATTTTCGCCCCAAAGGGCTCTATGGGAATGGGGAAGGCGCTAAGTACGGTACCGCAAATTGTGGTACCGTACTTAGCACCAAGGTCCCTTTGCGGGTCCCTACTTTAACGACCAGCCGTTAAGGTCGGGTCCCGCAAAGGGACCTCGTAGTAAGGCGCTAAGTGATTAACGTCGCCGCAGCCTTTTACGGCGCCGTTAAACACTTAGCGCCAGGGTCGTAATGAGGCCCAATGTTTTTTTGTTTTACCAGAATACATGCTTGTGTGTATGCATGCATGTAAGTTCTTGTACCTGTGAGTGAATGAGAGAGTGTCTGTCGTATCTGTGCGCGAGTGAATGGAGAAATTAACGGATGTTTGAATGCATTCTGAAATGAGAGAAATTGATTAACTAATGTGTGTCTGCACAGGGAGAGAAGGTGTCCTGGGGGGCAGGGGGTGAGTGAGGCTGCAATGTCATGTCCTGGCACAAACCCACCCTGATGTTGAGGGTGTTATGATAGGACTTGACATTCACTGTTGCCATTGCCCACAAGAGTAAAGGAAATATGATTTGTGTTTGCTGCACTCTTGATGTTCATTTTGTTTTTAGATGGCAAGACTGGCCTACATTAGTGGGCCAGTCTTCATATATATATATTTTTTTGTTCCTGTAGCACAGTATGAAATACATCCAGACTGGTCCATCAACAGAAGCCAGTCTTGCCAAGGCAGCGCAAGGCAAAAAGGATGAGAATCTGGAGCAGGGGGCTGCAGGTGGAAACATAAAAAAAGGTTTTGTTTGTGTGTGTGTGTGTTTGCACAAGTTTATATCTGTAATTGGGTGCGTGAGTGAGAGAGTGTATATTGTGTGGGGTTGAATCAAAGGCCCAAACAAACATAACTGAAAGGCCCACTGGAAAAATGACCTGCCAGCATTCAAAACTTTGATACTGAAAATGGGCCTATAAATACAGACGGTGTGTGCCTTTCTGCAGTTGAAATCCAGAGAATGCTAAAACAAAAAGTGCAGATTAGAAAGGCATATCACATTGCTGGCTGAGAGATAAATGCATCATTTTCATTGAAACTGCAACACATTGAAATGCTGTGTACACTGGAAAATAAGGGAAACTGGGCCTCGCACGGGAGTCTTAAAGCCAAGTAACAATTTGATGTAAAGCGACATAAGGCCCACTTTCCAATACAGAAGCCCCTCCTTAAATTTTGCAACATTGATACAAATTGCTGTGTACAAATCAAGGGACTGAAAGTGAAATGTTCTGAATTGTGTGTAGTTTGTAACTGTAAATGTAACATGTGGAGAAAAGGGTTCAGCTGCCAAATGAACATATTATAGCTTAAAGAAAGATATTGTGACAAGCAAAGTACAGCATGCTGGTCAGTGGACCTGACTTCTACATGGGGGTTCAAAATAAACTTCCCCCATTGCCAGAACTGTTGTCTTTAAAGGCTCATTTCTTTGCAGGGAAATTGGCCTAGCCAGTGCTTCACTGGAAAGTATGGAGGCGCTTTGTTTACAGGGTTGCAATCAAGTTAAGCTGTACTCTGAAAAATAGCCCAAATTGAAGGACCTTTGTGGAATGAGTCTTGGTTAATGGGTGATGGCCTGCCCTTAGTGGTGTAGAGACCATCTGGATGGAGATAGACTATCTTTTCAGCCTCCCTCAGCCTGGCCAGGGTCTTCACAAGGGAAAATTAATGGAGTTATTGCCGACAGTGTCCACATTGCTGCCCAATAGACTTTGAGTCACATGATTTCAAGGAAATGGGAACTCAAAGATGAAGTGAAACTAGCAGTGGAATTAATGTTGAGAATATGTATAATGTATTTTTGCCATTGAATTGCCCATATGACCACATTTTCATGAATTTCACGCTCATCTTAAGGGTGAGAAAAACCATTGAGTTGTCATGCAAAAGCTAAATTCAAGGGAGATTTCTTGGAGTCGTTTCTATAAAAGCCAGAATTTCAGAACTCTGGTACTTAGCCAAAAAGTAATTACCGCTCCCCGTGAAGTGGGAAGAAGCTGAAACTTTGGCCAATAGTGGTTAACTGTATCACATCATTGGTGGTAAAGTGTGATCATAATTACTGCTTTCGTTTTCATGTCATTGAGAAAAAAAACACCATTGTGCAGGCAACATGGTGCGAGCATGAGAGACGTCTAGATTTGTCACGATGAGAGGATCAAAGAAATATTTACATTGTGATGATTATTTGTAAAATAAAGATAGTTACCATGTGGGGCCTTTTTTCGGTGAAATCTTGCAAAGAACATATAAAATAAATGTCACTTTAGACAGTATATTTGTCTCCTCCCTTACTTATTTCCATAAATTAAATGCTACCACCTGTCATGATGCCTACCTCCAAGGAGCCAGGTCCGACCCAGCAACCCCAGAAGCAGGCGTCATTTCCCCCAGGGGAGTGCCAGCGGGCCCAAGCTGGGGCCCTTTGGATGCAGTCCTGGCGCCTTAGGCGCCAGGCTCATGTTGGACCTCTGTCCTGGCGCCTTAGGCGCCAGGCTCATAAAGCTAGACATATGTTCAAGTGTTTTAATGTGCACTTACCTGATGCAGACCATGCTGCCACATCAAGGCCCTCTTGAGGCCTGAATGGAACTACTTTACCTGTGGGACTACTTTCCACCCGGGTGTGGTCGGGGAAGGATACATACCTGATCGGAGGAAGGATACACACTTGGAACTTCTTCCAAAGCTATTTAAACCACACCCGATCAGCAACTCACGCTTCGCGTTGTTCTGCTCCTCGCAGCTGGACGCTCACCGTGTCAGCTCCTGCATCTGGACCTCAGCCACGCCTGTCAGTATCCTGGGTCACCTGCAAAGGGAGACAAAAGACCTTACCTGCTAAATCAGCACCACAGAGACTTCACACCGACGATCCTGAAAAGGAAGACATCATTTTAAAAGCATTTCGCTACGATCGCTGCAGCGCTGCATTTCACTCACCTTTCCTGGACGCCACCTTCTTCAGCAGCGATCATCCGGATCCACAGCCACTTCCCAGAGCCTAGAGAGAAAAAGACAAGAACAAGGTGAGAGAAGGAAGGGAATAGGAAAAGCTCAGTTTCCTTCTAAGTCTTACCTGTTGGGTCATTCCCATTTCATTTCGGGTCTTGCCGCTTCCAGGCATCCAGACCCCGGCCCCTATGGGGAAAAAAGACAAAGACATTGAATGAGCGAATGCAAAGACATTACTCGAGCGCTCATCCAGAACTCACCTGTCATTTACTGGAACTGCACGTTTCACTTCGGGTCGGCGCCATATCTCCGGCATTCCGAACCCCGGCCCCTAAGGGGAAAAAGACAATGAACATTATTATTAAGCTTGGACTTTTGAACTTGCAACAGAACTTTTACAGAGCCTTACCTGAATAGTCAAGCTTACCTGAACTCCCATAAATCCTCAATCCAGTGAAGCAACTGGGTTTCAACGCGCCCCTGCATCAGAAGCAGGATGGAGAGCTCATCCTTCCTGACCCTAAGGTGAGACTTCACGGGGAATCGTGGAAGGGTATCGTGGAGGGTTGGAAGAGAGTGGGAGGCTTGAGCATAACTCAGTCAGTAGGTAATACTCCCTTTTCACGCACAGGGGAATATTCCTGCGAGCCGGAGAAGCCAGAGTAGAGGGGCCCTTCCTGTCCATCTTCAGAGTCCTGTGCTTCACTATTGAAGAAGCATCAGCACTCGAAGCCAGACCTGCGCCTCCGTGGGAATCAGGTGAGCGTTACACCACCCCGTAACCTATCATCAGTCAGGGGGTGGGGAGAGAAGGGTACCTGTCAATCCTGGTTGCGAGATAAGTTGGCACCTCCTCAGATAATTTTTTGTGGGTGTGATGAGTGGTATATAAATTGGATGCACTATGAGAGAGGGAGAGCTGCTAAAAAAAAACACCAATAGACAGCTGCCAAAAATTACCAAAGGATATCTGCTGAGATTTCATCTAGGGAGATTTCTTATTTCTGGGGAGACTAGAAAGCAGAGGCTGTGATTATTCACTGGAGTCAGAGATTGCTGTGGGATCACATTGACTGAAGTGCTGGCTAGAATCAAGTTTTTCCCTACAAGTGACGCTCTGTTCAGTGTGTGAGTGCTAAGCCCAGAGATTTCCAAATGTAAGTAGAGTGTCCAACAAAATGTCAGTGTGGGGATTTATTTAATTAACCCATTCCCTTTCATAATGGGTTCTCTTCCATTAGTGGGGGCTGGGGGTGAAATTGTGTAGACCTTTAGCATATTTGACTAAATATTAAGTTAATGAATTCCCCTTTAGCAAAACACCACAAGCAACCTCATTGCAAGTTTGCCGGTCTGGAAACAACGGTACCAGTAAGCTTGCCGGTACTGTTGTTTTCGGACCGGCAAACTATAAGTTCTATGAACGCGTGCCTTTCAGCCCGCCAGGTCTGACTTGGTGGGTGGAACGGCACCCGCTCGCAGACCTTGACGGATGCACCGGCACCATTCATGAATGGTGCCGGTGCATCCGTCCTCCCCATTCCCATTGAGTCCAATGGGACTCAAATGGGAATGCAGAATCATATTTTCTGGCGCCCGAGAATGGGCAATTACCGGATCTGCCGGGGCTGTAATGCCCCGGTAATTGCCCCTTCCCGGATGTCGGAAAATTTGTGACTCCGGTGGTAGGTATTTACCAGCACGGCTACCACCAACCGCATAATGACCCACAAGGTGATTCCTGCTAACATTTGAAATTAAAAAAGCTCATTCCCATTGTACGCTAAAGACTATAGCCTATAATGTAATTGGGTAATCATATGTTTCCTGTTGACCCCGACTTCTTTAAGGAAAAGGGGTCCTGACCCTACACTAAAAATCCCTAAACTGTCTACATCCCCCAATAAGGGCCTTTATGTGAAGGGGGTCTGAAAACCCGAAATTCCGAATCATCCCCATTTTCTGTTCAATGTCCCCCAACATAGGCCTTTAAGTGAAGGGGGGGGTCTGAAAACTCAAAATTCATAAATCCCCCATTCTACTGTCCAACTTAACACAGGCATTTAAGTGAAGGGGGATCTGAAAACCCGACATTCCTAATCATGCCCAGTTTACTGTCCAACTTCCTCAACACAGGCCTTTGAGAGAGGGGGTCTGAAAAACAAACTTCAAAACTGTCCCCACTTCCTAGACCTGGCCTCTGAATAGAAGGGTGCTGCATGTAATTGATGCTTTGGGTTTTTGGGGATAGGAGGAGACGTGCTTTGCAAAAGTGATACCTCATTATCCAGCACTTTGCATGCAATGTATGTCTTGCTTTAAAATCACCCTGTGCTTATTTCAAAGCAACATTTTGGGGTGAAATAATATTCACCATATGCATTTTTACAAATCTGTAAACCCAACTACTAACTTTTTTAAGCATGCAGGAAAATCTAAATTATTCTTTAAATTGAAATCCACTTAAAGTATTGTGATTTGTGTTCTCCAAAATAACATTTGTGATTTTTTTATGTAAAAAGAAATTGTGAGCCACAGAGAAGGTGGCATGTGTAGTTTTAGTGTGATCTCCATTACCTATAATTCAAATAAATATAAATATACTTTATGTACAACAACCTGGTTCTTGGCTCATTGGTGGAACAGGGGGAGGTATGCAAGGGGCACAATATGAGTCTGAAATGGGGCTGAACAAACAATCCATTAAACAGTTTGTTGAGTGACACTTTGATTGGGGAGGGGGAACACCTCGTGTTGATGGTAGCCTCTCAATAATCTGTTGCAATTGTTTGGGTACATGTGTTTATGTGAGAGTGTATGAATTCTGTATGGGTGCAAGGGTGAATGTGAGCATTTAAGTGAATGAAGAATGAACAATGTATGCATGATGAATGTTGATGCATGTTTGAATGTGATTGAATGAAGAATGAATGTTATATATATATAGTCATTGATGGATGTTTGTGTCTGCCAGCTAGGCAGCATTGTTCTTATTGTGGGGGAGAATGAGGAAGAAGAGGATGATGGTGCTGAAGCCAGGAGGACTTTTAAACATGTTTTTGGTGAGATCAATATTTGTCCAAGTTGGTGTGTCCAGCTTAGACACATATTCACTGTGGCATGGCAATTATTTGTACTGGGCAACAAAGGGGAATTAAGCATATTGAAAGTCCTTACTATTGCTGGCCTGCATTGGTGGGTCCATCCTGGATAGGTTGCTTTAGTGTGGCATGGACTTTTTTACTGAACATCAAAGGTGAAGGCATCATAATGAGATGACCCAAGGTCCCCAGCTGCTTTGGGTAGACTAACCAGTTCCTTCCAGCGTCTCCGATGCTGCTCGCGCTTCTGCAGTGTGGTTCCAGTTTGGAGTGTGAAGAGGTTCTTCCAGCGCTGCTCTTTGGTCGCACACTAGCTTTCCTTTTTGGCTCGGGCTGGAAAAGGCTGTCTTGTCAAGCGGCCCAACCTCCCGGAGCTCCTGCGCAGCTCCCAGTGTCTCCCGGCCCTTCATGCTCACAAGCAACATTTCTCCTCCTGTCCCAGCTGCCTTCTCTTTTTCACCAGCCCTGTCGGTATGCCTCACGTTCATGAGCCTCAGCATAGGTGGCAACGTGTTCTCCTTCTCTGCTCTATTAAATAGTGTGGTTGCCATCTTTAAATGTCCCTGGCACTGAAGACTTTGAAAAATACTTGCCTGCATGATGTACTTCAAGCTCCTGTCATTTTGCGCCCACTCTCGCGTCCTGCTCCTCGTCTCAGTTACTAGGTGGTTATGGGAGTTAGAGTCCATGGTTGTGTTTGGACTTTTAACTCTTAGATGTTTTTTCTCATGGATTTCAAATAAAGGCACATCAGAAATAAAAGGTGTTATGTGTGAGTTGTGGCTGGTTGGGTCAAAGGTGGGGGCCTGATCAGAGTAGTGTACAGAAAATGTTTCTTGACTTCCTCTACAATAGGGAACCGTTAGTTGACAATAGGCCATTAAGATCTTGGGTGTCAAGGGGTCTTCCTCATGGGAAATGGGGGAATACTGTGACTCATGCAATGAAGTTATAACATCTTCTTGGTAGTGTTCTCCTCCCATGTGATCCTCCCTCATATAACCGCCCCCTGGGTCAAGATCGGATAGCGACTGCTGTCCTCTGGCCACTTGGGAGGAGGTTCATGCCGTGAAATCCACGATGACTCCATTGGATTCATCACAGGGCACAAGTCATTGAAAACACAGAATGAGTTTAGTTCAGTGTCACTTTAGTTCTCACTTTAGAAAACTACTGATTCAAACATTAACAATTTTCACATTTAGAATACTGTGGCAAGCCAGAAGACGGACTCAGGTCAGAGGACATACTTTCCAAGTATCCTTTTATTCAACTTAAAACAAAAATGCCCCACTAACCCTATTGTTAAAGGAGAGTTCCCTTTCTACCAAACTAAACTAAGGTGCTCACTAATAGTCAAAAGAACAATAGTTCTCTGTCCAAACCTATCCACTAAACTGGCCCTACCACTTAGATACAAAAATAAAAATGTTAGGTGGAGTGCCCAGCACCTAGTTGTGTATACTATATCATTTCCCAGGGTTTCCAGGAATCTCTCCTGCTTTCAGGATTCTTTAATTTAACAGTTCTCCTTATTTCACAGATTCTGGCAGTTTAGTTCCTCATGTTTTCAAAGTTCAAATAACAATGCAAAGGGCCTCATTACGACTTTGGAGGCAGCCATGGTGCTATTAGCGCCATTGCTGCCTCCAAAATCGTGTCCGGGTTCCCTGAATGGGGAATTACCGGGCCATTCCGAGGTCGGAGGGCCCAGTATTTCCTCCTTTAGGGAACCCGGGCCCGGTCCTTCCCCATTCCCATTCGAGCCCCCATAGGGCTCAATGGGAATGGGGAGGGAGCTAACAACGGGCTCGTCAATTACAGGCCCGTTGTTAGCTCCCTGGTTGCCTTGCGGGACCCACTATGGACGTCTGGAAAAACCAGACGTCCACAGCGGGTCCCACGAGGGGACCTCGTAATAGTGCAGAGTGGGTTTAACGGCGCCGGCACCATTATCGGCGACATTAAACCCATTCCGCACTTCTCGTAATGAGGCCCAAAATCCTAAGTTCCCCCCCAAAAAGTCCTTTATGTGGAGGGACATTTCCCTGATCCCTTTCCACCACTTGTGTTGCTCTCTCCCCACTAGATTCAGGGTTTGGGTTTGGGTGCCTCCAGGCTCCCTTTGTGTCTCTTCATTTCTTTTGTTATTGGGCCTTTCTGGCTCCCTGAGGTTTCTTTGTAACACTTCTTCACTTGTCTGCCTGGGATATCTGTAACCCCTCTCTTCTACTTGTGGGGGTTTGTGACCCTTCTGGAGGTTTACACTCACGTTTCTCTGATTCTCTTTCAGTCTTTCTCTCTGGGTCACTGTGACATTGTTCTTTAATTAGCTCTCTCTGTTCCCCCTCGACCTGGGCAACCTGTGTACCTTCCGCATTGCAGGGTCTGCTCCAGGGTGGTTGAATCTCTTCGATAGCGGTAGCACTCATCCCCACCTGTCGGGCTTCCGGGCTGTATACGAACGGTCTCCGCACTCTTGTGCCCTCCTGCTTTCTCGTTCAGAGTGGATGATTCACTCCTCTCTCGGATCCTGGGTTACGTGTTTGTTTGCGGGCTCTGAACCAGCCACAAATTCAGCAGGGTTGTACATCTAGGTATGCTTCACTTTGGTTGGTATTGGCTTCTCAGCCCCAGTACATATTCCTATCTGGATGGTGGCCTCTCACCTTGGCATTCGCCTCTCGCCCTTTGGTGTTTGCCTCACTCTGGGCCACAGCCAGCTCTGCAACATGGCTCTGCCCCTTGCAGAGGTACGCAAGTCAGTGCCTTGCATCTGTTTGCAGTTTCTCATCAAGGGTTGTTGGCCCTTTATACTCTCTACTGTGCTGAGAGAGGGCATAACGTACACCTTGGCCAGCTATCCAGTTCATCATTACCTTGAGCCAAGCACATAGAGGTATTATCAGTATTGCTGACTCCAATCTAGGCAGATATCTGGTGCATAGGGAGTTCCCAGTGGGAATGGGATTCCTTGTCCTCTTACTGGAAGTCACTCCCAGTGAGGTTCCACTTTCCAAAACCCCTATGGAGGGTTTTGCCTAGTGGGTTCACCTAGGTAGCCTTAAAGGGGGTGGTACCCCATAGGGAAGAAGGGGCAGATTCTCCAGATCTGTCACAATACACATAGACCAATCATTGAATTAGTGAATATGTATCTATAACATTTATCAATGAATATCCATATCATTAAATGCAAGGACTGTCTGTAATAACATTTGAAAAGTGTATTCTATCACAGTCTTACTTTAAACAGAGACCCATCTATTAGTAAGTGGTGGGTGTTTGCGCATAATTAAGAAATCTGGCCAAGATATTGGAAATTAAAATATTATTTTATGGAACCGTGATGATTGTTTATCTCTTTAAAGCGCATTATTCGATATCGGATGGATGAGTGATTAGATCAATCAAACCACAATGTGATGTTTGCTAGTATGAAGGAGTAGCAATTGATTCGTTGTTGGGCATTTCGTGTAAAGTGATTTGTGACGCGGGCACGCTCCCTTGTGATATGTGGGGCATCTGTCTCAATACGTAATCTCCTGAAATATGTGAAATAAAGTGAACTATTATTGCAAATTAGTGTATTTCTTGTGCCTGAGTTTGGGAGTGACATTGTTGTACATTAGCAACATCATATTAAACAATCCTAAGATAGTTGATAATTGTGAGGTCTCATTTGGGAAGGGCTGATAAATTATCCACACTCAGGTGTTGCTCAATTAAGTCATCCTACAGCATGACACATTCAGAACATTTCTGCTTTAGACTGTTTCTCCACAGAGAGAGGTGGCTGGCTATTCTGCCTTAATCACACAAGATATGCTGGTCACCAGGATAAGTTCTTTTTTTGTGCCATTTATTAAGTAGTTGAGATGTTTTGAGATTTAGACTTATGTTTCCAACATAATTAATCATACTCCTAACCTATGGGATAATTTGATTTGTGAACTTCCTTTAACGCTGAGGGAGAGGAACTTGATTTTCCACGATGCAAAATAGTATGAATGGAACAGTTGCCTGGAGGTGAATTAGGACGTGATATATTGAAGTGCGTTCATGAAAAAACACACACATTGACCCACAGAACCGGGGCATACTAGCAGTGACAGCGCCAGCTGCCTGGCATGCAGGCCCTTTCTGAAGTCAACCAACTGCACACCTGATCTGCCAGTTTCCTTGCAAGATGCTGAGTCAGCTGTTTGCATAGAATGCGGGCCTCCCAAGTGGGAGCTCCGTGTGTTGCTCCGCGGCTAAGATGACAAGTATAATGAGGTGTGTTAGTGCACAATAAATTATAAGATATATATTGCCTGTCACATTAACCTAGTATCTTCAACAGATATTATGCAGAGCATTAAACTAGTTGAGCAATATATCAAATCCGTGCAGCAGCGTTTGAATTATAGTGCCACTGGAATGCAAATTAAAGGTGTGGGTGCTGTAAAATTAGATACACTAATAAATGCCTGCTGTATCATGCCTTTTCCCCCCCACATACATTTTTTGATTATACTGCTAAGAACTCCAATTTTCGTTCACATATGTCTGATTTGCATATAAACCCTTGAAGGAAAACAGCAATTTATTTTAAAATAGTTGTTTTATAACTTGATAATATTATGCAATGTATGAAAAACTCGAACATAGGTATTTATTTTCAAATAGGCAAGCACCTAATCTTGTACCTTTGAGATGAGGCCCCCCTGGGACAGATTAACTAAATAAGCAAATGATTTTCCCACCAGTTTTTGCTGCTTACTGTAGGTTATATGGAATGGAGCAAACACGTTTTGCCCAAATCCATGTTATCTTCAACCATTTGCACACAAAAAAAAAATAACCCAACTAACCCAACTAATCCGAAATTAGTAAAATCTCAACTTTCCCCATACACTTCTCACACTGAAACCCACACAACCACCCCTCCGCACAGCAACCCCGCACGTACTTCACCACACCACAACAACAGACAAGCAACGCATAACCCTTTTTCAACAGCACATGGGCCCTGTCACCGATTCGATAACCGCACTCACGCTCAGTGCACAGTGATAACCAAACTGAAGCTGCCAACAGGACATCACAGCTCTCAGTATGCTACTCCCGCAACACCCTACTAACCCCCCCCCCCCTTCCTCTTTCAGATCCGCCAGAGCACCTCAGGACCACTTCCGGTGGTGACGGTGTGCGGCAAAATACCTTTGACATGACAAAACATTTTGTAAACTCAAAAGAAAGCCGTACACGAGATTTGTTTTGAAGTTGCGCAGGAAACATTTAAAAAGAGCACACAAAAAAGGAAAACCAGCCTCCTTAATAGTTGACCTGGCAAATACATTTTTAGAGAATAGGGGCAAAGCCTATTTACTGCATTCAGTATTGTGCAAACAGCGATATTCGTGCTCATTCGCTCCTTTTTTTTTCCGCACAAGGGCAAACTTTCGTTAATCTGCCTGCAGGTTAGAAACTCAGGGGCCCTGATTCACAGAGCGTTTTCGAATGGGATTGCACAATTATAAAAACGCTTCTGCGAATCAGGCCCAGTTTCTTTAATATTTGTTAATGTCACACAGGTTTCAAGTCGAGGGAGCACGTGGGTGGACACAGGCTCCCCTCTTTTTTCCAAAGGGCACCTTGATATGTTATTTTCTGGTGACCCCACATTCAATTGTTATGTTAATGAGTCCTCCCCCCACCCCCACACTTTCTTTTTTTTAGGACTTGTCCGCTGGTGTTGCCCATTAGCTTGCATTTCTTTGAAAACATTACACCTGCTTTTCTGCTGAAGCGGAACCAGCAGAAGTTGCTCAGCTCACCTTTATCCTTGCGGTAATTCCAAGTGTGCAAAATGTTACAGTGGGGGAGAATGTAACAAGCCATTTACAGCGGCATCACACAGACCGCTTCCTGGAAATTCGCATGGGGAGCGTCACATTTATGTGCTTCCAGCAGAGTATATTTGTGTGCCTGAAACGCACTCCAAACAATGTTGCACCGGTATCAAACTGTCGGTCCAGCAATGGAGCCCAGCAGGAGGGGGCGGGGGGGTTGGTGGAGCAGGAGGGAGAGTGGGTGATTGGCTGCGTTGTGCTCAAGCACAGCCAGGGAGAGTCTCAGCCGACGTATGGCGCCAGCTCAGTTCATGCTCGTCTAATCCACTTCCTGGTGCTCTGCCTCCACGGGGCTCGCACAGCTCTTTCAAAACAAGTCTAGAGAAATGCATTAATGCTAGAACACAGCGGAAACCTGTCTGAATACAAGCTCTACATGATTCTGACGGTTTGCCATCACCCCTAACACCTCTGGGACATTGGTTTTCAAGTGCAAGATGTGCACACAACATAAGCCGTTATGTAACAGAGGCCACTATGGTACTGAAACAGCGAAGGGAGCACGTTCGTCCGAAAAGATATTTATAAACTTGTAGGTTTCCAATAACAATTCTTATTTTTGAATGTATTTTATTGGCATTAGAAGAGCAGATGCAAGTACAATTTCAACTGTGCCATACAACAGGTCGACAGAACATGGTTCGGTCACAGTAACATTAAGTGGTTCAGAAAGCAATGGAATATAAAAAAAAAATATGTAATATGTTTTAAATAACGGTCCCTGGAAAAACATAGACTACATTATTGTGGCTGAGTATAGACTCTAGACTTCCATCAAGGATAGCTGTCAAGTTACATATGAAGCAGTTGGCCTTTTATAATATGATAAGATATTTTACTTATAGCGTGCCTATACACAAGTGTTTCAAGGCGCGACGAGGCAAGGGAGGATAAAACAACGTTTATACTAGGCCCAGTGACATTGAGAACGTGCACGGTCTGGGGAGAGGGTAGGGGGAAAGTGCAAGGGGCGGGAGAGTAGTGGGAAGTGATGAACATGTGATCAAAACAACAGCAGGTAGTGCAGCCAGCTGGTGGCAAGTGCAGGAATTAAGCGCAGACAACGGGTGTCTAATAAGTACATGTAAGGGGACTGTAGGGTTGCAGATACAGACCTAAGTTCAAGGGTTGCCAGGAGACAGTACAGGGATGCAGCTGGGTGGGCAGGGCTTTGGGCCCGGATTCAGAGGGTAGCCAGGTGCCCAGTGCAGAAACAGACAGAGATCAGCATGGGTGTCATGATGCCTACCTCCAAGGAGCCAGGCCCAGCCCAGCAACCCCAGAGGCAGACATCATTTTCCCCAAGGACGTCTCAGCGGGCCCAAGTTGGGGCCGTTTGGACGCAGTACTGGCGCCTTAGGCGCCAGGCTCATAAAGCAAGACATGTGTGTAAGTGTTTTAATGTGCACTTACCTGAAGCAGACCGTGCTGCTACATCCAGGCCCTCTTGAGGACTGAATGGGACTACTTTATCTTTTGGACTACTTTATCACTCGGGTGTGGTCTGAGGAAGAATACATACCTGAGTGGAAGGATACATACCTGGAACTACTTTACAGGCTATATAAACCACACCCGAAGAGCAGCACATGCTTCGCGTTGTTCTGCATCTAGCAGCTGGACGCTCACCGTGTTTGCTCCTGCATTCGGACTTCTGCCACGCCTGCCAGCATCCTGATCACCTACAAAGGAAGAGAAAGAGAGAATAGGAGAAGGAAAAGACTTTACCTGCAAGATCCGCATTCCGGAGTCAGCTCGCCGACGATCCTGCAAAGGAAGACACTTAATTTAAAAGCACATCGCATCGACCGCCGCAGCGCCGCATTCCACTCACCTTCACAGGGCGCCTCCATGTTCAGCAGCGATCACCCGGATTCGCAGTCACGCTTCCATGCCTAGGGAGAAAAAGACAAAAGCAAAGGTGAGAGAGAGAAGGGAATGAGGAAATCTAAACCTCCATGTTAAGACTTACCTGTTGGGTCATTCCCTCTTCATTTCGGGTCCGCGCCGCATCCAGGCGTTTCCGGACCCCGGCCCCTATGGGGAAAAAGACATTAGCGTCAATGAGCGAATGAAAAGACATTACCCAAAAACGCTCATCAAGACTTACCTGATTTCTACAGGGATTGCACCTCGCATCTCGGGTCGGTGCCTTTTCCCCGGCATTCCGTACCCCGGCCCCTATGGGGAAAAAGACATTGACATTAGCATATTGATGCAAGGACAAAAGGGGAACCTTTCAAGGAACTTACCTGGAAGCCAAGCAAGTTTGGTTCTCATAAAACCAAGAATCTAGTGAAGTAACTGGATACCAACGCGCCCCTGCATCAGAAGCAGGAAGGAGAGCTTGCCCTTCAAGACCCTAAGAAGGATACTTTTGCAAGCCGGACAAGCAGGAGTTGGGAGTCCGGTCCAGTCCATCTTCTGAGCCCCGCGCAACACCTTAGAAGAGGTCACAGCAGCACGATCCTGGCCAGCGCCTCCGTGGGAGTCAGGTGAGCGTAACAGAACGCGAAGCCTACCCACAATTTCCCACCCGGGCGCTATGGAGACTTCTGAGACAGACCAGCTGGCCCAGCTGTTGGGGGAATTAATGGCAGAGGTACACTCAGCTCGCCAAGAGATTAATGCCCTCAAAAGAGAACTCATTCTCTCCAAGGAACAAACTGATGACCTGGCCAAACGATTGCTACAGAGTCAGGCTGGACAAATTCCTTTACCTAGTCCCGGAGGAATTTCCACTTCGTTGGGTTCAAGTAACCCTGTTCAGATCAATCTGCCGGGATCCATGCCTTTAGCACCGCCTGAACGTTTTGCGGGGGACCCAAAGAAATATGCCATTTTTATGAACCAATGTCGCTTACATTTTATATGCAGACCAGGAGCCTTCCCTGATGATAGGACCAAAGTGGCCTTCGTGTTATCGTACCTAAGTGGCTGTGCTGCCGATTGGTCTGTTCCCTTGGTGAACCAGAACGATCCAATTCTCCAGGATTTTCAGGGCTTGCAGGCCAGCATGGAAAGGTTGTTCGCTCGACACTCGCAGGGACAGGCCCTTGACAACTAACTGCTATCTCTACGACAAGGTAGTCAAGATCTTTTGTCTTATATAGCCTCCTTTAACAGACTGGTGGTGGAAACCGGACGGCCTGAAAATAAAAGGATCACTTTATTTCACCGGGGTCTGCGCGGAGAGCTAAAAGACATTCTGGCCCAAGTAGTGAATCCACCCCAGGGCTGCGCAGAATATATTGACTTTGTGGTACAACTGGATCACAGACTTCAGAATAGGAAAGCAGATCGGTCCAAGTTTGAAACCCGAGTACCGATCAGAACCCTCGTAAACCCCAGGAATACCGAAGCTCGGGAACCTATGCAAATAGGGGGAGTTAAGGGGCCGTTAACTCAGAAGGAACGCGAGAGAAGGCGACAAAAGCAACTATGCCTCTATTGCGGGGCTTCCGGTCACTTTCTTCGTGATTGTCCGGTAAAACCACCTAGGAAGGTGGTTGGTGCCTCTGACAACAACTTAATGGAACCTGTTTCGGGAAACGACCTGGCTCGACAAGCGTAGAGGTCCGCTTGCCGAGCTTGAAAACAAACTCTCTGACCTCGCATTTTGTCTTGCCAATGGTGCTCGTGGATCCAAAAAAGCCCCAAAGGTTGCATGCCATCAAAGCATACGTCGACAGCGGAGCTATCGGAAACTACGTGGACCGCGAATTGGCCTCCAGGATGAACCTTCCTCTGCATCCAAAAATAAACCAGGATGTCATTACTACGGTTGATGGTACCGAAATAGCCTCTGGGCCAGTAACGCATTCCACCACAGAAGTGACACTTGTGAGTCAGGATGGACATCGGGAAGCAATAGTGTTTGATATAATCAAGGCTCCACAATTTCAAGTAATCCTCGGAATTCCTTGGTTAGAAACACACAATCCTCGAATAGACTGGCGAGCAAAGAGAATAACTTTTCCAGATTGTGGTCCCACTTGTTATCCTAGAAATCCAGCTATTGGTTTAGCCACAGTAACCCCCGCCACTGTTCAACTACCGGCAGAATACCTTGAATACCAGGACGTTTTTCAGAAAGAACAGGCTAACACGCTACCCCCTCATCGTTCTTACGATTGCCAGATCCATCTAGTTCCCAATGCTCAACCGCCGTGTAGTAGGATTTACGCTCTCACTGAACCTGAAAACCAGCATTTGCGTCAGTATTTGGATCAGTACCTTGCCAATGGCTTTATTCGCCCATCAAAGTCCCCGGTCTCTTCCGCTTTGTTCTTCGTGCCTAAAAAAGAAGGAGACCTTAGAACTTGTATTGACTACCGTGCTTTAAATCAGATAACGATAAAGAATCGTTATCCCCTGCCTCTGATCCCTGAACTTCTTGATCAAGTAAAAGATGCTCGTATATACACCAAGTTAGATCTCCGGGGAGCTTATCACCTAGTGCGAATAAAAGAAGGTGACGAGTGGAAGACAGCTTTCCGCACCAAATACGGGCTCTTCGAATATCAGGTTATGCCCTTCGGTTTGTGCAATGCGCCTGCAGCTTTTCAATTCTTCATGAACGATGTTCTGCGAGAACTTATCGATGTTTGTGTCATCGTATACATCGACGACATCCTGGTGTACTCATCTTCTGAGTCAGATCATCGAAAACATGTTCGAGCAGTTCTAGAGAAATTGCGCCAGCACAAACTATTTGCCAAGCTGGAAAAGTGTGTCTTTCATACCACTGAGGTTGAATTCCTCGGATTTGTTCTGACTCCTAAAGGAATTCGAATGGATTCACGAAAGGTGGACGCCATCCTCAAATGGCCATCTCCCGGTTCAGTGAAAGGGGTTCAGAGTATGCTTGGCTTTGCCAACTTCTATCGAAGATTCATCCCGGAGTTTTCACGAATAGTCCAACCCATTACTGCTCTTTTACGTAAGAATAAACATTTTGAATGGACTCCAGAGGCCGAACAAGCCTTTCAAGACCTAAAGACCAAATTCACTTCCGCACCTGTGTTGAAGCACCCGCGTCCTGATCTCCCGTATATTGCTGAAACTGACGCATCCAGTTTAGCCATGGGAGCTGTCCTGTCGCAAAGGGATCCGAAAACTAACCAGCTACACCCTGTAGCCTTTTGGTCCAGGAAATTCTCAGCTCCTGAAATTAATTACGCAATTACCGACAAAGAGTTACTGGCCATTAAATCTGCTTTTAAGGCTTGGCGTCATTACCTCCTCGGTGCAAGACACACCATCACTGTAATTACGGATCACAGAAATTTGCAGTATTTAAAGACGGCCAAAGCCCAATCTTCACGACAACTCCGATGGGCTTTATTCTTTGCAGAATTTGATTTTATAATTACCTATCGCCCTGGCTGCAAGAATGGCAAAGCGGATGCCTTATCCCGGATTGGCATGGAAGAACCCAATTCGTGTTTAGAACCTGTGCCGATAATACCTGAACAAAGAATCTTAGGTTTGACTTCATTGCAAACCATCGAGGACGTTGAAACTCGAGTCAAACTACTTTTTGACCCTTCAGCCTTACTGGAATGGACTCAAAAGGGTCCCCACTTCACCGTTAAGGATAACTTACCGTACTTCCAAGAGCGGTTATTTCTGCCAAGTAAGGAATTGCAAGAACTAGTTATTGCTCATTATCATGAATCGTTAATGGAAGGACACCCTGGTAACGCTACAACGGAAGAAAAGATCAAACGCCAATTCTGGTGGCCTTCTTGGAGAAAAGACATAAAGTCTTTTGTGATGTCTTGCGGAGTTTGCGCCCAAAATAAAGGTCAAAGGAACAGGCTAGCCGGCCTACTTCAACCCTTGGAGATTCCACCGGCACCTTGCCACACCTTGTCTATGGACTTCATTACGGACCTGCCTCCGTGTGGTGGTTACAACACTATCCTAGTAATCGTGGATCTGTTCTCCAAAATGGCCCACTTTATCCCTCTAAAAGGATTGCCTTCAGCTTCCATCCTGGCCAAGGAATTCCTGGAGAATATAGTTCGAATACATGGTTTCCCTTCCGTACTAGTCTCAGATCGTGGAAGTCAATTCATTTCCCATTTTTGGAGGAAGTGTTGCCAACTAGCACAAATAGATGTGCGATTATCCACCAGCCACCACCCCCAGACCGACGGACAAACCGAGAGGACAAATCAGACTCTCGAGCAATATCTTCGGTGCATGTTGCACCAATCCGAGTACAATTGGAAAGACATTCTTTGGATCGCAGAATATGCATACAACAATTCTATGCATTCCGGAACCGGTCAAACTCCTTTTTATACTTTGTATGGTCACCATCCTCGAACCTCTGACCTAGATCCACCTCTGACCCTGGAAATGCCCGCAGTAAATCATCTGCATTCCACAATAACCCGAGCCTTCAAAGAAGCTACAACTCATTTACAGCAAGCCAAGAAAAAGTACAAAGAAAACGCTGATTTGTACCGAAGTAAAACACCTCCTTACCAAGTAGGAGACCAGGTTTGGCTAGCAACTAGACATTTATCTCTCAAGGGCCCACGGACTTTCAATCCCAGATTCATTGGGCCTTACCCCATCAAAGCCATAATCAACCCAGTGGCCTTTAAACTGGATTTGCCTTCCAACATGCGTATTCATCCCGTTTTTCATGCATCACTTTTGAAACCGGTACAACCTGGAACCCGACTGTCCAAGCCTCCAGATCCTATTCAAATTGATGGGGAATTAGAATTCGAAGTGAAAGACATTTTAGACTCCAAAATGTTAAAGTCAAAACTCTTCTATCTTGTTGACTGGAAGGGTTATGGACCTCATGAGAGATTGTGGGAGCCTAGTAACCATATTCACGCACCTCGATTAATACGAAGGTTCCACCGTAGATTCCCGAACAAGCCAAAACCCCCGGAGGAAACAACCTTGGGAGGGGCCTTGTGGGGGGGTACTGTCATGATGCCTACCTCCAAGGAGCCAGGCCCAGCCCAGCAACCCCAGAGGCAGACATCATTTTCCCCAAGGACGTCTCAGCGGGCCCAAGTTGGGGCCTTTTGGACGCAGTCCTGGCGCCTTTGGCGCCAGGCTCATTCTGGACCCCAGTCCTGTCGCCTTAGGCGCCAGGCTCATAAAGCAAGACATGTGTGTAAGTGTTTTAATGTGCACTTACCTGAAGCAGACCGTGCTGCTACATCCAGGCCCTCTTGAGGACTGAATGGGACTACTTTATCTTTTGGACTACTTTATCACTGTGGTCTGAGGAAGAATACATACCTGAGTGGAAGGATACATACCTGGAACTACTTTACAGGCTATATAAACCACACCCGAAGAGCAGCACATGCTTCGCGTTGTTCTGCATCTAGCAGCTGGACGCTCACCGTGTTTGCTCCTGCATTCGGACTTCTGCCACGCCTGCCAGCATCCTGATCACCGACAAAGGAAGAGAAAGAGAGAATAGGAGAAGGAAAAGACTTTACCTGCAAGATCCGCATTCCGGAGTCAGCTCGCCGACGATCCTGCAAAGGAAGACACTTAATTTAAAAGCACATCGCATCGACCGCTGCAGCGCCGCATTCCACTCACCTTCACAGGGCGCCTCCATGTTCAGCAGCGATCACCCGGATTCGCAGCCAAGCTTCCACGCCTAGGGTGAAAAAGACAAGAGCAAAGGTGAGAGAGAGAAGGGAATGAGGAAATCTAAACCTCCATGTTAAGACTTACCTGTTGGGTCATTCCCTCTTCATTTCGGGTCCGCGCCGCATCCAGGCGTTTCCGGACCCCGGCCCCTATGGGGAAAAAGACATTAGCGTCAATGAGCGAATGAAAAGACATTACCCAAAAACGCTCATCAAGACTTACCTGATTTCTACAGGGATTGCACCTCGCATCTCGGGTCGGTGCCTTTTCCCCGGCATTCCGTACCCCGGCCCCTATGGGGAAAAAGACATTGACATTAGCATATTGATGCAAGGACAAAAGGGGAACCTTTCAAGGAACTTACCTGGAAGCCAAGCAAGTTTGGTTCTCATAAAACCAAGAATCCAGTGAAGTAACTGGATACTAACGCGCCCATTCATCAGAAGCAGGAAGGAGAGCTCGCCCTTCAAGACCCTAAGAAGGATACTTTTGCAAGCCGGACAAGCAGGAGTTGGGAGTCCGGTCCAGTCCATCTTCTGAGCCCCGCGCAACACCTTAGAAGAGGTCACAGCAGCACGATCCTGGCCAGCGCCTCCGTGGGAGTCAGGTGAGCGTAACAATGGGAGAGGAAGAGAGAAGGCAGAAGCAAAGAGGAAGGTCTTCAGGTGCTTCCAGAACCAAAGAGCTTGAGTAGGAAGGTATTTCCAAAGGGAGAGTTGAAGGTATTGCGGACCCATTCCCCAGGAGGCCTTGTGGACAATGCAGAGAGTCTTGAACTTAATCCTTTCAGCCACTGGGAGTCAAGGAACAGATTTCAGGGCTGGAGAGCTATGATCCCTGGGCTTGAGGCCAAGGACAAGTCTCGCATTCCTGTTCTGGGTGTGTTGCAGAGAGCAGAGAGTAGTAGCAGGCAGATTTAGAAAGAGGCTGTTGCAGTAATTCAGCCTAGAGAGAACCAGAGCTCTAGAGACATTGAGATTCTGGGGGAAGGAGAGGAAAGGAAGAATACCTCTGAGGAGGTGCAGTTGGTAGTTTGACTTCTTAGAGACATCAGAGAAGTGTGGAGAAAAGGAAAGCGTGGAATCGAAGATGACCCCTTCAATCTACAATTGTTTGTAATTTAAACTGTTTCAAAATGTTATAGGTTTGCTGAATTATATGGTATTCATAGACATAGCGGTAGAAGGGACAGGGTAAAAGGGAGAATGGATTAGAGCAAGACATCCCATTTAGTCTGAGTATTAAGTCGATATGCTATTTCCTACTAACTAAGTTCCTCTTAATTTCGAAGGTTTGGACTGAAGTGGGTGGTTGGTGGGGGCTTGTTGGAGCAGTCAGCCGGTTTTTGAATAACGGATGTATCTCAAAATGGGGAGTTAGTAGAGGGTTTTGTGGTTTATACATTTAAGGGAAATTCCTCAATTGATTGGCTATAAGGGCATTCATAGTGGTTTATGTATCTTACTGTTGTAGGGACTCTCGACTTCACAGATTTGGGGATCATGAGAGGATTTTTCAGTGGGGACCATAACCTATTCCAAAAGATTTAAGGAATGTTGATGTCCTACAAGTGACTTTTTTGAGTCTTATAAGTGAGTCTATAAGTGAGGTGTAGTGGTTCCACCACACTGTGAGACATGGTTAATCCTTTTTCTTGTAGCAAGTATTTATGCTATTTATAGCCATTTCAAGCATATTGTCAAGTCATCTGATCTTGTGAAGTGGGACAGTCTTGTTCCCTTTAATATGACTCACTAAGAGGTCTTTGGTAGTGGAATTGACATCAAGGTTTAGGAACTTTAAATTATTAGAAGCTTTGTGTCACCAATATCCTTTATCTTCAGGCATAAGAAGCACATGTGTTAAAGAGACCCGACTTGAAAAGCATCTTTGCATTTCCAGCACCAGTCGATTTCTCAAAGGGTTGGGTTTCAATACATTGATTGGTGTCCAAAGGGCCCTGTGGATGATAAGAACATGTCTTTGGACTGTGCTTTCAGCCTTTGAGGCTCTGTAACATCTTTCATATTTGGTTTGCCATTTCTCTATACTGAAAGTTATGCCCAAGGGCTCGACCCATTTGAGTTATTTTTTTTGTTTTGTTCCTGTGAGGCAGAAGGTTCTGCTAAGTTAAACGTATTGTAGACATTCTTTGGTTTAGATTTCTTATTATGAAAGAGTGCTTGCAGAGCATTATTCTGCTATATCTGCTCTACGCTATGTCCTTTTCAATATATATTCATCAGCCTTTTGTAATTACGTTCTTAGTTATTTGGTAATCTGCATTTTTTTTGTATGTCTTTAAAGCTGATAAACTAACTTCCTTTCAATAGTTATTTAATACATATTATCCCTTTATACTTTTGGTCCATTAAAACGATTTTTTTGTTTGATCTAATTAATGGATTATGACGTATAAACGAGCCTTGACCCCTTGATAATTTCTGACCAGTTTATTGTTTCAGTTTTTGCACCATCTGGTGCCTTGGGCCAAAATATCTTCAACTCTCTCTTCCTAAATATCTTCTTTCTCGAGCTCTTCACTCATCCGCCTCCAGCTCCCTCAGGATCAGCCGCTTCTCCAAGCAACGAGTTGGGGTAGATCTCTCTCCGCAGCAGGGGGCCTCCCTCTGGAACAGCCTTCCTGCCTCCCTGAAACTTGAGGAGAACCATCTCCGGTTCCGGAAGCACCTCAAAACCTTCCTCTTTGCTTCTGCTTTCTCTCCCCCTCTCACCTGCTAAAATTACTGAAACTGCACTGAATCTGCAACTGGGCCACTCACCGATCTCGGTCCTTGGCCCAGCCACTCTCCCCTGCACTTCCTCCCTGGCAACCCCTGCAGTTCGGGACTGTCTCTGTATCCCTACAGCCCCCCCTTCCCAGCACTTGTCTGCACTTACCTTGCACTTGCCATCAGCTGGCCTTAGTTTTAATCTTGTTATCTACTAACCCTGTACTGCACTTTCCCCTCTCCCTTCCTCCTTGCACTTTTCCCTTCCCCTCTACCCTTGCACTTGCGCAATCTGAATGACACCTGGCCTAATAGGATCGTTGTCTTGTCTCCCCTTTGTTCCCCCCCCGCCTCGTCGCGCCTTGAAACACTTGTGTATAGGCGCGTTACAAATGCCATATCATATCATATCATCATACCAATTTGATTGTGGTATTCAGTATAGGATTCTTTGCAAGAGTTTTCGGTTTAGTCATGGAACTTAAGGATGGGAGTGGACATGGTGTGAATATTTGTTCTTCCGTCACAAGCCGTGGGGGCACTTCAGACTTAGTTGGCACAGTAGACCATTAGGAAATCTGCTTTAACCTAAATCATGATGTTTGAGCATCTAACTCAACCTGCAGATTTTGGTCCATGTAATTTCCCTCAGGGAGATTCTGGCTTTCTTCTTGTCCTATAGGAATTTAGTTAACAGTATGCTTTGTTCCTTATATAATTTGTCAGGTAAAGATAAGGGAACATCGCCAGAGGATATAGTATTAGTGGAGTCACTATCAGTGTAATTGTGTCAAGATGACCCCGCCATGACAATCACAGTAGTGACAATATTTTCAATTTCTCAGTTACCCCCTTAATTATGAATGTTTGGATGCTCTTGTTCATAGTTTCAAGGGTGCTGTTGTATTGTATTCTGTGACAAATCCTGGTACTCTGTCCCCTCTACCCAAGGATGGGCAATCCCCAAGTCTGGATAAGGTTATCCTCACTTGTCTCAAGAATCAAATACGTTTGTTGGTTATATGGAAATTGACATATATCATGACTTACCACTTTGTATACAAATGGCTGGTATGGTTTCTGATGCTATTTAGGCAACATCCTCAATGTTGCCTGAAAACAGGAGATATAAGCCCTTCTCTTTGCTGCATGAAAGGAGGAGAGCAAATCCACATTATAGCAAGGAAATAGAGGCCTGCTGAGGTACATGGGAGGAAGCTCCTCTTGGGAGATATGTCCTAGAGAGGTGAGCTTGCACCCAGAGTGTGGCTCCGATCAGCGGTGGAGGCTGCAGAACACTCGGAAAAGCAGCCAAATCACAGAGCTGAGGAATCTGGAACAGGAAACTCAGTGGAGGGAGACGGATCCATCAAGCCACAGTGAGATGCAGAAACGGCAGCAGGAAGAGAGCAAGCGCTGAAGGAATCCAGCTGAAGGAGACCATGCCACCTCCCAAACATGTCCAACCAGAGGATCACTGATGGAAAGCACAAGGCACACAGTTTCTCAGGGAAGTCAGTAGGTTGGTGGAAATACCAAGCCAGACTCCAAAGATACATGACAATGAAACAACACAAAGTTGTGGGTTAGAGTGAGCAAGCTCCAATGTGGGTTGAAGAGAGACACAACCCAAGACTAGGTGGGAAATCCAATAACCCAGGGAGGGGAGTGTACCAATCTACCCCACAGCAGAGTGGGAACAAATGGACACCAAGGCGGGGAAGGAAATAACCAACCTCAAGACAGGGTGAAAAGAGGCTGACCCTAAGGTCGGGTAAGAGAGTGAGCAAGACCCGAGGAGGGCTGAATAGAGATTAAACACAAGACTGATTAGGAAACCTGAGACACCAGGGAGGGATAACCAACTAGAAGCAACGGTGTGAAGAAGATACCACAAAACTCAGTGGAAGACAACTCCTGGGAAATACCTAGTACAAGCCTGTAGGCCCAAAGCCTTCACAAGGGTGGCAGAGGCCTGGTATTGCCATTAAGTGCCTTCCTTTTGAGGCAGAGAGACAGAGACAGTAAGTAGTTCAAAAACACATACACTACCCCAAAAAGTGGAGGGTGGAAGAGACATTTCTCTGAACTTGAACTGTGCAATGGGACCAGGACCTCTCTTTGAGACAGTAACCTAACGTTGGGATAAAAACCCAACCACCATTTGACCATTGGGCAACAGGCCCCTATAACTGTTTATGCAAGTTCCTTTTCTGTTTATAGTGGTATGGATCGGAATAGGGGTGACATAGGTTTCTGCGCAACGGACTGAGATTATGTTGTAGGCCATCTTGACCGGCACTCTTTAGACTTCTTTCCTTTAAAAATGGCACCCAGAAACATAGGGACACATAGGTTGTTGAAATAAAGATTCCACTTTGTCTGTTTCCCGATTCTGACATACCACTATTCCTAGATATTTCAGCAATGATTTCTGATACGATTTTTAAGCAGTTTCATCGCGGCACTCAATGTTATTTTGTTCCTATAGATGAATTCCTTAAGAGTTAATGACTCAAAACAAAAGCTCGTTTTCCTACTAAGATGTGTCAAACGCTCCAATGTGGTGTAATTAAGAATGAAATAAAAGTCTGCTTGCAGACCTCTGCTTCCTATGTACAACCCTGCTGAAGTGTTTTGCGGTCTTAATCCCTTCAAATGACATTGTGTTGACATTTTCTTTTGCAAACAAAGTTAACTGATTTTACAATATTTGTTACTTGATATGCACAAGGTTTATTTCGAACGTGCAACAACGTGTTCATAGAGCAAATAGTTAATTCGTATAAGGTGTCATTTGTCCCTCCTACCAAGAAAACATATATATATATATATATATATAATATATTTATTCTGCAAGTTACTGGAAGAGAAAAACATGAGTTTGTGCTTGAGATTATTGCCTTGGGCTGTGTGTTACGAAGGGATGCTACAGTAGGGAGAACATGGTTGGTTTCTTCATTTATTTCAATTTGAGGAGGTCTTGCCTCCTTTGGCTGATGCGTGACGGTGCCGAGTTCATGTTTGCATTGCACCCTATGATACACTGTGCCCCCCCCCCATCATGGCTGCTGCGGTGGCAGGGTTACACATGGGTCTCCATGGAGAGTTGCCGTGTTGCGGGCTGGGGCTGAATTAGGTGCTGTACCTAGGTCACATATTTTGATACAGACACCCTCCCTCTAGACCTTTTCAAATATGCCAAGGATGGAAAAATGACATTATGCTACACGGCTCTGGGCCACTATGCATGCACCCCACTCTTTTTCTTCCTGTGGATAAATAAACCACTTCCTATCGTTGATCCGTGACCCACAATCCGTTTTTCAGCTGTGTTACAGTTTAGGTTGACTGACATGTTATTAGGATGTTGATTTGCCTTGCTCACCATAGCATTTTATTTCCGTCAAGTCTGCTCTTTCTCCTGCTACCATCCTGCTACTAGGTCACAAATTGCACCAGTTGTGTCAAAGTTTGTACTAACATTTGCACCGTCCAACAGGTGTCACATGATTTTTCATGATGTCTCATCAGTGCAGTCATCAATTTGAACTGCGCAGTGCATATATAAAAGCAAAATTGCCTAGAAACATCACAGTTTATGATTCTGCTCCCAGTGCCGGAAACACACCCTACATTTTGTATTTAGATGTAAGTATTGGCAATAGGTTTATTAGTATAGGCCCTTTTATTTTGTCAGAGACTCCACTAGGACTGTGTTGTTATTATTTGTTGGTCGTAGCTTGCTCCCATCCTTAGATTTAGGATTAGATAGGCGTTCAACCAACCCATAGAAGTTCAATAAACACCCTTGAACTGTGATTACTTGTGTCTGTCTTCACTGTTTTGATACCTTGCCTTCCATACAGTACCCAGTAAAAATGTAATGTCAAAGTAAGAAATGGCTAGACTGGCTGCCCTAAAATGCCAATTAAGCCGCATTATACCACATCATCCTTTGTTTTGTCAACCGCCAGTTAATAAAAGGAACAATGATGATTCATTTAGTTGGCATCTATGAATGATACCCAGTAACAAATGATGTTGTCACTACACCCCCACCTGCCTCCTACCAAAATAAACTCCCTGGATCAACACAAACACACACACACAAACAACACATTTGCTCACTCATTCCATTCACGCAGCAATCACTACCTCATTCACGCATGCACCCATTCATCGAACACTCACTCATTCACATGCACATGTAATGCATAAGAAATTAAAGTCTTACCTGCGTGCAGCATTGATCCTCACTCTGCTTGGCCGCCACCTCTAGAAAGACTTCCAGCTCCCGCACAGCACGAATATGAACCATGAAGTGTTGCTTCCGGTTTTCATGCACATGCACATGCACACAGAAGCTGGAGAGACTCTGACACACACCCCTGGTCCGTTTGGATGTGTAGGGAGGCAACTGAGCTCCCCTAACACATTCAAACTTGCTCTGGGCATGCATCTACAATGGTCCATGCAAGGCTGGGGAATCAAAATGCCCCTGGTCTTGCATAGCCCATTGGACATGCTCTGCTGGGGTATGAATTGATATTTCATGGGCACTCCCTTAGCTGTTAGAAGCAGCTGAGAGAGTGCTCTGTATTTCTACTGGGCTGGTGTGGCACCTTATAGATGGGGAAGGGTTTTGGTGGGTTAGCACCACCTCGCCCATTATGGACGAGCCACCACTGGTTGTGTAATGCCTGAAAAAAGAAGAAAATGGCTCCCCAAAAAACTAAGATAAACCGAACAGTCAGTCACATGTTAGTCATTCTTCCATAATAAAAGAGATTGCAGACTTATCTTTAATGTGACATATTTGGGAAATTGTGGATAACAGAGCTTGGAAAAAAATCCCAGAGAAGAAACTGGATTTATGACTGGAAGGTATCACTTTTTGCGCCTGGTGGAGGAACATGAAATGTAATGGATGTGGTGGAAGTTCCTCTGAGGGTAACCGTGTGGAACTGGAAAACAACAATAATATCTGTATACAAATAGTTTCTAAAAACAGTGAAATACAATTCTTTTCATGAGCAAGATTTGGCAAATGAAAGGCATTCCGAAGCTTTTTGCAGACCCTGGAACAACATTTTTGAAAGATCTGTGTTGCAATTGAGATCTCCTAGTGCATAATCTACATTAAGATGCCAACTGTCATAGCACAAGTGTGTTGATCATTGAGGAAAATGCCCATGGCCCTCATTCCGTTTCAGAGTCAGAATGGTACATAGTACAATCCATAAATGAAACACATAGGAACATAGAGGTGGAGTGAAGAGGTGTAATAAATATACACATGTATTAAAACCTATATTTTGAAAAGGTAATTAAGTCTAGTGTTGGGTGAACTTGTCAACACTGGTGTGATTAACAAGGTCTCCCATTCCTCCGTGCAAGTGAGTTGTTACTAATATGATTGTTCTCTTTGTTAGAGAAACATTGCTCTAATGGAGCCTGCTTCCCTCACTCAATCACTACATCGCATATTTACGCTAAATCATGTCTCTGTCAACACTCGAATATCCTGAATTGGAACGAATATCATCATTGTCTTTCCTCCAGGTTGGCTCCAATTCTTTTCTCAATCGATTGCTGCTCTGCCTCCTTTCTTTAGAGGCACATTTTACTTTTCCCATAAATACTGATGTTCCCACTCTGACTATATGATGGTAATAGAGTAAATCAATCGAATTGTTAAAGGTTAGTCCATTTCTCCTTACCCTGTGGGTACATCTTCATTTGCAGAGGGAGGGGTTTCTGTGTTTCCGTACTATATTCCTTTGTAGAACACATTTGCTACATAGTAAGAGCAATAAATACAATTATTGGACAAGTATTCTGCTGCGAATGCTTGCCGTGACTGAATGCCAGTGCTAGGAGTTGTAATAACCCAAGATTGTTTATTATTTTTATAAATTTAATGCTGCAGGCAATTATGTTTCTACTAATCAGACGTCCCTTTCATACATCGCCATGAAAAAAGCACAGTGCATTTATGTGCCTTTGCTGTACCAGTCTCCTGTGATCTACAGCAACTGCTCTGCGGTGGCAGTAGGGCAGGTTCAAAGGTCACATAAGCATTATTGACAGCTGCTGGAACACCCAGTTCTAACAGGAATAGGTGGCTTTTAATCTTCTGCACCTCTTAGTCAAAACATATACATTGTGTACTTTAGTCAGCCTGGTGCACATTGTATTGTATATAACAAGCCAAGTCTTGCTAGGGCATGCTGGGTTCGAGGATCACACAATTTTACAGCCAGATCAATGTGATATCATATTAGTGTTAGCTTGGTAAGCAGTGTCCAGCTATGCCAGGGATGAGCATAGCTGCCTGTCCTGAGTGCCTCCACTACAGCCTTGTGTGACAATGGTTAGGGAACTGCCTTCTGATTCTCCCGGAGGAAGGGCAACACCTTCCTCCCCAGAGCTCATGAACCCTCCCCAGGAAGCACCTGGGATTCAGTGTTTAGGATGCAATACGACATGACAAAGACACATTTACACAATGATGCTGCCCACTGGAGTCATTTTGAAGTCATTGGGCATGGAAGGGGGGGGGGGGTAGAGTATCCAGAGAAGATAGGTAGGCCGCGGGGGGTTTCACCACCTTAGTTTCTTCTAGGGTTCTTTACAACTTCCTGACCACCCCATTTCTTGTAGATAAAGCACTCTGTGCATAATGCCAGAAAGAAAGTACACTTATTACAGCATCCTAGATTGGTCCCCTTAGAGCAGGCTTCCTTTAGATAAAACCCCTGAAGCATTTTGCCTTAATAAGGAGTGGAAACCCTTTCCGTATTTAATTCATTGTTAGACACTCGCAAGAAGATCACAAAGGATTCATTGGACCTCTTTTGGAAATACATCCAACTTCAAATTCCTCTGTCATAGTGGAGAAGTCAGAACGCATCCAAGGAAGGCATCCCTACCTATCCTGAGGGATCAGTGAGGGGTTACACTGCTGTGGACTAATTCATATTTGCTGCCTGGACACTGAAATATGGATATTACCCTCTGAAAAATGGAAGGAACCCCAGTAGATGCAAGACATCTTCCAGAATTGGAATTGCAGAACTTGTCCCTGGATTGAACCTCACAGCAGGCCAGAAGTCCAGAAGCACTGTGAACCCTGTTTTACCACCTCAAGATACCTTTGAACCAGTTGAATTCTCTCAACATACTTCTAGATGCTACATTATCCATAATGCTGCTTTTGGCATGCTATGAATCTTCAAACCACTTATTTGCATTTTGCGGCAACAATAAACCCCTGTTTATCAACCCAGAGAGCCCTTTCTTACCAAAAGGCTGCATTCTCTGTGTTTTGCTTGGTGGGTTTATAGGGATTTAGTTTCTTGTGTGCATTAATAGTTTTATAAAAATCTCTATTTTAACAAAGCCTTCATTTGACTTTAGCCACTGCTATCTCTGTACTTCTGCAGAACAGTAATCATTTATTCACACCTGCCTCTTTCATCTGGAAAGGGAGTGTATGCATTATATAATTCATCCAGGTTAAATCCTAATAAGGAAGAGCTACATATGTTTGTCTTCCTTTGGAAACCCAGAGCAGTAGTTATGTCATTTGTCTCAATACCTAGCACTATGAAAACTATGATTATCTTTATTATACAAATATGTCAAAGGGTTTTCATTCATTGATTTATAATATCCTACAACATGTTCAGTTTGGAATATTTTACTAAACTTCACAAGATATGTTTGTAGGTGCATATATGGTTAACAGTGTTCACAAAGAGAATGGGCCTTATTATAAGTTTGACGGTCTGGGAACTACGGTACCGGTAAGCATGCCGGTACCATAGTTCCTGGACTGGCAAACTACGAGTTGTGCTTGTGGGTGCCTTTCTGTCAGCAGGCAGAAAGGCACCTGCAAGCACAGCATGTCGGATGCACCGGCACCCTTAAAAATGGTGCTGGTGCATCCAACATCCCCATTCCCATTGATCCCTATGGGGCTCAGATGGGAATGGAGAGTAATGGATTCCGGCCCCTGGAATAGGGACATACAGGGTCCAGCAAGGTTGGAATGGCCCTGTATGTCCCTATTGCCAGGGGCCAGAATAAATGCAACTCTGGCAGCACCTGTGCCTGTTTGACAAGCACGGCTACTCTCAGGGTTGTAATGAGGTCCAATGTGTTTTAGGCATGATATGAATACTGTGCAACATGGTACCATATATATGACCTTACCAATCTCTTTTGTCCCACACCTACCTGCCTTAGCCCCCCCAGTATCTCCATCCTCTCCTCGCTTCCACCCCAATGGAGCTTTCTGTTTCTCCTATCTTTTCCAATTTCTTCTCCATTGACTATCCTTCCATTCTCACTATGTCTGGTTGGAAGAAGTTCAAAAAGGATATCTTGGCCTCTAACCCTGGTCTTCCTATTGCCGACACCTACTCCAATGCTTCTGCCAGACAGACCCTCAACAACATCCTCTTTTTGTTCCTTCGCTAGATCTATGGACTCCTCATATGGTCTCTGTGCTCTGCCCCATCTCCCCCTCTCCCATTAATGGTGGCACTCACTGGGAAGTTCTCATGGCTTCCTTCGACTCCCTAAAGTCATCATTAATGTCTACCTAAATGGCACTGCTCTTTGTTAGGCGCTTCCCTCGCCTCATCAATTTCCTCTCATCTCCTGCTGTCCCCTTCTCTCCCCCCTTGGCTACCATGCCCTCTCTCTCCTCTTCCTTCTCTGCCCCTCCTAGGGCTCTTTCTTCTCCACAGGGCATACCTCTGATCTGTACCCCTCCCCGGAAGGTATTTAAGACTGGAAACCTTCTTCATATTGCCACTCTCAAGTCTCGCTCTGCTGTCAAACACTACTCTGAGATCCGCCACCTCCTTGAAGAACTAGACCTTGATAACCTTGGTCTTACTGAGACATGGTTCACGGCCAGCTCTGTCACGAGCTTTGACACTCTCCTTCCTGATGGCTACAAGATCCTCTCAGCACCCAGATCCTTTCGGTCCGGTGGAGGGCTAGCCCTGATCCTTCCTGAGTGGATTCCTGCCTCTATCATTCCCACTCAGACCTACTCCTCTTTTGAATGCTTTGTCTGTAGGCTTTCTCTCTCGCCTACCCATTCTCTTACTGTTGTTACCATCTACCGGCCTCCTGGTCAAATCACCTCATTTCTCTCTGAGTGGCAGACCTCTCCTCCTCCCTCCTGGCCTCTACCACTTAACCCCTCCTCCTCGGTGACCTCAATATACATTTAGACTCTCCTTGCTCCTCCTTAGTACTCTTCCGTGACCTCTGTGACTCCCTCTCCCTGTCCATCCTCCCCTCTGGCCTGACTCACTCTGCACGGCACACACTCAATGTCTTGATCTCCTCTGACCTCTCCCTCTCCATCCCTCTGACCACTCCTCTCTCCTGGAGTGATCAATCCCTCCACTTCTCTCATCTCTCCCTCTCTTCCCCCCAAGCCAAGCCTACCCCAACACTACCACCTACCTTCTCGCAAATCCGTCCTATGAAGCATGTGTCAGTTGAGGCTTTTGCTGCCACTTTATCTCCCTCCCCCTCCAGGTAGATTTAGAAAGAGGCTGTTACAATAGTCCAAGCTAGAGAGAACCAGAGCTTGGGATACCATGAGCTTCTGGGGGAAGGAGAGGAAAGGCAGAGTACCTCTGAGGAGGTGCAGTAGTAAATTTGTTTTTTTAGAGACCTCAGAGATGTGGGCGGAGAAGGAAAGGGTGGAGTCAAAGATGACCCCGAGGTTCTTAGCCTCGCAGGTGGGGGTAGGAGGTGGGCCAAGGGAGGCCGGCCAGAGAGTGAGGGGAAAGGATGGTGAAGTTGTGCCGATGAGGAGGATCTCCGTCTTGCTGGCATTCAGACAAAGATCATTGGCGGCACACCAATCTTGAATAGCAGTTAGGCCATTCAATCAGAATGACCTACCCTGTCTGCTGCCTTAAACCTAGCACTTGCAAATTGCTAGCTTCAATACCACTGTTTGTTGCCTTTATTATTGATTTATTGTTATTTATCTGTTCTCCTCTGCTTCGCACTTTCCACTTCTCCCCCCTTCCATGCACTTTTCCCCTCCCCCTCTCACATGCACTTGTGCATTCTTAATGTCACTGGGCCTAGTAAGATTGCTGTTTTGTTCTCCCCTGTTCCCCTCCCTTGCCTTGTCGCGCTCTGAAACACTTGTGTACGAGTGGGATAGAAATAAAATATCAATATCAATATGTGAGGAGCTAAAAAGTATAGGTGGGGGAGTTTTAATTTTTCACTGTCTCCCGGTATGGTCCGTGTCTATAGTTTGTTGTCTGTTTCTTTAACACTGCACTGAGCAAAGGGTATCTAAATTTCCCAATTAGCTTTCCTCCACAACATTCAGTACCTTTCCCTATTTTGTATTAGTACAATGTTTGGTTGCCGCTTAAATGGGTTGTCTTGAAACTTTACATACAATTGATGTATCTTAAATAATTGATGCTCCAGACATTTGTGTAGTTTTGAAAATAGCTCTTCATTTTAAGTCAAAGGAATCTGCACCATGTTTTTCGGAGCATTTCACGGAATCCAAACTCCACCTTTTCTCTCTCTTTTTCTACACTTCATCAACCTTCCAATGAATAACCCCTGCACTGTTTCAGCATTCTTCTGAAGCCTGCTTTATGAAATGTTTTAAACTAAGTTAGAAGTTACTGTCATTTAAATTGATTTAAATGTCTTAGTAGTTTTCAATCTAAATTAAAATCATATCAGCAAAGAAAAGATGAATTATTTTGTAATCTTAAACGGTATTTTTCTTAAGTAGATACCTAGTTAGTTATGGTTTTTGATTAACAAAAGCTACCATAGAAATAGCACCTAGAAAGGGGAGGAGGCATGTCAATGTCAGAGAAAGAGGAAAGCCTTGCCCTGAACCCTGTACCCTGCAATGATGCAACGAAAACATTTTGAGAATGAGAGAAACGTTGTGTTATCCTGGGATCTAGGGGGCAGGTTCGCAATTCATTAACAGTTGAAGATAAACATTGATCGAGAGAATCAAAGCACCTATGCTATTCATTGTAGAAACTATAGTGAACGTTGCCAACCATGCAACACTCAAAACTGAACGTTTTGCAAGATAATTCTTCTGCCGACTCCCAGACTCTAGAGTGAAGATTCCCAAGTAGGCCAAAACAAATAGCACGCTGAGGAAATCCACTTGTGGTTTGGTATGTAGAATGTAATATGTCTGGATGATCTAATTCTAAGATTTGGAGAAAAACAAGATTCAAATGTGAATGTTTAGAAGAAAATTTGACAACAAGGTTTGATTTCAGAGCTGGTACAGAGGTTTTACGAAGCTACACTAGTTGGAAAAGTGGAAGAGTGTCCATGCAACTAGTAACGTCAATAAGATCTCTGATTTTGGACAAATTGGGTATAAGTCATTCTGTTTCATCCAATTTTACATATGCTTCAGATAAAGTGTGGTTTTGTATATTTTGTCATGGACACCCTCTAGAAGAAGGCTGAGAATGCACTTTGAACTGTTCCAAGGCTATCAGCTCAGATGGCAAGTAGTTAAATTAATGTTCCGTGGGTAACCCCAAAGTGAGTACCTGTAATTGGTACAGCAGCTTCTCCTCTTCATACTCAATGATACTCAATGATTTTGATCAGAGAGGGAGGACTCATTTTTATATGGGGCGATTTCCTAAATAATATTTTTTAACTGGATTGAGGAGGATTAGTACCTCACAATGCTCAAAAATGATGGCCCTTTAGAGATGCTCTAAGGTGTCCGCCTTTGGTTTACAAACCCAAAATAGCGAGCATGAAATATGTTTTTTGTTTATACAAAGCTTTGAAGTGGATTTGGGACATCTCTTTCCACGAACTTGCTTGGGAACCGGTGTTTGAGGATCAGACTGTGGTTGACTAACTCAGATGATTCTGTTGTAGGCTTCTTTTTAAGGGGATAATAATAGCTTGTTTTAGTGCCCCAGATTCTAGGCCTTATAAAATATTGGAGCTGACTTTCTGATGTATATGTGAAACATTCCAATGCTATCTTTAATGAATGCCACAGTTCATGCCTTATCTGGGATGGAGCAAGCTTTGATTTTCTGGGCAGTGACTAGGATTTGAGTTAGGCTTATTACGGTTAAGATGTCAAATGGTGCCCTCAGTCATGTGTAAGTGGTGGTATTGTTTGGTATGGTGTTTCCTGTGTTTTGTCGTGAACTGTGGCACACATGTATGTTTTGTTTTCAAAGAATCCTGATAGGTGGTACTGTGAGAAGGTCAGTTGCATGACCTTGTCAATGCAAATGGAAGCCTCCTTCAGCCTGGGGTAGGAGGCCTAGCATGGAGGAATCCAGATCCAGTCATACTTCAGAGTGGTTCGGTGGCAGTTGTAAAGGCCACAATTTATATACTCTTCCACTTACCCATTTATGTGCAGCATTAAATTGCTCACTCTATGCATTGGAATGCAGATATTGGCCAGATTTTCCCCTTCTCATTTTAGAGAAACAGCCTATCCAAGAGAAAAACACCAGAGAGAGCAAAAATCATCAGAGGCCCACCTGAATCCATTGGAACACTCTGGGATAGAGAGATGAATGAGAAGGGAGCCAGTGGACCCACACCCCCTACAAAGAGCTTATGCAAGTGGTGACCATCCAGCCCAGCATAAAGCAAAGCACCAAAACAAAGTGCCAGAGCTCTGCAGTGGTTGCTATCATCAATGAACACCCCACAACACCATTCGCTGGCCTGTTCTGGTAACCAGTACAGTTACCCATGACAACCAGGGCCACAAAATCCAAACCCCACCAAAAAAACGATTGGACTTAACTTTGGGGTGGCAAGGGTATATCGCCCTTAACATTAACTGAAACATTGTACCATCATTGTTATTTCATAGTGAACCCAGAGGAAAAAGGAGGAGGGGCTTAATGTACATATCAAACATTTTCTGCATTAAACACCTCCTGGGTGGGGAACACAGGGCCAGATTGGCTAGGAGAGTCTAAGGACTGACTGTGAAGTGCCTTTGTGAATGAAAGGAGGTTATTTGAGTTGAACGTGGATTCAGATGTAGGAGCATGGAAAAGGGAGTAGTGTTGTGGAGGAAGTAGTATGGTGAAGGAAGGAGTAGTAGCGTGGAGGAGAGGGACAGAAAAGAGCAGTAGTGTGAAAGACAGTGTGGAAGGGTCGAGGAGGGTACCACAGAAGGCACACAAATCACTCCAACTAGCTGAGGTGATGCAATGGTTTTTATTGAATCTTCAGTTGGGCATAGGGCAATCCAGACAGAATATTTACCCATACTGTCTAAAAGCTGATTGCCCTGGATGTAATGATTTACATGCCATCTAATTAAACTCCTTAAGGGAATTCCTAAATGTCCCTAATCTATCCAGTTGCTAATGTTCTATAGGGACTCAGAGAATTGTGCCTTACAGATGCTTAGGTGGACGTTATCATGCTCATTCTCTTTTCTGCCTTTCCTATCGCTTTGCTACATTCTTTCTCCAATCTGCACACACTCCTTGCTCTCTTCCCTCCTATTTCTTGTACTTCTGATGTTTCTCACTTGCCTCCATGCTTAAATGTTAATTCCTACTCTTCAATAGTGATCCTTCCCAAATCCATTGCACAAGTCAAAGGTTATCCAAGGACAGCAATAACTAAAGTTCACTTTGTATTGCTCTGTTATCATTCCAGTCATAGGCGTTCGGCTAGTTCAGCCCTGCAGTATATTTTCCCATTCTTATCCCTTCCGAGGGTTTCTTTATCTCAGCCCACATGGGCTATAGACTTGCTCAGTCTGCCGCATCTATGATATTCGTTCACCCCTTTGCAGGTTCTTTCTATCCTCGGACCCAGTGGGCTATGGGCTACCTCAGCCTGGGTTAGTTACTTTATACTATGCCCTCTCGGGCTCTTGCATTTCTTAGCCCATGGGGGCTCCTGCTTGTTTGCGCCTGGTTCAGAGGGTGTAGTGCATCCCCTCACAGGGTCTTTCCTTTCTCAGCCCTGAGTAGGCTCTTGACTAATTCAGCCCTTTTCAGTGGGTTCAGCTGGTTTATGTAACTTGCTGAGTTTCTTGCTTCTCTCAGCAATCGGTGGGCGACTGCCTTATTCAGCCTTGTTTTCCATTGGTTGCACCGTCCTCCAAACAGTTTCTCCTCTTAGCCAGGTACCTTCTCTCCGGCAATGAGAATCGTGGTTAGCACTGGGTTCTCCGTCCCTGCAGTTCTATGGGTTTGCATGCTCTTAGGTTTGCGCAAGTGTTTCATCGATTCCTCAGGAACCCTTTTGGTAAGGCAGTGCTTGAGCGTCGGAAACCAGTACCTCCGGGAAGCTTCAGTGAACTTCCTGCTTCAGCAGTCCCCTGGGGCCCCTGCCTCCGTCATAGCTGCTGCCATACTTGTGGAGGTCTTGCTCTCCACCTACCACTTCTGTGGCATGGTTCTCCTTCCTTTGTCAGAGGGTCTGTCTCCCTCTTCCGCATCTCTGTGAGGGCTGGCTTTGCGGACTTGCTTCTTCCATATGCTCTCTTCCTGAATTGCTTTTCTGCTGGGTTGTAGTAACACCCTGGAACTGAGAAGAAGATTTCATGGGTCTTCAGCATTTCCATGTGCTGAGCGAGAGCAAAGGTCAGTCACCAAGCCATCCACCTTAAATGGGCCCTGCCTAATAAGGACAGGATCACTGCTCATATACCCAACAAATACTTGAGTCTGGTAGGGAGGGAGAGGTGATTGGAACCCTGACCTTGGTATTCCTTGTCCCCAGGAGAGATCACCCCTAGTGGGATGCCACTCGCCCTGACCGCTCAGGAGGGTTTTGTGCAGTGGACCCACCTTCCTAATCTCAAAGGGGGTGGCTCCCCCTTGGGAAGAATCAAAGTATTCCCTGAATTCATCACAATATACACACACACACACACACACACACAAATTTGTTTCAAATCATTTCGGTATCGCCAATCTAAGTAGTGATGCATGAGACAAAATAAAACAATGCCAAATATGTTATAAATGTTTACAAATTAGAGGTTAACGTGTGACAACCAAAATATATAACACTTTTCAATATTTGCTGTATATGTTTAGATACTCATGCGTGTACTCGTATACATGTAGATACATCATTTTCAGTTACATAAAACAACCTAATAAAACCCTAAAATCACATCACAAATGTTTTAATGCTATTTGGATGTTATGGTAGGAGTCCTCCGTAAGTTGAGATCCACTGCAGAGAACAGAGTGCAACCTTCTAATCATGTGCTCTTAGCCTGGCAAACCTACTATTGCAACATAATTTCATTTATCACTATAAAACGCTTTTGAGTTGGTTTTGTGGACGCCAATCTAAAACTGCAGCACCCCTTTCATAGTATATATAATACTTGCCTCTTCAGATTCCAAAACAGACTTTTGACAGTCAGTTTTTAATGTTGCCATGGAAAAGTTAAGAGAAACGACTTTGTGTCAAAGCATGTCTGTATCGACTATGTAATGAATGATGCATAAGACAGAATACAACAATGTCATTTTAAGTCTGTTGAGAATGCTGTGATGATTAAATGATGTCTTTCAAAGTCAAAGACAACGGCGTGATCTGAAAAAGAAACATCTCAATTGAAGTGTTCAGAGACCACATTTCTATTACCACTGCATTGTGCATTATGTGATTGTCATTTATTGTGATGAACTCAGATTTTGCAGTGATTTCAATATTTAAACCGTTCATTGTTCTCAGACTTACTTGTTTTCTGTCTCTCAATGAAAGTGCATGGTGCATGTCTGAGATGCAAGCGATCCTCCTTCCCAGTTGGTAGACTAACTGAGCTCAATCAATGTTCACATTATGCTTCCAAGAACTGCTCTATTTTTGCACATCATGTTCCAGACCGCAGCTCTCACCAAGGAAGGGGCTGTCACACTTACCATAGCATTGGCTATCTGCTTTCATCATTTGGTAATAATACAGAGAATGCTGTAGGTGTTCTAATGCATTCTAACTATAACCTAAAACGAACCACACGCCAACTCTGTTCCTTTTTGCCCTGTGCATCTCTGTAGCAGAAACTAACCATTGAAGTAATAGCTCCTGAGCGCTAGGCCTTGTGGATCTAGGGCTGGCGTTCTTACAAAAACATGCTTCCAAAAAGAGATCCCAAGTTTTGGAAATTCTCAGGGGCCGAGTTAAAAGTGAGCACATTTGCAGGAACAGGAATCAGATTAAATGGGTTCTACTCTGGAACCTCTCGGCGTGTTCCCATAAAACTACCTATTCAACAGGAATCAGCTGAAATTCACATTTGAAGATTATATTTTAGAACTCAAAATACAACACGTACCACACTGTTGGTGAATACACCTTCTCTGATTATTGTACCCACACCTTCATCCATGTGCTGTAATGCCCCTCGTTTTCCATCTCATGTGTATTATTGCATCGCTGTACATGTAACACAAATAGCCCAGTTATCAAAACATTTCCCTACTCGCAAGTTCCAAATTTGCACATAAGTATTTGGCATTAGAATTTCACTTCATGTAGAATCCTCCTACCTCTGTGCCATGTTATTTGGAAACAGTTGTGTCTTGTGATTGAATGAGAGAAACTGACCTGCCTACCTACCATTACACTTTAAGGAGTAGTATACTCTAGTCATAATAGTTATGTTATGAAATAGAGAGGATTTTTTAATTTATGCAAAATGTGATTTGCACAGATCAATTAAGTTTATCAATGTATGCACATATGTGAGACACATTGTACTTGCGCTCACAAATCCAGAAATCATTTGCTTCTATGAAACCTTATAGAGTTACTTAATAATTGGTTGCTTTCATAGGCTAATATGCTCTACACAATTATAGATTCTAGGACACTTAATTTTGAATATACTTTCTATCTGGGATTTAATTAGTTAGTGAGACTTTTATCTAAATGCTTCAGGATTTCATTACTCCCTTCTGGTTAATTTCCAAAGGCCCAGGACAGGTAGGGGCATCAATCAGCTTCAAGGAAGAACACCAGCTCCCAAACTACCCTAATAAAATGTGGTTATTTCTTAGGAAATGACATCTGCATTCAGTTCCCTCTGGAAAGGGTCGTCTTAAGGAGAATTTCCAGCAGCTACTTCAAGTTGGAACCCTAATCCACTTTTCCCCTGTCGGGCAGGTTCTTTTCCTTTGTTAATTTTCCTGAAGACTCTCTTCTTCCCATGTGCATCTAAATACCCACCAAACCACACACATGCAGCATCATTTGACATGACAATTTTGGATTGGACAGGATCAATAATAGATTATGTTCACTTATTCACACCTAAAATTATCCTCTAAATTGTTAAATTGTCCCAATGTATTTTAGCATTTCATAAGGAAGGTCCGAACTGTGATTTAGCCAGTACCTTAGGAATTATGGTCATACTAGGTGGAAATATGCTTTTCCCTTACAATTTCCTTGTATGGACCTATGCCATTAATAGGAATTAAATACTCGGAATCACAAGAAAATTCTGATTCCAGAGCTATCAATGTGGTTCTTTAGCTGCATGCTTAACAATTATTGAAATATACCAATTAATGTAATAATTCATATATATATATATATGTTAAATTTAACAATATATGTAATTGTTTGTCACTTTAAAGGGCCTGATTCATTGAAGTGTTTTATAATGGCACAATCAATCCCATAGGAAAACGTTCCGTGAACTATGTAATGCTGCTCAGAATTACATGTTTTGCCTAACTCAGTATCAACAGAAAATGAATGGTTAAAAAAAATAGTTAAAAAACCTTTTTACATATGACCTTTTGGCTTTGCCAGTTCGTAGGACAGGTTCTTTTTGAGGCCTCTGCTATTTGACATTGCCATCTGCAGCTTGCCATGCCTTCATTGAAGTAATTCCAGGGTGTATTTCCAGATAGACTTATAACAAGACCATTGAAATCCTAAACTTGAATGTGCTTAGCTTATGTTTCATGGATGTTACATACTAGTTATTGTCCTGTGTGTAGACAGCTGTACATTAATCTATTTTAATTTCTTAGCCACAGCGATTTGCAATGAGGCATGTTTTCAAGAAAACTGACAGGTACATGCCTGGTCTCAAGATAGCTTTGCATAAACACACAATTTAGGTTTGATCAGAGTTCAGACTAAGTTGACCTTTTTGAGGTTACATGTAGAAGGGAAATGCCCACTTTGTACACTTTCCACTGGTGATAAGTGTAATCTTGGCCCATTCATAATCTAATAACGTGTAGGTCTATCAACAAATGTCATTCTATCAGATAACTTGTAATATAGGTTTTATCATCTCCTTGGAGAATACTAAAATATAATGTGCCTGCTTGATCTTCAGGCAACAAGGCAGTATAAATACAGACATTGTTTTGTTAGCTGATATTGCTTTTCAAATTAAACAAATGCGTTCTTATGTTTTAAATTAGGTAACATGATATTGCAATGCAAGGTCCCTCCATTGCACATTGTTCAATTAAAAGCATTGCGATACATTACTCTCAAATAATTTCTAACACCAAGGTTCAATAAAATAGGTAAAGGAAAGAGCCTACATTGCTTGATATATCCAGCTGTTAATAAATGTAGTAAAACTTTCTTTCTAATCATGCATATTTTGGATTATGTTCATTACTAAATAGTTGAGCCATAGCACAAAACTCTGAGGTTCTTCACAAATATTTTCCTTTGATAAAAGAAGCCTAGCATGAGAGATTGAGAACGAATGTCTTCCTGGTCATCAATTAAACTTTCCCTGATAAATCAGGATCAGAAATAGGATGTCATTGTTTTGTTACACCCATAACAGGTAAATCAAATGATCCCAGTTGCCCTGTAGAAATGTGTACAGTCCTGTAAAATGTTAACCATTGCTGTAGACAGTTGTTCAGCATTGTAGCATAGGATTGCTGAATTATCAAATTATGTAATTTACTATGTGAAGAAGCATCCAGGGGAATTCTAAACTAGGAAAAGTCACCCTCCAGCTAAAGGAATTGACATGACGTGGCTGTTACCACAGTTTGGATATGTTGTTAGTGCCAGGAGAGGTGTGTGTAAATATGAAGTGGCCAGGAACACACGTTATGTTATGCTATTTGATATTTGTATACTGCCTACTGATATTGTTTATGGCTTCAAAGCACTGTGGTATGAAAGGCCCTTCGGAAGACCATAGTCTGTGCAAAGATGGAAACATGAGAGTATTACATTACATACAAATAGTAATAATTAGAAGCCGGTGTCTATTCAATTAGTAGCAGAGATGACTAGTTTAAAACATTATAAAAATCATGCAGAGCATTGTGCTCAGACACAGAGTTGACTGCTATGCCATTGAATATGTGACAGCTAGACCACATTGTTTGTGGGAACTCAGCTGTATTCTATGAGTTGCAGTATGGGGAGGGGGTGGGTATTATAAATCATGGATAATCTTCAAGTAATTTTCGGCATTCTGTCAGCCACCTCTGCCTCTTCTCTGTGTTGCTGCTTTTTTTTTAGTGTCCCTTCTTCTTCGCACCCTCCTCCCAATATACTATTTACCACACCCACCAATCCTAAACCTACATACCCAATCTCGCCCTGTCCCGCACTTATCTGCTCTCACCTGTCTCCAGCCCACACTCCTTCTGAATGGCCATTATGGAAACAGTAAAGGGACATTTGCCATTTACTATTTCCTTGTTGGCCATTAGATCTAGTTTTTTTATGGACAGACAAGATTTGTCATTGCTGCAATTTACCTAAACAAAAATATATTCGAAAAATATTAACACCCTGCATGAATTCCTTAGGGATCCTGTGATGATAGGCCATATGTTCCAAGGCAAACATGGCTGGAAATGACCCTCAGCCCTCGCAGAGGTCCCTGTTTCATTTGGGCAGTGGTCGAAGTGAGCGGGAGCGGTCGGGAGCGGTGCTCCTCTACTTTTTTAAATGACCTTTTAAAGCTCCTATACTTTTATTTTAAGAAGAAACCATTCCTGAACGGTTTCCTTTTAAAATAAAAGTGTAGGAAGAAGTTGAAACTTGCACTTTCAGTGCATTGCACTGAACGTTCCCTTAAACAGCAGGTGCAAGTGTTTGGGGGTTTGCATTGTGTGTCGACGGGGGTGTGGCGATAGGGTTTGTGGGGAGTGGGTGCAGGCCAGCACTACTTCTTTTCCTACACTTTGACCACTGCATTTGGGCCTACTTAGACTTGAGCTGGCAAGATTTTAAATGCCATGTACTCCCCAGAATTGAGAACTTATCACTATACTGTATACTGGGGCTCAGTCTCCTGTGACAAATCTGGACAATGATTCCCTTCTACAAGTGGGGAGCCACCCCCTTTGAGGTTAGGGACGTGAGCCTGCTATGCAAACCATCCCTAGGGGTTTGGGCAAGTGGGACCGCACTGGGAGTGACTCCCCTCCAGAGGACGAGGACTCACATTACAGAGCAGAACTTCCAAAAGACTGTACTATCTCCTGCAATGACTATAATTCACAACAACCCCTCTTTTCATGACATGGCTACAGGCAATGCTAAACACAGCCATAAGGCCATGAGCAGTGAAGAAGGACACTGTTCTATTTATTCTTGTGACGTGTCTAAGAGAGGAAACTCCTACAGAGAGGAGGGGACCACTATGCAGGGTTAATGACTCTGCATCGTTGATGTCCTGGAGAGGTGGACACACGCTGCGCCGCAGATCCTATGGCACCAAGGAGGATGAGCAAGCGGTGAGCCGAATACCTAAGGGTTGGCATTCTACCCAACCGGGGAATGAGATTAGAGAAGGAGCATGGATGGGAACCCCTACATCTCATATGGTGGTGCGAGTCCACGAGCTCTGCATACATTGGACAGTAGCTACGGAGACTGGTAGACGCGGGGAAAATCAACAAGGTTATGTGAGCCTGGGAAACCTGACAGAGAGCCTACCATTAGAAGGTACTGACATTGTGATTAACGGATGTGCAAACTATCAAGGTTATGGGATCTTGAGAAACCAGAGTGTGAAAATACCCAATGAAATGGGGACTAAAAGCAATACAATTATTGTGAGTAATGGCAGCACAAGTTAGCAAGGTTACTGGAGCCTGAGAAACCTGATTGCGCAAAACCCCCACGAAAGGGGGAACGATAACAATATGAATATTGTGAATAAAGTCTATGGAAGTTAACAACGTTTACGGGAGCCTGATAAATCCAAGTCTGGAAATATCCTATGAAAGAGGAATTGAGAAAAGTGAATACTGGGAATCAAAGCTGGGAAAGCTATCAAGGTTACGGGAGCATGAGAAACCAGAGGGTGCAACTACCCTGTGAAAGGGGGACTGAGAAAGAGATACAAATACTTTGAATTAACAGTGAGAAAACAACAAAAGATGGAGAACTTTCTCAGGACAGGGGGAGAGCCGGTCTTGCTGGAGCTACTCGTGCTAACAAAAGATAATCTGTCTGTGTACCACACGAATTTGTGGGAGAACCCCAACACTTCGAAGGAGGAAGTGTTTTTTTGTTATTTATGTACAAGAAATATTAGAGGAATGAAAATGTGTACAAGAGACAATTTTCTTTGATAACAAGAGAAATGAAACATTTATTTTGATACAAAGACTGGGAAGACTATCCTACTGCAGAAAAAGGAACTTAGAAATTAAAGAATTAACCGCATATAAACTGGGCCAGCAGAGGCCACGGCGAGGCTATTGTATCAAAGCCTCCCATTTCCCTTTTTAGTTGGATGTTTTTCTAAAGTGGTGGGGCCTAATCGTTGGCTAGGATTGGGACAAGAGAACTTTAATTTGTTTTTATTTATTTTATTTATTTTATTTATTTGTTACACGCCCAGACCCTCAGGTGTCACGGCGAGGATATAAGATGCCTTAGGAATTAGTCATATTCATACATTACATTAGTTGCTTTACATGATATAGGTTACAAACATATTCACAAAAATATACAGTGGCCTAGGTATTCACAGCAGTATCCGGTGGGAGGGGACCTATCTTTGGGTGCTAATATTGGTTGAATAACCAGGTTTTTAGCTGTTTCTTAAAGATCGTGAAGGAGGATGCTTTTTTGATGGTGGTGGGTAGGGTGTTCCAGTGTTTGGGGGCTAGAGTGGTGAAGCTGCTGCCCCCTGCTCTTGCGGTTTTGAATCGGGGGGGTCCAGGAGGAGTTTGTCATTGGATCTCAGTAGTCTAATATTAGTTTTAGGATGCAGAGTGTTGTTGAGGTAGATGGGTCCTTTTTTTGTGATGCATTTGTGGGTGATGCATAATGTTTTGAAAATGATGCGGGCTTTGATGGGGAGCCAGTGGGCATCTTTCCTGGTCTTGGATATATGGTCTGATTTTTTTATACCTAGCGCTGCCCTCAGGACTTTGTTTTGCAGAAGTTGCATTTTGGCTAGGTTGGTGTTGGATGTGCCCAGTAGTAATACATTACAGTAGTCCAATTTCGATAAGACCAGTGCTCTGGCCAGGGTGAGGCAGTTAACTGGAGTCAGAAATTGGCGGCTGAGTGCAATTAATTTGGAAGTGTAGGCCGTGGAGGAGGAAAGTACATTGATCTGTTTAGTCATGGTCAGGCTAGCATCGAAGTACACTCCCAGTGTTTTTACTTGTTTTGATACTGGAATATTGGTGCCGTCGATGTTGATGGTTGAATATTCTGGCTGGAGGGTTGCTAATTTGGCTGGAGCTCCTACGATGAGGACTTCCGTCTTCTCATCGTTAAGACATAGGCTGTTTAATGCCATCCAGTTTTGTATGATGACGTAAATTTTATTGATGGTTGAAGTGTCCTGGTCATAGTTGCCTGTAAGGGGTATAAGGATCTGAGTGTCATCCGCAAAATTTGTGTATATGACACCCATATCGTCGAGTGCTGAGAACAGGAGCTTGGTATATGCGTTATACAGCGTGGGGGAAAGGCAAGAGCCTTGGGGCACTCCTATGGGGACTGGGATGGGGTTGGCTGCTTCTTTGCCTATGGACACTCTGGAGGTGCGGTCAGTTAAGAATGATTTCACCCAAGCAGTGGCTGCCCCAGAGAAATTAAATTCACGGGCAAGTGAATTACAGAGTTTGTCATGGTCCACCAAGTCGAACGCAGCTGAGAGGTCCAACAGCAGGAGAATGCAGAGTTTCCCTGAATCTCTAATGGCATCCATCTGGATTTTGAGGTCCAAGAGAGCTGTTTCAGTACTATGGTTGGGCCTGAAGCCTGATTGTCTGGTACCGAGGAGCTGGTTAGATTCTAAATGGGCTTGAATTTGGTGGTAGGCTAGTTTGTCGATGATTTTGAGTAAGAATGGGACCGTGGTTATGGGGCGATAGTTGGTTGGAATGGTGGGGTCTAGATTTGGTTTTTTTAGAAGTGGTGTAACCCAGGCTTCTTTAATGCAAGTCGGAACTGTATTGGAGTTGAATGAGGCATTGACAAATTTAGTGATGAGGGGGGTCAGGGTGGGTGCACAGGCTTTGACTAGTTTGGCTGGGACAGTATCACCTTTGCAGTTGGATGCTTTTAGTTTGGAGATAGTCTCGAGTACGAGATTGTGGGTGACTGGTGTGAATTGGAAGGGGGCGTTGGAGTTGTCACTGGAAAGGGTACAGGGATTAGAGGAGGGGGGGGGTTTGTAGCTAGGAGTAATTTTTTGGAGTTGATTTTGTTTCGTAACATAGTGATTTTGGAAGCAAGAGTATCTTGTATAGTGGTACACCATTCTTTGCTTGTGTTAATGGGAGTGTCGGTCGGAAGTGGGTTTTCAAGTTCTCTAAGGATAGAGAAGAGCTCTTTGGAATCAGATGCTGCATTGCTAATGCGAGCATTGTAGGCGTTAGCTTTATGTGAGATGATAGCTGATTTGTAGAGGGTATTTGCGTCTTTGAATGCTTTAGCTGAGTCTGGGGAGGGATGTTTATTATGGGCATGCTCAAGAGAGCGTTTTTTCCTTCTAAGGGCGATTAGTTCCTCGTTGAACCAGAAGTTGGAGTTTTTATTGAGGCGCCTTAGTTTGGAGGTTACCGGTGCTATGGTGTTAATCGCTGTGGAAAGGCATGTGTGGTAGTACTCAGCGATAGTAGTTGGGTCATTGCTGAGGATAGATTGGGTATCTAGCAATTTATTCAAAGTGGGATCGAAGTTCTCAGCTGTGAGCTTTTTAGAATTTCTACTTTCGATGATGTCCATAGGTATGTTCTTGGGTATGCAAGGTTCGTCACTAGTGATTGTAAATTCTATGCAGAAGTGGTCTGTCCAATTCAGTGCGGTAATCGGGCCTAAGGTGATGTTGGTGTTGAGGGTGAGGATCCAATCGAGGGTTCTGCCCTTGGTATGGGTGGGGGCATTGACGTGTTGGCAGAAGTTCATGTCATTTAGTGCCAGGAAGAGGGCGGTTGCTTTGGAGTCTTGGTTGTCATTAAAACCTAGATTCAAGTCACCAATGATGATACATTTCGTTTTAGGTTTGAGGAAGGGCGCCAGTATTAGTGGGATGTCTGTTTCTGGGTGGCTGTTTGTGCTAGGGGCTCTATAGATGACAACTATGTTAATTGTGGTGTTTTCATTCAATGAGAGTTTGGCGAGTAGTAGTTCGTACCCTGAGATTATTTCAATGGAACTAGATCTAAGTTTGATAGTGTTTTTTGCAATGATGGCCACACCGCCTCCTGGAGTGGTGGTTCTATCAGATCTGAGAATGGTGTAATCTGGTGGAATAGCCAGTGCTAGCAGAGGGCCTGAAGCTTGGTGTAGCCAGGTTTCTGTAATTACTAACATGTCAAGGTCAAGTTCGATGATGAGGTCATGAATATCAATGGCGTGGGCTCCAAGGGAGCGGGCGTTAATGAGTGCATTTTTGAGACTAATGGGGGGGTTGGGCTCCTTAGAGGGTGTATTTATGGTTGGTGGGCCACCTAGTGGAGTGGTTTTAGTTGCTCTAGGCTGGGTGTGTTTGTCGTTGGTTGTGTGGGTCGTGGGTTTGGGTGATCTAGGAGGCTGGGTCTTGGTAGTAGGGTTGTGGTATGGTGGTCTAGTGCGAGTTCTTAAATGGGATGTTCTTTCATATCCTAGGATAGGGTGTGTTTTACCATTGCTTGAGGGGTTGGGGTATACATGAGGATCATCAGTGATGGTCGAGGTGGGATGGTGTTCCTTACTGGTTGCGTAGGTGTCCTTGAGCCTGGAAAGGAGAATGGAGGAGGATGGGAAGGGAGGTGTGGTAGGGAGGAAGGGGGTAGGACAGGGGATGGGATGGTGTCTTGGGCAAGCTAGTTTGGAGAGCCCATTACTGAGGGCGAGGAAGTGAGTGCCAGTGCACGGGGTGTCCGCTCGGACAAGGCAGAAGGGGAACATGATGCACAATATCCAACTTAACATAGCTAGGGATATAGGGGGGTGGTGTAAAGAGGGGCTCGGCTCGCTTTATTAGCACCAATTGGGCTAGATACAGTAGTCAACAGTAAAATCCTGTTAGGCTAATAGCAGAGATCCTAGGAGGGCCTGTGAGCGGTCAGGGGCGACAATAAGGCACAGCACAATATCACAGTGGTCTCTAGGCGACCATAAGGCACAACACAATATCACAGTGGTCTCTAAGCGACCATAAGGCACAACACAATATCACAGTGGTCTCTAAGCGACCATAAGGCACAACACAATATCACAGTGGTCTCTAAGCGACCATAAGGCACAACACAATATCACAGTGGTCTCTAAGCGACCATAAGGCACAACACAATATCACAGTGGTCTCTAAGCGACCATAAGGCTAAATTTCTATAAGCATGGAGAGCTGGATAGTCTATTTCGATTGGGCGTACTGGATGGAGAATAGCAAATGCATAGTAGGCCACAGTAGCTAAGGTTCAAGTAGCATAGGGGAACACCTTATTGAAATAGTGCGGACATTATGGAAAGTCGAGCCTCATGCTTTGGGACTGTGCGAGTTGCACGATAGTGGGCCGAGGTATATGAGCGCAGCTCGCTGCAGCGCAAGAAATGTTACAGAATGGCTCTATGTCATTAAGTAGAGCGTAGTTTCTGGATCACAGTTTCAGGGTTTTTTGTTTCCCTGCTAGCAATGCAAAATAAGGCCCCAAGGCTTACCGTGATGGGGGCCCATCGTAGAGGAGGACGAGGCTCCCTCCGAGCTACCTTTAGGAAACAGAGGTGAGGGGATGGGCACTTCCTCGCCTTCCAGTCGCCAAACAGGCGCAAACAGGGCCTTTATACGGCCTTCATGCAGGCCGCCGGCGCATCCGCCTGCCGGCGGATACTGCAAGCCAAATATGGGGCAGATCGAGGCTCAGCCTCGCTGTGATGCCGCGTCGCGCCCGGCATGGGCGGGTCAGGCGGAAGAATAAGACACGGTCAGGCAGGCCGTGTGAAGCTGGTCTGCGCTGGCTGAGGGATGCAGCCTGGTGTCCGTGGCTGCAGGATTTAAAGACCTTTGGGCTTTAAAGACCCCCCCTTAGTTGTTGCTTTGTTAAATAGGGAACTTCCCTCATAGCAATAGTACTAGGTAGGCCTTTTGATTCTTTTTATTTGAATAAAACATTGTGACGATGCCCTCTGGGTGTCCAAGTGCTCCTTCTGGTTCACGACACTTCTTAAATGGATGTAAAAGAGCTCCTTTACAGAGGGACCTTGAAGCTAGATGGATTTTGTCTCACTGTGTATCCTAAATAAGGCTTCTAAAGGGATGTGCTCCACTGTGGCACATATACCTGATCTGCCCTGCTGTATGCCAGCAGCAGAGGATTGTGGAATGCAGCTTGGGTGTTTTCAAGCATCTGCCTTCAATGTTGGTACTAGTATTGAAATATATAATTCCCTGCAAGAGCATGTTCATTCATATTCATTAATGCATTACATGTCTAGACCTGGAATAGGTTTTTAGCTATAAAATAGCCATGTCAGTAGATCAGGATACTATAGATTTAGAGCACCACACTTTTAAATGTTGAACCCTGCACTCAGGAGCATTGAGGACTCACCCAACCTCCCACCAAGCTATGTAGGGACCCAGTGCACATCTTAATATCATGTATTCTCCCCTCGTAACACTTTGAGTTTCGAAAAACAACTGTAATACTCTGCAGGTTCCACTAGATGTTGGCCTGTGCATAGCATGTGAATCTAAGCAGATACAAGCACCAGTAATACGATTACGGTGAGTAATGTATTCCATATGCAATTAGCACCCTGGAAGGGGGAGCTGGCCAATCAGGATGCTATCATCGCAGGCTGTATTGTTTGGTTCAAGCTACCCCTTACCTCTCAGGACACGTGTAGATTCACAGTTGGTAAGAGTGTGTATTTTTTGTTTTAAACAAACGTAACTTTGCTGTTCGGCGTCGGGCCACTCAGTGCTTTCCCAAAGTTTGTTTTCAATGTTGATGATGTCACAGTCATCAACATTGAAAGAGACTTAGAAACCACGGCATGGCATCGGGCCTTGCAGCAAAGGTATGTTTCTTTTTTCTTTTTAAATACTCACCGTTAGCACCCACATTGGCCAAAATAGTACCCCACTTTGACCCAAAAAACTGGCTGCAGAAGCATTTTGTGTTTTGATTCACCCATGGGCCTATAGCCCTATAAGCTAGTCCGGGCCTGGTTTCTAGGTCTTAGCATAAAATGTCAACAAAAAATACAAGTGGTGGAAATGGATATTTATTAACCGGATGTACAATTTCTGGAAAGACATACTCATCGACTAATTGCAAGAAATTACCTATTGAGCGATGTATATTTGTTTTATATCATCTGCCTCCAACATTTTGCCCGTTTTTGAGAGTGTTTTTTTTAATTTCTGATATTTCTTATTATTGTTATTATTAGTATACTTATTATTATCTCCAGTGCCTTATGACCTACATGTTGAGCTAATAAGGTACTTTGCATGGCTAGGTAGCTGTTCCCTCCAAATGTCACACATTGCTTAGCATGTTTCTGTGTAGCAAAAACGTAAGTAAAATACTGCCTGCTAATGTCTAATTCTCTGACACTTTTCCATAGTCAAAACATGTGGAAAAGGCTACTTACTCAAGTGCAATGTAAAATATTCTACACTTGGGTGCAGGGAGTTGATGGAGGAATGCTCTTTCCACTGTTTAATGTTATTGCTGCGGGACACATGCCCAGAACCTATCATGCTTCTCCAAAACTATGTATGGCAAAGCTCTGTGCAAATTAATTTACAAATCTAGCTATGTCAATCAGTGGTCGAAGTGGGCCGGAGCGGTTCGGAGCGGTGCTCCTCTCCTTTTTTAAAAAGTGTTACTGTTCCTATTCTTTTATTTGAAAAACAAACTGTTCCCTAATGGGTTCGTTTTAATATAAAAGTGTAGGAAGAAGATGAAACTGAACGTTCCCTTAACCAGCAGGTGTGTTTGTTTGGGGGTTTGGATTGCCCATTTCGTGGCGATGGGGTTTGTGGGGTGTGGAGAAGGCCAGCAGGGAACACAGTTCCACTACTTCCTTGGGTACACTTCGACCACTGATGTCAATGGTGGCATAATGTTTCATTTTAAGATTGTCTTCTTTCAAATCAAGTTGCCATGCTGTTCAGTTTACTTTTAATAATTAATTTCTTAGCTTGGCTCTGTTTACCAGCATACTTCTGAGGAGCGTGATGACATTCAAAACCTGCTATGCAGATGGTAGGCAGTACAGAACTTTCTTGGCTGTGTGCAGGATACTTTCAGATATACAACTCTCAGTTGGCGGATTTAATGATGTTGGGGCTCGTTTATGCCGCAGGGACATATGCATGCACCCGAGTGCCAACACCGAGGAGTCTCAGGCGGCTATTTACGGAGTCCAGACTTCAGTGAAAATCAAGACACTTTTAATTATAAAAGTACAATTTATGTTCGGCTCTATCAAATATAAATCAGAAACCACATCTAGGGAGCAGTACGTCTCAGTTAGCCCGCATCAGCACAATTTAGTGTTTTGTTTTCAGAAAGTTTTTATTAAAGTGCACTTGAAAACCACTTTCTTTCTTGTTTTTCAGCTTTCCTTAACCTTTAAAGCAGTGGTATTCAAACTTGTATCTACTGAGCCTTCTCCCCCCCCCCGTCCCGTGAGTAAAAATAGTGTGTCCACCCCCCAACAGTTTAAAGAGTGTTGCCCCCGCACCCCTCACAGACACAGCATTTGGGCTCCTTTAGGGGCGGCCGTCCCACAGTTTGTAGACGACTGCAAAGAATTAATGCAATTGATGTAGATATAATCTGTCCTTACAGTTTCCTTTTTGTAATCGTGTCCTCTCATGGTTGTATATGGCACACGGTGGAGTGACGCGCGCACCCTCGCACCCTTAAAGGAGCAGTGCCACAATGATGTATGTTTTGTTCCATGGTCTCACTTCGATGTAGCAATCATTTTCCATACATCATTTGAAGTAATTCATACACTTTTCTTTGTGAGGGCTTGAGGGACCTTTGCCAGATTGATTGTTATGTCCATTTTCTTATCGACCTATTGTGAGCAAGCCAATTCATGGCGATTCTGTGTTTGGGAAGCTATGATTTCTTAAACACAGATTAGATGGTACATGCTGGAGTGCTTTTATGCTGCATGCAAACTGAGATGGGACATAGGGCACGATTCATGGCATTTTTTGCATTTTTCAAAGTGACTTTGCACTGCTGAAAAGTGACTTTGCACTGCTGACGCAAACACTGATTCATGGAACTGTGCAAAGTGTATTTTTGCATTTCATTTTGTACTGAAAATATGACTATGCGCTAATTTTGCACGGACTTTGCACTGAAAAAATACACTTTGTAAAGATCCAGGAATCAGGGTCTGTGGCGGCAGTGCAAAGTCACTTTTCAGCAGTGCAAGGTCACTTTGAACCGTGCAAAATATTCCATGGATCGGCCCCTATAGTCTATAACATGTGGCACCAGGACAGGATTGACAACCAGAACTGGAGTTGGGTTGTGTTTGCAGGTTAATCAAGGAATGAAGAGCAGTACGTTGTGCGTTATTTAAAAAAAAGTCAACATTGCAGTTCTTTTGTCACATACGTCCTTTTAATGATATGAATCAACAAGCACATACAGTAGGAAAAAACTATTTTTCTCAGGTACCATAATCAGCACTGTTGATTTGTGATGTTTGAACGACTCTCTCTGTTGCTTTCAGACTGTGTTTACCTGCAGAAACAGCCATCTTAAAGCAGGGGTGTTGCTAGACGTGGAAAAGTTGTCTGGGGCTACGCTAATGTCGGGAGTCGGGGCAAGCTAGCTTTTTTTGGTTGTAGCCCCCCAAGATTCTATCCAGGGCTACAACCAAAAGACCTCGGGCTATAACGCCCTCAGCCCCCGCCTATAGCAACCCCTCTGTCTTAAAGTAATAGTTTGAGAAAGGAGCTGCAGAATACCAGACTGCTTCAATGTCATGAATGCTGCCGCTCTCAAGGGAATTGTTTAGACCCTGACTGCTCACCCGTCAAAGTATGCCAGAAACACTTGCTATCATCTGCCACGTAACCAGGTTAATCATAGTTCAGGGCATATGATATGATATGGCATTTGTAACGCGCCTATACACAAGTGTTTCAAGGCGCGACAAGGCAAGGGGAAACAGAGGGACGACAAAGACAGCGTTCCTACTAGGCCAGGTAACATTGGGATCAGTGACATAACACAAAATATGGGGGCCCCCTGCAAGCCATGCTGAGCCCCCCCCCCCCCCAACTCAGCAACAAATCACTGGTCACGCCACCCTCTGGGCCGGCCTAGATTATCACCCTTGCACAATACGCACACATGTGCTGTTGAAGGTGTATGCCACACACTGCACTAGGAGAAAGATATAAGTATGTGTTTTAATGCAATATACAGCACACTTTCTGAGAAAAATTGGCTAAAACTCCAGAGTGTTTGCAATAGTTTTGTAGGGTAACACCAATCCAATACATGCAAGTCACTAACAGTGCACAGGAACATTAATGCTTTGCTATTAAAATGCCATGCCACAATGAAAACATGTCCAACTGGCTGCACAATGTAGACCACAGTAATAACATTACAGTAAAGAATGCCAGGCCACATTTAGACATACCTAGACTGGTTGCACCAAAATGCCAGTCGAAGCAATAACACTCATCAAGAAGAGAACACACATTCAAGCCTGTGTCTCTGTGGCCTCAAACAACACGGACAAACTCTTTAAAATCTGTAAGTAACTGGTCAGTCCTGTTGCAGTCTTTGCCTTTCCTGTTCCCTCCCAGGCCCTCTGTATGGCTCTGTTCTCTCACTTCTCTGCTAAATCTGAGGACATACAGTCCCCCATCTCCTCTCCCTCTTCCTCTCTTCGCCCCCCATTGTCCAGCTTTACTTCTCTTCCTCCTTTCTCCTCTTTCTCTCTGACAATACCTGATGAGGTTTCTAGACAAGTCCGATCTTTGAAAGTGTTGTCCAAACATGTGCTCCACTGCTCATCTAGAAACATCAAAGACCATATTGACACCCTCGCTCCAGCCTTGGCTGATTTCTGTAATCAATCTTTACCACTGGAATGTTCCCCTCTCCCCTTAAGCACTCTCTTGTGCACCCACTCCTCAAGAAGCCGTCTGCCTTTCCTGACTACCTGGAAAACTATCACCCAATATCCATCACCCCTTTCCTGAACAAACTGTTGGAAAAAAACTGGCAATTTTCCAGCTTACTCTCCACACTGAATCTGTTGGTTGTCTCCATAATCAACGGTCTGGCTTCAGAGCTGCCAGAGGCATTGCAACTGAACACCTGTGAAAATCTGCTCTCTAACCTCGAGTACAGCATTCCTTCTCTTCTTGATATTTCCTCTGCTTTCGACACGGTCAACTACGCCATCTTGATTAATCGACTCTATGAGAACCTTGGCATCATGGATCAGGCCCCTGAGTGACTGCCCTCCATCCTCTTGTACTGCCCCTCCCAAGTGCACCCTGGCCCCTTTCTCTCTGCCACATCTCTCTATACCTGTGGCGTTCCCTAGGGCTCCATCCTCTCACCCTGTTTTTTCAACCTCTTCTTGGCCCCTTTGGCCCACCTGATCTTTACCTTCTCCTCTTATGCAGATGACACTCAGCTTTCCTTCAGGATCCCCTTGGACTCCTCTCCTCTCTCTCTCATTCCTAACTGTCTATCCATGATTCAGGATTGGTGCACATCGACCGATCTCTAAGTTAATGCCAGTAAGATGGAGATCCTTCTCATTGGGACCCGAGACCCTGCTTTCCCTCTCGCACTCTCTCCGCCCACCTTGGGTAGTCTTCTTTCACCTTCCTGCGAGGCACAAAATGTGGTCATCTTTGACTCTACTCTCTCTTTCTCTCTTCACATCTCGGACATTGCCAGGAAGTGCCACTACCAGCTGCGCCTCCTCAAAGGGACTCTTCCCTTTCTCACTTTCCCCCAGAAGCTCACTGTCTCCAGAGCCCTGGTTCTCTCTAGGCTGGACTACTGCAACAGCCTCTTTCTCAACCTGCCTTCCTCTACTCTCTGCCCTCTGCAACTAATCCGGAACAGGACTGCCAGATTTATCCTTGGCCTCAAGCCCAAGAATCATATCTCTCCAGCCCTGAAATCTCTCCACTGGCTCCCGGTTGCTGCAAGGATCAAGTTCAAGACCATTTGCATTGTCCACAAAGCTTTCTGGGCCCGGGGCCACACTACATCTATCACTCTCTTGCAAAATACCTTCCTTCTCAAGCCCTTTGCTCAGCTACCTCCAACTCTCTAAGGGTTAGACACTTCCCCATGCAGAGAGTGGGGGGGGTAGATCTCTCTCCTATGCAGGTGCCTCCCTTTGGAAAAGCCTCCCTGCCCCTCTCAAACTTGAGCCGGACCACCTGAAGATCCGGAAGGAGCCCAAAACTTTCCTCTTCTCCTCTGCTTTCTCTCTCTCCCTCCCCTCCTCTGCTCCCTGTCTGCTGTACCGACTGGTTGCTGGGCTACCCTCAGAGTCTCACTATGTCCAGACTCTTTCTTGATTAGTCAGTCACCCCGGCACTGCCTCTGGGCCTACCACGCACTTTGGGGATGTAACTGTAACCCTACAGCCCCTTGTTCTCCTTGCACTACCCAGAGCTGCACTGCCCTGTCTACACTTACTCAGAGAATTGCTGCCCTGTTTTTCCTTCCCCTCTCCCTTGCACATCCCACCTCCCTTTCCGCTTACACTTCTCGTTCTCACACCTGCATGATCTGAATGACACACAGCCTAGTAAAAATGTTTGTCTTGTCCTCCCTCTATCTTCCCTCCCATGTATTGTCGCACCTAGGAACACTTTTGTACAGGCGTGTTATAAATGACTTAAATCATATCATTTTATCACAGATTCCAAGAAAAATATACAATGCCCCAGTAAGAAACAACTAGTCTGGCAGCACCGAAATGCCATTCTAGACAAGTAATTACACTTAGCAGGACTGCTTTATCAGAAATGCCCAGTTATAAAAAAAAATCATACCAAAATGTGGAATGACTAGACTGGCTGCACCAAAATGCCTCTCTAGCCACTAATACCACATATCATGCCTGCTTAGACTGGACATGGACAACCATTATGATTTGTCACACAATCCCGCCCCCCACAAACATCCCCTCTCCCTACCACCCCTACCCCAACCTCCAAAATCAGCTCCTTGGCCTGGAATGACCTACATGTTCCTCTTCTTGTCCCAGTACTCGCATATGAGGCTCCTGCACACATAGGTAAGTACTGGGATGAGGAAGAATGGGACTAGGAGTAATGAAGATTACAGGTAGGTAAGTCAGGCATTACCTCCATGTACCTCTACCTCATCCCAGTGCTTGTGTAGGAGGCAGGGTGCCTCATACACAAGTAGTGGGACGAGAAAGAATAGGGCTAGGAGTAATGAAGATTACCAATAAGTAATCAAGGCATTAAACATAAGGAGTGGTGCAACACTATTGAGTTGACTGGGATTCAGCCCTCCCCCCCTCCCCGAAATGTTGGGCTATGTTGACTTGATTTGGCTGACCTTCAGCAGGACAAAGATGTTAAACAGCACCTGGGTTTTGCTGTTAACAAGAACTCAGCAATTAATAACATAAAGCATTTCACTGTTAGTACCTGCATTCAAGTGCCTCCTTTTTTAGCCAATTAAAATCGTGATGTGGGTTTAGTACTTGCATGCCAGGGGAAGGATTGGAAGGGTAGAGAGGGAACAGGAGACCACTCAATTCTCACAGCAGTCTATAAGTGGGAGCTTTAAACCTTAAAGGAGAGAGTTAACTGCTTGTAACATTGAAGCTGCACTCGAATAGTCTCATTAAAATGCGTAAAGAAATTGGATGCCCTCACACAAATAAGTTTGCCCCTCCCACACCGCCCGTGAAGTTAGCCCCTCTCCCAACATTTGAAGGGTTAGCCCCCCCAAACTGTAGGTTTTCTTGCACCCCTGAACACAAGCACACACACTATTCACCATAAACACACATGCACAGCCATCCATACATTTAAGCGTGCACTCTTTCACCATACAGGCACACTGGGGCAGCCACCTGTACATTTATGTGTGCACCCTTTCACCATAAAGGCACACACACCCAGGCACCCACCCATACATTTAATTGTGCACCCTTTCCCAATACACTCACACAGGCAGCCACCTATACATTTAAGTGTGCATCCTTTCACCATACACTCACACAGGCAGCAACCTATACATTTTTAAATGTGCACCCTTTCACCATGCAGGCACATCCAGGCAACCACCCATACATTTAAGTGTGCACCCTTCCACCATACACTCACACATGCACCCGTCATGGGGTTAAGGGGAGCCCTATTATTCCAAAAAGAAATTGTTTCTTTTTTAAGTCACTTTGACTTCAAAAAGAAATGATTTCCTTAAGGACTGAACCATAACGGAAATAATTTCTTTATGAAAGCAGAGTGACTTCAAAAAGAAACTGGGGGTCCTTATGACCCTGGCGGTAGCCGTGCCGGTAAATTCTGGCACGGCTGCCACTGGAGTCATGAATTTTCTGGTGCCTGGGAATGGGCTATTACCAGTGCATTTCAGCCTCGGCGGACCTGGTAATTGCTGATTCCGGGGCGATGGAAAATATTACTCCCCGTCACATTTGAGTCCCATTGGACTCCATGGGAATGGGGAGGTCGGATGCACCGGCACCATTCATAAATGGTGACGTTCCTCCCGCCAGTTCACACCTGGTGGGGTGAAAGGCACCCGATCGCAGAACTCGTAGTTTGCCGGTCCAGAAACAACGGTACTTGCAAGCTTACCGGTACTGTTGTTTCCGGACTGGGAAACTCATAGGGCTTCCCCACCCCGTGACATTGAGGCCTCCATCCTAGGGTCTTCCATTGCATGGGGTGGGGGGATCCCTCGGATTTACAAAAAGAAAGTTTCTTTTTGTAGTCACTTTGCCTTCATAAAGACCTTATTTCTGTTACAGAAATAATGTCTTTATGAATGCAAAGCGAAATCAAAAATATTTTTCATTTTTTTTCCTCCAAGTAGGGCCACCTCCCAGGACATGTGCTGGTGGGACCCCCCGCACTGCAGGGGCTGCGGTGGCCCCCGTTACACCAGTGACTGAGATTGCGCAAGTGCAGGGGAAGGGGCAAGGGGGAAAGGGGATGGGCCAGTGCCATACATAGGATAGCAGTAAAAATAAATAAAGACAAAAACAAATCAATAATAAAAGTGTGGCAAGTGCAAGGGTAAGTGCAGACATCAGAATTCAAGTGCTAGTAGGGGATATGGGGATACAGAAAACAGTCCCAGAGTGCAGGGTTACCAGGGAGGCAGTGCAGGTGTGCCACTTGTGGGGGGCCTGGGCCCAAGATCAGTGTGTAGCCAGGTAACCAGTGCAGTTTCAGATTCAGCCAGGAGATCAGCATGGGAGAGGAGGAGGTAAAGCAGAAGCAAAGAGGAAGGTCTTGAGGTGCTTCCAGAACCAGAGATGGTTCTCCTCAAGTTTCAGAGAGGCAGGGAGGCTGTTCCAGAGGGAAGCCCCAGCAGAAGAAACAGACACCAACTCGCTGCTTGGAGAAGCGACTAACCATGAGGGAGTGGGAGGCGGATGAGCGAAGAGCTGGAGAAGGAAGATATTTATACAGTAGCACTGTCCAATTACTTATGGGAGGAGCAACATCACATACATTGACGAATGTCGGACACATAGAGTTTAGTGGCCACTTTTGCTTTTCAGGAAGAAAACAGATACACAAGATTTATACTGTTTTTATAGTAGCACCTGTCATGCTAGGTCAGCATTTAGAGAAAAACGAAGAAAACTGAGAACCTTCAGTGTTAGCAATAAACTGGAGAGACGAGGCTAATTTCCAGAAATGTAACCCCTTTGTACCTGAGCATTATCAGGTGTCTCTCCGCTTCCTGCTTCCAGATTATGCATGATGCACTAAACTCCTGATCAGCTGTCCCCCTGCCTCGATGTAGCATCTATGGTGCCAGAGCTACTGCCATGCCTTTACAAACTATGGTTTTCAAGGTACATGTGGTCCTCTCACTGGTCTCTTCGGAAGTACTTCTCAAGACCTCTGCCCTCTTTTTTGTTCCACGTAACCGTGCCCGCAGTCGGCACAAAACGAGCTGACGTTATCTGGAGATACTGCATTTTCAAGCAATTTTCCCATTTCCCATGGCTCCTAGGAGAATTGCATTGTTGCTGTACAGTAGAGCTATTGCCTCGACATCAGAGTGGCTACCCAGACTACAGACTGCATGTTTAAAGGTATTTATGTTGTGACAAGGTGCACTGCTGGGATTGAGGGGCGTCTAGCAGGGTGACCCTAAAGCCCTCTGAGTCTACTCTGCAGCAACCCTCCTTATAGCAGAGGCGATCACATGGGTCACTGGATCATAACCACTCCACCTGAGACAGCCCCCAATTAGGGGAACAAAAGGAAAATACTCTTACAACTCCAAAAATTCCCCACTGGTTCAAACATGGCCTGGATTTTGGAGGGAGGCCACCAAAGCAAACACCAATATATGCCCCCAAAACCAAAGAGGTCACTAGAAGCTAGGTTTCAAACCCAAGTCATACATGATTTTCTATAGAGCTAGAAGGGTAGAACTACATCTCCCATAATCCTTCTGATTTCCTGAATGAAAACCCGTACCAGACCAGCAAACCATATTCACAGGTACAGGGGGGAAAAAGGGGTGGATTGTACCAACCAACAGAGGTACTTTTCAAACCCCAGCGAAGACATCACAGGGTAACCCATATCTGTGTCAAAAAGAGGGGGAAGGAGGTACCCCATTCCCGCCTGAGGAAAAAAACGAAGACAGCCTCTCTCTGTGATACAAAGGATCTGAGTAAAGCGGGGCTAATCCAAAAGCAGCCCCTGGGGGCCGAGCCTTCCAGAAGCAGTCATGAACTGAAGTCTCTAGGCAGTAGATTGAAAGGGCAGACTGGGAAGAACTAAGATGGCCGCCCCAATTCGTACAGTCTCTCTCTCATTGATTTCACCCAGGCGACATGCAGGAAAGAAGCTGTTGTAGCCAAATTAAAGTCACTGCTTCAGGCATTTACTTAGGAGGCCATCCCAGGGAAGGAGCTAAGGCCGTAAACAAAGAGCTGCTCTGAACACAGTCACCCAGCATTTGGAGCATGAGGTGGTCAGTGTTGGAGGAGATCTAGAAAACAGGGGAGCCTGCAGAGGATCCCTGAGCAGGTGACTGGTAGAGAAGTGGAAGGAGGAGAACCGGGGTTGAGGGGGGGGGGGGTAGAGGATTAGTGAGCATGGCATTATATCCCTGGAAAGGGAGTAGTGCATTGTACCCATTTTAGGTGAAATGATAAGGCCTGTCAAGATGGAAAGGGGACCCCTCTTAGGTGGGGGTGCAAGGCCTACCTGGGAGTAATCCTCAGCCAGTCCTACCACAGTGGGGAATGGTGGTGGCAGAGAGGACCCCATTCCTGACCCTCTACCTCAACCAATATGTTTGCTTGAAGCCCCTTAACCACAACCTTGTCTCATGTCTTAGATACTGGCCAGTGTTTTTCTCTTAACTGCAGAGCTCCATTCAGAAAAGAAAAATCGGAATGATTACCAGACAGCTGCAAAGATCAACCAGAGAGAGGGAGTATGCGAGAGAAACCCACTGCGAAACCATCACAAAATACGGCAAAGTCACAAGGCTGAAAGAGAAATGGCCAGAGAGATAGCCACCCAGCTAAACCAACAGCGCAGACTAAAGTGGGAAGAACGCCAGCCTGTACGGGAAAACACGAGGATCTCTTTGGGCCCCCATGTTACACAGGTGAGTTCTTGCAGCACCCAAAAGTCCCATTAAACTACTGGGGAACAAAAAGGGAGAAGGTCCCAGCCTCTCCAAAAGGAACTACTGTTAGAGCCCATGAAGTTGGGCCCAGCAACATGGTCATGAACATTGCCCTTCCCAGGCGGCAGTCCTCAGAATGTGGCGAGCCAACGCAGAAGAAGTGGGCTGGGCTTAAGTCCACTTTGTTTTACTTCTTTTCGCTGTACATGCATGCCATCAGTGGGGAAGACAGGGGCAGGTTGGACAGGGAGAGACATACAATCCCTGCAAAGGGAGGGGAATTTAAAGTAAGGACAGCAAGAGTGGGCTTTTTGCGTGAGGTAAGAGGTGGAGGTGGGAACGACCAAAAGACCAGCAGGAGGAAGGAGGGACTGGCGGTTTATGGAGGAGAATCATAGAGCAGGTGAGGTACTGCTTAGGAGTGAAGTGGTTCTGCAGTGTGAGTGTGTGTGGTTGGGTAATGAGTGAGTAGAGAGGCAAGTGTAAGGATTGAATGTGAATTGAATGGTACAGGGTGAAAATATGGTTATTCAGTAGTTAGTGAGAGGAGGAGGTTAGTTGTGGCAGGATGAGAGTGATAGTGGGAGGTAACGAATAGAGGTTTTTAGGAGGGGAGTAGTTGCATGGAGGATTAGTAGTAGAGGAGAAGTAACATCAAAGAGTGGGGGCATTATCAAGAGTATGTTATTGAAGGAGCAGGAGAAAAGAGGTGGGGGTTGAGTGGGACCCAATCAGAGTAGAGAGGAGCGGTGAGAGTGGACGTGTGAGGACAACCTGACTCAAACCAGAGTAAGTTCAAAGCATATTCCAATTTCCATTTAGAACACTAACTCTTAGATAGAGTAGGGACAGTTAGGAAACTTTGGCTGTCGGTGTCTTAGAATACTATTTGCAGTATAAGACAGTATATAGACAGAAAGGGCCAATATTTGCTAATAATGCAAAATAAATACCATTAAACTGTCCCTATGATTCAGAGTGATTTTATGCGCCATCCTTGATAAGTGAGCAGGGAAGTATATCCCTACTGTTGGATGGAGGAGGGGTATTGAAGGAGGGCAGTGGAAAGTTGAATGTGGAAGTTGGGAAGTCATCAGAGGAAGCGATGGGTTTGTTGGACACGTTTGGAAAATCCAGGCAAGAAGTGGAGGAAATTGGAAGTTTAATGGAGAAAGGTGTATGGTTATTGGGGGAGGGTAAGAAGGTGTTAGGAGGAGCTGCAGGAGTTGTTGGTGAAGGGGGGAACATTAAGAAGGAGGTTGAGATGTTGTTGATAGTGGAGGTAGGAGGCAACTGGACAAGAGGTGTAATTAAGGAGTTGAAGAACAAGCAAATGGTGGAATGAAGGGGTATTTAGAGCCAGAGGGTGGAAGAGGTCAGGAAGTGGAATGACGTTGAGAGGAGTTTGTTTGAGGTGGGTGCAAAAGAGTAGGAAGATGAGTTAGAGAATCAGAAGGCAGAAGACATACTTGGACTGGAGTCTGGGACAAAGATTGAACAGGAGATGGTTGAAAGATTGTTGGTAGCAGGGAAGAAAGAATTTTGGAGTAAGTTGAGACAGGGAGCTGAACACCAGACTGATGAACAATTGAATAAGGAGGAGAGCAAGGAGGAGTTCTAATATCAGGACGCTGCTGGTAGTGAACAAGCAGGTGAAGAGAAGGATCAGAAATGGAAAGGAGAAGTTTAGAAATGATTGGTTCAGGAGGAAGACTGAGGAGGGACAAGATGTGCCTGAGAGAACGCAGTACTTTGAGTGGCTGAAGTTAGGTTAGGGGGCAGGCCAGCTCTGAAGAGACAGATCACGAGGTGGGGGGCATGCTTATTTAATATTCCATTCAACCATATTTTCCATCCATATTTCCTGACACCATCCTCTGCACTTATACTTTAATTAATTAAATCATCTTCAAAATTGCTGAATCATTCAGCCAACAACATAAACTTAATCATTCATATATCCTCAAAATCAGTCATTCAAGCATTCTCCCTCACTTTCATTCATAAATTCTCATTTTCATATTAATTTTCATTCATCCACCCCTTTTCGCCATCTCACCACTCTGTCAACCTTTGCTAGCAACACAAAATAAATACCGTTAAACTGTCCCTATGACTCAGAGTGATTTCCTGAGCCATCCTTGAAAAGTGAGCAAGGCAGCATATCCCTACTGCTGGATGGAGGAGAAGTGTGGTTTGCTTAGGGGAGCACATGATAACTTTTCACTATCATGCGTGAACTGGAATTCCCGGTGGCCCTGTCACCTAATTGCACCCAGGACAGTACCTGGTGCATCAACATCCAAAATGCCTTACTCTCAAAAATTGACCTGCACCACAAAAAATATTGCCAATAAAAAAGCATCCCTGGGCATCACTGATGGCAGAGAGCCTTTAGCCACCTCTTATACATGCCCTAGCTTTAACTTCAATCCAGTTTCACAATCGGAGATCACGTTTCATTAAAGGCCTAAAACCCTGCCAGTGCCAAGTTGATATCTGCCCTGCTGCTATCATCAAAGACTGTGCCAAATCCATGGCACCCTTCTTTGCTACCCTCATCAGCACATCCTTTACCTCCTGCTCAGTTCCTTCCAGCCGCGAAGACGCTTGGGTCCTAGCCCTGAAAAAAAATAAAACTCCATTGACCTTAATATCCCTACCACCTATTGCCCTATCACTACTGTCCCCTTCCTGCTAAAACTCCTGAACTGTCCTATAAATTCAACACTACCTTGAATCCAACAACCTGCTGGGGCTGCGCCAATCTGGCTTCCGTCCTGGCCACGGAACGGAAACTGCATTGTTTGACTTAAAAAATCAGTTGGATGAGATCAAAGACGCTGGCAATCCAGCCCTCCTCTTGCTGCTGGGACTGTTAGCAGCCTTTTAATTAGTTGACCGCCAAATCCTATTCAGGCACCTAGCCGCAGCAGCACACTTCTCACCAGATGCCATTGCCTGGACCTCGTCATTCCTATCGGAAAGAACCATGAGAGTGTTCACTCCCAACAAATCAGCCCCGCAAGGTACATGTGTCTCTCCAACACTTCACATAAACAACAACAGGGTGTTCCTGTGTATGATCGCTTCAAAAATGATTTCTAAATGTATTCAGTATTAATAAATTCTCTGTGACCTAATCACGTTGTTCATCGTGTACATGCTAAATGTGCTGATATGTAATATGTAGATCTGTATGAAGTCAATAGACACAGTTTGAAACAAAGGAAAGGGGGAGAAAATGAGATTTGTGTTTTATTAGTAAACAATGCAATGGAATTAGTATGTGAAAATGTCAAGGTAAACAAAAAATGAAGAAACAATATTGACAACCTCTAATGTAGAAACAAGTACCACATTAAAAATAGTCAGCAAAATGCTACTAAGGAGCAGCAATTGTGAAATAAATAGCAAAAAAGTTGAAAATTGAGGTATACAATAAAGCATATTGGGCACTTGGATGTTAATTTGTAAAGTGCGTTTTACACAAATGAACATTCGAGTGCCACGGCACAGTAGCACACATTTATATTTAAGTGCCAAAGCATTAGCCAACTTACTAAATGGCCCTGGCTAGCTCAAATATGTATCGATCAACAATTTCACAAAAAATTGCACCAGTGGCCGAGGAGCGACCACATTTTAATTTACATCAGGGAAATTGCCTGAAGGTTGAAAAAGAGAGTGCAGTTAAAGCATGGTCAAATGTTGAACTGGCGACTAAATGCCAGAAAGAGGCTGAAAAAGGAGACCAGAATTAATGTAGTCTATGCCAACCGCTGTTGTTAAACCTTGAACATTAGTGTGCTGTGCCTTCCGCTGAAGTGGCGTGAGTGGCACAATAGGAGAATGGAATATACAGCCACCTTCATCAGGAAAAGGTGTCTCTGTACAGCCACTATTTCGTGGTTAATGGGCTATGAAAGTCAGAGCCGCTGCTAGATGAAGCTAATGACAAAGTCGGAATGAAGATGCCAAGTGAGCACTGCTGGTAGATGCTCTCTAAATGTCAGTAGCCACTTCTTGGGTTTTTGGGCCAAAATGTACCCCCTCCACTCTGATGAAAAAACCGTATTAGTTGTACTCTTCCCATCAGCTATGGGTGGGATTCACCTTTCTTTCTTGGCTTGTGGTCAACAAGCTACGATATCCTTCTTAATATTATTATTATTATTATTATTATTATTATTATTATTATTATTATTATTATTATTATATATTGTTGTGCCTGGACCCAGTTTCGGAAACCAACAGAGTGCTTTATAGCTTATGAGGGGCAGTGCAGTGCGAAGGTTCCTTAAATATGCCCCATGGCTGCTTTCCACGGGTGTCTTGCCCTACGCTGCTGCCACACATGTACAGCTGGACCCTCTTGTTCTCCCAATGCCTGGTCCATGGACTTGCAGTTGCTGGAACTTTTCCCAAACATTGTCATCTTTCTTCCGTCCCAGCTACAGGTCTGGTAAACTATGTCATGCAATGTCCACCCCTGTAACACCCTGTTACAGGGCTGGACACAGATCATGTTTCTCTCAGCAGAAACCAACAGTGTCACAATAAAATAAATCTACTTTGGCAATGAGAATCAAGACAAGTGTGAGCAATGTTGGCAATGGCATTCCTTAACAGTGCCTCAAGCCGGGATTGCATAGGGTTGCTGCAGGGGCATGAGTCACAAAATCTGTGTTGGGTGAGTGGTGTTCAGATAGAGAGAGAACAACTTCCTCCAATGATCTCAAGTAAGCCACGGGCTGGATTAGCTGGACTTTTCTTGAATGACTGAATGTATGAGTGCACTTTTACACTCTAAAATTGTTGCAGTCACAGAGGCTCTTAAATCACTGGGCATGCCTATTTTTCTTTCTAGTGGCCTAGAGCAGGTAGCAATGGCTTACATATGTTTTCGGTTTTACCTAAATATTCCACTGTACCATACGCCTGCCAGGGCATTTTCTTGTGTTTAACCGCGGTGCGGTGTCCTTTAAAACTGTGATAACATCAAGGCTGCTCTTCTCCAAAATACAGAATGTTTTCAATCATTTACTGGAGAATCAGCATCTGCTATTTTGCCCTGAACTAGTATTCACCACTAAGTGTATGAGAAATGACTTTGGAGCACCCCCATCATCATTAAAACACTTGTGTATAGGCGCGCTATAAATATATCATATCATATATCATCTATCAGTTCTTCAAACAATAATAAAGTGGCTTTGATATCAATACCTCCCACATGACTTAATCCATGTTGTAGAACCCTTCCACCAACAGGACAACATTACTGTCCAAAGACACCATGTTCAACGCGGGCCTCCACAAAAGTGCTCTGCTTATATTGAGCTAGGTTTACACCATAAACGAGCCAATAAAATATATACAATGAAAAGACTTAACAGCACTTGCTAGGCACAGGGTACCTTTGATTGTACTGCTGCTTACCTGTCACAAACATAGTGTTTGGTTCGTTCACTTGTTTTATTGTAATTCTGATATCATATGCAAAGCTGCCTACTTGTGATTTTTTTCCACTTTTACTATCAAAACAGTGCCACTCGATGTGAACAGACCAAATCAAACGTTAAAACATCCAAAGGAGCTGAAATATTTCACACACATCCACCACAGTCTCTATTTCCCAGTGGGACGTAACAGTAAACGGGGTTCAACTGAAATAAATTAAATGGCAGCTTCTACTCGGGTGTAAACAAGTGAAAACCAAAATACAGCATGGTGTCTCCTCTGGTTGAAACAAGTAAGCAAACACGTGGCCAACAAAACAGCAAGATGGTGCCTCAGCAGTGAATCAACCAAAACAAATAATCAGTTTTGCATTTAACAGTCTCAAAATCTGAGACCCATTGCCCAGCATTTTATGGGGGGATGGAAGTCATTCACAGCCTTAGGTTTTTAGAATGTTCTTAACACGTCTTTCTCACAAAACAGATGGGTGTCAGCCTTTCCTCCTTGCTTGATTTTTATGCATTGGTGCAGGTTCCACATGCTGCCACCATCCAAAGATGGGTGAACCATGCCTTTATGTCGAGGGTCATCAATACAGTCTCAAAGACTTCTTGGTGATCTTTGGCAGGGTGGCTGTGGTCTTGGAGGAAGTGATTGTTGTCTATTGTTCTGTAGTTTCCTAACTAACCACCAATCACTTCTCAGTTGTTTTTTATCCTTCTTTTCACCTCTTCCTGCTTCTGAAGCACTACTCTCCTACACCCCACATTCTTCTGGTCTTTCTCCAACACTCCTTCTTTTTCTTCTACTTCCTCCTTCTCCTGTATATCTCCCACCAGGCTCACATGTCAGCCTCATTCTACTCCGTATGGTCTCTGTCTCGCCAGGCTCCTACTTCTCTCTCTCCCCAGCTCTCAGCTTTCTTTGTACCCAGACTGCTGCATGTCTCCATTCCTAGTCCCCTGGGTCTTCCTCTTCCCAGTCGAATGGTTCTCTCTCTTCTCTGACTTCTTGGTGTCTCTCTTTACACTCTCCTGCTTTTCTCTACCCCTTTCTTTCTTCTACCTATCCAACGTCTCTTTTCTCCTCTGGGTCACCTCCTCCTTACTCCCAAGCAAATCCCTTGTTCTCCTTCACTCATCTCCAAATTAATCTATCCTCCAGCACGCTCCTACTCCTCTCTTCATCTCTCTGGAAATTCCTACAACCTTCTGCCACAGGCCCTTCCAATTATGTTTCCTTGACCCTGCTTCCGGGATCCCTCTGACTTCATGTATGTCGTGTTTGGCAATTGGTATGGAGATTGTTTTATGAGCCCTGTCCCTGGGGATGACTTGCAGTTTTCAAGTTGAACTTGGGTTTCGTTATTCCCTCTTAATGGGATGTTCTCAGTATGCTCGTCACACATTTCCCTGCCCCTGGTTTGACTACCTCAGGCGTACATGTGGGCAATACCTTGTGAGTGGACTGGTTAACTGATTGAGTTGCCGGTCTTGGCACTGGTCCCACTCCTTGCGACTGTGGTTCTGTCCGTGCAGGCACTGCCAGCGTCACAGAATCACCTTGGAAAATGTATCTCTTAAACAGGCAGTGCTGATAGTTCAGCCCTTGCTGCAAGTCCCTGCCACACTCTTGGGAGAGGATGGAGTAGACATGGGCACCCTACCCACACCAACCTTTGAGCTCGTAGCGGATAACATCAACCTACCCATTGTGAAACTTTCCTTAATTCCACTCGTAATTTTGATAAACAGTCACATTAGAAGAAAGGAACTGTGTGTTTGCAGAAAACAGATTATTAATTGGTTCTGGTGTGGGAAGGGTATGGGTGGAACATAGATTTATGTTTTCCTGCAAAGCATCACAGGTGTAATGTAGGGCCCCAAATTGTAATGGGATAATCTTTGGTAGCTTTTATTAGTTTTGGGTACTAAGTGGTGCTTAAGTGCCATCCATAAGCCGCCACTATTGCATTGGAGTACAGAAGGAGAGAGCTGACATATGACGTGGTACACATAGCTTATGGGTGTTGGTTGGTTATTTACTTACCCATAAACTGCCCATAGCCGTGTTAATCCCTATGACCATTCTGAACCACCATCTGCCACTACCCTCCCAAAGCACATCCTTATGAGATTCCTTGGAGCTAGTGCTCCGAAGCAGTAATATCAAACGTTGCACTGTTATTTGTATGCAATCTTCTGAGAATGAATGGCTTCATTATAGTTCTAAATGCAACAAAAAAGAAGATAAAATGAACGATTTGTGTAACAGAAAGTATTAATCGGGTGCCTCTACAGTCACTTGTTTTATATCTGTTCCCTGCACTAAAGTCCTATAAAAACTGGCAACGCTCATTGTTTTACCTTGTATGTGGGTATTAGATAGGCCTTTTCCATGCACTGTTATCATATGCCCAGTTAATCAAATCATTTCCCAGCTGTTTCCAATGGCAAAGGCCTATCCCGGCCTACAAAAAGTGCCTACAAAAAGCCAGAACGGTTTATTTTGCCAATGCTTGTTTTCATGTAAATCCAAGCTTTAAATGTGTACTTTTTTTTCTTGCTGCGCTATATGGCGCCTCTTTTCCCCCGGCTGTATTTACTTTTTGTCAGTCTGGCTGATGTAAACAGCATTTACCAATCCTTCATAGGATAGATGAATACCTTGAATGTCATGCAGCGAATTTGCAAAAAGATGTATGAAACACGTTCAGAAAAATGCATTATTCGCTCTGTAGAAATTGGCCCCCGTGGGCTTTCTAGTCATTGCTTTTCTCCAGGTTTCACATGAACTCGGCTGCAACGGGCTGTTGTCTATTTTCTAGGCAGAAGTTTAATGTGTCGGCTACACATCAGAAGCTGCCCACTGAAGCATGTCAGCGCATTCTAACACAGGATGGACCTTCCACTGCGGCGCACCACATATTCACTGCAACAGGCCCAAGGTGTCATGCGTACACATGCAGCCTGGCTGATGCTTTCAGTTCATGAGCTTGAAGCTTTATTGCTGCTCTGTCGTTCTCGCTCACCCCTTCCCCCCACCCTTTCTTGAACTTTTACCCTCCTGAGATTACCACCACTCGTAGTATTTTGTACGGTCGTCATATTTATAAAACATTGACATAAGAAATTAGCATAGGCATTTGTTAGATGTTTTGCAATGTCAAAACATCCGCGAAACAGTTCCGGGTCATGGCTGAGGCCACGGGCGGGAACGGTTCACCAGTTTCTTTCCGGGAGCACTTTTTGTGCCCGGATGATTGATGAAAGCCTCAGTCTTGGTTAACCGTGGATTATAACAACAGTCCTGCAATCCGGAGCTGCTGCAGGTGCCGCTTCATTAAACCCGATCCACGAATGTCAGTTTATTTCTGTCTTAGATTGAAAGTCTCATTAAACGCGGATGAAGCCAGGAGCTACTCTGGGGTCAGACTCGTTATGAAGGTTTCCCATCTTACAATGTCTTCTCGCCCCGCTGCCAGAATGAATGGACATGACGGTGAAATCGGGGCTGGCTTCGAAGTCTCTATAACACCACAGCAGTGCATTTTTCCAAAATGAGACGCTGAGTTCTGGAATTTCAAAATCACATATTAACAGAGTACAAGTGGGAGTCACTTTAAATTGGATTTGGGTTTAGTTTATTTTACCGTCCCCTGGCAATATTGACATGCTTAACATCAAAATCCAGGTTTCTCAGGCTGTGGTAGAATGTTTGGCTTGTCCAGACACATTGCTGCAATAGGCGCGTCTATGGATCCATGTCCAGATCCAAATATCATTGCAATATCGTCCATCTTTGTAGCTGCCTTAGATCCTGACAAAAAACACACACATCAAAAAGTACATGTACATTCGTTTGATCTTGGCTTTGAGCAATCATGTTTTAGCATCTGATCAAAAGATGTGAACACTTTTATTTGAATCTTTACCCATTGTATTTCTCTTTTCTGAGCCATTATCTGGCATACACACAGAAGATTGCATTTATTTTAAAAATGTGTTCTTTCCTTGTTTTAATTGATTGAATGGGCCAACACGAGAAGGCAGAATTTAGATTGCAAGGAACATACATACATTGATGTGGTCTGTTGTTAAACGCTATATTTCGGGATTGAGATATGAGCGGGCATCTTAATTGGTAAATAGTGAAATAACGCATTATATCTTGTGTTGGCAAATTATGGATTTTAGTGATTCTTAATTCTAGAAGGATTTGGCAACTATTGAATTCCGAGTGTGCTGTGCAGTGAAGTGCCTTTCATGCAGCTTAGGTCGAAATCCAAAGTATTGCCAGTGTCAAAATCATGCTCAGCCTTGACAATCAAGAATTTTGCTTTCAATTGGTGTCCTGACAAGATGCGGTATCTAGGAATTTGGCTGACTAAGGACGTGTTTAAAATGATGGAGGTCAAACTATCTCACTTGGTCCAAAATTTGGAGTCAGGCTTAAGAAGATGGAATGAGCTACGATTAAGTCTATGGGGGAGAGTGCATGCAATTAAAATGACGACAACACCATGCATTAACCATGTTCTAAGCATGATCCCCTTGCAGATTAAGAAGTGCTTTCAGAAGAAAATAGAGAGCTTGATCCAGACCTTCCTATGGAAGGGTAAACAGCCACGTCTAAAACTTTGGAAACTACAACCTTCTCAGGAATGTGGTGGTCTGGGGGTTCCAGATTTTGAAAACTATCATTTAGCGTATGGGACTAGACATTTAGTTCCTTTCATAGAAAATTCAAATGATGTCTGGACAATGGCAGAGGCATGTAGATTTTCTCCACTTTCCCCCAGAGCAATTCTGTCAACGGTGGATGGAACTGGCTATAAATTGTTTCCACCACCTACTTTTATAAGCTCTTGTTGGAAAAATCTCTGGAGGAAAAGCAAGAAGGAGGTTTCTGTCAACGGTTTTACTTCAATTTGGTTGAATCCAGACATTAAGTTGGATGGGAAGACGCTTTTTTGGCCGAACTTGTTGCTGGAGGGGTACAGTGGCTGGAGGATCTTGTTGAAGGAGGAAAATGGATCAGTTTTAAATGATTGACTCTGATTAAAGGTCTTAAAGATTGCACTATTGGGGAATATATGAAGTTGAAGAAAGCCCTAGTGAACAAGATTCCAGATGAGGGTAGAGGTTGGCAGGTCTGGCTGAGAGACTATAAATCTGAAGGTGGTATGGCTTCGAAGGTGTACAAAAATCTAGACCAGTATAGAGGGCCGAATAGTGATTTACTGTCAAAATGGTCAGAAATAATTGGATCAGAGATGTCTGAGGGCAGATGGAGGAATCTGTGCACGAATGTGGCTCTAACCTCTTTGAATCTGGGGGAAAGAAGTCGCCAAATCAAAATTTTAAACAAAACAAGAGTTTTTTGGACGCCACAAAAACTACATGAAAGGGGTTTATTGGATTCAGATGCCTGTTGGAGGTGTAAGCATGCTAGTGGAACTTTTGAACATATGATTTGGGACTGTTATGTGTTAAGATCTTTCTGGAGTGGAGTCACTAGGAAGATGAATGAGACCTTGATGTTGCACAAAGATTATGATTTCACGACTGTAATTCTGGGAGAAGATGTTGTGGTGGAAGATCTCACTTTCCCACAGAGGAACTGGTTTTTAGGGCAGCAAATTCCACCAAAACAATTAACTTGAGGAAGTGGAAAAGTGAGGAAAGGCCATTGATTTCAGAATGGATGGATGATTTAAAACAAGTGTCAAGATTTGAAAAGATAATCCTTTACAGAGACAAGAAAATGAATTTATTTGCTCAAATCCGGAGCAGATTTTTAGAGTTATGATATAATTGAATGTTTCTGTAATATTCCTTTTTCTGTTTGGGTATTTGAGTAACCTGATTGTGATGAACCTAGTTGTAAACTTCAGTTTTTATGTTGTTTATGCATATATGTTGTAATGTTTATAAAATTAATAAACATGTAAATTAAAAAAAAAAAAAAACAAGAGAGAAACACTTAACTCACTTTGGAGTGTGTTCCCATAAGAGACACGTGCAACCGATTCACAAAAGGAACCAGGAGCGGACATTACTCCAGCCTCTAAAACTGTGCCCTTGGGTCAGATTCATAATGATCAGGGGAATGTGTGGTTGTGTTACCTTTGTGAATCTGGAAATTACTCCATCATGTATAACTGTGCCTTTGGGACAAGGTCACCATGATTCGTGCTGGTGTTTCCTTTGGTGTATCCAACATATCTTAATTATTCATGAAATGTGGTTGCCATGTGGATGATACACATATAGGTATCTCAAAGGTTATGTGTACACTTCTGACATGGGTCAAGCTGGCAATTGGTAAGTTTGCATACAGGGAGGGTCTACTCATCACTTCATCTTTCTAAGGAAGAAAAAATGAGCACAATGACATTGGATATGAATCACGTCTATTATGACAAAGTTTGGAATTGGGTGGTATCTGACATGAAATTCTGCACACAATCCAAATATTATTATTATTATTAAATGCTGATTTCCTACTGAATAGACCAATCTGTTGAAGGCTATTCATACCCTTTATAAGATCACTGCATGTTATGCACTGCAGAACTCAGTCCTGAAAGCACATTTTGTGAAGAGAGATGACCTCTTTTAAGGTGTGATTGGATTGTGGCTCCATGTACATGTCCAACGTCAGTACTAGAGGAGTTAAATAGAGACGGTTTTACAGCCTGTGCCTGGGAGAGTGTGCCCTACTGCAGTCACCAGGAGCAGACATACTTCTACCAATTCGCAGAGTCAGACCAGAAACCTCAGTTTTAACACATCTGAAAAAACAAGGCTGGGGTAATGCCACTGGCGTGGTGGGGGTAATGCAAACATTTGGTGCACTGTGGCGATTTCACAGGTGAATGAGGGATTGCCAGTGATTAAATAACATGCCCGTTTCAGAGGTACGAGAGATCCAATCAGGTCTTCCTTTTAGGGCTGTGTGAATGTGGGAGAAAACCGCGGAAGCAGATTGCAGAGTTGGAAGGACATTTGCCTTCTGCAAACTGAAGACTTTTTGGGCTGGATTTCCATACTTTGAACAGAAATCCTGGAAAAATATTGTTGCTTAATTGAGAAAAATAGGCAGAATCATGAAATAATCATATAGGCGCATGATGTGTGCGTGAATATTACAGTTTCCGTGGCAATAGCTTTGGCAGGTGGAATCCAATTTGTGTTGCAAAAAGGTCAAAACTAAATATGGAGTTACAATTTTATAGTCCCTGCTAGTCTTGTTCAAGTACCTCGCATGGCGGACTCCGCATAAGGCATAAGTATTACACAGATGTGCAAATATCCTAAGGTGGACTTGTCTGAAGAAACGGTTGTTCACTGCACCATCAAATATCTGTATTTCTTTTATGAGAACACTGAATCAGATCAGAGGAAACACTATGAAGGTGCTGGAGTATGAACAAAGGCTGGGCCCAGGACACTCACATTTCAGCCCACCCCTTAGAAGAGATAAAGGTCTATGCTGTGAAATCACTGAGCGTGTGTACCTGGCGAGGGGCCTTTAAGAAAACAACGTCGAGAGGCACAGAATGTATACGTGTCCAGAGGCTCTCATTTGGAAGGACTAGGCATCATTTTCTGATCACAATAACCACTGGTGGTGATGGATAGGTGTGCATTTATATATATATTTTGGTGCCACTGGCCATGGGCTTTGGCCATGCCCATTGTATATTAGAAAACACTAACTGGTCACTAAACATGGTCTTTGGCCGATCCCCTGTATTTTTTAAATCACTCCCTGCTCACAAGCTGTGGCCTTTGGCCAATCCCACTCTCTATTGTTTTTGTTAACAATACACAATACAGCCTTTGGTCTTGCCTACAATCAATTTGTTCCCCACACTAACAGGTCACTGGCCATGGCCACTTTATATTTTACAACACTACCAGGCCTTCAGCCCTTTAAAACACCACCAAGCCACTAGCTTTTGGCCATTGCCAGTGTTGCTATACAAATATATACTTAATTTTTGTATGTCTGTTTTCTTGACCGCGGGTACATTGCAATGAACTACAGATACCCTTGGTTATACTCTTGGTTATTTGTAGTCATAATACCCACAATTATTGGGAAAACAGTGACAAAAATGTTTCACTTCCCCCCAGATCCAAACCAAGTGCCTCCTTCTTGCGTGCCTGTTCCCCTCACTCGCCTGAGAGCCTCCTCATCTCCCCTGCATTCTCGCATTCCCCCCACTGCACTCGCCGTTTCTGTGATGCTATCTCAGTTGAAATGGTAGATAGCCACAGTTATACCCAAGGTTATACCTGAGGGTATGTGAACAATGTTTGAACCTTGTATTGCAAACATGTGTTAGGCAGAATCACATGCAGTACCCTTGGGGAACACTACATGCAATTAAGACTACAAGTGTCAGTACAATTTCACCTTTGGTACAAGCCTGTACTACACAATAATGTGGTAGCAGTGGCTGAGCAGCCAGACTTATCTCAAGAGTAAAGTGAGCAGTAGAACAAGTTACACAAAGGACCAACAAATACAGTGATTCAAACAAACACTTACTCAAGGTTTCTTGGTAAAAGAATATACATTTATTTACACAGTCATTTGGAAAGCATTAGGCTAGCAAGAGCAGCTCAATATCATACACTAATATACTACAAATACGCAACCAATCCGTTTCTGAACAAGTTCAGCTCTCCTGAAGTGGGAGCAAAATGGCACTTAAGTTACTTTAAAAAGGGGTAAAAAGACAAGGTTATAAGAAATGAAGCACACATACCTTCATAGGCAGGGCAAAGGGTTTCAGTTAACTACAACCAGTAATTTAATTCATAGGCCTGGGCCAAAGTCAATGGTTCAGAGTCTTTGTATTGGATAGCACAGTTCTGGTAGTAAACAGTTAAGTCTTTGCCACGGATCTTAGAAGAATTTGGTCAGACGAAAAGTTAGATGTTTGTCTAGGGAAGGACAAGCCTTCGAAGTTGGGAAAGTTTCACAAACTTTCACCGTGGCCAAAAAGATTTCCGGCCCGCGTTTGCACAGTACCTTTAAAGTGAGGAAGAGCTGTAGCTGAGGCAGTTGCTCCTGGCAGTTCGAGCAGATCTTGCTGTTCCTGAGCTTCAGTCGTGGGGACAAGAAAGAGGACGTCGGGAGGTTCCTGAACTACCCAGGGAAGAGGCCACAAGCTTGGCAAAACGTCGGTTTAAGGTGTGAGTGCCTTAAAGACCACAAACTGTTATCCTTCCCACTGGCTATCCGGTTTTCCACAGCACTCTGCAGAAAATTCGACCAGGAGGGGACGGTGTCCAGGCGGCTTACAAGTTCCCACCAAACTCAAGGGAAGAAGTTAACCTTTAAGGGCTTTTCTGTCGATGGAGTTTCAGGCAATTCGGACCTGCAGCAGGGCTTCACCGGTCATCCAGGAGTTGCAGCAGTCCTCTTCCTTCAGCTTGTCTTCGGTTCTTTCGTTCCAGTGGTCGACTCTGCTTTCCAAGTGCCAGAGACCTGCTTTTAACAGTTATTCCCCATTCATTCCAGCCTGGCTGTCACTCACACACCTGGGTGGCTGACCACGCCAGAGTGCATTCAGGTCTCCGAGGAGACTAAGCACAGGGAGTTTCCAGCACCTCCCTCACATCCTGTCCACCCCAGACACTCAGGCGCCAGAGGAGGGCTTCATCACTGAAGCCCGCCAAAGACCAATGAACAAAGGGACCAAACCTGGTTTGGCATGCAGAGTTAAACACAAGAAGGACCTTTTCCAAAAAGAAACGGCAAAAAAAGTTGACCGGAGTCTGTTTTTACAGATAGGTCTTGGGCACCATATTGAAAAACATGGTTGACCCGATTTTTAGCTACCATTGTTCGCAGTCGGGAAAAATCATGGAAGTTTGATCTAAACCACTGCCACCAGCCATTTCAAGTAGGAAAGGGCAACATTTGACTGTTACATGAGTGTTTTGACTCAGGGGATGCTAGGCAACCACTCCAGCACTCTATAGGAAGATAGTGTGTGCTGGGTCTGTAAAGTCAATTTAACTTTACATGTTCTGGTAGACAGTAGTCAGTCCCAGAGAAGGTATTTAAACCTTGGGGAGCCTGAAAGTCATCCCTGTGCCACTGCACTGAAGGTGCTGTGTGACACACAGAAAAAAATTATGCCTATGGAGTTGTTTTAAAACTCCATAACCAAAGAACTCAAAAGTAAAACACACATCAAAATACAAGGAAGAGTGGGGGGAAAAAGGCTCACACTCTTCCCAGGTAAAAAATAAAACCCTAGAAATCCAGCAAAGTTGCTGGGGGTCTCAAAAGGTAAGGAGAATTAGCACATTCTTAAGAATTCTCCCTAACACTCGTTCCCCCCAGACTAAGGGACAGGAAGATTTAATCCACTCCTGGATGAATCGCCTTACTCGACTCGGTCAAACATCCTGGAGAGACCATCAGCATTTAGGTGGTGACACCCAGACATGCGTTCAATGGAAAAATCAAACCCTTGCAAGCTGATTTACCATCTCAGTAGTTTAGGGTTAAAACCTTTCATTTGCATCAATCATCTCAGGGGTTGGTGCTCAGTCTGAATCACAAAAGTAGATCCATACAAGTATGGTCTAAACTTCTTCAGTGGCCACACGATAGCAAAACATTCTCTTTCAGTGGTTGCCCACCATGTCTCAGGTTCCTTCAGCTTCCTGCTGATGAAGCAAATGGGGTGCTCCCTACCTTTCTCATCCAGCTAACTCAGAACTGCACCTATACCTGTATTTGAAGCATCTGTCTGCACAATGAAGGTTTAGTTGAAGTCAGGAACTCTTAGGACCTGAGCTTGACAAAGGGCTTTTTTTAGGGTTCAAATGCTTGAGTGCACTCCCCATTCCTGCTGACATTTTTAGGGAATGTTGGAGAGGAGACCACATTCAAGGGAGAAGCTATGGTCCCATTGTTCTCTATGAAGTTCCTACAGTAACCAGTGAGGCCTAGGAAGGCTCTCACTTGGGTTTGAATAGTAGGAGTGGCCCAGTTTTGTACAGCTTGTACTTTGCTAGGAAATGGCCTGATTTCATCTCCTTCTACCTCATGTCCAAGGTAGACCACTTTACTCTGACCATTTTGACATTAAGTAGTCAACATGTTCTTTCCAAGCAGGGCTGAACACTGCAATGTCATCCTAGTATGCCATGCAGATGTCCTCCATCCCATTAAAAACAACTAGGTTAACCATCCTTAGGAATGTAGCAGGTGCATTCTTTAGTCCTAAAGGCATTGCCTCAAATTGGTAGGGACTTGCTGGGGTTGAGAATGCAGTTTTCTCCTTGGCATGGTCTGTCAGTGCTATTTGCCAATAGCAAGAAGTGATATCAAATGTACTGAGGTACTTGGCTGAACCAAGTTTGTCCACCAGTTCATCTGTTCTTGGTAAAGGGTGACCATCAGTCTTGGTGACTGCATTAAGGGCTCTATAGTCCACACAGAATCTCAACTCCTTGGATCCTGCCTTTTGTACTAGAACAACTGGACAAGACCATGGACTGGTAGAGGGCTCCATTACACCGAGATTAAGCATCTTGTTGACCTCCTCCTTTATGTGGGAACTTACCTGATCTGACATCATGTAACCTCTGCTTTTAACAGGTGAACAGTCACCAGTGAGAATATCATGCTGACCCCAAGAGGTCAAGCCTGGTGATAGTGAAAACAGGGAGGCAAACTGATTTAACAGAAACTTGCACTCCTCCTGTTGTTCAGGTGTCAAATTAGAAGAGAGATGAACTCCTTCTATTTACTCATCTAAAGGCTGGCTTCTGAGTAGGTCAGGTAGAGGGCCACTCTCCTCCTCCTCTTGAGCTGAGGCTAGAAGCAAAGCTCCCACTTCTGGTCTTGAAACATAAGCTTTTAGACGGTTGGTGTGAAAGACTCTGGGAGCCTCCTTAAGATTGCCTAAGCCCACCAGATAGTTGACCTCTCCAAGTGAGTGACCCACACTCGCAACATTTTCCAAATGTATTTATGAATGGGGGTTTGTTCTGACCTCCCTCTGGTTTGACACCAGGAGGTACACTAGCCTGATTCGGTTTCCCTTGTGGCTTACCCTTATTATGTTTGGGACCCTCTTTTGGATTGGAGGTATTGGAATTCTCTTTGTTATCTTTCTTTTGCTGCGTTCCCTCATCCTTCTTCTGAGTTGCCCCAGAATCCTTTTGAGTAGTCCTGTTGGCAACACACAAGTCAGCAGCCCTTACCAACTTCTTTGGATCAGTTTCCTTAGAGTCAGCCAACTGGTGTCTCAGCTCAGGCGAGCAGGCATCATAAATAGATTCCAACATAAACAGATTTCTCATACCTTCATAAGTGTTAACTCTGTAACCCTTAACCCACCCATCTAAGTTTTTCAAACATTCAGTCACCCAGGTAGGCCAAGGGGCACCATCATGCTTTTTGAGGGTTCTAAACCTCTTAAGATACTGGTAAGTGGTCTTCCCAAACCTAGCAATCAAAGCTAGATTCACACTTTCACACTCCTTTCTGTCTATATCCCCCAACTCCTTTATCATATCAGTTGCAACAGGGGGTATCCTAGAGAAAGGCCAAGGAATCAGCTGATTCCCTGTAATGTCTTGAATCCCATGGTTATATTCAAAAGCAGATAACAAGGGGGGTCCTGGGAGACTCTCTGCCAGACATGAGTCCTGGTTACAAGAGCCTTACCCAGAGTTTTTAGCTCACTATCTTTCACAAAGAAGAAATCTCCCAAACATATCAGTCTTTGTCCTGCCCTGGGGCAGTCCAGCACCGAAATGCTAGGCAATTCTTCTCTGAACAAGAGTACCAACAGCAACCCCAGACACGTGTTTTGGTCTGGTTGAACCTCATCAGTAGGGTGTAGCTGCGCCTCTCTAAGAATAGTGAGCAAGGAGTCCACGTCTGGATTCCCCTAGTAAATTAGGGTGAGACCCAAAGTTACTTGAAATATGCAGATAACAAGGGCGGTCCTGGAAGACTCTCTGCCAGACATGAGTCCTGGTTACAAGAGCCTTATCCAGAGTCTTTAGCTCACTATCTTTCACAATGAAGAAATATCCCAACATATCAGTCTTTGTCCTGCCCTGGGGCAGTCCAGCACTGAAATGCTAGGCAATTCTCCTTTGAACAAGTGTACCAACAGCAACCCCAGACATGTGTTTCGGTCTGGTTGAACCTCATCAGTAGGGTGTAGCTGCGCCTCTCTAAGAATAGTGAGCAAGGGGTCCACGTCTGGTTTCCCCTAGTAATTTAGGGTGAGACCCAAAGTTACTTGAAATATGCAGATAACAAGGGGGTCCTGGCAGACTCTCTGCCATACATGAGTCCTGGTTACAAGAGCCTTACCCAGAGACTTTAGCTCACTATCTTTCACAAATAAGAGACCCAAGCTACTTTTCACTGATGAGGCCCAACAAGGCCGAAACATGTTTGGGGAGGCTTGTGGTCTCGTGCAGAAGGGATGTGACCTAGCAGTTTGGGCTGGACTGCCCCTTCTGGGGTGGGACCAAGCCTGATTTGCATAGTGTTTTTCCCCTTCTGTAATGGCTTTGCAGGCAAAGAACGATAGTCTGGAAGGTTGCCCAGAGCAACGCCAGTGGTTAAGATTCATTCTAAACCTTCCAGCCATCACCTCTTTGTTTTTGCATATTCAAAAGCAGCCAACCAATCCAAAATATCAAGCTTAACCTCATACTTACTTTCTGAATCTTTGGGCATGCGAGGCCTCTTAGGAATGGAAGACCTAGACGACTCTGGGAGAGAACCAGTTTCAAGAGACAACTTTTTAATTTCAAGTGCATGATTCAACTCAATTTCTCTGAGTTTAAGTTCTTGATGTTTGCTTTCAGTTTGGGCTTGGATTCGAAATTCTAACCCAAGTCTCATTCTTTCCAAAGAGACAAATTCAGGACTTAGTGTTGGACCTGATGGGGTCCCTGTGGTCAAAGGTTGAGGTCTATGAGCAGTTAGAGGTAAAACAGGGCCTACATTTTGAGACTATTCTGCCTCATTAACTTATCCATAAAATTTGAGCTGGGCTCTGAAACATTATCATCCTCATCAATATTTTCCAAATTTGCTGCAGGGGTAGGTGTTTCAACCCACTCCTCAGAATTTGATATTCCAACAACGTTTCTATCAATTCAACCTTTTTCCCTTTTACAGTGAGGGTCCTATCTTTAAACATATGTCTCAATTGATCAACTGTTAAAGTGACTAGGGTCTCCTGTCTGTAGCTTTCCATATCAGGCATGATAAAACAATTGCTTCTCTAGTGTTGCTTAGCCTTTTGAGGGTTATTTGAACAATGGTAAGAGTAGCACTCTAAATCTAACAAGTATACTTTTATCCACACCACTATAAACCAGTGTTAGGCAGAATCACATGCAGTACCCTTGGGGAACACTACATGCAATTAAGACTACAAGTGTCAGTACAATTTCACTTTTGGTACAAACATGTACTACACAGTAATGTGGTAGCAGTGGCTGAGCAGCCATACTTATGTCAAGAGTGAAGTGAGCAGTATAACAAGTTACACAAAGGACCAACAAATACAGTGATTCAAACAAACACTTAAGGTTTCTTGGTAAAAGAATATACATTTATTTACACAGTCATTTGGAAAACATTACACTAGCAAGATCAACTCAATATCATATACTAATGTACTACAAATACACAACCAATCAGTTTCTGAACAAGTTCAGCTCGCCTGAAGTGGGAGCAAATTGGCACTTCAGTTACTTTAAAAAGGGGTGAAAAGACAAGGTTATAAGAAATGAAGCACAAATACTTTCATAGGCAGTGCAAAGGGTTTCAGTTAACTACAACCAGCAATTCAATTCAAAGGCCTGTGCCAAAGTTAATGGTTCAGAGTCTTTGTATAGGATAGCACAGTTCTGGTAATAAATGGTTAAGTCTTTTTCACGGTTCTTAAAAGAATTTGGTCAGACAAAAAGTTAGATCTTGGTTTAGGGAAGGACAAGCCTTAGAAGTTGGGAAAGTTTCACAAACTTTCACGTGGCTGAAAAGATTTCCGTACCGCGTTTGCACAGTACCTTTAAAGTGAAGAAGAGCTGTAGCTGAGGCTGTTGTTCCTGGCAGTTCGAGCAGATCTCGCTGTTCCTGAGCTTCAGTCGTGGGGACAAGAAGGAGGATGTCGGGAGGTTCCTGAACTGCCATGGGAAGAGGCCACAAGTTTGGCAAAACGTCAGTTTAAGGTGTGATTGCCTTAAAGACCACAAACTGGTATCCTTCCCACTGGCTGTCCGGTTTTCCACAGCACTCTGCAGAAAATTCGACCAGGAGGGGATGGTGCCCAGGCGGCTTACGAGTTGGTTGTTCCCACCAAACTCAAGGGAAGAAGTTAACCTTGAAGGACTTCTCTGTCGATGGATTTTCAGGTAGTTCGGAACCTGCAGCAGGGCTTCACCAGTCGTCCAGGAGTTGCAGCAGATGGCTTCCTTCAGCTGGTCTTCTGTTATTTCGTTCCAGTGGTCGACTCTGCTTTCCAAGTCCCAGAGACCTGCTTTTAAACAGTTTTCCACCATTCATTCCAGCCTGGCTGTCACTCACACTGCAGGGTGGCTGTCCTAGCCGGACAGCCAGCTGGCCAATCACGCCAGAGTGCATTCAGGTCTCCTAGGAGACTAAGCAGAGGGAGTTTCCAGCACCTCCCCCACATCCTGTCCACCCCAGACACTCAGGCACCAGAGGAGGGCTTCAGCACTGAAGCCTGCCAAAGGCCAACGAGCAAAGGGACCAAACCTGAGTTGGCCCACAGAGTTAAACACAAGAAGGACCATTCCAAAAAGAAAGTGTGAAAAAAGTTGACCGGAGTCTGTTTTTACAGATAGGTCTTGGGCGCCATATTGGAAAACATTGTTGACCCGATTTTTAGCTACCGTTGTTCGCGTTTGGGAAAAATCATGGTACTTTGATCTAAACCACTCCCACAAGCCATTTCAAGTAGGAAAGGGTAACATTTGACGGTTACATGAGTGTTTTGACTCGGGAGATGCTAGGCAACCCCTCCAGCACACTACAGGAAGATAGTGTGTGCTGAGTCTGTACATTTTAGAAACTAGTAAAGTCAATTTAACTTTACATGCTCTGGGAGACAGTAGTCAGTCCCAGAGAAGGTATTTAAACCTTGGGAAGTCTGAAAGACAACCCTGTGCTACTGCACTGAAGGTGCTGTGTGACCCACAGACAAAGATGATGCCTATGGAGTTGTTTCATAACTCCATAACCAAAGAACACAAAAGTAAAACACACATCAAAATACATGTAAGAGTGGGAAAAAAGGCTCACACTCTTCCCAGGTAAAAAACCAAATCCTAGAAATCTAGCAACGTTGCTGAGGGTCTCAAAAGGTAAGGGAAATTAGCACATTCTTGAAAATTCTCCCTAACAACTTGGTCCCTAGAACCATTCCAACTCCCAAATTTCACTTGGTGTCCTCTTGCCTTTCCCCACTTCTAGCCTAATGGTGTCTGCATGTTTTTCGACCTGCAAATAACTTTTTTCTGAATTTTATTTTCCAATACCCTGGGATATAACCACAGCTATCACTCGCTATGAGAAAATAAAAAGATGGCGGCTGTTTCATTTATAAACACCTAAACACCTGGATACTCAATGTATCTGGGCAGATATAGCTATTTATTTTTGCAAAGGAGGTACCCCTTCGTTGTCAAATAATACAAAAAGTTCTGGGTAGACTAACCCCAAACCACAAAAGGATTGCGCGTCAATGCTTTTTGCCCAATTTGTTTCAAACCAGTTCCAAATCTGTCCAGCGATTTTGGCTGTGTGGTCGAGCAAAAATTGACCTTTTTTTGTGTATGGGAAAATGAATGGGGAATAGGCCGAAAGTCCTTTTTTTTAATTATTGCTTGTTAATAACTTTTTTTTTTTTTACACACTCTTTCCCAAACCTACCAATCTGGGGGGCCCGAGACATACAAAATTAGCTGTGAAATTTCTGTCAAATTCGTCTCATGAGTCAAAAGTTAATAGCGATTCATTTTTTCGATGTCCTGTGTAACTCTGACTCACCTTCGCCGCCCTATAGTATACTGCCTGACAATATTCTAGGGAATGCATATTAACCTGTGTTATTAGGACAATTATACTCTCTTACATCTGTTCTAGCCTGTGCTTATGACCTTCATCAGATGATAAATCAAGTGATACTAATTTCAAAAAAATGTAACAACATGCCCAAGGAAGAATTGTGCCCAGTTGGTGATCATTTTTCAGAAGCAAATCATACCCTTCATCTCAAAATTGCTGTATTTCAGGGCTATTTGAGACGCACAAAGCAAGGCAGACCCATGAATTGAAATGCATGCACATTTTCAATAGACTGACAGGGGGCCTGAACAGATATTGCAGTTTCACCTGTCACTATCACAACAAACTGAATATCACCTTTTCCACTCATAGAGATGCAGGTGTTACAACATTGGGCCTCATTACGAGGAAGGTGGTAAGGGATTAACGGCACCGGTAAAGGTGCTGGGGTCGTTAACCCCCTACCGCCCCATTACGAGTTCTGCTCGCGGATCCCGCTAAGGACACCTGGTTTTACGCAAGCAGACGAGGATGCTAACATTAATGGGCCCGTTGTTAGCTTCCTTCCCATTGAGCCCTATGGGGGCTCAAATGGGAATGGGGATGTGCCGCGTCTGGGTTCCTTGAATGGGGGAATAGCGATCCCTCCAAGGTCGGAACGGCCCGGTATTTCCGCATTCAGGGAACCCGGACCCGGTATCCGATATGTGAGTAGCCATGCCGCTAGAAACGGCATGGCTACCTCCATACTTGTAATGAGGCCCATTCAGTCCTAACACGGTCCACACATTTTTAGAAAGCTGTTTATGAGCATCTGACTGACACTGCACCAGCCCCACTACCCCCTCTAATGCAGTGGCTCATTGATCGACTAAGTCCAGCCCCATCCACCCTCATAAAGCTACACCCCAAGGCTTCCAAGAGAGCTATGATCATTTCAGTCCCTGCCCTTTTCTTATGATTGTGATAAAGCACATTTCAGATACAGTATTTTGGCACAAGCCTCACACATGATTAGATGTGCATCCTCCTTACCGGCTTTCAAGAGGTACCAGTATGATTTGTGTATGCTTCTGCCACAACTGATATTTCAAAGGGATGGCCCTAACATACTTAGTTTCATCTGGAATGTACCCACCATGACTGACCCTATCGCATCACCCCCAGCCTTTCTGAGAGCCCCATAACATGGTGGATGTGTGTTTTTGTTTCCATTGCTTTTTCTTTCTTTGCCTTCTCTGTAGTTCCATTGCCCACCCCCTTACCGTACCACTCAAAGCTTTAAGACTGCAATGTGTGAGGAACGGAAGAGTGATTATCTAATGCATGCCCGTCTGAACAAACTACCGATGAGCTACACAAACAGGCACAGATCAGTAAAAACAGAATCCCAGGACATGCTACTTAGGATATATTCTTGTAATGTTATTAAAAATCTTCCATTCATCCCTGTCTGATGATTGTTAATTTCCCTTACCTACTGAGTCTCTCAGTAGCTTTGCTGGATTTCTTGGATTTTTTTTTTTCACCTGGTAAGAGTGTGAGCCTTTTTTCCCACTCTTACATGTGTTTTGCTGTGTGTATTTAACATTTTATGTTCATAGACTGTGGAGCTTCACCTACTCCATAGGCATCATCTTTTTACTGTGTGTTACACAGCACCCTCAGTGCAGTGACACAGGGTTGTCTTTTTCAGACTTCCCACGTCAAACTCCATTTTCTGGGACTGACTACTGTCTCCCAGAACATGTAAAATTGCCATTTACTTTATTAGTCTTTTTAAATTCACAGACCCAGTACAAACTATCTTACATAGAGTTCTGGAAAGGGTTAATAGTTATCCCTTTTTGTCTGTCTCTCATGGAACATTATTTCATGCCCATTTCTTTAAGATTTGGCTGGTGGCAGTGGTATCTACCATATTTCTCCTACCGTGGTTTATTTAAATAGCCTTGGTACTGTTTTAGGCTAAGTTAGTAGCCTCGTACTTAAATCCGCTGGACCCCATTCACTTTTATTTGGTTCCGATGAGTTTATTGGCCATTTTTTTTTGTAAAGGTCTTTCTCGTGTTTTACTCTGCGCGCCAAACCAGGTTTGGTTCCTTTGTTCGACGACCTTTGGCGGGCTTCTGCACAGAAGCCCTGCTTAGGCACCTGAATGTCTGAGGGTTCAGGATGTGAGGGAGGGGTTTGAGACTCCCTGCACAGGGTCTCCTTGGAGACCCATGTCACACTATGTATGATTGGCTGTGGTGACTGTCCCACCAGGACAGCCACCCTGCTGTGTGATTGACAGCCAGGCTGTGTGAATGGGGGAAAACTGCATAAAAACCAGGTCTCTGGGACTAAGAAGGCAGAGTTGCCACTGGATCGAGAGAACCGAAGAGAAGCTGAAAGAAGAGGACCACTACCACTCCCGGTGAAGCCCTGCTGTGGGTCGGAATCTCCAAACTTCGATGACCGAGAAAATCTGCAAGGAATCTTCTCCCCTTGAGCTGGGGGGGCCAACCAGTTTGCCAAACACCAAGCAAGGACTCCCTCCCTTGGTTGAACTTGCTGTGCACAGCTGCAGTTAACCGGATAGCCAGGAGGACTGGATCCTGTTTGGGTTTTAAGGAGCACACCTTTTATTTGTTGCTTTGCTCTGCTGCTGATTTTTTCTCTGAGCAGTGCAGGACCCTTCAGTCTTCCTACTTTGTGTCAGTCCGACAGTCGCTTCAGGAACCGTGAGCCTGCAGGACCTGCCAGTAAATTCTGCCTCAGCTATAGTCTTCTTCTTCATTTAAGGTACTGTTCTAACCCGGTTGTTAGTTCCGTCCGACTGTGGGGAAAGTGTTTGAAAACTTTCGCCAATCCGAGGGCTTGTACTTCTTTACTCTTTTAAGTAACTTTTCCTCCGACCAACTTTGTTTCAAACTCTTGGCAAAGACTTCACTGCAAACTACTCTGAACTGTGTGATCCTCTGCAAAGACTCTGAACCATTAACACTGGCCCAGCCCTATTGATTTGAATCCTCATTGTAGCAAGCCTTTTCTAGATTGCCCTGCCTACTTACTTGTTGGTGCTGCTTAATTTTGTATAACCTTGTTGTTCCCTCCCTTTTAAATTGCTGGAGTGCCATTTTACTCACACTTCATTTTGAGCTTAACTTGTCCAGAATTTCATCAGGTGCTGTGTAGTATATTTTAGAGTGCGATTTTTCTGCTGCTTGATAATAGTTAATTGAAACCTTGAGTCAGTGTTGTTTGAACCATAGTAATTGTTGTCCTTTGTGACACTGCTCACTTTATTCTTGAGATAAGTCTGGCTGCTCAGCTATCGCTACCACTTTACTGTGTAGTACAGGCTTGTACCAAAGGTGAATTTGTACTGTCACTTGCAGTCTTAATTGTGTGTGGTATCCCCAAAGGGTACTGCATATGATTCTGCCTAACAGTGGTGAAGACCACAAAAGCTATGCCTGACTACTCACAATTGTCACTTAGTTAAGTTTCACTTTATCAAAGGCCTACAGATCCCATATATGTAATTAAATCACCTTCATACTTGTCTCTCTAATGTTGCTTCCTTTTCCTCCCCATGTTCGATTCAAACCCAACTGCATCAAAGTTAAAGCCCTCACAACAAAGTAGCAATCATAAATGCCCAATTAGTTATCCATATTAATGGATACATGTTGCACCAGAAACAAAGGCCTCGCAAATTGGATGTTCTCAGATGTGAAAAAGAAAGAACCCACAGAGAAACCTTTTCAATCTATTTACCTATGATCTGGAATACTCTCCTCCTTCCCAATAGACTAGTATCTTCACATAAAGACATCTTGCATTTGTTCTTCCAATAGCAACTCCTTGTCCTTCCATCTCTAACCTCACACTGATTATAGACAACCACTCAAATAGCTGGACTCTGGTATGAGCATGACTAACATGGACATTGAATGCTTTGATTTAATAGAGAAGACATTTGAATTGTAAATATGTTAATTAATATGTTCATGAGTGCTTTGAGATACATTGACAAAGCTTCACAATTATTTGTCAAATTTTTAGATAAACCACGTTTACCACTTGTATTTCATCCGAAGATGAGAGTACACATATATGCATTCAGAAATCCCTCTATAAAATATGCAGACAAAATTCTTCAGTACACTCAGTATAACACTGTTTACAGTGTACCAGTTAACTGTCTTTGTGTATAATTAGCACCCTGCGGGTGGAAGCCAGCCAATAGGGTGTCTGGAAACACAGGCTGATACTCCTGGTCAAGCCTGGATTCCAACTTTGACCAACCTTGCAGCCCGCTATCTTACCCCCACCCTCCATTCCCTTTTTTATATATTGACAAACCCCCTTCCCTATTCCACTTACGATTGTGGCAGCGCTGCCACCCGCCGCTGCAGCAGATCCCATGCCTCTTCCTTTTCTGGCCGCCATGGTAATAGATGAGGGGCTCCGTATGGAGCCCTGCCTTCCACTACCATTGTGCCATCTTGCCCAAGCATTTTCATTCATTGAACGGGACGTGTGTGACATCCCATTCAATGGAGGAAAATGCTTTTTATAAACTCCCGGGTTACCGCTTTGGTAGCCCAGGGTGTTAATGGCATTCTGAACCCGTTCCATGGGCCATACCGGGGGTAACGTCTCAGTGCCCTTGTGAACCACCCTCGCTATGCTCGGGACATTAACTAGGGATGCAGGGCAGTTACCCCTGGTATGGCCCGTGTAACGGCTTAAGAACGCACTATTATGAGCCTTTCTCTTCTGATGCTTTCTACTGAGTACCATTGAGTTGGGTAACAATAAACATCTGTTAATAGCGCCAAGATGCCCCTCTCGGGGTGAACCTGCACTCTACAAATACATCTGACGTTACCAACTGGTCCATAGTCACACAGCTATATTGAAGCTGTATGTGATCGGATATTAAGCTCTTCGCATATTGCACATTTCGTCTGGCATAAGGGTTGTTGGGAAGCGATATCCCAGCAGTTGTGCAATTGCCTGGTAACAAGGCAATGTTTGTATTTTATTTTAAGACCGATTCCTTCAGTTGTTGTGGCAGTGTGTAACTTCACTTTTGCAACCAGGACATTGGGAATTGACATTCATTGGTATCCATCGACTGTTGAAAAACTTTTCTTTGCAGTCAGTCAGTCTGTGCTTTTTTCAACTTGTGTGTTACTCTAAGCGTTTCCATGCTGCAATGTGAAATTCCCTGGCACTAGTGCACAACAAAATTGCCCAACGCTGGTGCAGTTTGCAATGTGTAATCTCGGCCTAAGTGACCATGCTCATTCCCTAATGCTCCGTCGATATGTCTACAGACTGTCATTCCGTCCTGTGAAGAAAAACGACCTGCTTTTTGTAAAAATCACACAACAAAAATAATTATGCGATATCCCTGAGGCTAATTTCCTATGCAATACTTTATTCTCTATGTATGGTTGCTCCTGTCTGCAGCTGTAAAAAGGGTCGATTATTGATGGAAGTGAGGCTGCAATTTATATGAACTGTTGCTTCATTAACACACATGAACAGAGTGATGAATAATGATGGCCGAATTGATTTAATGGAGGAAAATGAGCCAAGGTCAGGCACTGAGTGTGAATTAGCGGCTACTGTACCAAAAAGGCAAAATCTGACTTGAAGAACAATACCCGCGAAATGGAGCGTTGAGCAGCCGCCACGCTGCCCGCACAAGCGCGCTGATGGCGAGCATGAAGAGCAACAAATTGCACACTCCCGCCACTAATGAGGCCCTCACTTCAGGTTCAATTGTAGCAGCTACTTTTTTAGAATGTGCTCAATTTATAGCTAATGCCCCCATGGCGATTGCCATCTTTCATTTTCCTTCTCTGATCTCAGACATGAATATGCACAATGCAAAACATCAAAATTGTTACTCCATTTTTGTAAGGCTAACCAGAAGTCTCCATTCTGATTACTTATTATTCACTATCAGTAGTCTGAATGAGGTGTTGCAATAATTCGAATTTCTCAAAGGAGATTTTCTTGTACTTTTTGTGTGGTACAGTGAATTGTGAACAGTGTATTTTCACATAAAATGCACTCTTGGACACTGCGAAATACAGATTTTATATTCTAGCAGACAGCCTCTGCTGGTATACACTGATCAAGTTATTATTATTATTATTATTGTTGTTATTATTATTATTATTATCATTAATGTTTGATTCTAAATAATCTTTATAACATTTAACATGTAGAATTTTCCAACTTTTAGCTACAGCTTAAACCAATCAAACTCATTCTAAAATGACAATACAATAATTAATCTAAGATAATGGGACAAAAAGTCCACTACTTTCCTATACATTTTTTAAACCAATTACAGTTTCATTATAACATCAATTGCAAACTTTTTTTTCGTTATTTCATCTTTAAATCTATGTTGACCACAAACCTGTTATAAACCATTGTCAATATACTGTTAAAAGCACTGTAATCTTTCGTATATGAAAAGTTGCAAATTGAGTTTAAATGACTCGAAACATATGACTATCAATTACTACAATAGAGAGGCACGCTAATGATATGTCCAGTAGACAATACCAGTGGCTACACGGGCGATGCTGTTGGAAAGTTAGTTTCACTTGTCAGATTGTTTTAATCACAAAGTGCACCGGATTGATAAAGTTGCATAAAGAGTTGAACTGGGAATCTTGTACATTACGTTTTTAGCAAAACTGTGATATCATGTTGGCCTAAAGGAAAATGATACGTGAACTTCAACCAAATGCAGAGTGTGATTTCGTGCACTGTGCGTGTTCTTCAAGCTCCTCCTTGTATTCAGTCGGCGAAAAAGGCACTGTGGCCATAATCATACATAGATGTCACATGGAGGGCACCTGGACCTCATAGTCTGCTTTTATTATTGACATGCTGAACCCTGTTGGCCATAGTGCCATATTCTGCGGCACAGTCTAGGGAAGTAATGCTGCTTCCTTAAGTTGGTGTTGTAGGTATGGATTATTGTTCTTAGGCAACACATATAGCACGCTAACCCATGTCTTAATAAGGCTAGGATTATGAGTGCAATTTGCAAGGCTTCACAATCCATATGTGCGGGCCTTCCTTAGACAGAGCGGATGCAACTACCATTTTTGTTACTAAGTACTGGTATGCACGTTAGTAGAAAGAAGTGTAACAGATAGACACATTTGGAGAACACACAGGAGAGAATTGGACCTCTGCACCAGGGACTTTTGACCTTTTAAGTTGAAGGGGGTCTCGTGCCTCCTTGGTGGCCACGAGCTACCCCCATGCTATCGGTCTCATCATAAAGCAAAAACTTATTTAACAAGGTACATTAAATGTTGCTTTGCTGCTATTTTTATGACATTGTTGCCTTTCCATTCCATGTGCACCTTCCTGCACGTACTACAGTCAGGGGTGGACTGGTCTATAGAGAACTCTGGAGAGTTCCCAGTAGGCCTCTGCACCCGGGCCCTTTGTGGGCAGTATTTCCAGGAAAGGTTTTGAGCTTGCAGAACATGTGTAATGTGGGGCCATTTTCAACATTATTTCCAGGGACTCTTTTGGCTCAGTCCGCATCTGACTACAGTACTGGTTGTTAGCACCTCTTTTCACTACATTAGTGCATCCTCCCCCTCAGGACCTTGTCAGGACCTTGTCAGAGTGCTGGCAGGGCAAGGTTGGGTTACAGAAAAGGGCCTTAGCCAGCTCTCACGGTGCCCTTGCCTCCCCTGAGCTTTGCCTCTCTGGACAACGATCTGACTGTGGAGTCCTGCAGCTTGTGCGTTCCCTGGACGTCTGCTGCCTGTAGGAGTTCCTGGCCTCCTTCAGTCTGTCACAGTTAGATTGTGGTCCCCCACCTCTCCAACACTGTGACTTCCTTATACATTGTCTGACCTGCAGGTGAAAACGAAGTGTGCATCACTGAAATAGGACTTGTAACAGGGAATCCAGTTCAAGGACAAGTGAGAAGGTAGCTCAGCAGTTTGAGAGATTACATGTGAATCATCTCGTGCTGTGTGAATCCTCTAATAAACTCCAGGATCAAGAAAGTTCCCCCAAGCACCGTTGTGTTGTCCAGAGAATATTTAAGGTTACATGTTGCATCTATAATGTGTCTAGCAGTGCTTGAAGAGTAACATAAAATAACTATACTTCTATATTATTAGAAGAGAACACCAGTCTAGCTTTTAAAATAAAGCAACAGGGTACTTGCACAGAGTACACGGAGATCATTCCATAACATACTTTGCATGTTGTCTTATGGAGCTGATTTAAGATTCAGTACATGAGTAGAGGTGGGTATTGAGGGGTGTGCAACGGTATGGAGGAAGCTCAGTGGGTTGTTTGTAGAATTCGTTGAGATTGGAGTGTCCCATGTCTGTGGTAAGTATTGAGTTCCTAAGGTTTTAAGAGTTAAAATTCTGCATGCCCAGCATTTCTGGATGCTCAGGTCAAGGGGGTCCTTTAAGTATTGGGCCTCTTTCCAAATTGAAGACATGTGGGGCGCAAGTCTCAATATGAGGGAAATGTGTATGCATAATCCTGAGGCATACACTGAGAAATCCTTATGTATTTTAAAGTCTTGCAAAAAAATTACTCCAGTTGTTCTGTTTACCGATATAAATGATGAATGTCTCTGCCATGTTGCTCAGCAATTTATGCCTCCATGGCATCAAAGGTAACATAACGCAGGATTTAAAGATGAAGCTGGTTTCCTCACATCCAGTCTTTGAGCCTCATGACGAGTTGGGCGGTAACGCCGGCACTAATAGCGCTGGCGTTATTAGCCCTACCGCCAAACCCACCTGCACTATTAGCGCCGGATCACGGGTTTGGTGGAACAGGTATTGCCCATTCCCCATTGAGCCCATTCAGTAATTCCCCATTGGGCTCAATGGGGAAATTTCACGCTTTTACCGCCGGTGGATTTCACGCCGGCGGTAAACACGCTGAAAATCAGCAAATTCTCAGCAGATTTCCCCCCAGGGAAATCAGCCGGAGCCGTGATTTGGCAGACCCTTAAATGCGGTGATAACAGCGCTATCACCACATTTAAGGGCTAGTGCAAAACTTGTGATGAGGCCCTTTGTCTAGACATGGGCTGCAGGAGCTTTACAACTATAAACTGCTTGTAAAATTTAATTTAAATCTTGGACAAGCATTGCACTGCTCAAGGATGACAGATTGTGTTTTGGTCAGGCTGGCATGGCTTTAAACAGGTGAAACACGTGGACTGTATTTAAAGGGCCCAAACATAAGTACTGTTCACATGAATAGTAAGATGTTAAACACTGAAACTAAAATGGCCTGGCATTCGTTTTTGTTTTTCAAGTAAAGTTAAAGAGCCACGTGGAAAGGGGCCTATCTGCCGTCACCAATGGATAAGCAGCATTTTAATTTACAAAAGAAGGAGGAATCAAAGATCCCGGTCACATGGAAAACAGGATTTTTAAACATTGAAAACAAAAACGGCCTGCACATGTGTGTGCAAATAAAAACAGATTTCAAAAGCAAAATTGAAGAAAAAAAATCACTGCTCACAGAACAATGTCAGAAAAACAAAACATGATGTGTAGTTTGACAAAAGCAATGTATATTATGTTTCACCTACAAAACTCCAGTGACATTTGTAGAGTCCCTTTGTCTTCATGGAAAATGTCAGTCCAATGCAGACTCTGTTTCTGGCTGTGGGCAAAACTTCACAAAGGAAAACTCCCACTTCCAGCCTGGATGTCACATCTCCCATCTAATGACCACCCGCAATAAAAATGAGCTGCTAAAGGCATCAAAATGATGTGTTCTCCAGACCTTCTGACTCTGAAAGCAGGAACTTCAAGGAAAGCCACCCTTGGCTGGAGCACGACTAATATGTGTGAAAAGGAGGCGTCCACTTCAAAGAGCAAGCTTCCAACACAAAGAAGACTGATTAAGGTATACACTGACCCAGTGAAAACAAATGGCCGAAAGCATAAATTGCCATTTGTCCCACAGGAAGATTCACAATGAAGTTAAAAGGACTATTATCCTTTAGGCCTTTTTCTCAGCAACCATAATGTGGATTGATTTCATTTTTTAAAGAATTTTTTATGTCATTTGTAGGCGATTTTGGCGATATAAAATACATCTACCTGTGACTCTGGGAATTGTAACGGCCAGATAGACTAGGTTTCTGGCTGATCTGAACATATTCAAAATGTGAGAGTTGGTGATAGGATGGAAAATGAAATTAGGGATATGCTTAATAACTTACATATTCATAACTCTTGTGGTTTTTATGGAAACAGCAGAAATGTGCCACATGGTCATACTACATCATACGGATTTGGTGGTCAGCTTATCTAATTCTCCATGATCAGCTAAAACAGAAAATGTGTTTAGTATATATAAAGACTGGAGGGGGTATCTGTACTCCTGCTCCTTATATGGCAGAGGAGAAGCACAGAGCACCTCAGCCAAGGTTCTCTATTCAGTAGCTGTGGACAAGCAACCAAGATTTAAGCGCTCAGGAGGTAATGCATGCTGGTTCTTAAGTACAGTGTTTTCCCCAAGCACCCACAAAGGAATGTCCACACACTGTGGTCATTGCTGCAAAGATTCTGTGAAGCACTTTGGCCCAGCAAGGGCGTCGCTTCATGGTCTTCGGGTGGTGGGAAACCCACCAGCGGATCCTCCTCTGTGCGTTGGTGGCCTTGACTTTCTCCAGTGGGACAAAGCGGTCGGCGGTGTGACGAGAGCGTCCTTTAACTCAGTGTCTTAATCAATGGAGCGTTGCGGCTCCGGTCGACTATGATCGCCGTTGACAGTGATGAACTTCAATGTTCGGGCGCTTTGTTTTGTGATTCCGTGGCGGTCCCTTTCTCCGGTCAGCAGCCTTTCAAGAGCTGACTTCCAGGGCGTTTTGGCAAAGGTTAGCTGGTGCATGATGGTCCCTCATAGCTCGGGGAGAGGTCTCCTAGCCAGGTCCTCTCTTGGATAAGTTCCTTGACAGTCATGCAGCTTTCAGATTAGTGAGGGACAGCAGCAGCAATTCTTCTTCTTCCAGTGGGCTTCAAGGTTAAGCATCAAGTATCAACATCAGCTTATGAATGATTTCCATAAGTGAGAGGTCCTCAGATAAACTGTTTGGTCTCTCTTTCACTCTGCTGGGTCACACTCAGGCAGCCAATCATCCAGAAGGGCATTCATGCAGGCAGGTGGCCAATCAGGCTCACAGTGCATTCAGGCTATTCTCCTCCCTCCAGACATTCACAGCACAGAATGTGTATTAGCACAAGTACCCAGCCACTCAGCACTTCACAATGCATCCATACCAGATTCGGGCAGGGCTGTCTCAGTCTTTGTGTCACATACCAGAAACCAGACACCCATAACAAGAAGTGCATATTGGTCACACACTCCATTCACCCAGGTCCCACCCCAAGGGTGTACCCACAACATGCAGTCACTGGGAAAGCTCCAGCCATTCTGGCCTGGACTTCCCCACAATACCATATATGGAACTTCCAACTAACAGCCAGTCAGGGGGAAGAGGCAGAGTCAGGACTTCCCAGGACTTTGGGAAAAACAAGGTAACAGGCAATTGAAAGCCAGAGGCCACAGGGGCCATCTTGTCTTCTATCAAGAATCAACTGATTCCATTGGCAGGGTCTGGGTATCCCAAAATGGAGGATACTCAGAGCACCTGTCAAATTCAGAATGGAGCTGCGACCTGCTTTGTAGGCCACACCCAGGTGCCCAAACATATACACTAGGGGTACAGGGTTGTACCCCCACCCATGGGTTCCATAAGGGTATCCCAAGGGTTTGCACACCAAACTAGAAAGAGGAAAAGCTGCACTGCCAGGAGTCCCACATGGACTCCTGGGCAGAAAGCTATACAGAACTTACATGAAAAAAGAACTACAGAACAAGCAGAGAGAGGCCCTGTCCCACCAATACATTTCCCGCATCACAGTATGGCAGTTGCTAGTAGAATTATGAGGTTGTAACATATAACTAGTTTTGACCAAAAAGTTGAAAGTAGAACCAAGGATGATGACAAATGGGAATAGCCATATATTGCTCCAGACCCCTAAACCAATCCTTACTTGGATGCTGGGTTTGGGCAGAGAGAGAAGAGTAACTGTCCAATCCTAGTGCCAGGGACTATTGTAGGGTACTTCCCCAAGATTGTAAAATTGGTGATGTCATTGCTGCTATATAAGGGGGACTGCACTAGAACAGAGGACAGACAGAAAAGGAGAAAGACAGGAGGACAGAGAGAGAAGAGACAGATCATCAGGATGGCTGCTGAAACTTACCATCTGACAGCTGTAAGGAGACATCAGAGGAGATTTCTGAGAGTGTATCTGGGTGGAGCAGTCTATTTCTAGGAAGGCCTAAAAGCTAACTGGGTCCTATGGTGGAGAGCGGGAGGCCATCTTTGAGAGTGGAGTGCCCAGACCCATGCCCTATCTTTCAAGAGTATCCTGAGATGCTGCTGGCTTTCCTGAACCTTAAACAGAGGGTTGCTGTGTAAGTAGAACTAAGCCCTGGAAACCCAAAAGTTGGGGGAGTCTGCTTGCTTTGAATCATTTCCCTTTATAGTGGGTGGGGTGACAAAACTGTGTAGATCCTTAGCTTAGTAACCAAAAATATTAATTTAATTAATTCCCGATTTGGCAGAACACTATGGGGTGAATTTTGTTAAAATTCTAAATGAACAAAGCTCACGTCCGAGTGTGTGCTGCAAAGTATTGCCTATCATTTAATTGGGAAATCCTTGTTGTCTAGCTGACTCCGACTTCTTAAGGAAGAGGGGTGTCTTATATCAATTCAACCTTTTTAACCAGCTTCCCAAACACAGGCCTTTCAGTAAGGGGGGGGGTCTGAAATATAAAATTCCCCAAAGCATTCACATGTTTCTGTCTGACTTCCCAACATAGATCAAAGCAAGGGGGAGAGGGGGGAGTCTGAAAAACAAAGCGATAAATCACCCTGTGTTTGTTTTAAACCAAATGTTTGGGCAAAATTATATTATTGATCATTGTAAATATTCTGTGAAGTGAAATTGGCAGAAAGTGTACAATTGTGATTGTGCTCTTTTTAACTTAAATTTGTGATTTATTTATGCTGAGAGAAGTTGATTGTGTTGTGCCACAGACAAAGTGGTCTTTTCGATATTCTCCTGCTAATTTCTATTTCTGTTAATTTAAATAAATACCAATATATTTCCTGTACACCGGCCTGGTTCTTGGCTCATTGTTAGCTCAGGGGAGAGGGATCCAAGGGGCATGATATGTGTCTGAGATAGGGCAACAAAAAAAAAATAAAAAAAAAAGAAAAAAAAAAAGAATTTGTTAAATAGTTTGTTGCATAACCACTTAACTGGGGAGGTAAGGAATTCCCCATGTTAAGGGTGGCTTCTTAATAAACCGTTCCAAAGACCAACTGGTTCTTGCCTTAGCCTCCAGCTGAAGTAAATGTTGCAAAAGGTGCAGTAAGCTTGACATCACTGAAACAGAACACAGAAAAACACAAGGGGGGCTTGTCGATAAAATATTAATGTTTAATAATAAGGGCCCAAAACATAATCAATTGTACTGGGTGACATGGTTGCACAGAGTTTATTTTATCAAGTCTGTTTAAGCTACAATTCCTCTCATGATGAGCCCATGATTCCTGTCTGTTGACTTTGTTTTTATGAACTTCAATCAATATCACTAGCTGTTAGTCAAGAAAATGATCAATTCCAAATATCTCTACATTGCACAAGGAGCTCTTCAGGACTGTGGAGCCGAATTCATCTAAGGAAAGGTTATCCCGTACCAACCATATAAAATTCTAAGATACAGTAATGGTAAACTTCTGAAAGTCGGCAATATATCAGAAAGTGGAATTAACGATCAGCCGTCCTTAACATAACAGCAAAACTCTGGAACTTGCTGTGACAAATGCTTGGATGTCATCCCTTCTCCCTTAGGGAAAAGCCCCTTCCAATGAGACCAGGCAGGTGAGGCCACTACCCGATATTCCCCATGGGTGTCGTAATCAGTGAGTGTATTTCATGAGGAGGGATCTGTGGGACTAGGGATGACTGTCCGGAAAGAATGCAGTATGCCCAAAGCATATCACCACCTCCCTCATCTTCCTACCCTCTACAAGGTCTAAAAGTCCCATGCACTTCCATGTATCTCTGTAGGGTAGACGATCTGACCTCCCTAAAATGTAATGGGATAAGGAAGAGTAGGGACTAACCATGTGAGTCATGTACAGAGACTAGGATGAAGAGCACAAGTAACCCTGTTGAGGATGAGATGAGGAAGAGGTGCAGAGTCAAGGCAACCTGGAACAAATATGTCCAACCTGATAATAAAAAGAGAAGAAGGACTTCACAGGTTTTCAGACCGTTCTTGGATGGACCGGGAAACTCAAACTGATGAGGAAGAACAGGGACACTTGGCCTCTGGTAGAGACATCCCTGACAGGTTTGCCATGGTTGGACCAAAGGATGTGGCAGCGTGCAGGGCAGCCAGCTGACTGGGAGATCCAGCTGATGTGGGGAGCTGGAAGTGCGCACCCCAAGAGCAGGGGAATGCTGCAAAGCTGTTGTAGCCCCTGCGGAGGCCGTGAGAAGCCTGAGCGGGGAAAAGAAGCACAGGGACAACCAGAGGTCACCGGTAAGAACCCTGGAGAGGTCAGCTAGCCAGGACAGTTGTTGGGAACCCCAAGGGACAGAACCGTCCCAAAGAAAAAGTCTGGGGCCCACACCTAATAAAAGACTGCCTTCAAAGTCATCTTCATAGTCACAGTACCTGATAGTGAACTAGGTCTGCAACATAAAGAAAACAGAAGCTGCCAGGTCTTGGACCCGTACCCTTTTATGATGTAATAGTTTGAGAGTACACCCTCAAACTGGGGAGTTCCTTCCCTCCCTAATCAAGGTGTCACCCAACAAACTGCTTGATGTCCGTTTTTTGTTCAGCTCTATTTTTGATTCATCTAATAACCTTAGGATCCCTCCCACTGAGCTACCAATGAGCCAAGAACCAGGCCAGTGTACAGGACATATATTTCTATTTTTTGGATGATAGGAAATAGATATTGTACTAAACTACACATGCACCTTCTTTGTGGCTCCCAATTAAACTTCTTGTTCCACAAATAAATAACAGAAGTTTGTTGGGAAAAAATACAATTCACAATACTATACTTTATCCTGATTTCAATTCAAGAAATAATATAGACTGGTCAAAGAACAAAATCAGTTAAAATATGCAAGGCTGTGCAATTTTCATTTTCCTGCATGCTAAAAAGGCTCACAGTCTGGTTTATAGATTTGCACAAATGTATATGGCAATTTTTATTTCATCCACACTTTGCTTTAAAATAACGACACGGTCCTTTAGCTGTTGGTTTTTCAGAGTCTGCCCCCCTCTTTGTTCTGTTTTGGGGAAGTTGGACAGAAAAAAAGTGGATGTTTTGAGAATTGAGGATTTCATACCACCCTCCAATTAAAGGCCTGTGTTGGGGAAGCTGGATGAATACATGGGAATGGAGTTTTGTTGTTGTTTTAGTTTAGAGGCAAAGACCCATCTCTTCCTAAAAGAAGTCAGGGTTAACAAGTAAAATAGGATTACCCAATTGTATTACGGTCTATAGTTTTCAGCGCACACTGGGAATGAGCTTTGTTAATTTCAAATTTTAACACAAATCACCCTGTGATGTTAAATCAATGAGAATTAATTACATTGATATTTTTTAGTTAAATAGGTTATGGGTCTAGACAGTTCTGCCCACCCCGCCCAACCCCACCCATTATAATGGGAAAGGATTTAAGGGCAGCAGATTCCCCCACCTTTTGGTTTCAAACGTCTCAATTCCACTTACATTGAAAACATCTGTTTAAAGTTTAAGAGAGCCATCTGCATTTCAGGATCCTCGGGCAGGACAGGGAAGCGGTGTGGTCACTCCACTCTCAAGGATGGTATCCGGCTCTTCACAATAGCACCCATTCACCTTTTAGGCCTTTCCAGCCAAGGTATAAAATAAGCAGTGTCGCATAGCAATTTGCTATGCAATTTTGTAGGTTTGCTAATTAAACTTAAACATGTGTAACACAGCTAGCTATTTAAATGACCAGATTCAATGAAAGCACAGCTAACCCAATATTCCTCTCTTGCCCAAAAGGCTCCCTTCACCCTATTTTCTCTGTTCACTGCAAATTCAAAGGGGCTAACAGCGACAGTTTGCAGTAGTATCTCTTCTTAAAAGTCCCAAAAGCCTGCATTACAGATATGTTCTTCCTTTTTCAATTAATTGCAAAGCAGAAGTAATCAGGATGATGATTTTGTTAAGCTAACTAAATCCTGTTTGGCAAAGAGGACTATGTGTTAAAACAGTCCTGCAATTCCATTCCTCGAGAAATAAGGTGTTACATAATGCTAACTGTAAAACACTGATTTTCCCCATGTTTGTCAGTAAAGCTTAGGTTAGTGTATCTAAATATCATAGTGTTAACCATATTTCATTTTGTTTGGGATGGCCCCTCATATTGACGAGTGAAAACCTTTGAAAATGTTCATGATCACATGGCCAAATGTTTCTGATGGTAAACCCAGTTCTGTGACCTGCTGGTTGCATACATTGTACAACTGGTGCTAAACCACCGGGCTGATTCCAAACTCTTTGACACCCCATTGCTTTATAAGAGCTACCCTGCAAGTGAAATGGCAGCAACATAACATATTGTACCTAGTTTGACCAGTTATCCTACTGCCATCCACACTATTTAGTCCCTAACTTTCTTTCCATTTACATAATAAATACACAAAGCTAACTAGATGTTTACACAAAGTATTTATCTATAGATCCTTCCAGTTTGTACATATACAGATCTGCTGCAATACCTTACACTGTAGTTAGCCTCCAGAGCTCCCTTTGCTCTAAGATCAGGATTGCATTATATATTAACACCTGTTGGAGGGAGATGGAAATTCTGTAGGCCAGACGGCAAGCATAATCTGCAAGTACCTATCTAAATTTCATACCAGCCAGCTGCACCTCTACCTAGCCTTCACCCTGTCATTTGAGGTGGTGCCCCAGCCTCCACTTAGTGTCACAACTGGACCCCTCCTGTCCACTCACCTGCGTACCGCCTGGTCCAGCTGCAGGTCCTGGAATTAGTTATTTCCAATCTTAGACATTTCCTTAGTTTCTTTTTTAAGGGAAGCATGAATTGCTCTCTTTTGTGGGTGCAAAAGACTGGAATGCTGCACTTGGGCCTATCTGGCTCAGGCTTGGGGACATTTAGCGGCCCTACCCCTCCCCCGAAAGTGGTATTTAATGCTATATTGAAAATAGTTGATATCGATGATACTCAAGGGCCATCTTGCCCACTTGAAGTGGTCTATTACCAACCTGACGCAACACCATACTACGTACATACTCTCAGGCTTTCACTTTCCTTTAACATTGTGAACTTTTGATTTATAAAACTTCTAAACTTCCCTTACATGGCAAATGACGATCAAGCATACACTATGTGGGGCACTGCCCTGTGCAACACAGACTGCACCCGGCTGCACAGAGCATTGCACTGAAAACTGTTATCAAAGCCTTTTTATCATATCTATTTATTTGTGCCTCTTCAGGCAGCTATCCTTTATATTTTACATACAGACACTCATCTCACTAAAGTCTTAAAGTGGTGCACACAAATGCTGCATTGTTTATCATTTTATATCTTGGATACAAATAACATCTGGTGACATAAAAAATATGCATAAAACATTTGCTAATCAAATAAGTTTGTTTACTAATCAGGAACATTTTAATTAGCAAACTCTGCTAATCAATTTGTGAAATCTAATTTATGACTTGCCAGCAATAGACAGCTCCACCCAGATGCACTTTCAGCAAAATCTCCTTTTGGTGTTTCCTTGTGGCTGTCAGATGGTAATTTTTCACAGCTCACTCCCTGTTCTCATAGTGCATCCACTTCATATACCAGTGTTGACACTATCAAGATCTGAATTCTGGGCAGTGCCCTGCATGGGTTCTCGCAACTGGAACAGACATATGGCAATATGTCAACTCCCATTTGAAATCCCCTTTTGTTTCCATGCCAACATATTTGGCAAAAAACAGTTCTGTGGCAAAACGTCATAATTTACTAGTAACTGCCATAATATATACATATTCTGGTTCAGCTAATCATGAGGAATTTAATACAACAGCCGAGTCTGCACTATGCTGCATGGGCATTTGGCAATTTTGCACAATTTTTTTCTAAAGGCACAATAGTTAGGAATATGCAATTTACCTCCAGGATTCCTAATTTAACCCTCCATCACTGTGCCAATTCTCAAATTTAGGACATATTCAGCGCAGCCAGGAACACCTTTTTAGCTGGCCATCACATTTCCCTAAGTCGCCGGAGGATGCATTTTATTTGGCCACAATCGCCTAGAAATTATCTACAAAAATACACAAAAATTAAAGCAGTATGATCTATGGTTGCTGAGAAAAATGCATAAATTATAATAGTGCTTTTAAATTAATATGAAATCGTCATTCGATGCAAATTGCTTCTTTCCTGTCTGCAGGCCATTTGCCATTCTGTTGTTTAAAGTTGATAGGCTGTCGGATGTAAATACTTGGGATGCACCAGCCAAACAAGAATCCGCCACTGCAGACAGCGAGCTAGGCCAGCCCTGTGATCTCACACGGCCCTGCAGACATTTGGTATCCTGTACTCTTATCTGAAAGGTCCACCATTTTGATCTGAAAAGCTTCTATTTTCTTGTATTAGTTCCGCCTTGATTGCAACCCCTGTTTTCACAACTCCTCCCTGCATTCCAGTCATGCACAGGCCATGCCATTTGCCCTGCACAGAAATGAGCTTTCAGAGACACCAAGTTTGGGGAAAGTGTGTTTCCAACACCTCTTAGCAGGCCACACTTTATTGCAGTTGTAAACAGCTGGGATGCAAGCCAGGCTTTCAGTGGGGGTGTCCTTTGTAAAATATGCCAAACAACAAGCCAAAAGGGTCTACCTAGGGCCTAAATGAAATGTTCATGTGACCCATAGAAACACTGTTTTCCTTTTCACTTGTTGCCGGTATTTTGCATGTGAAGCATAATATACATTACATATTGTTTAACAGAGACTAAGTCTTTTCTCTGACATCTTTATGTTAGATGGGGAACATTTTTCTCATATCTTTCTTTCAATCGGAAAATGCACATGTAAAGCCATGTTCATGTCTGTGTTTGCAAATCCTGCTTTTTATGTTGAAGGGGTCTTTGATTAAACCCTACATGGAAGAGTAACCTAAGTCATCTTTATAGTCACAGTACCTGGCAGGGTAGTGAACCAGGTGGACTGTGAGACAAAAGCAAAAGAAAGGCCAGCGGAAGGAGTTAATTCCCCCTTGTGTTTGTGAACATTGTGAGAAAACCCAAGGGAAGGGAGTCATTCCCTTGGCATTGTTAGAAGCGCAATAAAGGCCAGAGGAAGGGAGTCACTCCCGCTGGTGTTTTTGAACATTGTGAGAAAACTGAAAAAGGCCAGGGGAAGGTCGTCATTCCCCCTGATATTGTGAAGATTGTGAGAATCCCAACAATGAGGAGGGGAAAAGAGTAATTCACTTGGCAGTAAAGTTTTGAGTTGGGACTCTGCTTTATTTGCAGCTGAGACATTTTCAATCAGGAACATAGTGTGCTGCCTTTGAAAGGGACTGTAATCTGAGGAAGAGAGTCATTCCCTCAGGCAGGAAATTGTCTTTATAGACTACTGGCACAGTGATACACTCTACAGAAGAAAGGAGCCATTATTCTGCATCAAGAAGACTTACCAACCTTTTAGTTTTGTTAGAAGTGTAAGGGAAGTAAATAGGATTTGAATCAAGACGGTGGACTTTTTTGCTGACATTCTGACATATCCTTAGTATTAAGTTAAGGCTGGGAAACTCCTTTTAGTAATAGGGCCAGGTAGGGGTTTTCCTTTATTTTCTTGGCTAATAAGTCTTTAGAAACGGTCATGTCACCTGTATGTCAATCTCCTCCTTCCACACCCTACATAGCGTACAAAGGAAATTAATACAATCCAGGATCACCTCCCTTCTGATAATGTGAAGTGTCTTACACAAGCATTAACTACCCAAAGCACACCATAAATTGCCACAAGAGTTTACACCAAAAGCACTAGATGTTTTTCTGCTGTGATCCCTGGTCCCGTATACACCAACTGTAGCAGAGCAATTTTCCTACATGTCACCCTTGGTAATAAAGTATTGCTACATTTTGCTACTGAAGCCAAATTCCACTGAGACTGTACCGTTACCCAACAGCCAATGATAGCTTGTTTGCAAAGCTCCAAAATATCGTACCTCAAACTTGTACTTCCTATAAATGCTAGGTTTGAGCATGCACTCCCTGTAACCCTCATTCCATGCACTCCTTTAAAATTATTGACATGTGTTATATAACCTTCTCAAATATGCATGTTCTACTTGTTACCTCCCTCCCCATTCCCTCATCTAAAACCAGCTGGTACACATTGCCTACTGCCAAAGATATCAGCCCACGTTGAATGCTTCAGGATTCCATTCTCAAGCACTTAAACCTAAGTGCTGAAATACCAGCACACCACGGAAGTGGCTCCAGCATCTTGACATTGCCTTAGAAACATCGGTCGGATGCAAACAATTTCCGACTGGGCCTGGCACCAACCTCCCTGCACTTATAATTTACAGTCAGACACACTCCACACAACCCAACCTACTCACTTGCACATAGAGAACTAAACATCCTTTCAACAGACATCAAACAGAACATTGTAACACTACACCAAACACTCCTCCACCTCCCAATGCATCATAGCCCCACATGAACATGAGGCACACCTGTGTGGACACAGATGACTCTACGCTCTCGACACAGGATACTTATAAATAGGCACAGCTGCAGAGCTCAGAGTACATCCAATCTGCAAGCATAAACAGAATAACAAATCAATATAGCTTTTTTCCATTGTCCCCCTCTTACAATACCAATCCCATCTCTTTTTCAGAACCACCAGACGACCTGTAGACTATGCAAATCGTAGCAGTGCATGACATAAATCCAAGAAACATCACCAGATATATTAGACTCATAATGGTTACTTTGGGATAAGAATATTAGGGCACATTGTTTTACAATTCATAAGTGTGGGCCCATTTGGATTTCAGAATGAGAGAACCATTTCCAGACTATGTTGGTCCTCAATATTTTGGTGTACCCCAGTGTGTTTTCCCCAGAGGTCAGATTAGGTCATCTGCCTTACTGCTGCAAGATTACTGATGACTCCATGTTTACTGTTCATTCTATGGAGGGTAATCTGCTAAGGGCTGCAGTAATCTTTCCAACTGGACTCTGATTGCATTCCAACTTCCTTGAATCCCTGGCCTATTAGGGCATTTCCTTGATGGATTGCTGTGAATCATTATCCATTTTGCCATATTATTTGACATTTTGCAGACTTCTTGTCCAAGAGAGCTCCTTTAAGCTTTTGTTTGCCTATCCATTTGCATAATGTCATATATAGGGCATGTGCCCTATTTTCCACTCTATGATGTTGCTTCTTTCAACACATGTAATGCATTGTTTCAATTTATAACTGGTGTTGATATGAGTGATCTATACAAATTAACTGGATTGGATATTATAATAGTAGAATGCAACATACAACACACCTCAAAGATGTGACACAACATTTGATACATGTCAGATGGTGCAGTCTTAGCACTAAAGCCCATGCGTCAGGCTATTGTGGGTCAGGAATCAAAGATTCAAAGTGGTATTGTGGTGATGACATGATCTGAGGACCATGGGAATCTGGCATTGCAGTTAAATGTCTTTCTTTATTAAGCCTCTGTGCTTCAAAGTGGGGTTTGCACAAACACCTGCAGGAATTGGGGAATTGCTTGTTTATGAAAAGGAATCAATTTATTTAAGCCTGTCAAAGAGTGGACAACAGCAATAATTGTGGAGGATTCTAGGTGCTCTGTCCACCTCAGGATAAGGATTTCTGTTAACACACGTGTCTTAAACTTAATTCCCAAATCTCTTAGAAGTTGCTGTCCCTCCAGCGATATCTATTCCAGAAGAAAAGTTAAATGATGCAGGCTTACAGAAACGTTCAAACCTAGTGTGCATGAGTCCTGTAGCATAAACTACAAACAAACAATCTTCAAACTTACTGTACAAAATATTTCATAAACCTAAGCTTTCACATGTCATCCATGTTCTTGAAACAAAGAAACATAATGATCTCTCTTGGATAATGTCCTGCAGGGAGTACTTATAGATCTATTTTCTTCAGGGCTTGTTGTTGCTTTCATCAGAAACATCTTCTATCAAGCCTGTCCCCAAACTCTTGCTTACTGTCTTTCTCAACTCCGGAGACCCACAGATCGCCCTCTTCATCTATTAAAGTCACACTGCTTTTAGACCTTACAAAAACCCTTCAATGCCTTTTTCTCAGCTTCATGTTTTCATCAACCTGCATGTTGGTCTCTTCCTTAACTCTCACCTTTTATTTCTGTCTATAAATGTTGGGGAACAATCTAATGTTCCCAATTTTCCTCATCACATCTGGGCTCACAATTGACAGGGGTACTTTATCTCAGGCTTGCTCAGAAATTGTCCAGTGTGGAGGACACTCTGCTTGTTGAAATTGTTTTATGAAGGGACTTGCCTCTGGGTTCCAACCATAAGGTACCACAGGTTTTGGTGGCTTTGTGTACTGGGTCTCTTTGTGAACTGGCTTTGGATTGCCTCCTTTCATGAGAAGCCAGTTTCAGGTACTGGACCAGTGTTCATGGAGAGATTGGGATTCAGCTGTTCAATGTGGAGTAAGCTGGTTGAGGTTTTGTTATTTGTTGTTACTCCCTGATTATAGTTACTTGATACCTGTGTCGTAATTTCTCTTCCTGTATGTGATTTACTGAATGTTTGTTTTGAAGTCACTTCTTCTCCATAGTTGCAGTCTAATCCCTCCAAGGACATGTATTCTTTTGCGGTAAGGGAAATCTCAGAGAACATATCTCAGAGCACTGGTTGAGTTCAGGGAATCGTTCTCCAACCACCCCTTCCGAGGCACATCGGAAAGCAGCCATTCCAAACCAGTCCCCTGTGGCATGGCCTCATAAAAAGGATGGGGAGGTTTTCCAACTCACCACTGTATTCAATAAAAATGTGCAAAGAATTAGGACAGTGCTTGGAGTTCCTAAGAATCCCACTGCACTACATTCTATATCCGACTACTAACACACACTTTTCACCATCCTTGCAAGTAATAAGCATATATCGTAATAGTAGTACCATAATACACCAACACTCTATGTTCCGTTTCACTTCTCCATTTAAAGATTTTAGAAAGAATATTTAAGTAATAATACAATTATGATTGAAATAATGAAGGTATGTAGAGACAGAGTGCCTGCACATACTCGCTCCCATCTGTGGGTTTATGCAGGAACGTCGCTGAGGTGGCTGGAAATTACTGTGGCCCTTGTGCCAAATGGCCCTCGTCTGCTTCCTCCTGAGATGCTGTCTCCAGGATCACAACTCTTTTCATGTGAGATTACACCAAGACGGACCTTCTTCTGCTGCCTGACTCCGGAGTGCAGAGACACAGTGCATGCAACTACCCACTCCCATCTGTTGGTCCCTGGAGGAACGCTGCCCAAGGTGCGTGTAATCCACTGCGGCCTCCGTGCTGCTTGGCCTTCCCTTGTTTCCTCCTGTGACCCAGTCTCCAGAGTCACATGACTTGTCACATGACACTTTTTCCAGCCCTTATATTTATCCCTCTTGATCATCAGCAACCTGGGCGACCTCTCAAAGGGTGGAATTTATATGGGCAACTCACCCTCCTGTTTACCTCTGTTCACACCTGAACCATGGCCTCACTTCTCCTCTATGTTAAATACTCTTAAATAATACCATCCCGGCCTTATCATGCTACTTGACTTTTACAACCTCTACCTACTAGGCTTCTTCTGTTGTTTGCTCTATTTCTTCCAAACATGGTCTCTTATTTCCCCACTCATCTCTATTCTTGCTCTACATCTCTGACACATACTCACTCATGTCATCCATCCAATCTCATTTTCCCCCCTGTGTTCTCCCTCCCTCCCTCCTTCCACAATTTCCATTGGTGAGTGGAATGCCCACTCCATGAGCAAAAACAGACTTTCCACCCTCGATCTTTTTCAATGGCTTAATATTACATTTCTCGGTCTGACTGAGGGCCTCATTCCGAGTATGGCGGTAGGGGGTTAACGGCTGCCGTAAGGATGCCGGTATCGTTAACCCCCTACTGCCACATTCCGAGGTCCCTTAGCGGGTCCCACGTGGAACGGCTGGTCTGACCAGCCGTTCTTAGCGGGACCCGTTAAGGGACCTTGGAGCTAATAACGGGCCCGCAATTTGCGGGCCCGTTATTAGCTCCTTCCCCATTCCCATTGAGCCTTATGGGGGCTCAAATGGGAATGGGGAATGGTTTTCTGAATGGGGACTTACCGGGTCCTTCAAGGTTGAATGACCCGGTAAGTCCCCATTCAGAGACACCAGACCCGGACCCGGGTTTGGAGGCAGCCATGGAGCTAAATGCACCATGGCTACCTCCAAATTCGGAATGACCCCCTGAGGCTTGGATCTCTCCCACCAACAGTACCTCTCCTGACACTCTTTCTGTCCCTTTCTCTAACTTTTCACACACTGCACAATCTACTAGCAAGGGCGGTGGTGTAGGCATTCTATCTCATTCTTCCTGGATTCTACTACCCCCTCCTTCATCTCCCACTTTCCCTTCCTTTTGAATTTAATTTAACTTCCTTTCCTGAACCTTTTTCACTCTCATGTTTAACTATTTACCATCCCGCTGGTGCTTTTTCAACCTTAATCTCTGATGTTGATGTTTTCCTTCTTCTATTCTTCTTTCCCTTTAACATACATCCTAATTCTATTCATTCCACTTTATCCTTATTGGTTCTTATCACCTTTTACTGCTAAAATGCTCCCATCGCATGTGTTAATCTATCCTGTCATTTCTACACCAATGACTCTCAAATCTTCTTTTTTTCCTGAATTTTCTGATGCTCTTGTGTCTGTCTCCACCTGTCTTTCAGCCATCCAATCTGGATGCCAGCCCATTTTCATCATCTTAACCCCTCTAAAACGGAGGTTCCTTTCTATCCTCCATTCTCTCACACACCTTCCTCCACCTCTAAATCTTCCTCTCTTTTCCTCCCTCTCACCTTTCTTTCTCTTCCTCTGTTTGCAATCACTGCATGCTCTTTGATTCTTCTCTTTCCTTTTCCTCTCACATTTCACTTGCTGCGTGCAACTGTTTCCTTCATTTCAACCTCTGTTGGGCGTGTCCTTGTCATTCCGTTCACGCCTCTAAACTTCTCATCTATGGATGAATTTTCTCTAGTACTGGCTACTGTTTGGCCCTCTTGATTGGTTTCCCTGAATCCTTTCATTCTCCTCTACAATCTGTCTACAATTTTACTATTTGTCTCCATTTTTCTCTTCCTCCTCATTCGTCGATCTCTTCAATTTTATCTGCTTCTATTTTGCTATTCAAATCTCGGCTCCCATTTCACAATCTGTCTATTCTTTTTAAATGTCTTCTGGCCCCCTCTGTCTGTTAACACAAACCGGACTTTTGTTGCCTTCAATAACTCACCAGTTGTGTCTTTCATCAATGCTCTGGATTACACAATCAAGGCTGTTTCCAGCACCTCACTTGCTCCTCCCCAAGTCCATTGTTCACCTGGCAGGGCCGTGAGCTGCTTTCAAGTACCTTGAGGGTTTCTTTCTTCTGCTCACTCTGCTTCAGTCTCAGTCTTGGAACGCTTACGGCTTCCCAAGAGTACGGGATTCTCCCCTGGCTCTCTCTCGATCTTCGTAACTAGATGAGCCCCTTGGTCTTCTGACTTCCATTGCCTGGTTCCCATCAGCCCCGAAATCTGTTTGTTCTTCTACCCAGCCTCGCTCAGTGTGTGTCTGTGCACAACACCTTTTACTTGTATGAATGGGAGTGTTACAAAATGGCAGGTGGATATAGTTAGGATTACGTGCCTGACTCTGCTTGGTCTCAATACATGGACAAAGCCATTGTAAATCAGTGGAGGTAATCTGCCTGACCTTATTCCTCATCTTCCTCGGCTCAGTAGCGTTGCCAATGTAACATCAGGAGGAATTATGGGAGCTGTAGTGTCCCATAATGTAAGCAGGGATAGGGGTTAGATGGGCTGTGGAAAAAGGGAGATACCATGTCTCACCATCAGGTGTTTCTCCCCCACTCCCTGAGGACCCCCTACCCAGGTGATCCACCCTTGCTAGTCCACTAACAGGGTCGGGATTCAAAAGCAATGGCCTTTCCCTGGCTTCCTGACTACTGGATCCCCGGGGACAAGGATGTGAAACACGCTATGGTTTTTCGCAATATTTAGAGATGACTCTTTTAACTGGTATTCTGTCAACTGCACTAGCTTCTTTATCTCACCATTGTGGGAACCTGTATCTAATTCTGTTGGGGTAAGTGGATAGTTGGGCTATATCTGACCTTTGTACACATATTGATTGTTCATTCATTTTGTGTAGAATTCTATTTTTGAGATGCACATTTTCTGCATGCATCACTTCAGTCCACATTATGTGATCCTACTATCTTTCATCTTGATTTGCATAATTATTAGTCCATTTAAGTTCTCCTTGGCGTACGGTTTGCATTTTTGTATGAAAAAGACTGAACATGTCTACGATTCAAAAAAGAAAAACATAAGCAAAATAAAACATGAACAACAAGCTTGGGTTGCACATGTACACCATCCAAAACCAAGGCTCCTATAGGGATGTGTGTCTTCTGCATTGATCCCTCATGTCAAACACTTGATTAGAAAAGGCATTCCGAAGCTTTGGTAAACTAGTTTTCTTTTCCATATTGTGGCAAATGTCCATCCTGCTGAAAATATAAATTTAGCGGCAAGATTTTCAATTTGAAAAATGGATGGCAAATCATTAACAGTTATTTCTATTACTCTCCCTTTAAACCAAATGTATCATGCTCTCCAATCACACTCACTTAATACCATCAAATTTCCTTGAGCCCCCTCTGCTCAAATCTCACTTTACTCTCTATCAAGTCATCAACTAAAGATCTCTACCACAATTACTTTGAAACAACTGCAGTTACTTCTGCTTGCTCACTTTAAAAAATGCTTTATTCAGAATGCTGATTGTACGCTGTGAAGTGGAAATGTGCTAAAACATTGCAATGTTTTCAGAAAAACATCTTGCTTCATGGCGTTCACCAAATTTGCATTCCCACAAACCTGCATACTGCTCATTAAGAAGCTCTTTCAGAAAGATTCACTACACGACCATGTCTTTGCTATGCATTTTGATATGCTGCAGAATCTCAGCACAACCTAGAGTATGTTTTATATATAATCCCTTTTTGATGCTAAACTGTATTTCCTCTTAATAAAAATGTTTCCATGATAGAATTGTAAGTTCATACTTTGCTCTAATTTTGATGCCGCTGATATCTGATTTGTACATTTTTGTTGTGTCTTGTAACTCTTTGATCCAATCTTGCCTAGCTTCAATTCGAAATCAGTGTGTTACTGGGTGTAGTTCCAAATGCATGCAAGCATATATGTTCTCAGCAGCATGTAGACAGTAAAAACAAAATGAACCCCATAATCGTACCCCGGGTCCTAGGCTACGTCCATGGCGCATGTACCGTATACACATTCAAACCATGTTTAGACAGTGGTGAACCATTTGAACTCCCCTAAAATATTGCTTCTGTAACCATTTGCCAGGAAGTGAGAAGAAAGAAGGAACGAAAGAAAGAAGGAACGAAAGAAAGATATCTGCACTTAGCTGATTGGGAATATTCGCTAAACACATTCCAAGTATCATGCTTTCTGTAGAAAAGGATGAACCATTTCCACCAACTTACTCTATCACTGCTGCAAACAAATGTGAGGAAGAGGGGAATGGGAGGAAAGATAGAGGGAAGAAGAGATTAAGAGAATGGGTGGAGAGAGAGAGAGAGAGAGAAATAGATTGGAAGGAAAGTTGACGGGAGGGACGGGGAATTTAGGAGAGGATTTGTTAAGGGAATACTGTGGAATGGAATAATGACTCAGAACCTGGTGTACGCTTGCTGCAAATATTCTATGAACACAATCTACAAGTGACCCAGCTTAGACCAGGCCTATCCTGGTGTGGGTGGGGGCATGGTCGACAATCTGTCCCAGACCTAGTAGGATAACCAGTTGTGACCCTGTTCCCGGCAGATTGTATTCACACTTTAGCTTGGATACATTCTACGTTCAGTGTTATCTTGCTGCTGTCACCAGGCTACTGCCCAATCCCTTGCTTTAATGCCTCTCATCCCCCTTTATGAGAGACATGGCAGAGGACAGGCTTGCTTTAAGAGTAGCATAACTACAACTCCCATTGTGCCCGTTCCTCAGCTTTGTTATGCACACAGAGATGACCTTCCTACCATCCTGGACATTCTGCTGCTTGCTTGAATGGCTTTTTTCCTGCTTGATTACTGGCCTTGTTCCTGTCTGTGGCCCGCCACACCCAACTGCCTCATCCAGATTTCAGAAGGATGTGTCTCTCTCTCTCTCTCTCTCTCTCTCTCTCTCTTCTCTCTCTCTCTCTCTCTTTCTCTCTCTTTCTCTCTCTTTCTCTCTCTCTCTCTCTTTTCTCTCTCTCTCTCTCTCTCTCTTCTCTCTCTCTCTCCTCTCTCTCTCTTACACACACACACACACACACACACAACACCCCCCCCCAGTTTATAGATTAATATCACCCTGAATTGTGTTCCCATCATCTCACTGCCAATGCATTTATTACCCCGTCTCATTTAGCTTTAGACATACTAGTATACAATAGGATTCACACACATTTCAATGAAGCAACGAAACACTTGCTCATGGTTCATACAGGCATGTATGAAGTTAAATAAGAGTCACAGAAGGCACACTTAAAGCAACACTAATTTAAGACAAGAACAAGATTCTGAGCCTATGCTTGAAATGATTGATGTGAACATTTAAGCATTTATATTAATCCATTACTATATGGCGCATACTCCAAACACTTTACATAAAAATTATTGTATAAATGTATAATTACCTAGTAACTTAAATGAATTCTGCAAGTACTCTGTCAAGAGAAGTATGGGGAGGCTTGCTGCCAAGCAATCTAAATCCAATCCACGTCCCTCTCCCCTGTGCTAGTATGTAAGTATGCAGACCTTTATATTCAACCTTGCCTCAGATCTCAAATACTGACCAGTGTCTCCTTACATTGCATACACAACAAGCACAATGCCAAAGTACAACAGAAGCCTAACAATAGAAACCACGACTGAAATCCACATGGCAAACAGAAGAACCCAAAATGACAGTGCAGGGAGAAAAGCTGCACTGAGAAGCTTCTCCCAGCAGAGTTCCACACATAGCAGAACATTCTCCTAAGAAAACGAGCAAACAGACGTTGCCGTGGCAGTGCACAGTGTAAGGAAGGTATGGTATCAAAGTAAGACAGACACAAGTGACCACAGTTCAAGGGTGTTTATTGAACTTCATCAAGCTACAACCATCAAAAAACCAACCATCAAAAAATGATAATGCAGTCCTAGTGGAGTCTTGTCAAAATAAAAGGGACTATACTAAAAAAACTATTGCCAATCCATACCGCTTAAGTTAGAAATTGTGTGGGGAATGTTCAAGAAAAAGAAAGAAGTGTTCACAAAATGACAAGTCGTAATGTTCAGGCCGTTGGCCTCCTTTCCCCGCATTTTCAGCACGGGAAAAGGCGGTTCACTCGAGCATAGCACACTCTTGGGATTCTCCTGCACAAGGACATAGTTCTATTACAAGCTTCAGGGCCTTCTATGCCCAAGTCTAGTCCAAGTTATTAAAAGTCACTTGATCCATAGGGCCTGATTTATTAAACAAACAAAAAAGTTCCTTTCCAAGTATAAATTCACAGTTCATATATCTATCGAAGACTTTCGAATGAGCACAGCATTTGGCTTGACCCATTGCAGGACCACTTCGATGTTACAGTTCACAATTTTACACTCTCAGTTGGATACCTAACAGAGAACTTCAAGTGAGAACACACGTGGTGCCAGACCACTCTGTATATGCTATCGTGGGTTGTCTCTGTCATTGAAGTCATCACAAAGTTCAATGACTTCTTCAGTTCCAATTATACTCGCTTCACACAGTTCTCTTTTATACAGTGTTGACGCTTGCAACTTTGCTTCTAACACAAACCGGACTCCTATTATTCTCTCCGACTCACCGGCTAACTTTACTGCCGCTGCTTTGTTGATAGTACCACGGTGGCACCTTCGATGCACAATGCACCTTTCTTCAGCTTTAATTCCTGGTCTTAAGTTTCTTATTTTCGAGGGCTCTTGAAAGAAGTGGTTTTCCTCTGAATAAAGGCAATGGGCATCTTCGTCCTTGCAACTCTTTATGGTATTGCCGTCCTTCTCCTTGTACTAAACTGCCATCTTGGAACTGCTGCTTTCTTGTGTTCTTTGCTTTGCTCAGAGCATGTTTTTATGCTCTGCCTTTTATCCGTGTGGGGAAGTGTGATGAAAGTCAGGTTTGTGTAATTATCAGTAATTGCCTGACTCTGCCTGACCCTTGTGTTGGGACATGTCAGGTAAACAGCTCTGGTGTTAGTCCGTTGTTGCTCACGGTGAACTGTCCATGAAACAATGCTCGTGTCGGGAAAAGGGGGCGTTGAGTTCCTAGGTATCCTACCTGGTAGGATGGGGAAAGGTGTCCCACTTCCACTCCCTAAGGACCCCTCATCCAGGTGATCCTCCCGCACTGGTCCAATCCCAGGAACTGGATCCAAAAGTGATGGCCATGTCCTGGCCACCTGGATGACAGATCCCTGGGGACTGGCAGGTGAGAAACCTTCAGGTTTCTCACAACAGCCAGTAGAGAAGTGTGCAGCACCACCGAGAAGCGCTGAGGAAGGGACACCTAAGAACACCAGAAGAACCACTCTTTCACGATTGAGGGACAGAGAAGCTGCATCCCGAAGCAACAACACCATGGGACTCTCATTAATATAAGAGATATTAATGCAATGCCTAGCCCCCTAATACACATGATAATATCAGTGATATAGCAGGGCCAGTCAGGGACAGGAGAGAGTAGTTGATAGGTAACATAAGAAATGTTTCTTTTGAGCTGCAGAATTGATTAAACAACATACTTGTGTCACAATTGGATAGCTCCGCAAGTTAGAAGGATAGCTTTGACATGTCCATGCACGCATTTTCTAACTTTGTATGTCATCATGGCAGAATCCATCCTTCGTGCTTCTGAGGCTAATACATTGAGTACTATTACATTTGGTAGTTCTTATGTGAATTATGGTTGTCAGATCTAATCTGGCAGCACCATTTCACTATATACAATGCTTTGGTATGTTGCTGCTGTGCTGTGCAGGCCCTAGCACACAATCCAATGCTAGAAAATAACATTTAAAAAATAGATGTCTCCGCTGCCAGCAAGGTTATAATTAGTTAGTCAAGTCCAACTATATGTTTTGCTGGAAACCAGTTAGTTCTATAACACTGTTTATTGGTATATATTTCCACAGTACTGCATTCCACAAAAGCAAGAATCATAGTAACTCTGTTCCACCAGAGAGCTACTGATTCTTGTACTTTTAAACGAGTGTGGCTGGTTAGTAAAGTGGCTGAACGTCGCAGAAATTACTTTAATGCATCATTTCTAAATCAAATAAAAAACACACACAATTCTGCAAGAACAAGCCTACTATCAGGGATTTTTCAAGGCAGAGGATTATTAACATATTGCAATCAAAATATTCATAAAATTAGTCTTAATAAAAGATGGTTAAGTAGGGTAAAAAGGCACAATTGTGGGGTATTTTCAGCTACAGGATACAAATGCACTGCAGCAGGCTAGGTAGGCCCAAAGGTGTAAGAATAGGGGAAGCGCAATGTGGGCTGTCAGACAAAAAGGTCAGCAATTAACTTTCAATTTCCAAATATCCCTAAATGGTCTACAGAGAAATAACATAATTAATTGTGCCCTGTGTTCGAGTGGCAGGGCCGAAAACTTGCAGCCTAATTCTCACTATATTCTTGTTTTCCCCTTTCTGTAAAGGCTTGGCAGGTGAAGAATGATGGTCTGGAGGGTTGCCCAGAGCAATGTCAGAGGTTATGATTAATTCTAAACCTTCCAGCCATCACCTCTATTGTTTTGCGTAAGCCAATTCCCAGCCAGTGCTACTGGTTGCATAACACTTGGATATAGTTTGTTTCATATAGTTGCTGCTTTCTTGTAAACCATGTTAGGTTTCGTTCCTATATATGCTTTTATACTATCATCCATTGTGAGTAAGTGCCAATCTCTATTGAGAGTCTTGGATAGTTGGGTACTACCATTGTTGTACTCTGTAATGAATCTGACGTTTTTTTTTGGGTCCTGGATGTCTCTGGCTTCCCCTGTATCCTAGTATTGATCAGGTCTGCTTTGCTTTTGGTCCTATTTTTGGTATTTGCTTTCTCTATGATGTTTTCTGTGTATCCCCTTTGTCTGAATCTGTTATTAACCATATTGAGCTCTACTTCTTTTGTATTTGATTCACTGCAATGGTGTCTTGCTCTAATTGTTTCTCCCACCAGGATATTGCATATAATACACTTTTGATGGCAGCTGGATTCCAAAAAGGTTGAGTTACCCTCAGTGGGTTTCTGAAAGGTATTTGTTTGGATCTTATTGTGCTTTATTTATATCTTGAGATCCAAAAATGAAATCTGTGTACTGTTAATGTGTACCACTACTTCTACTCCAAAATCATTTGTATTGATATCCTCCATGAATTCAACAAATTCCTCAAGAGTACCATCCCATATTAGAAGAATAACATCAATATAATGGGACCAATTGGTCTCAGGTTGTGGTAAAGTGTTAGGCAGGAGTGTGTGTTTCTGCTCAAAATGAGCCATACAAAGGGCCTCACTACAAGTATGGCGTTTCAGAAAAATGGTTCCAGTTGCAACGTACTGGCACCCTTTCCAAACCATCATACTACAATGATGCCAGTAGGGGCCACGGATTCCCTGGCAGGCCTGACCTGCCAGGAGTTTAGGCCCCTACCAGCATGATTGTCACTGAAGCACTGGCACTGTAAGCAATGGTGACGGTGCTTCTGTGTCCCCATTTTCATTTCCATTTCCATAGGACTCCATGGAAATGGGGAGTAACGATTACCGCTGCCACTTGTGATATTCCCGGTGGCACCGTGATATCCGGCTGTGGTAACGGTGTTATGGGTTGGCGGCAACTCGCTGGTAGAACTGGTGGGTTACCGCAAACCTCATAATGAGGCCCAGCGATTTGCTAATGGAAGAGTATAGGAAGCTCCCATGGCCACCTCTTTAATTTGTTTATACTACTCATTAAAGAGGAGGACATTGTTGTTCATGGAAATATAATGAGTTCTTTGATGAATTCAGGATGCTCATAGTATGCAGCTGATAATGTTGAGATGTGGTCATCAGAAGCCTTGATGGCTAGTGCATGATACAATGCCTTAACATCAACGCTAGCCAGGTAATCTGTCTTTTTCCATTCAATTTTTGCTCGTTTCTGTATAATGTGTGTGGTAACGCGCACATAGGATTTCAGGTTGATGACCATAGGTTACAGAAATTGGTCTGTGTATTTGGATGTGTTCTCGGTTAACCATCCAAAAGCTCTCAGGATTTGCCTTACTTCCAGTTATTCTGTGAATGATTTATGAATATTAGGAAGAAAATATATAGTGGCAGTATAGCCTCATTGTAACTCAAGTATTCTTTATGCTCATACGTAAGGCTGCCACGGGCGTGTCCTTTTAAAATGAGATACCATTATTCCTGCAAAATCCCTCTCATAGGATGTCTATAAAAAATGTCTGTAACAACCCGGTATCTCTAAATGCCTGTATCACATAGTTATATAATCATGTTGATTGAGAATAACTATGTTGCCACCCTTGTCGGCCTCTTTAATGATTGATCTTTTGCTAAACCTTCCAGAGCTTTAAGCTCTTGTGTGGCCATATTGCCACATTGCATCCAAGACACATTCTTAGTATTATTTTTGTCCATATGTTTATGTGTATCAGAGAGTACTGTTTTGTAAAATGTCTCTACATTGTTATCTGATGCTTTTATTGCTGTAAAATGAGATTTTGCTCTCACAATTTAGTCTGATATCGTATCAGATTGGAAATCTATTTCCTTAATAATCAGGGAACCTGAAAAACTGATTTCCTCATCTAGTGATACTAGCAATCTTGTGTCATTACTGTAACCTATCCTAAAAGAGTTGTGGTGACCTTAGTGTGAAGGTAGTTGTTTTGTCGGTTTTACTGTGAAAATATTTTTCAGTTTGTTTTCTTATGAATTCATACAAGTCCACTTGTGTCTTTGTGTAGTCAACTTGGTTGGGGCAAAGGACAGCACCTTGTTTCATTAGCATCCAGTACTCTTTCTTATTAATGTGCAATCAGGTTCTCTGGTACCTCCTTTTTCATGCTTTCGGCTGAGTTATGTGATCCACTCTTGTTCTCGCCTTTCTTATGTGTTCCACTTACTCTCCTTCCTCCATTACCTCCTCCTCTAAAACCTCTATACTTGTGTTTCATAATAGCTCTGGTAATATGATGAGCAAACATGATGAGTTTCGATGTGTACTATCTGTTGCCTCATTTGTAGCGCTTTATTTGTTTAAAAAAATGACATCTCTTTGGTACTTGGGGCTGTTGTTCAGTTGCTATTATCTTTCTTCTCATCGTAATCTCTGAATAAATACTCTCATTTGCTGAATCTGATCTAGCTAGTGAGGAATTAGGTGTACTGTCCTGCAAACGGGTGGTTCTTTCTGTGTCCTTGTATTTGGGATGAAAAGTGTAAACCTGATCATCCGTATAGTCTCTATCATCTCTAAAGAATGTTCTGGCTTTCCTAAGCTTGACCTCACTCTGGTATTCTCTAAGTTTTCCATTGAGTGTTTTATGGTTCTTGGCTTTAGTTGCCTCATGCTTTGGCATTTCTTTTATTTCCGTTTTTAAAAGGTAAATGTGTGTCTCTGTTCTTTTGTGCTTCCTATCTGCCCGTTCTATGATATTCCTGGAACACATATCAACATTCTCCTCCCATTTGTCAGCTAATTCCGTGTCTTCTGGCATACTAAAGTCTGGCAAAATGCACATTCCAAGTCCTCTGGGTATCTGATTTTGCTCACAGTATTTCCACACCATGCCCCTGTCCCAGTGCTTATCAATTTATTTAATGGACAATTCTGACAAATGCCTGTCTTAATATCTATCTCCTGGCTACTTGCAGTGTTCCTAGAGGTGTTGCTACTACTACCTCTGGGGGCAAACAGAGATTCGAAGTCTTCATCCCTATTGGTTTTTTAAATTGCCATGATCGAGGGTGTGCTGAAGTGTCAGCTGCGGCCAACTATCTGTGCGTTAAACCTTTATGAATGTTGGTTGTCAGATCTAATCTGGCTGCCCTACTACACTTTATTCTGTTAGTGTACAATGATGTGGTATGTTGCTGCTGTGCTGTGGAGGGTGTAGCACACAACCCAATGGTAGACAATTCATGTACACAAATGGGGGTGCCTCTTGGTCGCGCCGAGAAACTCTTGTGTACAGGCAAATTATTAATGACTTATCATATCATATATCATTGCTAGTATGCAAAGAGATTTGGTAGTAATAACAGCTTTTATACAGAGCTTAGACACAGGCATAGTCAGATATAAAGCACTATACATAAAAATATGTTGTAATCCCACTGGCATACCTGCATACTCGAAAATGTATTCGACAGTGACATCAAACCATGAAATCCTCATATCTCCGACTGGCGATTATACCAAAGACTGTACTCTCATAAATAAAATCTACCTCATCATTCAGGCCTGGATGGCCACTCACAGTCTCTGCCTGAATGATGAGAAGACCGAGCTTCTCCTTTTAGCCACTCCTACCAACATGAACAAACTAAGTGACCAATACCGTTGCTTCAGCATCGATGGAAACAAAATTAAAGTTGCTAAATAGGTGAAAACTTTGGGTTTTCACATAGACTCTTCCCTGAACATGTGCAAACAGGTTAGTGCAACAGCCTCTGCGACAGCATATATATGCAAGCTCATACACTCTTGCAAACCCTTTCTAACTGTGAACAGCTGCACTACCTTAGCCAGAGCTCTAGTATTATCCAAAATTGACTATTGTAATGCGCTGCACCTAGGCGCAAGCAATCAAGAAAACTCCAGATCCTACAGAATAATGCACTTAGGACTGTCTTGAGCATACCTCACAGACAACACATATCTGCCCCTAGACGTGACAACAACTGGCTCTCCATCAAGGAGAGAATTCAGCTTAAAACAGCATACTTGACTTTTAAAAGCCTTAATAACGCAGCCCCCAATACCTTTTTTTTTTTTTTAAATATATTTTTATTTTATCTCAACCAAACAACATTACAACAAAACATAAATAAACACTTCAAACAACAAAACCAAACAAACAAAAAGTAAGGCACTGCAATCCCCGTCCCTCCCCCCTATGAGCCTGTAGAGTGTCCGCCCTCAGTGTCCGTTCCGTGCGGTGGGGCCTCATCGCTCTCAAGCCCAGCCGAGGCTGATCCCGCACCAAACAGCTCAGCTAACAACAACTTCCATGCCGTGAGAGAGCCTATTTCTTCCCCATCCCCTACCATACTGCCATCTTGCCACGCTGTCGTTTCGGCATCCGCCCATTTTTGGAGATCCCGCCACCAGACCTCCAATCGCGGCTTGTGACATTTCTTCCACTCCATGGCTATCCTACGTTTGACAAGCACATAGGCCAGATCTTTAAGTTTCTCAACATGTCGAAGGTTACGCGCCCTGGGATACCCTCCCAGCAGACAAGCCCAAGCCGAATCCACCGTAAGTGTAATACCCCTCCCGGCCAGCCTCCGCGCCACTTCACCCCAGTAAGTTGCAATAACTGGGCACGCCCAGAACATGTGTATCATGTCCGCATTCTCTTCGTTACACTTGGGGTACGCCTGGCGTCCACTACCTAGGAATTTGGAAATTCTAAGGGGGGTCATATATGCCCTGTGCGTAATATAGAGCTGTATCTGCTTGAACCTGGCGTTCCTCGATACCTTTTTGTGGTACCCCAGGGCGCGCTCCCACATCCCATCCAACATCGGGGCCCCCATCTCCGCTTCCCACTCCAGTCTAAGGTGCCCCAAATCCTTCCCAACCTTTGTCATCAACATCTCGTACAACCTAGAGACCTCGTGCCCACCCTCTGATGCGTCATACATCGTCTCCAGCGTGGCATCCGGTTCATCGGCCAAAGTAGTTTCGGGCCACGTGCTCCGGACCTCCCGGACCACCCTATGATATGTTACATATTGACCCCTGTGTAGTCCCGACCCTGCCTCCAGTTCATCGAACTCCATCAGGGTCCCATCCTGCCAGATGTCGCCCATAGTGATCAATCCCACTGACTCCCAATACGTGCGGATAATAGTTCTCAGCTGCCCGTCCTCCTTTGCCAGGGCGATCAGAGGGAACTGCGGCATACACGGCAAGGGGTCACCCATCATCCGACAGGCACGCCGCCATATATTCCTGCCAAGGGCTAGCATCTTAGGACGCTCTCTCATCCATGAGCCAGTCACCCAAATCACCTCCCGCAGATAGAAGGGGGAACAGTCTTTCCCTAGCATCCTATGTTCGGGGGTCTCTTCATCTGAAAGCCACCTGGCCACATATTGCAGTTGCGCCGCAATATAATAGGCCTCAAAGTTCGGCAGCTTCACGCCACCTTTCTCGTAAGAGTTCTGCAATTTCCATAATGCGACCCTGTTGCGCGTGCCGTGCCACAGGAAATTCCTACACATGCTATGTAACCTGGCGAAAAACTTCCTAGGTATCATGTACGGGATGTTATTAAAGTAATGCAGGAGTCTGGGCAGCACCACCATTTTGAGCATAGCTCCGCGACCCATCATAGCTAAAGGCAATCTTTCCCAGAACCTCATGCACCTCTCAATCTTTCCCACAGCTAGTTCAGTGTTATACTTGTGTTCTTCCTCGGTCGTGTGATACACGTCAATGCCCAAGTACCGGAAGGAACTCGTTGCCCACGGAATCCGCAGCACCGGCAACCTCTCCGCCGGTATCCCCACATAACTCCCCAGTGGGAATAATACGGATTTCTGAGGGTTAACCGCTATGCCGGACAACCAGGCGTACCTCTCCAATACCTCCAAGATAAACTGCAAATTCTCTTCCGGATGTTTCAGGTATAACAGCATATCGTCTGCATACAGGGATATAAGATGGCACTCTCCTCCCACCTCTATGCCCACCGGATCATACTGCTGCCGGAGGTAGACTGCTAAGGGTTCGAGGGCCAGTATGTACAACATTGGGGACCAAGGACACCCTTGCCTGGTGCCTCTGCCTAACTGCCATCTATCTGACACCACTGCACCCGTACGGACCCTAGCCAGAGGCGCACTATATAATAGCTCGGCCCACCTCATGTAGCATGGTCCCAGTCCGAACTGCCCCAAAGCCGCCAGCAGCCATGGCCATCGGACAGAGTCGAACGCTTTAACCGCGTCCAGCGCCACTATCGCCATTTCGCTGTCCTCACTGCCACCCCATTCCACCACCCTGTGAAGGCGTCTGTGATTGTGGGTAATATTCCTGTTCGGGACATAGCCCGTCTGGTCAGGATGGATCAGCTTGCCTATTACCCTCCGCATTCTGGCCGCCAGGACAGCTGTCAGGATCTTGCTGTCCTGGTTCAGCATCGACAGGGGCCGGTAGGAGCCACAATCATGCCCCGGTTTATTGGGTTTGGGGAGCGGTACTATAATCGCCTCCCTGAGTGATTCCGGCAGCCGCCCCACCTCGAACGCTTCATTAAACATCTCCAGCATGGGCGGGAGCACCTCCTCCCCATACGCTTTATAAAACTCACTGGGGAACCCGTCCGCTCCTGGGGCCTTGCAAGTGGGTAGCTGCCGCACAATCTCCTGCAGCTCCTCCAGAGTGATCGGAGCATCCATCTCCTCTCGCTCTTCGTCACTTATCTTGGGCAGGCCTATGTCTTCAAGTACTACCTCTATCTCTTCCCGGCTTCCCCCCTCTCGATCCTCATATAATGTCTGATAATATTCTGCGAATGCTCCATTCACCCCTTCCTGGGTGTCCTGCTCCACTCCCTTTTCAGTGATGACTGATCGGATCGGGGATCTTGGGGTCTCGCTCTTATACAGCCAAGCAAGAATCCTGCCCGTCTTGTCTCCCCCGGCATGCAACCTCTCAATATACTTCCTGTAATTCAGATTACAAAGCCTATCCCAATGTTCTGCGCACCTCTGTTGCAAATTAATGACCTCCTCCATGTCCGTCTCCCCCTCCCCCAGCTCTCTCTCCAACTCAATCTCGGCCCTCCGCAGATCTGCCAGGACTCCTCCCATTAATCCTTTGGATTTAACAATGGCAACCCCCCTCATTACAACCTTAAAGGCCTCCCACAAAGTACCAGCCGACTTGACGCTGCCTGTGTTCGCTTCAAAGTAAGCAACTATCTCCTCCCTCACTTCCTCTCTGAAGACTGGATCCCTGAGCGCTTCCGCCCTAAGGCGCCATGTTGGAATTCGCGCACGTGGAGGACAAAGCTGCCAACGCATGACCAGGGGCGAGTGGTCCGAAAGGACTCTCGCCCTGTAGTCTATCTGGTCACACTCCGCGACAACGTCCGGAGTGGCGAAAAAGTAATCTAGCCTTGTGTGTAACTGGTGCGGGGCCGAGTAATGCGAATATTGCCTCACGCCCGGGTGTCTCGTCCTCCACACGTCTGCCAGGCCTAGGTCTACCAGCAGCGCCTGCAGTACCCTAGCCGCCGGGCTGGGCCTGTCCACCCTGTCATCTGACCTGTCCTCCTTGGGGTCTAGTACACAAATAAAGTCCCCTCCCCAAATCACAGGACCCCCCCATCCCCTCACCCAGTCTAGTGGTCAGTGTCCTAAAGTATGTCGCTGTGTCACGGTTGGGGGCATAGGTATTTATGACGCACACTACTTTATTTTCCACAAGCCCCCTTACCATGACCAGCCTCCCATCAGACTCCACAACCTCCTCAAGTAGCTTAAACGGGACATGAGGTGCAACCCAAATCAGCACACCTCTAGCATAGGCAGAATATGTGGATCCAACTACAGTCCCTCTCCACTTTCTCCCCACCAGTTCCAGTTTATCCCGTGTCAGATGTGTCTCCTGTAACAAGGCGATGTCTATCTTTTGTCTTTTAAGGTACAACATGACCTTGTTACGCTTAAGGTATCTGTTAAGCCCTCTAACGTTCCACGTTAGTATCCTAAGGTCCCCCATGATGCATCAGTAGCTCCCAACCCTTTCCCAGGTCCACTCGCCTCCCTCCTACCGCAAGGGCCCCCATCCCCAGTTTCTCTCCCAGGCTCATATAAAAACTAACCCTCCCCACCCCCCTAACCCAACCCACTGCCCAGCTCCATCCCTGGATCTCAGGCATCCCTGTGTTCGGTTCTCTCGGAACCCAAGTAGAGAACCCGACAGGGTGTCACCCCACACACCGTGACTAACCTAAACTCAAACTGGGGTACAAAGAACAGTCCCCGGAGGCTCCCCTCCCACAATTCTGTATCCGCACACATGGACCATGTTTCGAAGTCCTAACGCATACACTACCATAACAGAGTCCCACCAACTATATTCCAGTCCCAATATTCATCGCCCAACCGGGCTCGCAGCGTCACTTATCTCTTCCCGTTCCATCCGCCATCCGCTCATCTGGCTCTTGAGGACAATTTTGTGCATCGAGCCATTCCATGGACTCCTCCGGAGTGTCAAAAAACAGTGTCTTAGTCTTAAAGAATATCTTCAATCTGGCCGGATAGAGCAACATATACTTGTACCCCGCTGCCCGCAATCGCCTCTTGACCACCCCAAAGTTCATGCGACTACGCTGCACTTGCAGGGTGTAATCGGGGTAAGCAGTAATGGTCGCCTCTCCTCGCTGTATGGTGCCCCCCTTACGAAAGTGCTCAAGGATCCTTTCCCGATCCCGATAGTTAAGGATCTTGGCGATCACAGGCCTAGGTGGGTTCCCCGGCGGTGGTCTTCTGTTCAAGGCCCTGTGCGCCCTCTCCACCGCAAACCCCTGCGACAGGGCTCCCCCAGTGATCTCCTGCAGCAGCAAGTTCTCAATAAACTCCGTGGGGTTCTGGCCTTCAGCCCCCTCCGGCAGGCCCACGATGCGAACGTTATTTCTCCGAGCGCGTCCTTCCGCCTCTTCGGCCCTACTTTCCAAGTTACCCACCCGCTGCACCAGGGCATGGATATCGCTCTTATATGCAGTGCAGTCCACCACAGTAGGGCCCATCTCCTTTTCCAGAGTTTCCGTGCGCTCAGCAAGGGCTCGTACATCCTGCCTCAGGAGGTTCACGTCCTCCTGCACCGCCCCGACCTGTAGTTCCAAAGCATTTTTCAATTCGACCACAGCAAGTTGGAGCTTGGTCTCCCACGTTGCCTTCAGGTCCGCGATCGCAGCAAGGACCTCCTGGTTCGCACCCCCGGCGGCCATCTCTTTGGTCTGAGCTTTATCCTTGCTCCTGGCATCTTCCAGGCCGGGCGACGGCTTGGCGTATTCGTCGAGCGTAGGCTGCTTATTCTTCGCCCTCAGAGGTTTGTTCGACATATCTCCAGTAGCGTCCTTCTGGCAGCGCTCCGGTCCAGGCCAGGGAGGCATCATGCCCATACACCACGACTCAGTTGAGAGTCCCAGCTCGCCCCACAGCCTCGGGCACCGCTGTTGTACGGCGCTCCCCCCAGATGGGCTAGGTCGCGCTGCCCCCTTTGTTCCGCTGAGTGGGCGCACGTATGCTGTGGTCCCAATCCACCGCTCCTTTGTCCCCTCGTCAAGCGGCGGCGGCCATTTTGTCATCAGTCTTGATCTCGCCACCAGTGCTTCATTCGGCTCTTAAGTACACGTGCGCACCACGAACCCGTGTAAAAATGTGTCCTCGCGTGCAGCCGGACTTCATGTTCACAATCTTCCCACTTTCTGCCAAATCACAGCGGTCCTTGCGCGGTATCAGTCGGATTATGTACGGATCAACGGGAGCTCCCGCACAGGCACGTCCTTTCACATGGCTTCCAAGCCAGGCCCCCCCAGCCCCTCAATACCTAATGGAAACATTTACCAAAAATCACCACGTCCGACTTATTAGGTCATCTTACTCCAACTGTCTGCAAGTGCCTAGGTACAAACTTAAAAAAGCAGGCAGCAGCAGCTTCCCGTTCTTGGCAGCTCAACTCTGGAACTCCCTACCTACTACACTAAGAGCAGACCAATCCTTCTATAAATTTAGGAAAGACATGAAAAACTGGCTGATCTCGAATGATGCACCCTGCTAGTCATCTCTAACTCTATTCAAACTGAACCATGCATTAAAATATTGTATAGCTCCTACTTCCGACAACATGCAAGAGTATTGTTTGACCATTACCTGCGTAATAGAAGCCTGGGTCACGCCACTATTAAAAAAGCCTCTGCTAGACCCCTTATTCCAACAAACTATAGGCCCATAACTACGGTCCCATTCCTTCTAAACATTATTACTAAAATAACTTATAACCAAATACAAGCCCATCTCGAACAAAACAAACTTCTTGGAGCTAGACAATCTGGGTTCAGGCCGAATCATTGCACGGAAACTGCGCTTACCGAGCTGAAAATTCAAATAGACACCATAAGAGACTCAGGAAAAATGGCAATATTACTGCTATTAGATCTATCGGCAGCGTTCGACCTTGTAGACCATGACAAACTTTGCGAGACATTAGCTACAGACTTCAGCTTCTCTAATGATGCCACCCTCTGGATTAAATCATTTCTAGTGGAACGTACTTCCAGAGTCGCCATTGGAAATTATGCAGCAGATCCCATTGCTGTCCACATCGGAGTACCCCACGGATCTTTTCTATCCCCCACCCTGTACAGCGCCTATAGCAAACTTCTATTCTCAGCACTAGACGATATGGGTGTCACCAACACAAACTTTGCAGATGACACCCAGATCCTTATCCCCATAACTGTGAACTACGCCCAAGATACCCAGACCATTAACAAAATCTATGCCATCATTCAAAATTGGATGGCTATAAACTGCCTCTGTCTCAATGATGAAAAGACTGAGGTCTCATTATAGGATCCCAATCTAGAATAGGTTCACTTCATCCAGATTACACAGATATCAATGTCGACGGCACTTTGATATCAGCTCTCAAACAAGTTAAAACCCTTGGTGTCTACCTAGATGCCAATCTCACCATGAGTAAACATATTTCAGCACTCTCATCCTCCACAGCATACACAGCTAAACTCAATGCTCTAAGCCGTCAATTCCTCACCCTCTCCAATTCTATAATGCTAGGTAGAGCACTGATATTAACTAAGCTTGACTATTGTAATGTCTTATTACTAGGAACTTCCAATACCAACATAAGTAAAGTACAACTGTTACAGAATAAAGCCCTTAGAGCGGCACTAGGTATAAAGAAATCAAACCACATTTCTAACATCAGGCGAGAAAACCATTGGCTGCCCATCAAAGCCAGGATCAACTACCTCAATAATGCTATAAACAAATAAATGACTAACAGAACACTTAGATCAAACAATAAAGGCCCTATTAGAAATTCCGCGCTATAAAAGCACCAAAGCAGGAGGGACTAGTTTTAGAGTCCTTGCTCCCACATTATGGAACTCCCTCCACTCAGTATTAAAAATGAGGAAACCATTGCGAGTTTCAAAAAAATCGCTGAAAACTTGGTTGTTCAACCAATACTGACGGACTAAGATATCCTGTCTATATCTAGTAAACATAGGCCTACACTATATGTATGAACGATGCAGGACCCCCATAAGTGCTCTTTGCTTGCTATTTTCGTAACTATTTTTTCGTTTTTAGCCACTTGGCCTATTGTCTTTTTATCTGTATCATTGTAACATTGTATAAGTAAATATTAAGCTGTCTGTAACCTCGCCGTGATACCTAAGAGTCTGGGCTTGTAACAAATGAAATAAATAAATAAAATAAATAAAACTGTATACTGCATAAAATGTATATAATGTAAAATATTCACTGCCCAGTGTGTAAACACTTCCAAGTGTATCTCCCTGTACCCATTGTTTTTCCTGTACATATATATCTCCCTGTACCTATTGTATTCCTGTACATTTTTACTGTGTGTAATTAAGAAATTGCTTATTCTTGTTATGTGCCCAGGTACCTTCGGGTGCAGTGTGCAATATAAATAAACAAACAAACAAAACATGCAGTATTTTTGCACAATGATAGTCCTCAGAAATATAAAATAATCTAGTTGGCTCTCAATAAGAATCTCTGGGTCTGGGGAATCAAGTCGACCTAGCCAAGAGACATCATTTGGGGGTCAGAAAGAGTTGCACCTGCGACCTATGAGGTCCTCCTTTCTTCCCCCGTGGTTTTTCTTGCTACCCCCTGCTCCCCTCTTTTAAATTGAATCTTCTAGGCTGTGGCCAGCAGAGTGTGGCTCTTTGTTTCTGGAGTAGCTGGCTTTCTTGTTCAGGCCTCTTAAAAAAACAGGGGGTTCCACAAACTGCAACATTTTGAGCAGTGACCCTAAATAAGAAAGAATAGGAATAACAAATATTTTTTCTTTCTGGAATTCTATACAATAATTGCTACGCTCATTAAAGGTTTATTTCAGGCACACTTCAGGGGGTGAGTCACTGATTTAGTCTGTTCTTAAACACCTCAGATTTACAATGCAGACAAAAACTTCCATAAAGCATTCTGAGTAGAATAAGCATCCGTTTTGGACTATGTATTTTGCTTTTTCGCAAGTTGGAGTTATAGCATGATTTTTTTCTCTGCCGTTGTCTCCATGTTACGCTCACCTGGTGTCCACGTGGACACCACTCAGCCCTGGTTGGATGATTTGCACTCTCAAACCCTCTCCCGGTCTCTTGGTAAGACCTCCGGTTAAAGATTGGTCTGCAATATAGGAGCGCTGGATTCAATACCAGATTGTCTTTATGTTTTCCCACCTTCCTTGGCCTCAACTCCTTCCTCCCCCTTGGGCCCTCTCCTCACCTAAATATTGTAAAAGGTGGATTCTCCATCCTGCTCCTCGTGGCAGGGGCGCGTAGATGTGGGGGGCGAGCAGCGACCAAGTTACTTCACTGGTGCAAGCCCCCCTGTGGGAATCCAGGCCTGCTGTGACTCTGTAGGTTTGCTGCTTTACAGTCTTTATATACAGTTCTTATGTTCCTCTTAGTTCGAATAATAATGTCTTGCTTCTTTCCTTTTAGGTATGGAAAGGTATTTTGGTGTTGTCATGCAGTTTGAAGATGAGCATGGGCCGGTAGTCTAAAGCGCGGTGTGCACGATGCTGTCCGGTGAGTAATGCACGATGCACGTCGCTGTTTCGCCTTTTATATTGCTAACCTGTGTCTTTTCTCTCCTTGCAGGTTGCGATGTTCCTCGCTGAGCGCCGTAATGTTTCAGCAATGATACTGACCAGGAGAGGACTACCCAGGTAAGAATTGTGTGGCTTTCTTCATTCGGGAGGAAACGTGAGTAAATGCTTACTAATGCTGTCTTTTTTTCTCCTCTTTCCAGGTTATGGTATTCCAGGATGCATGCGGTGCCAGAAGATGGAGTTCATACCTTCAGGTGAGTGGAACTGAAGTCAGCGATGGATGCAGTGTGCCTGCTGGGCCTAGAGACCCAAGCTACTCCTCACTGATGACACCTAACAAGGCTGAAACATGTCTGGGGATGCTTGTGGTCTCATGCAGAAGGGATGTGACCTAGCAGTTCGGGCTGGACTACCCCTTTGGGGGTGGGACCAAGCCTGATTTGCATATGGTCTTTCCCTTTGGTAATGGCTTGGCAGGCGAAGAACAATGGTCTGGAGGGTTGCGCAGAGCAATGCCAGAGGTTACGATTTATTCTAAACCTTCCAGCCATCACCTCTTTTGTTTAGCAATGGATTGAAGACAGGATACTGTTCCAGGTAAGTTTCGTAGTGTTCTTTCTCTCTCTGCAGGTCCTTGGTTTCAGGTAAGCTGGCATCAAAGAACTGGACACGGTGAGCGTTAAGCTGCCCACAGCAGAATAACGCAAAGCATGTTCTGCTGTTTGGGTGTGGTTTAAATAGTCTCAGGTAAAGTAGTCCAGGTAAAATAGTCCCAGGCCTGCCACACCCAAAGTAGTCCTGGTAAAGTAGGCCCAGGCCTGCCGCACCCAAAAGACTAGACCGCATAGCTCAGTTCCTTGTAACTGTGTGTGCCTCCATGTTGGCTGAACCCCCCCAAGTTAAATAGTCCCATTCTAATGTTGGTCTTCGTGATGGTTATGAGCCTGGTGCCAAAGGCGCCAGGACTGACTCCAAGAGAGTCTTGGATGAGGTTTTAAGGCCTTTGTCCTGGCCCTAACTGGAAGGCTGACTTGCCAGTAAGGGCCAGGGGCAAGGGTCATGACACTCTGTTACGATCATCAAAAGAAATTCCATCTCTGTGTCCTCAGTCACTTGATAAAATCCTTGTGCCTAAATACTTGTGTACAGTGTGGAAATGCTTGGCCACAGCACATAAAGTGGCCCTTGATTTCATTGTTCCACAATTAATGCTTTGTTGTAATGTGTCTATCTTCCTGTCTCCATGGCATCTTGTTCAGGATGTTTGTTTGCATGTATGAGGTAATGAGTGACCAGAGTACAGTATGCCGTGTGAGTGCACTGCTTCCTACGTCCCGTCCCCTTTCCTCCATACTCCATGGGCGTCCCTCGCAAGGGACAGGAGAGGGAACCATTTTCACCAGAAGAAATCCTTCTTTTCCTTTAAATTTAGAGGCGCGTGGGGGTGTGGCCCTGGAAGCATGTGCTCCCATGACTCCTCCCACTGGTGCCACTCATCAGTCTCCTTTTCCGCGTCAATGGTAACGAACGACTTTCACCAGTGCTCCTGTGTTTGGCTTTGGCCTTGTAATTCCACGCGCTCTTCCCCGGATTCTCTTTTCTGTCTTCTGTCTTCTGTCTTTTATCTTCTGTTTTTTTTTTTGGTCTTAATCAGATACTCTGTCCTTTGGTGCAAGGCTACTCCCTTGCACATGTCGATGTCAGTGGGCTTTAGTAGGTGTCCAGCCTGTGAAGGGCTCTTCCCTACATCCGACCCCCACGCTCATGGCTGGGATGGTTGTACGGTTTGTGACACGCTTACACTGCACGCTCTGAAGAACAGTTTAGCTCGGTGGAGGAAACTCTTCGAGAACTCACCTCCAGAGGACTTGAAGAACTTCGTCAGACACAAGTCGAGGCCCAAGATAGGTCCACTTTTTTCCATCACGCCCTGCAACGGCGACTCCTTCCCAAGGAAACGCCTGAACGGGAGGGGCCATTCAGGTTCTTGTACCAGCACAGGTACTGTGCTGATTCAGCTAACGGCCGCCAGGCCGAGGGGTCGCTAGATCCTTCTGGAGACAGTGCTGAGGGACGGTAAGGTTATTTTACTGGGTGTCCATCCGAGGGGCTATGCCCTAGTACCGGATATATGTCTAGGGGGGAGCCTGTACACAGCACTACTGGCGACAAACCAACCAGGCATCATCCTGAGGTGCATGGTAAGCCTCAAGCTCCTCCTCAAGCTCCACCACCAGGCACGTGGCATGCAGCCTGACAAAATGGCTGCCACCTGAAAAACACCAGGGAACTTATTTGTGCCAAACACAGACCACTTTCAAGGTGTGCTTACCTAACTATTAAGTATTAGGTACTTTGTATCACACAGAAACAGTAGTAGGGTCTCCTTATATTTTTTTTATCAGAAGTGATTGAACATTAGACTTTGTTTGTATGCTAGCACTATCCCTAAGAGGAAGCACACCCTATCCCTGTAACGTAGTGCTATCCCTAGGTCAGAGCTGGTGCGCCGCCTATCTAAAAGGAAAGAGCAGAGAGGGCCTATCCCTGCCTCTACAATGTGTAGTATTCCAACAGAGTTAAACAAACACAACAGTTGTTGAACCAAATCTATTTTTTGCATGGACATTTCAAGGAGGAAGCATTTCCTTCCGGCCAATTACCGTTTCTCTTTATTCACCCAACAGAAGTGTGTACAGACAGTATGGATGAGGTGATGTCTTGTGGTTCAACAAAAACTAAAAGGGGCTATAAAAAGCAAACATTATAAAAGCAACACAATTGATAATCCACAGTACAAACAAAGGTCCTGAAGAAGATGACGACATCTATGATGTCTTTGAAACCGGAAGTTCCTTAACATCCAAGTGTCAGGAGTACCAGCATTTAACTAATCATTCCCAGATTGATCTGGCTAGAATAAATTGAAAACAGAACCTATTAGTATCGGGACAGTATCAGTAACCAATCCCCCAAAACTGATCTGATAGGACATATCCAGAAATAATGTTTGCTTTACTAAGGAACTTGTTTTCTTAAGGAGGATCACCTCCCCACCCTGGGGCTAAATTCAGTTATCGCCCGTGCAGCATGGAGGAAAGGGGACGGGACATAGGAGTAATTATAAGTTACTCACCATAGTGACTAACATACTCCTAGTCCATAATCCCCTTTCCTCCATACATCCCACCATCCTCCCCTTATTATAACTGGTGTCATTAGGCAATGGTAATATTGTCGACGCGTCAATGGGGACTGAGGAGTGGCGTTGGTGGGAAGAGTCAAGGGAGCGCATGCTCCCAGGGCCACGCCTCTAAATTTAAAGGTGAAGAAGGTTTTTTCTGGTGAAACAAGTACCGTCTCCCGTCCCTAGGGAGAGACGTCAATGCAGTATGGAGGAAAGGGGACTATGGACTAGGAGTACGTTAGTCACTACGGTGAGTAACTTATTCTTTTTGAACCCTCCCAATGCTATGCATTTTGCCAACCTTTGAAGCCTGAAAGGTAGATCCACACAGGATGACATGTGTCAAATTTGCACCAGACATCCAGATGAACTGGCTTGCTATTAAATCTCAGTTACCAGTTTAATGGTATCCACTACCAAGAGCAATATTCTTTCTGATTTAGAGAACATTTAGACATGTAATTGCTCATTTTACTATAGGGTAAGATAGCTATAGCCGGTAAAATAGCTGAGTGGATTGAGCACTCACTGCTGCTATGTGTGTGTGATCTGCCGGTTGGAGGTTCGAATCCTGGCAAGGCCAACTCAGCCTTTCATCCTTCTGAGGTTGATAAATGAGTACCAACACACGTTGGGTGATATTGTATGTATGTTTGTTCTATATAAAGTGCTTAAGCGCTATATAATAACACATCATTATAATTTGGCCTTGGACACCTGTTGCATTCACAGTAATTTGGTAATATGGGCACATGCACAAATACATTAACAATACATATGGCGATCAATTCTTGTATTAAATGTATTTCACATTAAAGTGATATTGTAACCACATTTTTAACGTAGTGTACTTAGGAACAATGCTATGCAATGCCACTTCCTGTTTTGTCAAGGGGTAAAATGCTGTGTTTCATCACTTCCTGTGATGTTACTCCGAGGTGGGGTCAAATGACATCACTTCCTGTGATGTCATTAGAGGTCAAGGGACGTGTGATGCCACTTTTGCTACCCCTGACATCTTCTCAGTTGTACATCAAATTAGTTAAAGCCAAAACAAGCATGAAATAAGGAAGGCTTCTGGTAGGGGGGTATTGTGATGGGAATGTCAGTCATACTGCAGCTCAAATTAGCAGCAATGTATACAGAATCCATTTGGCTAGAGTGTACAAGGTCGGGTCATGGTTCTTGACCCAATATACTGGTGGTTGATGAAGAGCAATGGACCTACAGCATGTTTTTAGCTTAGCCCAGCTCCATCCAGAGGGTCTCATGAACATAACTAAGCCCTCCACACAAACTCAAAGGGAACGTTTGCTCATCTGCAATTCGTGATGACGGTTGCACAGGGCAAAACATAGCAACAGTGCTTCAACAAATATTTAGCATCGGAACACAAGCCTTGTGGCAGCCCCGACTCAGACAATGCTGAACAGTTTCTACCCCCCTTTCACTATGGCTGCTTCAAACATGTGTAACATACCAGTGCGTAGACCTCTGCAACGTTCTGTAAAGAATCACACGGTACGTGATCTGTAAACGGCGTGCTTAACTACATTGTTACCTCTGCCATTCCTAGGTTCTGGGACTGGATGTTAAGGGACTATCTTTGTTACAAAAATGAATTATTTATTTATGTATTTATGTATTTGTTGTATTTGTTTGTAGCACCCAGACCCGGAGGTATCACGGCACTAAAGTTCATGGTTAGAAGAACATTAAGTTATGGATATGAAAGCAATAAGGTGGTTACATTGTGTCAGAGGTCAAGTGGCAGATACACGGTTGGCAAGGAAGTACATTACATATATTTGTTGAACTATACTAGCCAACAGGAAAATGTTGCTTTTGGGCACACAACTGGTTATTATTTTGCATATCCTTCATGCTGACATGCTCATGCAGTGAAATGGAGTTCAGTAGCTGCCGTTTCTAATGGCGTATTTGCAAGTAATATACCAGCTTTCGGCCTGCGCCCGTAGTATGCCTTGCCATAACTGTGAGCCGTGTGATGCTCATGGAACCTGACCACTGTCACATAAATACATTTGCAGTCAGCCTGAAGAAACCGCTTCCGGCTGAGTAGGCCTCTACTGTATCTTGGAGAAGTAATGTGTTCAGCCATGCGGGAACCATAACACTGGAATGTGTACATTATCGCCAGGCCGGAAGGAACACAGGTTATCCTCCTCTGGCCAAGAGGACAGCAGGCAGAATAGACCCCCATCAACCACTGAAACAGTGCTGTGTTTCACTGCAGAAAAACAAGGGAAGGTTTCCAGTTAAATGAATGTATCCCCCTAAAAAAGCCCCGTAAATCCATATTTTATTTTTAATGTACATAACACAACTATTTAAGGATGCAATATTATGCCTTAAAATTAATCTAAAGTCAAAATGTTGCCCGGGATTTCAGAATTAAAGATTTTTTTGAATGGGGACTACTATGGTGACAATTGGAATGGTTTCCTACCCACCACCGTTGCATGAATACACATCCTATCCGCAAAATAGAATGTAAACACTGGGCTCTTCCTGGAAGTGTGGGGGTCGGAAGGGCCTGTGAAGATGTTCAGTTCTTAAAGTCGGTTGTTTGTGTGAAGTAGGGTGAAGCCCTCGTCCGATTATGCTGTGTTGCAAGTACATAGCTCTCAACCATTTATGTCACAAAAGCGGGTGAAACCACCCGATTTTACTTTTGGCGGGTGAGAGGCCCATTGAAATGAATGGGCGTGCATGAGGTTTGGCGGGTGAGTCCGCTGTTTACAAGGCGGGTGACACCCGCCAAAAGCGTGTGAGTTGGGAGCTATGCAAGTAACCCTCACTCTCCACGGCCCAGATAGGAAGGAGAAAGATGAACTGCGCATTTGACGAACAGCCGGCGGGGAGGAGAATCGGCCGTCAGCTACATTTGGAAAGTGGCGGGAAATTGCTGGTCTGCCAGAGCACAGCAGCCTCCCTGTCCACCACCACCGTCTCTCCACTCCGAGAGCTCTGTGGAGAGGCGAGCTGTTTACCGCGCTGCTTGCCCCAGGCTTTATTGTGCAGCTTTGTTTTTCCGTGTAAGTGGCGGCAACTGAAGTGAACTGTCACCTCTCGGTTATCTGTTACACGTAAGCCGGAGCGCCTGCGACAAGGTGGTTTTAACTTCGGAATGAATTATCGCCGGGAGGGGATTTTCAATTAAACTCTCGCTCAAATCTTCCGCCTTCTCCCGAACCCCTTCGGATGCAGGAAATATGTCTTCCCTTAGGTCGGTCTGAAGGTCAGGGTCAGTGTGGCAGCGTGGAGAGAAGATGTCTGTTTACCTGTAAACACTTCTGCTGCGCCATCTGTTCCAGCCACATTCCAAGCTCGTAAATACCGCGCGCGGATCCCTGCCACTTACACAACGCAATAAGGGATTGATTTCCATGCCTTTCATGCTCACACATATCATCTTCGCGTTGGCATTTTAAAAGTCACTTTAACGGATATGAGAAATTACCCGATTTCCATAACTCGCTGAAGCAGTTGAATATTTAACACCCGAGTCATGCGTGCTTGCAACTCGTGTGATGTTGCCATTACCTGGGGGGTTTGAAGGGTGGTTTCTGTGCCCGTCCCAACTTTGCTCTCCCTGCAGTGACTGACAGCCAGCCATGATGCTAATTGGGACTGTTATTTTCAAATGTTTACATCAAAGATGACAGCGAATTTGACGTAGTTGAGGATGAGTCTCCATGGAGTTCTATACAGTGTTGTGGGCGGAAAATATGAGCTATCTGACAAGAATCTTGTTACATGCCCGATTCTGACTTTCTAACCTTATAGGGGGACCAATACAGAGGGTCTAAAATAGCGAGACACAGCTCGTAGTAGAATCTGTTGGGCAGAAAAAGCCACTGCATCCTTCATTTTCCTATGCTGGCCGTCGACTGCTAAACATGTGTTCTGTACACTTCGATGCGGTATGTGATATGTTATGTTATTAGTATGTTATGCTGTGACATGGTACCACAGTGGTCTTAAAGGGCCAATGACTGTCTGTGTAAATGCAAATTGGGACCCTTCACGGTGTGGCAGCCAAACTGTTGTCTGCAGGGTTGAAAGGAAACCGGGCCAAGGAGTGCGGCAAAAGGGGAAGCGTGAGGGGAAAGTCAGGGAGACGAAAACGTGCAGACTCAACTCACAACATGTAGGGGTATGAAAACATAAGGGTGAGCGATGGTGATCTTTGGATTTTTTTTTTAAATATCCTTTTCAGTGCCTTGACCACAAGAACATTTCTGATGGCAAGTTATTTTCCAATGCCTAGGGCCTCATTACGACAATGGCGGAATGGGTTTAACGGTGCCGGTAAAGGTGCCGGCGCAGTTAAACCCATTCCGCCCTATTACGAGGATCCCTCGCGGAACCCGCTCTGGACGTCTGGTCAGACCAGACGTCCTTTCCAGGTCCCGCAACGGGACCAGCATGCTAACAACGGGCCCGTCATTAACGGGCCCGTTGTCAGCATCATCCCCATTCCCATTGATCCCTATGGGACTCAAATGGGAATGGGGATTCATTTTTACGGGGTCCATGGAATGGGCAATTACCGGGTCCGCCAAGGTCGGCATGACCCGGTAATTGCCCATTCCATGGACCCAGTAACATTTCATTACCGGTGGCAGCCGTGCCCTTAATAAGGGCACGGCTACCGCCAGGGTCCTGATGAGGCCCCTTGTCTTATTTGCTTGCCAAATATACACGTGGCATGACCCATGATTCCTCCTGTTTTTAAGCTTTCCTAAAGTTTCAGGGTAGCCTCTCCACATTAGATACAAAAATAAAAGGAGATCACCCAGGATACATTAGGGCATAGAAGTCCCTTTCATTGGCTATGTGCAGTGGCCAGAGCATGTGTACAATCCAGTTCTGGAAGGCAATCGGTTGTGCTTCGTTCGCTCAGGCTTCTAACTGGCCCGGGGCATTACCTGGCCTGATAATGCCCCGCCCCTGTTAGGATAATATTGCTTGATTAAGAGAACATTATAAGGCTCAAGTAAAAACATAGCTACAACTGGCAACATGGACTCAAATCTCCCAAAAAAATGTTTTGCAAAAAGGAAGACTGAATTCCTACAAAATGGCATTGTCATGTTTGGTTAAATGGGCGTGATACTAATCTAGTATTTAATTGAACATGTATACACTTTTTAGCGTGGTGAAAGGTCGTTTTTGTTATTCTCAGGCTCTGTGTCTCTGAACTCTGATTATTTTAATTTAATAATTAACAATTTAAATTGGTGGTGATAGGGGACGGATTCTGAAAGCTTCATTTTCTGTCCAAAGAGTGCTTCTAAAGCCTGGTGTGAAGATTTATGGCCAATGTTCCTCAAGACTTTGTGTGTGACCTCTAGGAACCCATCCTTAAATTCTTGAGGGGACAAATTATGTTTTGATGGGGTTACACATGGTCCCGAGATCTGAAAGAATTAATATGGCCGTGGCCACTTAGCCTATGAACAATTATATCGTTTGGTCTCAAAAGGGTATTGTTTCTAGCAAGGTAAGAATGTCACCACGTTTGCAACCCATTAATAAAAGGAAGAAATGCTGATTTAAAAAATAAAATCTCATAGTCCATGAGAGCCCCAATCGGAAGTGAAGCAGGTTAACAGAATAGTATATGAGAGAGAGGTTTTTATGTTCCATTTAAGCATTCAAACCTGATCCGGTGGGCCTGAGTTTAGCGAGGGCTTTTGACGAGGGTCCCCAGGCCGATAGCACCCGATGTGACACGCCAGAGATGGTATGAATGCTATTAGCACCCCGGATTACCAATCTGGTCTGGTGTGCTGAGAGCATTGTATTCTGTTTGAATTCAAACACAATACTGTAGCAAGATGGCCACCACTGAGCAGTGAGGATCCCCTCTTCCATTTCCATGATGGCCAGTGTGGACAACGGGAGGAGGCAGCAGCTGCTGCAGAAATAAGGTAGGTGGAGGAGATTAAATGAAGAAGGGATGGGAGGGTGGAGAGAAGAGGGGGCTTGAGGTAGCAGCCATCAGGTTGCTCTGAACGCAGCCTTAGATCGGTAATTTCAGCCTGCGTTCCGAGTAACCTTATTGGTTGCTGCCCCTGGCCCAGGTGCTAATGCCCATTACGTCTGCATATGGCTTGTTCATAGCAAGTCTGTTTTCCATCAACCACCTCTCTCTGTCATCAAACCTGTGTGAATGGAATACTGATTTTGCTCTCGCCTACACATTGAACAGGACAGCCAAACAAACGAAGCATTGGAATGTCTCATTGTAAGATTGCTCCATATAAAGGATGAACATGTCACATGCAAAATAAGCATCTCGCATCATGCGATTTTTCGGTAAAATGGTCCCAGGTTGTGATTATGCAACGATGGAAGCACAACAATATTCACAAACAATGACAGGAAGCCAGATGTTTTTTGGTCATGTATTTGCACATGACGGACAGTTCCACTAGCGCTACTGCAGATGATGTTTGCACTCAGGCTAATGTAACTTTGCGAAATGTTTCACTGCTGTACACGTGCTACTGCAGATGTTTACAGCAGTGTTAGTGTGAGGCGGGGGGGTTAGTAGTCTGTAAAGGCGGTCTGTACTTTCTGTCTTGTGCAATGGGAGCATGGGCAAAGCATCCTAGAATGGTTGGAACTGGAGGCAGAGAGAGGGTAAGGCAGGAGACATGGGGCCGGCCGGGGAAAGGGGTGTGCACGGATGCTTCTGCTAATGAGGAGCTTCAGTACAAGTCTACGGAGCTAGTCCTCTCTTTCTTCTGGGTCACTGTCATATTTTTAATATGTACACATAGCCAGCACCACACTACTCTTAGCCCAGGGCTGTACATATAGCCAGCACCACACTCTTAGCCCAGGGCTGTACACATAGCCAGCGCCACACTCTTAGCCCAGGGCTGTACACATAGCCAGCGCCACACTCTTAGCCCAGGGCTGTACACATCGCCAGCGCCACACTCTTAGCCCAGGGCTGTACACATCGCCAGCGCCACACTCTTAGCCCAGGGCTGTACACATCGCCAGCGCCACACTCTTAGCCCAGGGATGTACACATAGCCAGCGCCAAACTCTTAGCCCAGGGCTGTACACATCGCCAGAGCCACACTCTTAGCCCAGGGCTGTACACATCGCCAGCGCCACACTCTTAGCCCAGGGCTGTACACAACGCCAGCGCCACACTCTTAGCCCAGGGCTGTACACATAGCCAGCGCCACACTCTTAGCCCAGGGCTGTACACATCGCCAGCGCCACACTCTTAGCCCAGGGCTGTACACATAGCCAGCGCCACACTTTTAGCCCAGGGCTGTACACATAGCCAGCGCCACACTCTTAGCCCAGGGCTGTACACATAGCCATCGCCACACTCTTAGCCCAGGGCTGTACACATAGCCAGCGCCACATCTTAGCCCAGGGCTGTACACATAGCCAGCGCCACACTCTTAGCCCAGGGCTCTTGACCCTACACTAGTGGACTTCAAAGTATACGGCTAGCCCCCTAAGGGGGCCCAAAGGATGCTTGGGGGTATGGGGGTGGGTGTGTCTCATTAAAAAGGAATTTTGGTGACTGCTTTTAATAGAAAATGTAAGCAGTTATAGCTTGTTTTTGGGGGCGGAAACAATATTTTTACTCAAGGTGGGGGCGCTCAATATAAAAAAAAAGTGTTAATAACACTGGCCTACACTGTGGCTGTTATTGCAGTGCATTGCCTTTTCAACCCCTGAAAGTATGTTTACGAAATAATTTCCACTTCAAAAGTCTCGTGTCACTCCCCACCTTAATCCTTCCTCTAATACGTTTTCTAATTGTATTATGAACTAATTTGAAGCATGTGGACCTGGAATGATGTCATCCCTGTCATGCAGATTTGTGCAGTAACAAGAGCTTGTTTGCTCTGTGCATCATTCTTTAAGCTGTGCAGAAAGGCCAGTTTTATTAAAATTGTTCTGGGAACGACATCATGTACTTATTTTGTGTAGACACATCAGGGGCTTGAGGGTAAAATGATAGAAGGGACACAATAGTCGTATTTGTAAAATCCTGGCTAATGTTTCAAAATGCAAACCAGGTGAACTGGGGTAAACTCAATTTCGAAAAAGCAGTAGGTAGAGGGGGAGGGTGTAAAGGGGGGGGGGGGATAGGGACAGAGAATAAACAAATGAATTATTTTATTTGGAAGACCTAGGTCCAGGTTGCGTGCTTTTACTACAACCCTACTACTAGTGAAAATGGAAATGTAGACTGATTTGTTTCTCCAATTCATGATCCATTATCAAGAATCGGACATCACCAAAACCCCCCTTCTGTCTGATGTGTGCGCAAGGCTCCTCGCTTTATTTCCTCAACTACCGATTGCTATCAACTGCACTAATAAAAAATAAACTGACCAAAGAGAAAACGTGATGATCTTCATCCTCCCCGAGCATTTGGCAAATTAATATGGTATACCGTTTCCACAACAGCGCAGGCAAAGCAGCGCGTTAATCACTGGTGTTGATTAACAATGGCACCTCTTATGGTCTCAGCGTGCCACGTGCGCCGAAGCTTCCACTGAAATCCACGCTTTCAAAGAACGTGCCGAGGCGGTAGGACACTTATGCAAATTAAACTCTTGTTTAGGGCAGTGTGCATTGCAGCGCACCTTTTATATGCGGGAGGTCGGGTCTAAACATAAAGGAATACATGCAAGTAATATATAAGAGCCTGCTATCAGTATCTGGGCACACAAGAGCGGCTTGAGGCTTCAGAAGAGCTATTTCGGGCCTGATTCATGGAATATTGCCCGTTTCAACGTGAATTTGCACAGCTGAAAAGTGACTTTGCACTGCTGACAGAAGCCCTGATTCATGGAACTCTGCAAAGTGTATTTTTGCAGTGCAAAGTCAATTTGTACTGCATAAATGACCACTTGAACTGACTTTGCACTGCAAAAATACACTTTGCAGAGTTCCATGAATCAGGGCTTGTGTCGGCAGTGCACAGTCACTTTGAACCAGGCACATATTCCATGACCGGGCCCTGACTTGTGATGCATTCCTGTTTTCTCTTACACATTTCGCCGTGAAGAAAGTGATGAGAGCAGAGTGAAAGTTGCCTGTCACTGATTAAAAACTCTCAGTGAAAACGCAGCTCCGCTTTGTATGTGTAATACATAAGTATAGCAACAATGTCATCTTTACTTTAAAAATGACATTGTGGTAGCAATGTTCGTCATCCGCAATGGATGATGCTGGTCATGCAAATACACGTGTTTTTTGTTGCAACCTGTTTGGTAGTAACGACACATGGCATTTTTTGACCGACTCACATTTTGGATAAACTATTTTGCGTCACCAAGTTTTCTCTCAGGAGCTGAAGGAGAAGCTTCTTTTGGGTGACTTGTGAACGTGCCCCATGTACAGTGGTGAAAGGTGTGAGAGGACAGATGGAGTTCTGCCACAGGGGATCATGTGTACAGTGGGGGATAGGAGTGTAACGCTAGTGGTAAATGTGCTCTCTCTCTTGAAGTGGGGGTGGGAAGCCACTGCAACAGAGGTCTTGCTTGTTGTATGGGAGATTTTAGATTTTTTATTACAAATTGATGCAGGTAATTATGTTTCTGAAAGTAGAATCTGCTAATCATACCCCTTTCTTAATGCTCCATACCAAAAAGTCTAACTGTCTAACAGCATCCTCACCAACTCCCCTGCAGTGGCAATTGAGCAGGTTCAAAGTTCATATGTGTGTTCATGAACAAAAGTAATTGTCCCCAACGTTCCAACAGAGAGAAGTGGCTTGTTAACGGTATGCACCTCGGGCTCACAATCTCACTATTGCGTTCCACAGAAGTCTGTGACAGTTGTTAAAAACTAAATATAAGCCAAGTCCGGTTTTGACATGGTAGCTACTGGAATTACACAATTATACAGCCACACACCTTTGTTGTAATTTTATTGTTAGCTCGGTGGACATTGGTTCATCCATGATGGTGTGTATCCAGATGTCTCGCCTGTTGTACCCAAAACAACCATGTTGGGTTCCACTCCGGAAGCCTCTCTTTGAACCCCCTGACAATGATTATCACCTCCTTGAGAACAGGCACACTACTTGCCATTACAATGGCCACCTCACACCATGGTGATGATTACTGGAATCCTTTTGATTAAGGCAGAGAAAGGGATGGAGTTAGAGTAGCCCAGGAAAGAGTGTCAGTCTACAGAGGGTTCTCAAAAGCTTGGATTTTGTTAGGGTTCCCAAACATATCAAAAGGCAAAGAGCATTTACTACAGCAGCCTGCATTGGACCCTTAACATGAGGCCTGCTCTGGACCAATCCACTGTGGACATTTCCCTACAAAGGTGGGAAAACCTTTCCCTTATTTGATTACTCTTTGGACACTTTATGAAAAGGTTTCACTTACAAATAATTGGGATAATAGTCTACTCCAAAGTCCCCTGCCAGAGAGATGAAGACCAGCTCTTCAAGGAAGAGAAAACTCTTCACCCTAACCATCCCAATGTCATATTCAATATGATCAGATGGCTGGATAAGGCCCACTGCAATTGAAACACTGGTACCCCGTGCCCTGTTTACTGGAGGAGGCAGAGACATGCAAGTGCATTCTACAAAGAATCCTGTTTGGAAGGGCAGTAGAAAGGACTTACTTTGCTCCGGAGACCGTGGACGGGTCTCTGAGCAACCAAAGAACCAATGAAGAAACTCTCCTTACATCTCTGAAGAGCCTCGACATGAGTATGGGAATCTACAATGCTGTGCATTCTGCTGCAAGGGAACTGCTGCCAGAGTCCTCTATGACCTTGATGATTGACCACCTGTAGATCAATGAGTTTCAGTCAATGCATTGCTAAAGCTCGGCTGTCTCCACCAGCCACCAAGTCTTGTAGTGTCCCCAACTCAACAATGCCTTCCTGGTTAACAGCTTCTTCGAAACTCCAATCAGTCATCACTGCAGAAGCAAAACACTGATGTGAGCCATTCAAACCTGCTTGCCAATGAAAGCAAGTCACTGGTTATCTGCTTCTGAGCCAGCCAAGTCTTCAGCACCACTGATCCTACACCCCTTGGCATTTCCAGCATATTTTACACAGAAGCACTGCATCATCGGAACCCATCAGGACCACTCCCGACTCAACACCAGCTCAGCGTTGAAAAAGCCCAGACTCCTGGTTCACTGTCAACAAGCCTGGCACAACACTGCTGTGCCCTACAAGACACAATTAAAGGCATAAAACGTGACCCTGTCCTCCTGTTACACCTTCAAGGATCCCTGGGTATTTTAAGCCACTTTCTCTACAGATTTGAAAGACATAACCAATACCGTTGACATTTGTCTGCTGAACTATTTGTCTGAGCACACGTATCTATAATCCCAGAGTGCTCTTTTATTTTAAAGTGTGATTTTTCTGTGTTTCTCTGAGCAGTTGTCCAGCCGTGTTTGAGAGTTGTGTGCTTTCCTGTTAGTTTAATTAGAGATGCTGTTATTATAGAACCTTGGTTGGGCATTCTTTTATTTTGGTAACACAGTGTCATTGTTGTTAGGATCGCATCTGTACAAGCTTAACCCCTTCCTGAAGAGTACAGCCTGCACCTCCCTAAATGGTGAAGGAGGGAACCTGTCGAGTGGTGCCTGTTTCACCTTTGTTTGGGATGTTTAATAGCAGTGTAGCACTGAGTAGGTGCTTTAGCACTACCCATTCCTGTACTCCAACAGAGCAGTAGTCTTCATCACAGGTGGCTTGTATGGTGACTCTAGGTATTGGATATGCCAGTGTCTTGTTTTGCAATAATTGGATGAGTACATGCCAGAGGTGGTGTCGTTCTGTGGTGCTTGATAGAGGAGGAGTTAATGCCAAAGGTGTTTTTGTGTGTGACGGGGAGCTCCTCACAGGAGGCATGCATGTCTGTCATGCAGGTGGGGGTTGACATGGTTCAGGTTGGTGGGTGCTCATGTCTACGATAATATATATTGCAAAGTGGTTGTTTAATGAGAGGGGGGTGCTGCTGGTGTCTTCTAATGTGCTCAACATAGGGGGACATCCAAGAGGGGAAATATCCCAAATTGGGCTTTTGTATTAAGGGATGGAACGGTACATATTAGCCAGTTCATGTGCCAGAGTTTGCCTGGAGGCATGTTGCAACAAATTAATCAGGTTCACCTGTATCTTCCAGAAACATGCAGCCCCTCATATTTAATCTCTTTCATACATTTAAGGGAGATTATTTTACAAACTAAACGTAGAAAATAAAACTAAAACATTGCCATGATAGGAAGAGATTTATGCATGCAGACACTTGTGTTCATGGTCTTGCCAGAATCAATTAAACTGTAGGCAGGCAGGTAGAAAGACAGACAGACAGATAGCCACCCCGCCCGTACCCCCCCCACACACACACACTCACTCACTCACAAAAACACAATGCACATCCACAACACACATGCACTCTGACATGAAACAGGCATGAGGGCTGTTTCATGTTATCTATTTATCCAATCATCAATGCTAACCCAACCACAACCTCAATTATATTGAATTACCTATCGCTGTACCACATGTCATAATATGAATACAAACACGTTGCTTTGCCCGAGTATAGCCACAGCTCACTCCTACTATGGCAGCTCATAATGCAAAATCACTTTTTCTTTAAATTCCTCCCTTCTTCAAATCCATCCTTTGTCTTGACCGCCACCTTTCTGACCGCATCTCCCTGTACTCTCACTTACAAACACTGCATTCCTCCATCCTTGCGGTCTTTTTCCCCATCCCACCGCACATCATCCAGCCTCTGCTCGTCCTTACTTGTTCCACTCCACTGGAATGTCTTCTCCCGGATATTAACATTACCCCATCTCTTGAGTGCTTCAAGGCTAGACTCAGGCTCCATCTTCTCTTCTGGGAAAAGTCTCCCCATCCTCTTCAGCTGATGTCAGACCACCCCACCTGGAATATACCATTAATATGTTGACCTTAAATTATGTGACTATATATAATATAATTTATTGTGGCACTATAACAATTTTGAGGGCTCTAGATATGTGTGTTATATTGTCCTTGTCCCAGGTTTCTGTATTCCATGACCTGTCCTCTTCAATGAACTGCTCATCTAATGTCGAATGTCTACTCGTATGCAGATAACCTCATGATATCGTAAAAGCGCACCACCTCTGAACTGCTTTTGTTTGATTTTCTCTTTACTATGTACATCCTTACTGGTTTAAATGACACCACCAACTTAAAATACATACAAATGTTATTAGTCTTTCTCTATTTTGTCAGCCATGGTTAGGAGATAATGTAACAAGGCTCTGTGTATTGTTCACCGGGCGATACACAATTTGGGAGCAGAGTTTCTGCGACCTCTGCCACTGCTGACCTGCTCGTTGTGCCGCTATATCAACTTGCTCGGATAGGAGGTAGCTCTTTTACCATGGCTGCAGCTATTGCATGGAAGGAGTTGCCACCTCATATAAAGAAACTATCTGACCATCTAGCTTTTAGGGAAGTGATAAAGACACTTCTTTTCTAATTTGTACCTGCTGTCTTTATCCTTTCGAAATGGGCAGTTGCCTTCTCTCCAGCACCAAGATGCCCCTGGGCGACTGTTTGCGCTTAAGAAATTATATTAATAATGATAATGCTGACGCACTACTTGCAGGTATAAACCCAACAGCCAAGTTGACACACCGGAGTGGAGAGGGGAACTTGTCTCAGCTAAGTGCTATTGCTGTCCTTTATGGCTCTCAGAACGATGCATTGTCATGATTAGCATCCTAAGAAACCGTATATGTAGCAAAGGGCCTATTTTGCCAAATAAATGACTCTGAAAGAGAGCTTGAACCATTTCTTTAGTCAAAGAAAATGACCAAATAAGTTGGCTCAAACAAAGGGAACATGTCTCATTGAAAGCTATTCCCCCTCTTTTTGTGTATCCCCAAAAGAAGACACAACTTTCTATAGAGTGCATACGTCACTAGTGTTATCCCTCAAGTAAAACTATGTCGTCACTAATGGAGATTAATGCCCCTAGGTTGACATTACTGCCTATAAATATGTGTAGAGGGCATCTTACCCGGGTCTACCCCAGTTTGACCCTCAATTAGGGTGACATTAAAAAACATCTAAGTGGAAACAGTGGAAATACATTTAGGTTGGGATTTTTATCATTTATTCTTCCCACATCTGGTTGTGTATCAGCACTAGTTTGAATAATTAATAAAACAGGCCCGGTATAATAGAGGGTATCCCAAACATATAATGGATATCCGGTCAAGGATGATCAGTTTCTGCAATTAGTTTAGTGGAATTCTATTCATCAGGACCAAAGGACAGTTTGGTTATATAGATTTTGGGGTCAAAGAAACACTGATGGTGATCCCCATCTCTGTAAGCTCTTATAGTCACTATATAGAGCGAACATAAAAACACAAATTGTATAAACAGACTAAAGAAAAACTCAGTGTATAAGATCAAACATTTGTTGTTCTAAAAAGTGTGTCCAAAGATAAGGTATTATATACAAATAAACAACAAATAAGTTACGAGTTCTTATCTATTACTCTATTACCTAAATACAGAAGACACTATTTATAGTCAAAATAAATGTTGATGCAGGGTTAATTTTCCTTGAAGCCGTGCGTGATGATGTCATGCATACGTAGGTACAGGCAAGTATATGACATGCCCAAGATGGCAGCCACCAAATAATGGCATGGCAAGCTTAAAAGACAGCAGCTTGAGTGAAATTCTGTGCTCCTCAGGTAAAATACTGTTTCTATTCTCCCTCCATTCAAACACAAGGTGTCTCCCCTTTTTCATATAAAGGATTTGCTTATGGCATTTCTGGTATCTAGCACCTAAAAAAGTGTTTAACATTCCCATTACCTGGCACCCGTTAAATCATTTTAACAGGCTTTGTTTTTATTTTTTTATTTTACATCTACAGATAGGGAACTTTGCACTACGAGCAGCCTCCTTAACATCTTCGATTTTCTTCAATACCTTTAAATTTAATCAAGCCTATTTAAAAAGAGGTAATCAGAACGTATCTTTGGTCATGCTTTTTAGAACAAAAAAGTATGATCTTGCATACTGAGTTCTTCTTTTAAGGTGTTTGTACATTTTCTGTTTTTTATGTTCCCCCTATATAGTGACTAAAAGCCATTTGAGTTGTGAAACAGCATCAGTGGTTCTTTGACCAGAGACCTATATGATAAAACTGCTATGGTCCTGATGAGTGCAATACCACTAAAACTATTGCAGAAACCAGTCGAACTTGATGTGATATCCTTTATATATTTGTGATCCCTCTATTATATTGCGTCCTGTTTTATTAATTATTAAGTATAGTGCCATTACGCACTCAGATGTGGGAAGAATAAATGATAAAAATACCCACCTGAATGTATTCCCATATAGAAGTTTTTAATGCCACACCAATTGTGGGTCAAATTAGGGTCAACTAGGTTGAGGTACTCTATACACATATTTATAGGCACTAGTAAGTGTTTTAGAATAATTCTGATGCTACTGTATCCCTTTTAAATAGGCAGCACACCACCACAATCGAGGTAAAGTAATGACCATTACGGACAGCAAAGTTTTTCTTTAGGGATAGTATTAGTGACGTAATCATTTGGTGAAGTACAGAAAGTGTTCCTTTCTTTTGGTGGTATAACATACGTTGTCCAAAATGGAAATGTGTTAAGGGAGCTCTGATCACACACTTTTCATCCAATCCAAGGCAGACACTCAGCACCATTGGAGGTGTTGTGTCAGTCATCGCAGCATGTAAGAGTGGGCATGTGACATGAGGGCTAGCGAGGGGCACAGGGCATCTGATGGGTGGCACGGAAGGCAAACTGTGATGACTGAACAGTCCAGGCAAGTGGGTGAGTATATGTGCTGTGGTAGAATGTTGGCACTGCTAGTGTTGCCAACCCAGCTACATGACTCTTCAGCACTACTGCATTGGATGCTAATGGAAATATTAAAACGCGCCTCCTATTACCAGTTCCTCAGTGTGAAATCACAATGCAGCACACCGGCCTTCACCCCAGGACCAGCAAAAGAGACATACAATGTGTGCCCTCAATCTATGATGTTTCTGAGGTTGATGAATTGATTAAGCCTGGGTGAACATATCCTCCCAAAAGATAAATTGCTTGAATGTTGGGTGATTCGGCAGTACCTAACCCTCCTTAACTTTTAGCAAATGTGGATCCGACATGTTTACCCTGAAAGTTAACAAGGCATGCGTTGTTGGACTTTTTGATCACTCTGGTTGGCAGAGGTAGGAGGTTTCCCAGGGGTGATTAGGGGTGAGGTAGAACACTGAAATTGGATTTACTGGCGAGAGCCGTCACAGAAAACTAGGACATATATGGGGACTATGAAAACAAAATGAGGACTTAGTTTCATGAGAGACAAAAAAGAAATACAAAATGGGATATGCCATCATTTTGAGACTTGTAGTGGATAGGCACCCCAGTGACCAGCTTGAATGATATACACACATGTGATGTCACTTGTCAGTTAAGAAAATCACAAACGTTTTTGACAGCATGGATGTTCATACTTTCACTGGCATTAAGGAGCAAGAAAAATGCCTGTATCAAAGAGAAAATCAAACAATTGATTGGAGACATTTCATTGCGTTGGTGTTAATAAAAGAAACCACAAAGGGGTGTCACACAGGTGTTCTGAAGGGTTTTTAACAAAGGGGCTGTTATGTGTTTCCTTTTCAGTGGAAGGAGGGATCGTAAAGTAGAATATCAGAAAAGAACGATTTTCAGAAGGATTTTTAACCAAGAGTATCTTTATTCTTTTATGGTGAAATTAGAAAACAAATGGGGAAACACAACAAAATAGATGCTCACAAAGTGTTTCATATTGAGTTTTGCAAAGTGGGTGTCAGCCTTTAAGAAACTTCAGCAAACAAGCTCGGTAAAAATATGAAATTTCAGAAACATGGAGTGAAAAATAAAATTGCCCAAACAGAGATGAAAGACAAAATAAACACACAAACATTGATCTGAATCGCTACAGCCATCGCCTACTGCTCTCTTCTAGTTCCGATGCGCCCTTGTCCTCCCTCTAAAAGTCAAATACATCCCACAGAGAAACAGTAAGTGAGATAGGCCTGCTATATTTCCACCAAACAGCCCTTGAATTTCTAGAACAGCTATTGGTCCACTTAATATTTCCAAGAACTTTGCAGTTCAGATTGGACTGCCAAGCTTAAGCCCACTCCGCAAACTCACAAGTGTCTCCAGTCAAGATCTTGTGAGTTTCCAAGTCCCGATTCAATCCAACACTCATATTTGTCAGGGAAGAATTTCCATAAAATGATCACCAATAATGTGAATAACGTTATTTTATAATATAATATTCATGCTGTGCCTATCACCACTGAAGTGGTTTTACAGTGCTTGGCCTTGTCTGAAAGGTGGCATATGGTAACCCGCCTGGTTGCAAGGACGTCATTTCACCAAAATGCCAGGGGTGGCGGAAGTGACATCACATGACCCTTGACCTCTGATGACATCACAGGAAGTGATGTCATTAGACCCCACCTTGAAGTCACATCACAGGAAGCGATGGAACACAATCTTTCACCCCTTGACAAAACAGGAAGTGGCATCACATAGCATTTTTTCTAAGTACACTATGAAAAATATGGTTACAATATCACTGTAAAGCATTTCATACAAGAATGGATCACCATATGTATCGTTAATATCAGCGCCTATAAACCCATTTACCAAATTACTGTGAATGCAAGCAGACGTCCAAGACTAAACGATAATGATGTGTTATTATATGCACTTACGCGTAAGCGCTTCATATAGACCAAATATACATACAATATTGCCCAACCTGTGTTGGTACTCATTTATCAACCTGAGCAGGATGAAAGGTGGAGGTGACCCTGCTGGTAGCTGAACCTGCAACATGCAGAGCACACTCACATTGCAGCAGCGAGTGCTCAACCCACTGAGCTATCTTACCGGCTAAAGCTATCAGAAAACGAGCCACTCAAGAAACACAGAGCCGCATGCTGCTGGTCACAGCACAGGAGCCTACATTTTTATTAAAAAAGACAGTTTTTTAAAAAAAAAACTTTTTTTTAGGAGTAGCAAGCGAGACCACAAGGGTAGAAAAGTCGACCCCTAAATGGCATCCCTGCCTGGTTGTCACCATACCGTAGTTTGATGAAAGGCAGAAGTACGGCTGGGGAAGGATATGATAGGAAAGAGAGATTAAACATTAAAACAAACAAATTCAGAGGGGAAACAATTGAAAAACATTTGTTGGGATATGGTTTTTGTTTGTGCTAGGAATGTGTGCTTGTTAACTGCAGTTAATTATCTCTGTGCATGGGAGAAGGTCGCGGGAATATGCCACCAGATTACTATGATGACAATATCTAGATCTGACGAGGCATTGTTCAAGATATAGTTGGTTACTGGTTGCGTGATGGACTTGAGAGGTGCAGAAGTGGGCATGGGCATGCCGAGGATTTCACCAAATTAGTTTGTGAGCAACAATACCTTAGCAGGGGAGACACTGGGATTGATAACTCAGCTGACAGATGTGTTGGTGCCAGGAGTTGGATGTATAGGTTTATGCCTGGGAAAACATGAGTTGTGTGGTGTTAGAGAGGAAGAGGAGACATGATGGACTTATGTCAAATATGCATGAAAGAAGATCTTCTAGATCCGATGAAACATGGTACTAGATGTAGTTGGTAAATGGTTGCATGTTGGATTTGAGAGGTAGGTGCTCAAGATCATCACAGGCCATAGTCACATGGAGGCGTTTACCAGAATAATTTGTACGCAACAATACCTCTACGAGGGGTGAAACCTGGGTTTGCCAAGCCAGCTGACAGATGTGTTGGTGCCAAGAGTTGGTTGTGTATAGGTGTTTTCTTGGGAAAAGTGGTGGGAGAGATAAAGAGGAGACATGATGGATTTACGCCCACTACTATTAGGTTCTATAAGCTTTGATCTATTCATAATTCACCATTACCTTTAAGGTAGATGAAACCATATAGATGGAATGTAATGTCCTTAGAAGCTGGAATTGCAATAAGGCCGGAAAGTCTGTTCAGATTATGAGCAGCAGGGAGAGATAATCTTTGAAAACTAGCTGTAGCACACCTGGTATGCCCTCAGAATGGTGTAATATAAGATACATGTAACATAGACATCATATGAAGTAGATAAGGTCCAATAGGATTGTGCATGAATGGATGAAGTACTAAATATTAACTAAAAATGGAGGGTATATAATGTTTACGATATACTTGAGTCCTCGGCTTTGAAGGTAAAGATTGGAAACACATAGTGTTGGATCAAAGATTTGTCTAGGGCTGAGCAAGTTAGCAATTTGTGGTCTAACACTTAAACTGAAGCTATGAAAATACAGAGCCTCCGGTTAGAAGCTGTCTTCTAGTAAGAAAAGGCTATAGAAAATCATAACATATCAGAATACCTAAAATAAATAGAAGAGCGAACAATCTGCTGCAGGGATGAACTTTGTATGAAAGACAATATCCTGGAAGATATATAGGGCCTCATTACGAGTCCGGCAGTAACCGTGCCGGAAACTCCGCCAGGTTACCGCCAGACTCGTATTACCATTCCGCCACCGTGATTGCCGGAATCACCGGGGCATTACAACCCCGGTGGGCCGGTAATTCTGGAGGCAGAATTCTGTTAATCCCCATTCCCAGGACTCCATAGGAATGGGGAAGTGGAAACAGTGGCACCATGATGTAATGGTGCCGGTGTTTCCATGTCCGCCTGCAGGCGGGTGGTGTTAAACCCGCCAGGTCAGACCTGGCGAGAGTGACACCTCCCACCTGCAGAACATGAGATCAGGCGGTCCGGAAACAGCGGTGGCGGCGGGTTTACCGCCACCGTTATTTCCGGACCGGCTGACTCGTAATGAGGCCCATAGTATTTAATTACCTGGGATCTTTAATTATAGTACCACACGTCCTTTTCCAAATACTAATCCTGGAACAGCAAAGCTAGAGCAAGAATTGTCTCAGTCCAAGAGTAAGTAGGCTGTGTAAAAGGTGAACATTATTGTTAATGCAAGTCAATCGGATATGTATTTAATAAGGAACAAAATATATGTAGCTTGGCAGGGACAGACGCAAGATACATTATGTATGAGTGCTCATAGTTCATGTTAAGATAAATTATAGCTTGTTCCCTTAATGATGAGGGTCAACCTTTTTATTGTACTTAGAAAGCTATGGTTGGCATTTTGCTTATGATCTAATAATGTGGATATGTAATAATACAGAGTAGGACATAATAGAACACAGAATCTAAATCCTGATGGTGCCTACTGAGAACCAGGACAACCATTGAGATTATTGAGGGACGTCAATTGGGGTTAGAAGGGAGTCTCAATTGCAACACCTGTTAACTCCTTTGCGGCCCCTGACTCCTCTGCCTCTGTGACGTCTGGTATCTGCAGAGGCAGAGAGAAACCAAAAGTAAAGGGTGCATTTAAATGAGAGCCCTCTTTACATTCATTTATTTTTTTAAGTCAGCCTGACTTCAAAAAGAAATAATTTCCGTTACGGAAAACCTCAACAGAAATAATTTCTTTTTGAAGTTAGACTGACTTCAAAAAAGAACCCTCTGCTACTACCCCCACAGGGCATGGAAGGCTTTGTCTCCCCTGCAGGGCTCTGTCTCCCCTGCTCTGCGGATGACAGGCACGAGAGCTAGTTCCTTGTGTGCTTGGAACATGGGAGAGAGCCCTACCTGCAGAGGAGTTCCTCAGAGCAGCAATGGATTTGGAAAAATGCACAAGTGTTTTTTTTTGTTGTAAATGTGTGTGCATACGTGCATGATAGTGTGTGTATCTGTGAGTGTATATATATATATACATATATATATATAATGTAATGTGTGTGAGTGAGTGCATGATGTATGGGTGGCTAGGAGGGTGAGTGAATGTTGGATGGGTGCAGTGTAAATGAACATGGTTCGCTTGTGTTCAATACCAAGATTACTTACCTGTAATGTTCATTACTCTTAGTTGTACACTCCCTCATTCCAGTACTTGCCTATGAAGCGTCTTGCCTCATAGCTAAGTACTGGGATGAGGAAGAGTGATGTGGAGGTAATGTTGATTGAGCCAAGAGGCTGAGTTTGGGGTTGGAGGAGGAGAGTTGGAGGGATAGGGGACATATCAGGAGGGTGGGGCTGGTGGGGGAGTGATATTACGGAATGTGTATCCATTAAAAAGCAGGCATGATATGTGTTATTAGTGTCTAGATGCACATTTTGATATGGCAATTCTAGTAATTTCTTAATGTGGCATGACATTGTCATAGGGCATCTATGATAAAGTAAGCATGATAAGTGTTATTACCTGTCTAGACTGGCCTTTGGGTCCAGCCAGTATAGTAATTTATTGCTGGGGCATGCCATTTCTACATGACATCTCTAATACAGTAGGCAGGATAAATGTTATTACCTGATTAGACTCACATTTGGGTGCAGCCAGTCAAGCCATTTCTTACTGTGTCATGGCATCATTTTCTGGGCATCTATAATGAAATGAGCATCATAAGTGTTCTGCGGGTCTAGACTAGCATTTTGTTGCAGCTACGTTAGCTATTTCTTATTGTGACTTGATATTTTTTACTGGCCATCTCTGATAAATCAATCATGATAAGTGTAATTACCAGGCAAGACTGACATTGGGTGCTGCCAGTCCTTACTGCAGCATTGTATATGTTTCTGGGCAGCTATGATAAAGTAAGCTTGATGAGTGTTATAACGTGGTTGGATTTGTCTTTTGGTACTGCCCATCTAGTTATGTTATATTGTGGCACAACACTTTTTTACTGTGCATCATCAAGGCTACAGCAAACATGATCAGTGTTATTACGCGTCTGGCCTACACTGTTCAGCCAGTTTTGACATGCTTTCTTATGGTGGCATTGCATTTTTAATAGCAAAGCGGAAAGATAGCTCAGCAAGTTGCTTACTCGTTGCTGCAATCTGTGTGAGATATGCAGGTCGCAGGTTCAAATCGTGGCAAGACCAACTCAGCCTTTCATTCTTGCGAGGTTGATAAATGAGTACCAACTTCAGTTGGGATGATAATTGTATGTAAATATCAGCAATGTACACCACTTTGGCGAGAGCGATATATAAATACCAAATCATTATTATTAAAGCATTAATGCTCCTGTGTACTGAAAGTGACTTACATCTGTTGGATTTTTGGATACTGTATTATTGCTGCAACTGGCAACGTAGGGGATCTACTTTTCACATAAAAAAGTACCCAACATGCAGCTATATTGGTATAATATGGAAGTAACTGGCCATGCAATGCTGAAGTGGCATATCTATGGCAGTGCATTGGCCTATTTTATTGGGTGTTTATAGTTTATAAAAATTGTTAACACATTTTAATCATATATTAAACAACTCTTAGTTCATTACAAATGGAAATAAATTACTTCAGGCACAACGTTCTAAAACAAACATTGCAGACATAAATTAATTCCAGGCAATGCAATATAATATCATATACTTTGTACCTATCAGGTCCTGCCTTTCTAACCCCCAGACATTTTCCACCTATCTGACAAATTACGCCCATCCCTACTTCATTAAGGTGGACTAATCGAGAAAAACATTTCCCTCAACGTTTTGTGCATCTCTATTAAAATGTTTAATAAAGCAATGGTCAGTGAGATAGAGTTTCTATACAAGAGTTTAGCCCACTTGACTTCACTGTTTAAATCTTTCATTCTCCTAATGAGCATTCCCAACCACATTTTCCTCAGCCCTAGTGTTGCGCGACAGCCAATCAGCCAATGTTTTTGTGTTTTGCCCCCCCCCAGCTTTTTACAGAGCCAACAATTTCTTTCTGGCCAAGGTATCCCTTATATGGGACTCCACCTTTGTTGGGAGCCTAGTAAGTTAAGACGAAAGCGCATATAAATGTAACACTATTTAGACCTTGGGAATCTCATCAGGGAGGACTGCATCTCCTTATATGACCTCAGGTTGTAGTTTATACAATGTCATTCTCTGTATATCTTTCTCCATTTTACAATTGTCATGTTGTACATCTTCACCTGGCTTTCCATCAATGTAAGCATGTCTGAGTCAATTTCTGCAAGAACTTGGTCGTAGCACTCCCCAAAATTGCTCAATCATTTGTCATAATTAATGCTTACAGATATACTCAAATCTTCAAATAGCAAACCCAATGGTGGAACCAATATTGCCTTGGCCAATGTTATACTATTGAGTCTAACCCTGTTATATCATAACCCATCTAAGGTAGATGAAGGCAGCACCCTTGTTAAAATGTGGTTGGTATCTAAAATATGCTTGTCTGTTTCAGTACGTATGTGGTACTTTTTTATACTCCCGCAAACAACTTTCGGTAATGTTACTAGAGTTATAGAGGAACTGATGCCATCTGGGTCAATGGTTACGTGACATCACTTCCTGTGATTTCATCAGGTCTGTGATGTCACTTCTGCTACTCCTGGCATTTTGATGAATCGATGTCCATGAGATTTTTTTGAAATATATGCAGGAAGGGCACTCCACTGGAAATCAATTGCACCAAACAGTGTGCTGTGTACAAGTTAACAGCATATGCAATTGGTGGTGTGCAATGCAACATAGATCAAAGCAAATCGAACAGTGCAACATTAATCATACACAGAGGAGAAAAAGGTTCTGAAATGTCTGCAACAAATCAAATAGTGAAAGCTCTCCTATCTGTACCCCTGGGCCACCTCAAGATCCAGCGAGCAGGAGCCAGTGATGTTCCAATGGCAACCCAGGTGCAGGAGCCAGTTGATAATATTTGGTGGAGAGGAACCACCACAGCCAAACAGTGAGACCACACCTTCCCCAACCCATCTGGAAAGACATACACAAAAGTCAAATGTCAACTTGCCTCCTCCAAATTGTACAGCCTCCATCAAAATCATTCCATCCTAATGCTTCTCAAGCCCCCCAGCAGGGAACAGGGTTTTCTCAGCAGCCACAGCTCCCTCCACAGGATGTAAGTCCCTGCAGCTTAGATCCTGTCTTCATATCATGACCCTCTCTATGCACCCACCATCCCCAGCGCTTCTCTGTCCCTACCTTTTAAAGCCAGAAGCTTTTCCTCCTCTTCTGGGCCTACAGTGGCATGGAGGGCCTGATCTCCGAGACTCGAGTCCTGACCCATAACTCATACATGTGCTTCCTAGACACCCCTGCCGCCCCCAACTCCACAATCTCAACAAATCTCCAACTCACCAAGGACTGGCAACAACCCCCGTCCACTCAATTACATTGAGTCTTTATTTATAACCTGCCCAAAACAGTGGTCTAGTTCATATGCAATTGGTATATATTGGTATGAATAATGGTGAAAGGGATGCAAGGGTTGATTGTATTTACATTATGTAAGAGCTAAAAAGTTGTATTTCCCGGTATTGCAAAATGCCATGTCCAATGCAGTCATTTCACTGTTTCATCTTCCTTTCAGAATTTCAGTGTCAGCTCAGGCAGCTGGCCCCACCTCTTCCCACATGTGTTGTCCCATTATCTGAGCGAAGGTGTAGGACACAGCTAGCTCTGTGTTGTCCCATCATTTCAGTGAAGGTGTATAAGGAATGTACTACACAAGATGTTGTAGATGCTCATGTCAGTGGTTATGGGAATATTTAAATATAATGACCTCAATATCCACCCGTTTTGGAAATTTCAGATTTTCAAGGTGTATTCTAATATTGTAAATATCTAATATGCTGTCATGTTGACACCTATTCTGACACAGGGTATGGCACCACCAACACACTCCACCCATACACTCTTGCAATCCTGATGAACCTGCACATCCAGGACTGCAAGTACCAGAATGCAACAAGGCATTATGATTATGGATTTTCACAAAGCTGGTAATCACTACACTCTGGATTTGAGTAGCGTTACAACTGAAGTAGTGGACACGTATTCCTATTTGGGACTGCTTGTTTCTAACAATAGTTGTTAACTGGCACAAATAAAGAATATTGCTAAATGTGCCTTATCAAGAATTGGAGGGCAGGTGGGGTTTTATTATTTGTCTGGTGCACCTAGGTCAGACACATGTCTTGGGACCATTTGGGATAACTGCTGCTGGAACAAGACCTGCATCTCTGACAGTGATGCTGCTGTCCAGGACCTGACCATGTTGAAGGGCCCCTGGCAGCTGTAGTCCAGACACCTCTGTGTTTGGGAGCTCAAGAAAAGGAGTCATCTTCACTCTGAGACCCCTGAGTGGGAGTCACAGCTCCTGAGAGCCAAGACGGACAGGATTCCCCCACTGCGAGACATGTTTTGTGTGTGTTCAACACAGATCAAACCACCAGGACCCCCTGGAGCTGACTGACATCCGCTGAACTTTAAACTGCTATCCCACACAATAAAACCCATTTGCCACTGCACTGCACCATCTGAAAGCACGTCATTGCCTCGTCTCAAACAAAGATGTACTGTTTCATCTGCTGTGCTCAAACTGCTGTTTGAACCACCATCCTCTTTGTTGCTACTCAAACTGACTGTGGTGTTCTTCTTGTACTGTGTCCTTTGAGTCCCTGCACGAGACCAACTCACTTGCACATCCTGTCATCAGCCTATCCGCAGTCCAACCTCTACTACTAAACCAAACCTGATCACCTCCACAATTCGCATCATATGAGTAATGTTTCAAAGCGCAGCATTCTTCAGTTGGACCTCGCTTTGACATCTGTTCGCCATTAGAAATCCATGACTGCCCCATTCTGAATTGCATTGACTCACTGAATAGCACGTAGAAGCCTGATTCAACATTTTCAAGCTGCCAAGACACTGCAAGTGGTATTATATTGACTGATAACTGCCCCCCACACCTCTTCCATTTTGGGCCTTGACTTTGGCTAGATCATGTTAATCCCTTTTTTCAACTCAAAAACATATCATTTGAACATTGTACATGTATTGTCTTTTCTCCCTGTCTCCTTACCCATAGTGCTACATCTTGATATCTTGCATGTTCTTTATTCATTCTACAGGGTGTGTTTTTAAAGTGTTTTCTAGCTAATTAATGTTGTACATGATGCATTTAATTCAAGTTTATATCTATTTATAGAACCTTGATTGGATATTCTTTTACTTTAGACTGTTATACTTCACTGTTTAGGTTGCTACTATTTCACATTCACATTCCTCTTGAGAGTATAGCCCCGGCCCATTTGATCACAAAAAGAGGTATATCTCTTAACTGTGCCTGTTTTACCTTTGATTGTGTTTGCCTTTGGTTTGTTGAAGTGTGAGAGCTGATTAGGCACTTCAGCCTCTGCTCAACATGTAGTTCTGTAAGGCAGAAGTCAGTTTGTCACACCATTGCAATACATGCACTAACAAATTGAACTTTTTCAGAGTTAATTCATGCACTAGAGTTTCTGTACCTTGATTTGAATCATGTAAACCTATATTTAGTTTATGTAGGATTGTTCCTTCCACATTGTTTGCACTGAGGCCCGGGTAACAGCCATGGTTTGGTGGACTGTGTGTAAGAGCTGTGCTTATTCTATATTATCATAATAAAGCCATGTTTTGTGCTGTGTCTCGTGGATGCTAGGTACGGAGACAGAGCCACCTTATACAGGCTTTTTTGGAAGGTAAAGTGTTGAAAATGTGATTTGGAAGACAATTCTGAGGGCATATGAGGATCTTAACAAATTATGAGGCCAGTTTGCAATCTTTAAGACTGGTAGCAGTTTGGCGCAAGAAGGCTGCACTCAACAGGATAGAGGTTATTAAAAAAATCGTGATAAAATAAGCTTGGATTCAAAACAGTGGCAACACAGAGCAAGTATTGGCTCATTTTGGTGTGTAGAACTATGACTCAATTCTTTAAAAGATAATTCAGCAGGTTATTAATAGCCACTGTAGAATATTTAGGGCCAGTGAGATATGGTTCCTATGGCAAGAGGGAGAAAGTACACCCCATAAAAGCCTATTTGTATTTTTGATGCACAGGAGGAGTAAGGGCAAACACAATTAATTCCTTAGACGACATGAATATGGGACAGGTCCTTGAGATCTGAGTCAAAAACATTCTAAGAAATAGCAGTGTTTCACAATCTTAAATCATGGTATGGGAGGAACGTAGTTCAGCTGGCCAGGGAAGTTGATTATGTATTTGTGACAAATTGACTTCTGCCCTGTAGGAATACAAAGATGAGCAGAGGCAAAAACGCTGTCACACGTCTACAAACCAAGAGCCAAACAATCATAAAGATAAACACAGGCACAGTCAAGAGATATACCTCATTTGCCTTATGTGGTAACATGGAATGAGGGAAGGCTGTTCTCTTAAGAGGGTGTGAATGTCGTTAAGTAGCAACCCAAAAGGCAAAGTATAACAGTCCCAAATAAAGGAATGTCCAATCAAGGCTCTATACAAATATTTTCTTTAATCAGTCACACCATAATAATAAGAATGTAACCATGTACAATAATAACTAATTAGAAAAACACTACACAAAACCCACCGCTGAGGAAAGAACACAGAATAAACAAATATGGTATATTCAGCACTCTAGGATATAAATCAGCAGTGAAAGGCAAGCAAAAGCAACAATGTTGTTGAAAAAGGATATGTACTTTTTAGCAAAAAAGGTTCAACGTGACATAACCATTCTCTAGGCACCATAAATTGAGCAAGGCGGCAGCTAGCATTCAATTGTAATGTCTTTGCGGTTCTTGATGGTTCGGCAGCGCCTTGTGGTGTCGGCTCGGGTCGAGGATGCAGCAGTCACGATGGCCGAGCAGCAAGCTGCTGTCGAGTTAGGGTTGAACGCAAGGTGGCTGTGGTCTTGAATCGTGTACTAGTGCTGTGCGGATTGAGCAGCCACCCAGTTCAATCGGCGGTGGCAGTGTGAGTGGATTCTAGAGTCTGGTCGATCGACATATAGGAGCAGTGATGAAGTAGCTATTGTTTCATGGTTCAAGCCAAGGAAACAATGCGGTTTTGCTGGCACGGTGCTGTGGCAAATGGAGTTGACAGCAGACAGCGGTTCAGAGAACAGAGGACACCAAAGGACATTGTCAAAGTGTCCTGCTTGATCGGCTTCAAGCACGCTTGACTCACAGTTTGTAGCTGGTTCTCGACGACAACTGCTGTCTTGGCAGTTTTGGCTTCCAGGTGCTATGAGTCCCACTCGAGGGTCTCAAGGGCCAATATCAGTCCTTTTCTCAGTTTCCCCAAACATGAGGGAGCATGGCACACACCTTCAGGGAACCTGCACCACTCTGAGATGCAAGCAACAAGGTGGCTGGCAGGGAGGAAGTCTTGTGGTTCACTAGCATAGTTCACCTCCCATGATCCCTGGGGATGGTTAGGGGACATAGCTGGTCTGTGCCTAGGAACACCTGCCTTCACCTCACAACTGGAGGACTATGTAAAGGACTGCTCTCTCAGCAGTGTCCACTGAAATCTTTTCCAGTGATGATCCTAAGACTCTTCAAGATGATTCCCACATAGATTCAAAGAAGTGGCAGGAGATCCCTTCTTTTATAGACAAAAGTCCTCAGGTGATTGAACTAAAGCTAGCCTTTAGGGGTTCAATCCCTGGTCTTGAAATGTGTGGACTTTGCACTTATGATGTGACACATATAGTGCTTTGTTCCAGAGGAAGTGGAGGGGACAGGAAAGAGAAAGATAAGCAGAGAGAATAAAGATAGCAGAACCCTCCCCAATCTGTACACATCACTCTCTGGTTACCCCATCTCTGCCCCCTCTCCTTCTCAATAGGATCAAAGACCCTTAGAAATGTCGCCCCCTCTTGTGACGCCGTTACACCTTTCCGCTGATGGTTGCTTTGGCAACAGCGATGAGTAGGTACTGTACTGCAATCCCACTCACCCAACATGGCCGACGACTCAAGAGTCGACAATGCAAGCAACAGTCTAGAGGATGTATGTTTCCTGCATTTGTTCTGAGGCGATCATGTGATTCCTTATAGTGCAACCAGGAAGTTCAGCATTCGCGTTGCTACTCCACAGCACAGCGCTTCGTAAGTTCAAACCTAGGAACTAGTACTTACTCACTTTGTCTTCCCTTCATTCTGATTCCGTTCCTTATACCTCTTTCTTTCTGTGGTTTGTCCCTTAGAGATTCCCTCCTCCTCAGATAACCAATTGATCCTCTCTACAGATGTAGGTGTCCCATTGTAGCGCTCTGTACCATCACTGAGAAGTGAGTTTCCCAGGAGCTCCCTTCAATCTTTTCCCATTGTCCTTTCCTAACTCCCACTGTTTATCTAATCTCTGACTTCTGTTTTCCCGGACAAGGTCTTCCCTTTCGCTTAGGCTGAGCAGACCGCTACTTGTGGGGTTTCGCTCCGAGCATATGTGAATTCATTAATCTCCGCCTCTGGAGTAAGTAACAATCTATTCTTCCAGAGCTCTTACCTTGCAATCTAGGGCAGATACTCACCTCTCTTGTTTTCTGCTCAGGACAAGTCACGCCCACAGTCCGCTTCCCGATCGCAATCGAACCGAACACCGGAAGACGACTGCTGAATAGATCCACCTTCGTGTACCAGCAGGGTTTTTTCCCCAGAGGGTTTTCCCTGGGGGTTGTGTTTTCTCCCTTGCTGAGATTTCTCATCGGCAGGGAGAGAATAGAGTTTCCCGGGAGATCTTTCCTTTCATCCGTGTTGCTGCCCTCGGAACCCATCGGCTGCCCAGGTTAGTGAGTCCCGCTATTTGTTTGCTGCTTACTTGATTACTAGTGTGTTGTCATCAAGGCGTAACAGACGCCCGGTTCTCTGTGAATGGGTGTGCCTCTTGGGTTCTGTTCCCAGGCCATTGTTCTGTAGAGTGCCCTTCCAAAGGAACAAAGAGAATCAACCCACCCCCCCCCCCGCCAAGGCTACAGTCCTGTCAGTGGACAGGGATGTGCCTTGTCTGGGAGAAATATGCATAATCCATCCACAGCTGAACTGGGCGCACAGGGCTGACAGATGTTGGAAATCAATTTTATGTGGTAGGGATAACTCTGAGAGATGCTGGCCACTATACCCCATGTCACCAGGTAGGGTTATATTAACAGTTTATTGTACCACCATGACACACTCTCCAAGGCTTTACAGTTTTTGGAACAGGTGTGCATATTTTAAATGCACCCCTATGCTGTAGGGACTTGGAGGTCACTACAGCTGTGAAGATGGCACCTATGACCTCTGAACCTGCTATGTGACATGTGGGATGTTTTTACCCATGCATCCGAGCCCTACCACAAAAACTGTGCAGTACTGGCATTGAAAACATCATGATGGCCAGAGCTTCCCAGAAAATGCCCAGGGAAATGCATGAAGAATAGGCTGCCACCCATTTTTGCCGATGTTATGGGCACAGAAGGGCACTGCCTAAAACCACCATTGGACTACCCACACAGTAGCCTGAAACCATTGGGAATGGCAATGCTGATTGCCAAAAGCAACCTAGAACTGTGGGGAATTCATTTTCTTAAATCCCCAAAATGGTTGCATTACCAGTACTCACCACTATCAGAAAGCCGGAGTTTTAAAACCACCAGACTTTTGTGTAAAATTGAATAAATGAACCCAAAGCAGGCCAAAGAAAGACTTACTGAGAGGTGGATACAATGTAAAGTTATATTCTGAAGTGACTTGAAGGTTTATAACAAGACTGGCCGAGATCTGCAGGTCTGCAGCGGCTTAAACTGAAACTGGATTTAAAATTACCAAAAATCGAAATGTGTAAATAAACTGAGGGACAGACTTGTGACCGCCACATAGTTTGTCACTGTTAAAATGTCATAGTTTTGAACTTAGAATCAGCATTCTAGCTGCATATGTAAAAATTGTTAGTTTTATTTGAATGCAGAAAACTGGGTAACTAAAAGTGACATTAGCTGGGGCCTGGCTTAAGAAACTGGATTCTGCATGACAACTTCCCCCCAATTGGAGTGAAACTGGATCCACAGCAGTTCTCAGGCCTGGCTGCATTCTGAGGGGAGGTTACCCCTCTCCGATTGAATTACCAAGGGACTGCTAGAGACTAAACAAAGGACCCAGGCAGAGGGTTTATTGGGGGGAGGCCATAAATGGCTTCCTCTTGAACAATGGGCCTTCCAAGGCCCAGGCAGATGGTTTATTGGGGGAATCGTAAAACAGCTTCCTCTTGGCAGAAGCTGGGAGGGGCAGGGTCTCTGAGCTTGGCAGAAACTGGATAAACTGGTTTCTCCACCATGTGACCTGGGAAGACACACCCCTGTTGGTCAGAATATGATTTTAAGAAAGATGTATAACTCATGGTGCGGACTTGTCAAAATTATTTAAATGATACCATAATTCTTGTGATTTTTCTGTGCACGTTTTAAGACGCATTGGGAATTTGTGTGATGTTCTGGGGCAAAACCCTGCTATTTATGTATACTACAGACTCTGTGTTTAAGCTATAGACATGGGAATTTACTGGAGTCTGGATGGACAGGCCGTGTATATGTGTATAATTTTTAATGAAAAACCAATATTGCAAAACCAGTTAAAAAACGCAAAATGTTGCCGTTTCTGAATGCAAGCTCTTAGAAACATCAGAGTTTGAACAGAGTATACCTCATGTGATACGTGATGGGTGCATGTAATTTCAAACCACTGTGTATCTATGAAATATGTCTTTAGGTCAAATATAGATTTGTGGGCAAACTGACCAGGGGAGGATCCTCTGACCCATAAAACCTACAGCATCACCATGACACACATTTCCTTCCCCCAATCAAAGCAGTGCGGAAAGCTTGACCAATGGGCAGTTGAAAGAGGGGCTGGCTAGTGATGCTGCACACACACCCACTTTCAAAAGACATAAAAAGAGCCACTGGAAGCTAGAGAGGACATTCAATTCCATTTGCTGCGGAGCATGCTGACCGACGACTTCACATCCAGAGATCCTACACTTAGACTTCCAAGCTAAACAGAGACTACAGAACTTTGAACCAAGAAGGCCCACTGCAAGCAAAAGTATTTGTCAGCAGGCCCAAAAATCATTTGCAGGCTATTCACAGCCGGACCCAGGTGTTGATTCTGGCCTGAAACCCTGTGCCAGAAAGATCCAGAAGCAGTGCTGTACCCAGAGAAAGCAGAGCAGTATCCAGAACCAGAGGCCAGAGATCCAGAGTGACCCAGACCGCTGTTAGCAGAACCAGAGAGCTGACCCAGATCACTGTGAAGTGCCGAGACCAGAACCGGAGTCCAGTCCAAAACCTGACCAGATCCGTGGGGAGGCCTATCTCAAAATATATTGTGAGTACCTAGCAGAACTGTGCAGAACCAATCTCTTAGTTAAAATAATATAATTCAATCTATTTTAAATGTAACCAGAACTGCCTCCTAACTGCCACCTGTCATTTGCAAAGCTGTCACCTGTCATTTTCTAGCTGCAAGCTGTAACCTGTCGCTTTGAACTTTTAAAATTTCAAATCTGAAAAACTACCTTTATTTAATCGTCCGTATCTCTGGAACCGTTTGTGCTACTTGGTTTAACTTTCCTCTGAAAGCTTAGAATCTTACCTTTCCAACAAGCCTAGAACCGACTTCCTACTCCTTATACTTTCTCCGCAATCACGATTCACGCATTCGCGAATTTTTGCCGCAATTTGCGATTTGGCCCGATTTCTTTACTTGTAAAAAGATAGCTGCTTTTGCCTGAACTGCTAAATTTTGTTTGCCTCCTTAAGAACCATCCCTGAATCATTGCTAGAGTGAGCCTGAACTCATATTAACTAGATACCACTCACCCTGAACCTCCTGAAGGGAATTAAAAGCATTTTCAGCATATTTCTCACTGCATTGTTACCATATTCAAAGCATTTTGCCTGTGTTTCAAAACTCCTATCTGTGTATAAGCTGCTGGGGGGGAATTGAACTGAATTCTATTTGATTGCATTCCTAAGAACTGTGTCATCTTCATCTTCATCTCCTTACATTGCATAAAAGGGGGGGGTGAATTGTCCAAGAAAGTGATTACATTGTCTTTTGCTAAAACCCTATCAAGTTTTTTTTTCTGTACTGCATTTTCATTCCACCTGGCATCCATTTGAAACCATAAAAGCATTGTTGCTATCTTATCCATCCTATAATCACTCATCATTGATTATAAAGAAGTGTGCTAGTGCCAGACTATCCATTATTGATTACTGCTCAGATTAAGTGTGATAATCAATTATTAATTTATTATAAAGTGCGATATATATATATATATATTGTTTAAATTCTCAAATAAACCTTTTAACTTGCAAAACAGAACTACTTCTTGGCTCAGTGGGGTCAGGGGGATTCCAAGAGAGGGGTGTTATATAGGGGTAGTCATCCAGAACTCATGAACTGGACATAAAGATATATCAATAAGGGTTTCCATTCAGTATCCCAGACTAGGCATTGACTTAGCTGTAGTGTTGAATTGAATCCTCTTACAGACACTGGTAGAGCAGGTACTGCAAATCAGGCTACTGATGCAGCAGGGTATAAGTGCATACTATGATTTTGGCAAGGAGCATAAGAATGAGGAATCTGATTAGCAGATTTCCCTTCCAGAGATGGAATTACCTGCATCATTTTATTACTAAATTAAAATTTTAAAAACAGGGCTTTCACATCCTTGCCAGACGACAATCCATCATAGTATTATAGATTGATCGTCTGACCTCAAGATCTTTCTTGTGACCACATTTATTTTCAGATGATTTCACGTTATCTTTGGGTTGGCTTCAATTTAGATTTGGGCAAAACTGTGGACCTTGGTTTGTGAAAGCCAGCGGTGTGGGTTGCACACCCTTAGTATTGCTAAAAGCTAGAGAAATGTTTATTAACAATGTTTGTTATCTTGTTGCATTTGTAGGTTGAAAAAAGGAAATTACTGCAAACTTTAGTTGAGACAAAAACTAGATTGTATTAAATATGCTGACCAATATACTGCGGCCAGTGCCAAAAAGCTATGATGCCTATGCATTTTGGACATGTGGTCCATCACCAAGGCATATAGCTGGCACAGACAATGCTTGTGGTGGTCAGAGTATCTTAACGTGTATAACAATCATCTGCTGCCCATCTGGCTGATCACCCTGTAGCGTGTGCTTGCCAATGAGAGCAATAAGTAATTTAAAGTGTGAGCCGCAACCAACTGCATCTCCTTCAGTGATAGCAGTGGGGCGGGGGGGTGGTTTCCTCCGACTCGGCATTCAATCTAGATTCTGCCAGCTTGCTGGCCTCTGAATCAGGTTATGTATCCAGTACAATGATGTGCTATGTGCCATTGTCACTGTTCCAGCATCACATGTCAAGATTCTGACAATGTTTTTGGGGGGTTCGTGTAGAACATTACGCACAAAAGTGTACTATGAAAGAGTACAGAGGAATGTGACATTACAGCCCAGAAGTACAAGGGATGGTGCTGCAACATACATGAGTCTGAGAAGCCAGCACAGGAGTTATGTGGCTGAGGAAAAGCCACATAACTGATACAAGGAATGAGGGTAATGGACGATAACACTGATGTATAGCAAGCGCGCGCGCGCACACACACATATGCACACACACACAATCTCTCTCTCTCTGTCTGTCTCTCTGTCTCTCTCTCTGTCTCTCTCTCTCTTTTTTTTAAAAAAAATGCAAACTAGTATCAACCTTCATCAGACATGCCAACATTCTGAAGCCCCTGAGAGGGAGATTTCAGCACCGAAATCGGGAGAATGCATTTTCCCCATAGGAATGCATTGGGGATGTTGTTATTTAAGGCGGGAGACTGTAACAAATAGTACTGTTTTTAATTAAAAAATCGTGAGTCTCCCGCCTAAATCGGGAGGTTGGCATGTATGCTTCATCCATCTCAGATTGCTTATATAGATGAGCGTACCACACAGGGTTTGCCCGCTCCCTGGTAAGAGCCATTTTGAAATCCATTTGATGTGATTTTGGTCCCTTGCACTTTGACCTTTGGTTACCTGGTGACAGCGTGTCTTTCTTATTGATGGTGTCACTTTTACTTTCGCTGCAAGATTATAATCATGCCCATGGTATGTTTTTTTTGTTTTTCCTGGCAGCTGTGTGCCATCACTTTATTCATAGGTTTTGCCTCAGCTGGTGGAACGAAATCTATTGGCATAGCTAATGGCTACATGACATATATGCAGAACTATGCATCTGCCTCAGTGATGCGTCATTATTCGCTATTTGTTGTGTTTCTGGTATTGTGGTTTGATGAAAGATGAACATGTTGGGTGTGCCTTTGTTTGCCTCTCATGAAAGTGTAATTGAACGTGCTGCAGTTGGCCGAGGCTTGGCAGAGCAGTGATTGTTTGGTTCTACTTTGCCTGTTTGAAGTGTGTGGCTGATTTGTGTTAAGGACTACAATGATACCAAGTTTACACTGCCATTATCCAGACATTGGAGGCGGCATTTGCAATATGACGCCTGCACCAGGAAGTCTATGCCTTGCCTATGGTGACTTTCCTGGCATACAGTGGCATGGATGGGCTGCTGGAGGCTCCACTTGGGTAACAGCAGTACCTACGCCGTTGGGGCTATACCTCCCAGTAGGGCGACTATGCTGGCGTAGGGAGGCGTCAATGGGGCGTTTGAGGATGCTCTTGATAGACGTCAGACGTCTACTTGCTCTGTAACTGCTTGTTTGCACTTGCACACAGCCATAATTGATACTTAGAAAAAAATTGCTGATTTTCTTTCCAGATTTGGAGCTGCTGGCATTTCTTATGCGAGTTTAGCTGAACGTAGAAATTAGTATGCTTTAATCAACTGGCAAACTCTACTGCAACAGTTGTTGGCAAAACTTTTGTTGTGGGTAAAGCAAATAGACACGCGGGCACAGAGTGCATTTTGATGAATGTCTGTCATAAACAGGGATATTGTGTGGCACAGTAGATGGCCTTGGTGATTATCCAGTGATGTAGAATGGCGTGCCATCAAAACCCAATTAATGGCTGAAGTACAAATAAATCCAGCTTTCCTTTCTGCACGAGGCCGTTTTGAGGGATTGCCCACTCTCTGGCTGAATGAGCTCGTTTTTTTGTTTTTCTTCTTTTTCTTGTTTAGATTATCCTTCATAATTACCATTTAGGGACATAAATCCTCAGTTGAACATCAGACGTGATCAATCGTGAGATCAAAGTCACGCGTGCCTGTTCCGCGTGGCACCTAACCAATCTCAGCCGCACATTAACGTCGCTGGCAGCAGGAGACAGGAAGTTAATCTTCAGGGGGAGATGGGCTTCTAATCGTTTCCGGGTGAATACCTGCCGCAGGTCCGGTTGCCAAAGGAACGCTGGTTCGACTAAACCACATGCCTATTATTTAAAAACACCAAACGCACTAAACTCGTGTGCATAACATGCAAAATGAGAGGTGCTTAAAGCTCACCTGTGTCAAAATAACAATACTTTTTTTGTTAACTTTCAAACAGGGACGGGTTTGCTCGATTGTGAAGATGGCCCATTCCAGAATTGCATTGTATGTAGTTTCTGAGAGGAAAATCAGCCCCTTTTGAGCTTCTAAATCCTACGTGAGCATTAATTTCAGCGCATTGTTTGTTACAATCAAACATGCAAGCGCACAGTTGTCTTTGTCCTCACCCTGCGCGCCTGCTTTTTATATGATGTTTACTAATCCAAATTGAGAGCCGCTTTTCGGTTATAATCCCGCTCTCATCTTCGAGCTGAAGCACCGGGTTGCAGGCTCATTTTATGCTTTAATAAACCGGGGGAAAGATTGAGCTCATTAGTGCAGGCACAAGCTATAATTTAGCACTATGAAGATAAAGGAAGGGATCCTGGTCATTAGGGCTGAAATGGTTTCATTTATGGTCTGGGAACAATGAGGGCCATCAATAAAGCACTTTCTGCCTCTAATGACCCCACTGCTGCTCCGTAATTATCTGCCGGAGTCATAAAACTATTTCCATGATTATTTTTTAGGCATATTGCAAAAAAAGTGTATACATTTGATGAGAGTCCTGAGCCCTTATAGCTTTCCTAAACCGAGATTTTAAGGGATATAAAGGAGAAATGAAGAGACTGTGTTTTATTGTGTGTTTTATGGGCTAGAATTGCCCAAATGTGAGGTCAGAAGCTCTAGTACTAAACAACAATGCAGGTTGACCTTGACTGAGCAAAACTGCCTCATGAAGGGCAGAGAGTAAGTTATTGCTCATTAGCATATGAATTCCATTATGTAACTCCTCTGAGCCAATGAGAATGCTTGGAGCGCAGCCTATAATCTGTAGTATTGACATAATTCCAGACATTCTGATTCAAACAGCTGCCTGACAAGCAGCATATAACATTTGTTGTCAGTTGTGCTATGGTCGAGAAGAGCAATTCCCCAAAAGAACAAAAATCAATGTCTGACAAAGATCCATGTCTGTTTCTGAGGACTACCATATGGTGGCCGGGGTCCTCCCCAAGCCAGTTCATGACAGCTCCAGGGGTGGTATGGTGGAAACCCTTGGTCACCCACACTTAGTTGCCATCACTGGACAGGAGACAGTCACATGCATGCAATATGGCTCCTGGCCCTTCAGACCCTTGAAAGGAAACTTTCAATCTCACATGGGAAGGTGCACTCCCCTCCTCACCACCCAATCCAGACTCCACAAGCTCCAGGCCCCACCCTCACTAGAAACATTCATGGAGTGAGTTGTCTCTTCAGGAAGGAGGCCAATGAATGAAGCCAAGGAATTAGATTGAAGAGAGCCAGGAGATCGGGCAGGAGACTAGAGGAGGAGCAGAACTATCAGGAGGTAGGAAAAATAAGATACCAGGAGGTGATGAGATGATCCCTTGAAGGGGTAGGAGGACAACATCAGTTTGTAGTAGGAGGAAAATATCTGAAGGAGATAGGAGGAGGTCATCAGGAGGCGTGAGGCCCGACACAGCCAGAGGAGCTTTGGAACCAGGAAAAATGCCTAAAGATATAGTTGGTAGTTTCTGTGAACTGGAAGGAATGAGATGGCACAGATAGCCCAAGGCAGGTGTTGGGAGTGAAGCCCTGATCAGAAAGGGGTAAAGCCATGGTATCAGGAGGAAAGAGCAAGTGGTGTGGCACCAAGGAGGTTCAGGACCAGAAGAGGCATAGATGAGGAGTGAGGCATAGATGAGCAGTGCATATTGTAGAAATCAGGAACATAGATTCTTTTTGAAGTCTGGGAAACACAAATCCAGTTCAATCTTTAAGTAAAGGAATAGCCCCACCAGTTTCTGCAACTTTTGGTGACGACCCAGTGATGTCTCCAGAATCTGCAGAGATTGGGTGTGATGGTGTCCCACCATGCACTGAAAACAAGCTGCATGAATGCGTGATAAAGAACTTTGGAACAAGTAAAAGCGCCGGAGATGTATCCCAAAACCCTTTGATCCTTATATGGATACTCTGAGAGTGCAAGTCTTTTCTTTTGTTGAACAAGAACTTTCTGTCTGCTAAGAAGTACTCTACAAAGAGAGGGTGAACAGGTCATGTGTTTGATTAGATCCCCACAGAGAAACCATCCTGACCATTGCACAAAGGAACATTTTGTTTGAGACAGTTAGACACTTTGAATAACTTGTTTGAAGGACTTTTGTGGAAAGCAGAACGGTGAGTGTAAGGCAACATTAGGAGAGGGAGATTTAGGCCGGGGTTATGGGCGAGTCACTGATTTATTTTTTCTGTACTGCAATCATAGAGAATAAGAATAAAGTTCCTTCCACCTTACAGCCTAGGTTGATCAATGTCCATTAAAAGATTAATCAACAACTAAATGTCTAAAAGTGATTTTAGTTCCATTTTCATGAAATTAACATTACACATTATGTGTGTGTTTTCCCCCCACTCCTGATGAAAGCGCTTTCCTTTTTATGTGGACAACATTATATGCTAATACCTTTTGTAGACCTTGCAATTGTCGCTTAGGCTAAGGACTCTTCCTCAAAATACAGCCCTCAGATTTGCCTCAGACAATACATTGGGTAAGACCACTATCCAGCAGTAATGACCAAAGCCCTGGTCTATAATACTTAATTCAGTACTTCACCACTCCGTCTGTCTATACTGCAAGCACGAATGTCATTGGAATTTGATTTTAATGAAGCAAATTATGCAAACATGGAAATGGGCAAAGTCTGTTTTGTATTGGTCACTAGTTTCCGCATGATATTAATGATATGGTAGCCCACTAGCATTCTCTTATGATCATGAATAGTTATTTTCTAAATTGTTCCTTTGGCACTATGAGAGATCCCAAAGTGGGCTTCTCTTGTCAGGGCCATGTTATGCCCACCGAATAACTGCTGCCACATTTCATTCTCCCCTAGTTGACACTGTGATGCAGAACGTGTATTTTGTTCCCACATAATCTTTTGTGTTTATAATGGGAATTGGAATATTAACAGGTCTCAATCTACCACAATCACAGAAAGAATACTTTGGGGTGTAATTTATTTTATTTGTTGGTTTTGCTGAAATCAAGTCATTCCTTCCAGTGGCACAACAGAGTCCACATAGACATTAACATGGAGTAACACGGAATACCATTTCTATCAAAATTGATACGTTCTTGGAAATTGTACAATCTGTACAATGCATAAAATCATAGCGCAATTTCATGTTTTGGCATTATGAGATTTCGTTTTTTTGCTCCTCCCCAAGCAGGTATCTGATGAAATCTTTGTCTTAATGTAGGTTTAATTTGTCAAGAGCTTATCAATACCTCTGAGTCGTCCCTTTATTATCTCTGCAGGAGATAGCAGCCCACGCGCATTATGAATGGGAAACATGCTCCCATTCAATAACTCTGAGGACCATAGGAGAGGTTGGATATTCTGCAGTGGTAAATCAAAATAGGTCTACAGCTCAAGGCGAAATAAAATAATTACCACTGAATTAAGGAGAAGGAATGGTACTCCTGTTAGCCCTGTTGGATATGCAGGTTTCCTAGTCTGAGATTCGAGTTTCCAAAGTTAGACCTCCAAAAATAAGAATTGTATCAGTCAATTACATTGTTTTATATATTTCCTAGAAAAAAGTACCCATTCTGCGACAGACATGATAACACTCTAATCAATTGTTGTAAATCAAGGATCCAGTGTATTGCTGTTCTGATTCACTTATTGCTTGATGTGCTTTGCACTCTGAAGTAAACTGCACTGAGAGTGGGTGCGTGCGGCTGGCTGACATACCCCAGAACAGACGTTGGGGGAGGCGAGAGTTGGTGTGCTGCTGCATAATTGGACCTGCTGTTTGCAGTTCATTGCAGTGCAAATATCTCACAAACCCTGCATCCTCAGGTCTTGAAATGTGGTTTTCCGAATTTTGTTGCTCATGTTGAGACCGGTCCTTCTACGACCTGTGAGGAACCTGAGTCCATCCTCATTTCTACTCATGATGCCTTCACAGACCACATTGATGTTTCCCTGATTTCATCCAACCATCTCATGTGTAAAGTGGCTGAACTCCAGGGGAATGGATGGGGTGTCGAAAATTCATGTAGCCAGTGATGTCTGGAGAGTCCTAACAGGTCACTGTGCATAATTTGGTGCAGATTGGTAGAACGGTGTGGAATTATATAAGGAACATACAAACACACAAACAAACACATTTCCCATTTTATATATAGAGATTTTATCTATTTTTTCTTGCTATAAATATGACCACTGGTCATCCACCTGCCAATCATTCATGCTACAGGTTACTACTACCTCTGTTCTTTGCTTGTATTTATTTAATTTTTAATGTTGAATAAACCATTATACCCTATGTTTGCTCTTCTGTCTCAGTCCTCTCCTTGGTACTCCCAATAACATACCAATACAAGTTTCATCACCAATACCTGCTCCTTTCCACCTTTTAATTTTTCCATCCCCATGCTCACATTGCTCTCGCCCTATGAAGCTTGCATGTCACCATTTATCTGCAAACCGCTGTACAATTACCCAAACCACTGCTTAAAAGCATTCTGTTTTTTTTTTCTCTTTGAACATTTCAAATTAAAACTGTTAAAAACATTGAATTACGGACTAATTTTTGTTTCAACTATTATTCTTATATTTAAAACATTTAACCATTTATAAACTGCAAACATTATCAAGGGTTTGATTAATGGAGCTGTGAGGGGTCAGAAGTGTAAGACAGACACAAAGGTATTGTTTTCTAACAAGTTGGCATTTTATTAAGTAAAAAGGGTCAGACAAATGCCTATTTTTTCCTAACCTAAAAAGAAGGTCCCTACCTAACAAACTAAGGCTAAAGAACAATGCCTTATTGTCAAAAAGCATCGAACCACCACACTAATAGATAGATACAACAAAATCGTACAAGGTTAGTTTGGCTGTCTTAAATTCCACAAACTAATATATCAATTCAAATTCAAAAACTTTGTGATACTGTTTGTGACCAGGGTTCAATTCCCTTTCCCTGGATCAATTCAAGAGTACCTTCAGCAAAGTTCAGGTTCCAGAAAGATCTGTTCAATAACAACGTTCCATTCAGCGTATCATACAAAGTCTTGTCTATTCAATATATCTTTTTGTTACACGGCAAAGTGAATATTCTTCTTCCACTGTTTGTTCACAAATCAAAGCAACTGTCCATTTCCCACTATCTACTGCTTGTCAAAGCAAACGTTTTTTTCCTCAAAACACAACTTTGTAAATAAAAACAAAATATTCTTTTTGCAAAGGCCAAGTAATTGTTAATACATCATACTACTTTTTCATAAGTAACACTTGAGTCAGAATGGTTCAATAATAACTTTCTGAAATGCAACAGTTCATCAATTCAGTGTGATGGAATTACTTCTTTTCCACCATCTTTTTAGGACAACCACAGTACTTTAAATCATCTCCTGCTGCAATTGGTCCCTTACCTGGTCCACTTGTCTGCCAGGATAAAACTCTTACTGCTACAATGGTTCTGTGTGGTAATGATTGTTCCAAAACTCTCCCAGCAGGAACATAAATTAGGAGGTTTGAACCAACAACTGCTTCTCTTTATAGTGCCTTGTCTCTCAACAAAGTGATTTACTTCTCTTCCCAAATTGATATTCCATAAAATAATGATTGTTCTCTGGCTTTTGGCTGTAGGCAATGCAAGTTACAGTTCTCTCCCCCTCACTTTCTCATACAAGGAGGGCTGTCCTCCTGTTGCCGTTGTCTTCTGGTTATGCAACCTACTGGCTGTTGGCAATGCAGATTACAATAGTCCCCCAATTGATATCCCTTATTAGGAGAGTTGTTCCCAGTTTGCCCTTAATATTTCTCTTCTCTGCCTTTGCCAATGTGGGTTACAATGGTGCCTTAATGATATCCCTTATTGGGAGAGTTATGCCCAGTTTGCCTTGATATTCCTCTTCTCTGATTTTGGCAATGCGGGTTACAATGACACTATAATTGGCATCCCGTATTAGGAGAGTTGCACCCGGCTTTCATCAGTTCAATTGTTCGGTATTCAAAATGATTATTTTCACCTAGCGTTCCCCTTCCTATCACCTCGGGGTCACCTGCTTCAGGCCGACTCACTGGTATGCCTTGGTGTCTCTTTCTGACTCACTGGTTTTCCTGTTTATCTCTGAGGGGCCTTCTCTGCTTCTGCCAGCTCCTTGTTGATTGCCACACTCTGCACAGTTCTCCAGAGGAGCTCTGGCATCTCTGTAACAAATTCTGGTACAACTTCAGTACCAGAGGCATTCACAGATTGTCAGGAGCCCGTCTCCCACATGGCGTGGCTTGCTTCAATACTGCCTTCCACTGCGCATTCTCTGCATGGACATGGTGCCAGAGCATCTACAGAGTCTCCCACACAGCATCAATCTGCCACCACAACTACCTCATCAGCTTCTCCCTGCCGCTACACCTGAAGGCCATTTAAATATTTAAAGGTCCCACTCAGGTGTTTTCTGCCATAACAACTAGACTGCTCATTCAACTTCATTATCTCTGAAGCCCTCTTCCTGGTTCCATTACCATAAGCATTATGGGACTTGAAGTCCATATTGTTTTTGTTTGTTTTATGATCCGTTAACTTAGCTGGTTTGTTAACTGAGAGTGTTGAGATTTAAAGGAGGTTGTTAAAGGAGTTGATGGTTTACCCTTGGGCTTTAGACCTTGCTATAGTCATTACAATGAGATGTGGTGAGATGATCCTCCTGAACTCCCGATGTATCACTTTCATGTTGGTCAAAAGAGTTTTCATGCTCAGCTAGGGATGTTATTCTAAAATATGCAGGCTGCAACACTAAAAGCATGCTCCTACGTCTGCAATTTTTTTCACCTTAGTATTTCCAAAACAATGTGTTTTGATTCGAGAATTTCAGTTTTTGTACTTAAAGATGAAGTTTGTAAACAAGATAAGATGTAATGATTGAATTATAAAAAATCCAAATTTAAAAAGAATGTGATCTTCCATCAGAAGACAATCCAGAAAATTCAAGATTGGAGACACTGAATCAAATACCTTTTCCCCAAAAATCAGTTTGGCTGTCAAATGAAGACCAATTTTAATGTTCTCAGGAAGGTACTTGAGAGAGCATTAATTATTCTATCCAGTATACCATTTCCACTGTTTACATGGGACAAATCCAAGGACTGCACAAATGAATAAAATAGAGTACATTGAATCTAATTCTGAATCCTACCAAGAAGGGCTAATTGATGATAAACTAACCAATTCTAGTTGAAACACAAACTTTATGTCTAAAAGGAATACAAATGACTTTATTGTGGGATTAACTTTTGGAATACAATTTCTGATTACAACATGATACACCAATGGCCAAATAAAAGAAAGTCTGTTTTGGCACTATGATGTTGTAGCTGGGCTATGTCCCTGTAGTATTTTAAAGCAGGCAGGTAGTGCTCCAGGTGATGAAAGTCCTCCTCAGAAGACACAGATACATAGAGTTGGGTGTCATCTGCATATTGATGGATGGTTGAAGTCAATGCTGAAAACAGTTGTTTCATATGGAGATTATAAAGAATTGGTGACATAATTGATCTCTGTGGAACACCACAGTGCACGGGAAGGAAGGAAGAGCTGGATGTCCATTCTACTGCATTTTTGAAAGGAAAGAATGGAACCAGTCCAGACCTACTGCTCATATAACCTTGATCCCATTATAAGGGTGCATATTTAGTTGTCTGCCTCTCAAAATGTATTCATTTTATTCAACAATTCTTAGAAATGTTATATATATATGTGTGGCCGTGTAGTTATGGTTAAGTTGCTCAACTCATAGAAGAGCAGTTTTTGGGAGGCTTATTACTTTGGTGTTATTTGACGAATCCTCACCAAACTTTGCAAAAAAGTATATGGCAAGCTCCAAATTCTTCTGTTATTGGACATCAAACATGCACGCTGATTGGCTGTTGTAAAGCTTGAGCTCCATCAAACTTTTTGAAACAGTCACCATATTGAATTCACGGAGTGAGGCCACAGTCCGCGAACGCTGCAGTAAAAACATACTACAAAACACAACATTACACTTGTCAAACTAATGAAACAATTTGAGGGGTGATGAGGATGGGAAGGTATATGGACATAAAATTCCCAAAATCAGGTGTTTTTCAACTAAAAAGTCTGGAAACATCTCAGACATTTGGGGGGCATTGCTGTGGTGTTCACGAACTTGACAAAAGTCTGAGGAAATCCATGCATATTTCTGAATTTTAGGGTTGGTGAAAAGCAGTTTATGGATGGATTATACTTTGGCACCATTAAATAAAACTGCATGAAGTATAATAAAAATGTATCAAATTCTGTGAAAAAATTTTGTTAAAGGGACGTTGTGATTACAAGTAAAATCGCAAAAAAACCCCAAGAAATTGCCAGCTATGATACGTTATGCAACAAAGATGACATCACAAATGACGCCATCAGTGACATCACTGATGATATCATATATGATTTTACTACTGTGTAACCATGCTTGTTTGTTCTCGCGCTAAGATACCTTCGGGTGAATGTGCGCGCTACAAATTCAGCTAACATAACATACCAGTGCAAATGGAAGGTCTGTATAAGTGGTACCACTTACAATGTAATTTACAACATATCAAAGGTGATCAGTTGCCTTGTAATAAACTACCACATGTCAAATAAAAGGTGTTTATTGAAAAGGAATCTGTACTGAAGGTATTTTTGTGTGAATACAGCGGTCAAATAATACAGAACGAGTAACAATGAATGCAGTGGAGATCATCGATCTAAAGTATTCTTAAGATGGTATGTTTAGGTGGTACAATTATAAGTCAAAGCATATCACATTTGTATTATCTGTGTGGGGCCTGCTTCTTGTTCTATGTATGTGCCTTATGACTTCAGGGCATACCCTAGGGAAAAGAACTTCAGAATATAGTACAAGGTCACGTTCTACATGCACAGTACCTTCATAGTATGTGTATCATGATTTCAATGTATAACCACATGAAATCCTCAGCTTCAAATTAATACTGGCACTGAACAAAAATAACCATCCCGGATATGTGATGTCATCAAAGATGTCCTATGTGATGTCATCTTTGATGTCCCGGGTGTTAGTGTTACCAGTGCATGTCAGCGTATTAACATCTGGGGGGTTTGGCCAAAGAAAGCTAGCTGAATATCTTCTTTTAGCTTTCGAGAAGGATCTCCAGGAGATGCAGCAAGAGCAGAACCAGGAAAATATCATATCTAAATCTGCTTTATAACCTCAAGTTGCCCCATTTCACTCTAATTTCACATAGATTGTCCGGTGCAATTATCCATTCACCCTTGGTTGCCCAATGTCACTAACATTGACTAGAGAGCTATCCCATGGCAAATGCAATTGCACTCTGTTTTGCACAGTAGCCCCATAACTGGTAGATAACAAAACCAATTGCTTTGGAACTTGCTCCATGTCACTCGATTTGCCAATAGAATTGTGACATGCCATGTTCCTTTACCCCTTGCACGCTCATTGCCCATCATTGGCCCATTGTCAAATACCCTTAGAACTCAAATTGTCCAGTCACTCAGTGTCACTAGATCTTCTTTATGTTGCCTCCCAATGTATTTGCATTCCGCTTGGCACTGACTTTGTTCCATAACTGCTATGACATATCCCATTTCTACTTGATTTGTTTTTCACCACTCAAGAAGCCAAAACATTCATACGTTTGTAGGTGCACAGACTCATACGCACTTATTGCTCACCAGTCTTTGCTCTTATGTGAAAACTGGAAGCTGAAAGAGAGATATCTGTCATTACTCTCCTTGTGTCCTGTCGAATCCATGTGCCTTACGATTCCTGCTCACATACCCTGGCATGCACTTTTTTTTACATGCCTGATATTATAAGCATATGGTGCTTTTGCAAATTCAGGCCTGGTTAGTCAGCAAGTACTGTGCCACCCTATTGTTGCAATGCCACCGACATGCATGCTCCCATGTGCGTTTGAGTTTGCTTCGTCTTCTGCCGCACAAGAGCCAACTGTGCAGAGTGCTCCACTCATCCTGCCTAAAAGACACTCAATTTTTCAGCTTTCATAATGGATGTGATTTTTTAGTTGGTTATCAGGCAAACAGTACAAAAACAATATGGTGTTGCCCATTATTACATGCCTTCTAATATGTTAAAAAACAATTTGCTTAGAGAGGCTCAGCTTCACCTCACTGATGATTCCCAACAAGGCTGAAACACGTGTATGGGGTTGCTGTTGGTACTCTTGTTTAGAGAGGAATTGCCATAGCATTTCGGTGCTGGACTGCCCATGTGGCCGGGACAAAGACTGATATGCAAATGGATATTTCCCATCTGTGAAAGGTACAGTGAGCAAAAGGCAGATGGCTGCAAACTCTCAATGTGGTTAACAACCACTGAACAGGTTATCATGCTTTGTTCTTCCGAGAGAAGGATGCCTGCTACCTTTGTTGAAAACTTCTAATATGTTACATACATTATTGGAAATCTATTTAAAACTGTTCTTTTTGATTTGTCTGGGAATCAATTTATGTAATTAGGGTTTATAATGAGTAGAAGAGTTCCAGTAATAATTCCCTTTATCTATTTCAATCTGAACAATTTAGGACTGGGATGAGTAGGAGCATTCCAATAGTGACTTTTTCCCCCTGCCCGGTCTCTCACCTTCTCTGTTACCTGTTGTGTACCGGGATACCGGGTACTGGGAGTATCAGCAGGGTTCTCGTTTGGTTGGGGCGTTCCTGTTCCCTTGTCAGGTTGCCTCGTGCGGTCTCTGTGCATGCAGCCATGGCTTTTCCAGCTTCTCATGTTTCGGCACGGTCTATGTCAGCTCCATAGTGATCTGCCTCTGCATTGTTTATTGTCATACAGGTCCACCTCTGTTTCTTTTTTGTCACACCACCACCTATTTCTTGTCTCTGGTAAGGACACCTCATATCTTATTTAGCCTCTCTCTGTCCCTTCTCATGCTGATGCCACACAACAGAATCTCCTTTCAGGTTCTGCTCTGGAATAGGACGCTGCATGTCCTCAACACATTCCTGTGAGAAAACTGGACTCTTGTGGGCTTTCTCAGCTCCTTCCCTGTCTCCACCTCTATACTTCCTTGTGCTGCCATTGGCCTTGCCTGGTGGACATTGTAGTCCTTTCTTTCTATTTGTTGTTTCTGAATTCCCCAAATATGTTTCCCTTCCTCTCAGTATAAGTTAGTCTTTCCCTTTAAAGGGATAATTCATATTTCTTGATCAAAATAATACATTTTAGTATGTTGTTCATATTTCTATTTATTGAATGGTTGTAAACCTGCACCATTGGTATGGCTCCTAGAGAGTTCTTCACAATTGGATTCCTTGTGCACAAAGGGGGAGTCTCTCCCAGTGAGGTACCACTTGCCTCTACCCTTAGGGAGGGTATTGCAGATCAGGTTCACTTCCCTAGCCTCACAGGGAAAGCCTCCCTCCTTGGGGGAAAGTTACAGATTCCTGTGATTCGTCACAATTGAGACACCTGGAAAATTATAAGGCAGGACATAAGTGAGCACTTAGAATTCCCCCACTACCTGGTGATCTTTGTGTGCTAATGGAAGATGTAGGAAGTTATGGATTACAAATACATACATGATTGTCGAAGCAAGTGTAATATTCAATAGTGACACAACTGGAAGTATAGGACAATCAGAAAAGGACAACACAAATAATGGGGTTAGGCAGATTAATAGAAGAGGAATGCTTTCAAAGTGGTGTCATTGACAAAACCTTAGATAGGAGAGGAACTATGCATTAAAATTGGACTGTAGAGGTGTAGCGTTCTTTTGCATGCTGTCTGATGTCACCTCCTGTGAGACTTTTTGGTATGATTCCTCATAACTCAGGTGGTGTATTATCAGGGCCACCAGAGGATAAGAGTCTGTTATATCTAGACTGTCAAGGGGATTTTGATGAATCCTGTGGAGTCATCACTGATCCAAAGCTTAAATTCTCCTCCCATGTGGCCAGGGGGAGGCAGCCACTACCTGATCCTGCCCCTGGGGGTGGTATTCAGAGGGAGGATAACATGGGAGGAGATGGCTGTGGGGGAGATGGGGTGACTCCATCAGGAGAGATGAGTCTCCTCTGAGATGAGGAAAAGATTATGATTCCCAAGTTTCTAAAGGCATGATGTCATTTTACAGATTCTCCCAGTGGTACATCTTTGAAACCTCTTCTTGTCCCTACCCCTGGGAAAAAACACTATTCACACCGCCTACATACACAAAACTCCTTCAACCTCTCTTGTTTTTGATGGCTTTTATTTTTATAAATATTTAAAACAAAACAGTTTTCAAAAGTTCAAAACACCTATGAACTTCAAGTCTCATGAAGCCTCAAATACTGAGACGAGGAAGATGAAAAAGGAGTTAATAAAGAATGAAAGGAACATCAAGCTGAACGTGCAGGCTAGCTGTCATAACAAAGATCAGCTCTGCAGGACCTTTAAATCAGTTGGTGAGGTACCATTCGGGGTGAAAGAAAGGAAGCTGCAGAGAAAGCAGAGCGGGAAGCGACACTGGTGGCGAAGTACACAGGAGAAGGTGAGCTGTGCTGGGCAAAGTAGATGCCTACAAGCATTCACTTGCAGGCACACCTATGCAGGAAGAAGGGAGACCTGTAAAAATACTGTTGTTGCTTCAAAGGGGCCACGGGAGGGTCAGCAGCCATGGCAAGTCTGTTGGAAGCACGGTCCAGCAGGAGCATTGCATTCGCACCAGCTCATGAAAATGAAGCCGTGGCTCAAGCCAATTGAGGGTCACCACAGCAGCGTGCCAAGGTCTCAAGATGCGGGAAGACACCAGTGAGTCTGCCATTGGGCACTGGGATCCCAGGGCATGCGGGCAGGCATTTGCACATTCAAATACGTAATTTGTATACTGTCCAAGTAAAATTGAAAGGCACGTCTTGTACAAGTCCCCTTATCTGAGAGGTCAATTTGGGGAAAATTGCAATGTGCATTGCCACAAGCTAAAAGAGTATTTGCAAGAAACACATATTAAGAAAGAAATTGAAAGGCATGTTTTGTACATGTCCCCTTATCTGAAAGTTCAATTTGGGGAATGTTGGAACACGTGTTGCCACAAGCAAAAGCATACTAATGCAAAAAAGCCAATCCCCATACATGAGATGTCAATATGGGGGCAGTTGAAGCTGTGGTCCCTGACGCTAAAGGAGTATAAACGGTGTGGAGGTACAACCATGTTATACTAATAAGGAGAAGAGCATTGTGTGAAGTCCTGGTGAAAGAAACCATCAGGCATTCAATCCTTTTTGTGAGAAAGAAACCTGGCAAGAGAGTATACTAGGGGATCAACGAGACCCAGAAGAGGAAGAGAACATTTCTGAACATTGTACAAGGTCCTGCTGAAATAAGCCATCAGGCAGTTGGTCCTTATGGAAAAGAATACCTGACATGGCAGTATACCAAGGGATCTGCAAAACTCAGAAGGGGAAAAGGACACTGTGAACATTGTAAGAAAAGTATTTTTTGGGAAAGCATCAGGAAATTGGTTGTTCTGGGGGAAGAAACCTTGCAGGACACTACACAAGGGGATCTGTATGACCCAGAGGTGAGGATTCCTGGCAATGGATTATACCAGATAAATCCTCTAAACCTTGTGAGAACTACCTGGCAGGAGAGTACACCAGGATATTTCAAACTGTATTGGAAAAGATATGTTATGCCATCCTGAACAAAGCAATTAAGAAAGAAACATTCACACATGGGGAAGGGTGCTCAGCCAATCAGGCGGATGGAACAGCGGGCGCAAATCCATGCCCACTATCCCAGCCACCCACGGCCCTTCCTTGGGTGGCACTTATTTTTTCTTCCTTTTTTCATTGCGGGAAGGCAACTGGGAGCCTCTCCCTGTTGCCTTCCCACCCCCTACACTTACCTGCGGGCTGAGCTCCTCCCGTCTTGCCACTGCCATAGACATGGAAAAGGGACTTAGTCCCTTTTCCATATGGTGGTGGCCATTCTTTTTCATTTTTTTTTCATTTGCCCTTGTGAGATCGGCTGCACAAGCAGTGGGGATCTCCCGATTAAAACCCCGGGGTGCAAATGGCTTTCATGCCCAGTCAGGTGTTAATACTCACGACTGGAGCAGTTGAATGGAATGTTACCCTTCTGTGCAGCCAAAGAACCCCAGTCTATAGAGACTGGTTCTCCTCAATGAGGGAAACCTTCCCCTTGAAGCACCCTTCAATTAGTTTAATAAATACAAACCGAGCTCTTATTCAAACGAAAGAGCAAAATACCACAAGGTATGCGCCAAGCTAGGAAGAAAATAAAGATAGGTCTCGATACCAGTATTCCAACTTCTATATATATTTATCTACTTTAGGTGAGGATGACACTGACCTGGGTAGAATGGTGCTTGTCCGATATTTCATGGTCGTCTGATGGTAAAAACTCTGTGGCCTCACTGCAATAGAAAAAGGAAATAAGCCACAGGGAAGGAAAGAACCGGTCCATGGAGAAGGCCTTGTCTACTGGGTATCTTACCTAATAGAGATGGAGTGAAGACACAGAAAGAGCAGTTTGACCAGAGGAAGTCCAGGAATGCAACTATAAATCCAAATGGAAGGGTAAGGAATGAAAAGGGAAGGGAGATTAGTAAGATTAGTAGGAACCTAACCCCGGGTGGCAAGAGGACGCACTAATGACAAACCTACAGTGCACATAGGGTTAAAGCTGCATAGCGTCCAAAGTTCGGTGCACAAAACAATTCCAGACGATAGCAGGGTCCTACTGCCAAGAATCTACAAAGTGTATTAGCAGGAAATAAGGCATCAATGAAAGGAATATTCAAGTTCAATGCGTATAGCATGCAGCGGTCGTTACCTTATAATCACCAAGCAAAAGTACCAGAACGGAATCCAAAGCAGGTCAGTAAAGCATAAACACGGTCGTAATGTTATTTAAACACGGAAAACACAAAACGAAGACGCCAGAACACTTACTTCAATCAGAAGCATTGGCGCCATGAAAAATGCATTTTTTTATGGCATTGTGGGAGTTCCTACAACGTGATGACGTCGGGCTTTGCGTCTGGTAACCATGGTGATGCATGGTTTTACCTGACTCTAATGCACAGCAGCTGAGGCTCATTGAAAGCTAACATGGAGTTGGTGTCTGTGCCATCGCAACTACCAATGGCGTAAGAGGGGAAAGGCAGTGCTACGCTGTTTGCGTGGCAAACGTGCGCTGACTCTCTGAGTCATGACACCAGGAGGGCAGAAATGGCCTTTAATGGCCCACAGCCTGAGCTGAGTCCCTTGATTCACTCTGACCTGCCTTACCTCGGGCTGGCGGGCTGTTAAAGGACATGTCTTCCCCCCTGACATGGCATGAAAACCATATTTAATCTATTCTTCAAAGACTCCTTGAGAAAGATAAATGTCATCTCTTCTTAGAAGACTACTTGAGAAAGAGACATTTCGTCTACTCTTGAGAGCATCATCGAGAAGGAGACATTTCACTATTTCCAAAGACTTGTTGTTTGGAAGCCATATCTTTACTACTCACCTGAAATAATCCTTGGGGAGGGATACCGGGACCCGGATATAGAGACTTCTTTTTGGATTTTCTTATTTAATTTTTTACACATTTCTATTTACTCTAAACAGAAACATTTACCACACACCTTTAATTCTTTATTTAGAAGTCTGAGGGTCAGATATCATTTGGATACAAGGACGGAAAGTATAATTTTGACAACAACACAAAGACTGACCTTTAGTTTCAGTTTCCTAGGTAGGGAAATTCTTTAGGATAGGGACAGAAAGTAACTATGGATACTCACAGTGTTTAGCAGACAAAGCACCAATCTGGTATTAATATAGCATCTGATTTATTGGAATTATAAACCTTCGTATGAATGTATAATAAAGCTCAACAACTGGTGGCAACCTTACGGGAGAGGCTGTAACACAGAGGCAGCCAGGGGCTCAAACAGAGAGAACCCTTCGTTAATGGTGTGAACAGTTTGGATAATTGCAAAAATAAAATGTTTCCTCATTAATCGCAACAACATGTAATGGCTAATCCACCAACAACTGATGTTTCTCACTTGTCATTTTCTCTCTCTCTCTTTGTTTCTTTCTTGTTTTTCTTGTGCTGATACACAGATAAACTATCTGAAAAGGATTCTGTTATGTACAAAATGCATCTCTAAAAAAATGTTTTGTTTAAGTTTTGTGATGTTTAAATAGCGATAGGGTTCTTTCACCTAGATGAAGCCAAGGTTGGGCAAAACATTTGTGCGTGGGTAAATGTTGGCACTAGAAATACCTATGAGGGCACACAAAACATTTATGAAGGTATTGGGCCAAGACAGTTGAGGCTTCAGAGTGAATATGGCCAATAGCTGGCAATTGTATGATGGGCATGTAATGATGCTGATTTATTCTGGTCCTTTGTTCAACATCAATTGGTGATGGGTTAACCATTACATTTCTTTGTAATTAATGAGGAACACATTTCATTGCTACAATTATCCAAACTGTGCTTACCAATAATGGGGGTTTCTCTCTGTTCTTGCTCGAAAATAAGCTCTCCCCAATGTCTGCACACTCAACACTCTTGTAGAGGAGTAGGTTGATGCCTCCCTTCTGGTCCCCACCCCCTCACCACTGTCTTATTGGAGTAGCAGACAAAGAGGTACAATTGGGAACCCATGCACGAGTTTATGCAACATGTCCATACTGTGTTGATTATTTGAAAGACGATATGCACTCAGACATCTAGCTATTCAGAAGATACCCTCATGTTGAGACAGTGGAAGCATGCTACCAGGAAGGATACCCACTACCAAGATGTCAGGATACGATTATGAGTAATATGGATGAACTCTAAACAAAGTCTGAAGATGACAGAATGATATCATGAAGGAGATGTATGAACCTATGCTGAAATGATATGAAAATACTTAAAACTGACAATGTAACGGAAGCAAAAAGAGAAACATGTACCTAAAGACAAAGTAATCATGGATGTAAGAAGATGAAATAACGTGTTGACTAATAAGTGTAAATACGCTGTAATGCAAGGTAGAAGAGATACATAGAAGTTTGCTAAAACGAGGTATACATACAATGTTTAGGACGGTCATTGGAAGAAAATGAATGGCGGGCTCTGTTAAGAATCAACCCTGTTACCTCAAAATATGAGCCTAAGTTTGAAAATTAAAGAACTGGTGAAGAAGCTGTTTAAGCATGCAGAATAAGGGAGTACCTTGCCCGAGGATCAAGAAGGCTATTTCGAGAGATGGGTGCAAGGCACAAAGGGAGTCGAAGGAACAGACCACATGTGCAAGACATATTTCTGCTAATATTAGGAGAGACAAGGACATTTGCAAGTGACACGTGCTGAACAATACGAGGGCAAAATCCAGTGCACGCTTCAATTGGCCCTATGAGAGACGGTTCAGCATTGCATGCATCGTGACTTTGGTTGCTAACCTTTTACTCTAATGTTCGCCAGAATGAATTCGCTTGTGAAGCATGCTTATTATTAATCACTGTTAGTAATTGACACTGCATGCTTCAATTGGCCCTATGAAAGTTTCTATCAGTAGTGCATGCATTGTGCCCCCTGTGCAAATATCTGTGAAATCCTAGCACACCCACTGCGACACTATTACTCCCAACATGAGACTGTATTATTGTTCGTACTTGCTACACAATGTTAGTTGAGCTATTCTTTGATTTGTGTGTACCTACCATTGCCTGACTAGTCTCCCTAATATGTTCATAGTGCCGCATTCACTCCAACCACAACAGGGCACTACCACGCCAAACAGCAGCTTAGTCAGCAGCCCCACCACACCATGCATTATCCTTTGGATAATTTGCATTCACACACGGCTGCAACCTCACCACATCATATCGTCACCACAAAACACACCCAGATCATTACCCTCAAGATGACCACCAACGCACCTGAGTACTCTACCATCCCCCCACATGCTTCCTTCCTTTTATCCACACCCCCAGCCTCCAGTGCCCCGCATCTGCCAGCACACAGATTTACAATCCTCAACAGCTCAAGCCACAGACCCACCAGCATCCTACGTGCTAACCCTCAAGTAAAACACCTAGCATAACTAACCCAATCACGACAAGCAAACTAAGCACTACTCCGCACATAGACACCACCACATCTACCTCACGAACCACCACAATTCCTTCTCTACCTTGGAGAAAATCGCTCCTTAACTTGAGAATTCCCCATGCTTATAGCCAGAGAACCTACACTGCCCACCCCATAGTCATGCATCGAAATACAAAGTCTCCCGTGAAGGAAGCAACATTCACCTCAACAAACCTACTTGACCCTATGCTTCTTACCACCAGCACCAATGCCAACTGTACAATGACCATTTCCACACAGACAGCGGCGATCCCAATGCCAGTTAGCCTAACCTATCTGCCTACACCCCGTGCTATTAATAACCTAGCAGATCTAACACTCAAATGATCTCTCATCAACACTAGATCGCTCCCAGAGCCTGCCCTTGACATCGCTGACCTCATCATGTCCAACAACCTAGACATCCTAGCAATAACAGAAATCTGGCTCCATGCAGCAGCTGGTCCTGCAATCTCCCTAGTGGCCCCCGACAACTACGCCATCTATAGATCAGACAGACAGGGAGCAAAGGCAGAGGCGTTGCAATCATTGCCAAAAGCCATCTCCCCATTAGAGAAATTCCCAACGCAGCATTTCATTCAGGTGAACTCCTATCCATCAAACTATCCCTTACCCTTTCCAGCACTGTGACTATACATCTCATATACAGGCCACCCAGAGAAATTCTGACCTTCGAGGAAGATGTAGGTCTTCTACTCAGAATACGCCAAGCCTACATCACAAATCATTTTGCTGGGCAACCTCAAGCTAGGTCTGCATGATAACAATGACAGCAACACATCCACAATAGCCAACACTATTGAAGCCCTCAGCTTCACCCACTGCATCACAAGCCCCACTCATAGCAAAGGTCGTATTCTCGATTGGATAGCTGACCATAACTGCCAAATCGAGATCCAAGCCAATACCCCTTGCCCATGGTCTGATCACCACATTATCAATATCTTAAATCAATACCCAGTGCCAGCTGCACCATCTCTCACAATATAACACCCAAAACCATTCTTTCTCTCCTGTACCCCATCACGAATCCCTAGAATTACACCAGCAATAACCAATGACACTGGTTGATCTGTACAATCAGATTCTCCTAGCGGCCATCGACAAAGTAGCACCATTAAGCATGCACAGAGCCAAATCACTGGCCCACTTCAACACCTGGTATACCCCCGACCTCAAAACCTTATGCAATACCAAGAGAGCAGCAGAAGCTAACTGGAAACAAGCTCCCACAGGCCAAAACAAAATCACGTTCACAATAACCACCTTGCATCTGCTGCCCACTTTGCTCCTGATGCTATTCTGTGGATACAATCCTTCCTGTCCAATAGGACCATGAGGGTCTTCTCACCATCCACCTCAGCCCCACCTGTCCCAGTTTTGTGTGGAGTGCTGCAAAGCTCTTGCGTCCCTCCCACGCTTTACAACATATTCACTAAGCCATTGTTCAATCGCCTTGACGATTTGGGTGTCACCTATACCAACTAGCAGGTGACACCCAAATCCTCATACCCCTTACAGGCTCCCATGACCTTGACTCCAAATCCCTCAACCAAATCTACCAAGCCTGGATGGCCCAACACAGCCTCTGACACAATGATGAAAAGACTGAGCTTCTCCTCATCGACCCCCAGAACCGCGAAAACCATCTTGACGATACCTACTGCTCCTTCACAATTAACGGTAGTAGCATCAACGTATCCAAGGAAGTAAAAACCTTGGCGGTCTATATTGACTCTGGCCTCACATTAAACAGGCAAGTTAATGTTACTGCCTCAGCAGCTGCCTACATATCGAAGCTCATTATTGCATGCAGACTATTCCTGTCCACAGCCAGCTGCACAATTCTAGTCAGAGCTCTGATCCTATCCAGACTGGATTATTGTAATGCCCTATACATGGGGACCAACAAAAGCAATATAAAAAAAACTTCAACTGATTCAGAACAATGCATTAAGAGCAGCCTTGAACATTCCCAAAAAGAACCATATCAGTGAGGCTAGACATGCAGCACACTGGCTGCTGGTACAAGACTGCATCCTATTCAAGACTCTATTCCCGACCCATAAATGTAGCTCTCATTCAACTCCTAAATACCTATCTAATAAATGTCTATTGAACAAATCGAATAGACCAACGCGCAGTGCCTACACACACCTCCTTTCCATCCCTAAGTTCACACCTCAGAACGCAGGAGGCAACAGTTTTCCAGTACTTGCAGCAAATAACTGGAACGCATTACCACCCTCTCTCAGGTCCGAGGCTCGTTCTGGACCTTCCGCAAATGCCTGAAAAGTCAATTTTTCACACCAGAATAACATACTTAGCCCTACCCAACTCCCTGACAGTCTATGCAATCTAATCTATGAACTGTACGCTAATCTGTCTGGTCCAGATAGCATGTCAACAACCTTACCTGACCTCTTATGCTGTCACATCTAATTTCTTTGCTGATTATAATTAATGAACTATATGCAAATCCAACTGCTCCCTATAACATGTCATATGTATGTAACCAGTAACCTTGATTCCTACAATGTGTAACCATTAAGTATATTCATGAAACATGTAACCCTATAAGAACATCCGTGCCCAGGTGCCTCAGGGTTAGGCGAGCTTGACAAATGCCAACATAAATAAATATATCCTACGTGAGGTGGAGTGAGCAAGTCTCTGAAGGCCAGAGAGGGTAATGGCACCCTATTTAATAAAAAAATCAAATAGTCCTAAATAACAGGCTAAAATTGATAAAATCGGGGTCTCCTAACACGTGACTCAGAAGTCAAAAACAAGAGCTATTCATTAAAACCCAGATGGAGATATTGGTCTGTTCATACCCCCTCAATATTCCACAACAGTGAGCAGACTACGAGATCAACTACAAACAGAATGCCTTGGCTAAGGATTAGTTTGATGACATATGATGACTAATTGGGAAAACAAGAAATGAATTGACGCTTCTCGAGCACCTAAATTTTGGTTCTACTCGCATGCTGCTAAACAAGCTGACAGTCCAAGGTGGGCTGGGGTTGACAACCAATCAAAAGGCCTGCCACACACTTTTACATATAATGTTGCAGTTACCAATCCTAAAGATAAGGGAAAGCTAATGAAGTACTAACCCGTATACATTCCATAAGTAGATATGTTCCCCTAATCCAATCCCTTCCATTAATAGGCTTTGTCAAATACCACGTAGAATGATGTCATAGATGACGTTTGTGAAATTTTATACACTCTGTATACACAGGAGGAAGTTTGATTATGCAAGCATCTATATTGATAGCTGTACAACTCCCTCCTTGCTTTCATTGATATTACCATCTTTCTTGGGTCTGTCAGATTATTTGGTCTGAAATGTTTATTGGAAATTCCATCTATGGCATAGAGGACGGTTCAAAGTGCTACAGCACATTCGTATTCAATTCAAAATAGAGTCTAGTGCACACAGTGAGTGGTAATCCGAAACCTAGATGGTGGCCAGCCTTTTCATAAGATTCAGAGACAAAGAAAGCCTAGAAAACTGGCATGATTTAACCATTCAGGTTAAAAACATAATTATGACCCCTACCTTAGAGCACATAGCCACATAGCCACAGGCTGACCCTTTGGGTGTCACCAACCCTATAAATAACCTCTGACCTTGATGTGCCAGTCACCTGCTACACTCAAATTGACCATTCGACACTGGGACCGGACTTGAACCACTAGAAAGTTACTTGCTGACCAGAACCAGAAGTTAAGCCATGGATCAACTCGACCTGCCTCTCAAAATTGCTGATTCACCAAACCGCACATCGGAGAAACAGGATCACCATTTCAACCACCATCACCCGCTTACTCGAACTGCTGGGGCACCACTCATTGACCCTGCTCACTGGTAACAACCTGGCTCTGCTCAACCCTGGAAATCCTGGCGAACGCTCTGACCTGCATTGCCGAAAGATGCATTCTAACTACTCAGAGCGACCACATTTGAAACTGCTGGACGCCTGTTCTCTGCTTGGGTCCATATGATCCACAGTGCCCAAACTGAGCTTGTTACGGGTGAAGGTGTTTTGGGAGGGAGAACACATTTAGTTTGAATGGGGGTGTTAAACAGCGTTCAGGTGAAGAAAGAATAACAAGATTTGTGTAAGGTGCCCAGAAGGAGCGAGAGGAGTCAGGTGGAGAACACAGAGGATATTGTCATTAGGAAAAGCAGAAGATGGCATTTGGTAGGAGGAAGATTTAAGCAAGGAGAGGAAGAAAAGTATGTGGAGGAGGTCCTGTGTGAAGATTCTTGGAGGAAACTGACAGAACATATTGAAGAGGCAGTTTGGGTAGCTACCAGAAGGGTAGAGTCTATTGAGAAAGGTGTTTAGAAAAGACATGAGGAGGAAGGAAGTGGAGATAATTGAGGATATCATCTAGAGAGCCTTAAGACAGTGGAAGAGAAGGAGGAGGAGCAGAGAAATAACAGAGAGGAGGAGGTAGGAGTAGAGAAGAACTGGAAACATTTAGCTTGAGAAAGTTTTTCATAGGAAAGCCAATGAGATGAGGAAATAGCCAAATAGAAAGTTGGGTGTGAAATCTTCAAAAAAATCCCACAACGTTGAGTTCAGAAGCCCTTCATCTAAAGGGGGAGCCAGAGCTGCAGGAGGGTGAAGGGACACATGCCAACACTAATACATGAGGGTGAGGCTTGGTAGGATGGCGATCCCAAAGCATTTCAATCTCATGATTGCAGTTTTCACTGGCCCCTTTCCAGTCACTAATATCTGAGACATCTGATGGGAACATTTTGAAAAAGAGCTACTGAATGAGCCATGGTAAAAAAAACAAGGACAGACAATGCCATCACAATCAATAAGTATGTATATTACTCCAGTGGAAGAGAGTGCGAAGGGTTCCCTCATCAGGTAACACATTATAGTTGGAAGCATGTCAGGAGAATCTTTAACAATGCCCACAGAACCGGCACACCATTCCTTAGCCTAGGGTGCCCCAGTTCGGTAGAGAATCATGCATTCTGAAGCAGGTATACAGTATTTAATTCATGCTATGGGACTATCCTTCTATACATAGGGTGGGCATTCAGCCATTACTATGTGCACAAGGTGTTCACTTCACCACGGAGAGGCGAGTTTGGGGGCTGGGCTGGCAGGGTTAAGTGGGGGCAGGTGTCCCGGAGTCGGGAAGGAATCGCCTCGTGCACCCCCAGCTATTGGACTTACCAATAGTGGAGGAAGAGGCTGTCATTCTGGAAGCAACTGGTTTCCTGGCTACAATTATTGTAACTAAATATTCAAACCTTTACATCTTTTTAATGATTTCTAGAATGAGCATGTCTCGATCAATGGCTTCGGAGCTAAAATCAAAAAGCTACAACATGATGCATATTTTTCGGCTATGTAGGTTCATTTTGATTGCCTGGTTATTTTAGAATGATCCTTAATTGTGAGTTGTTGTTAGGAGCATCATAGAAACTGGAAGCGTGTCTCAATGAGCCTGGTTCGAATTGGCTCATTGAAAAGAAAATGGGACACGTTGAAATGTCGATCTTCGTATTGAATTGTGTCCCTGCCCCCATCTCAGGGAATTCCATTCATTTGATTTACCACCGCTCCTGGCACCTGTTCCACACACATTTCGCTGTACCTCTATAAAAAGGATTGCCTTGTTTTAACACCTTTAACAACACTATCACGTTTAATTTGCCAAGTGTGGCTTGTACAGTTCATGTTGGGATCCACGCAATCAATAATTTAGTTTAATTTCCCCTTAGCGATTACATTTTAAAAAAAATATGCTTACAACATAACCCATAGTTCGTTGTTTTTAATTATATCGTGTTATCTGAACACACAATCGGCGGCTTGCAGTGTACCAGCCTGTGCACTGTGCCACTTAGAATGGTGTCATACGCGTGTCACCATGCTGGCAGCACTTAACATGACCGAAGCTCTGGGAGAGAAACGCATCGTGGAATGCACACATGTGCCTATACACATCCCATGCCCCAGCCAGCCTTTCTTTCAACGCGGCAGGTGACAGTCATGTCCTCTGGCCAGTGGGCTAGCTGCTAGCAAGCTGATGCCGGTCTAGCACTGATTGCCGGCGCCTAATGTACGTCCCAGGAGGCAGCACGCGGCAGTGTTTCCAAGGCGGTTCCATTAAGAAGTCTTTCTCCACTGGCTGAGTATTACAGGATTGGATTGCAGTTTAGCATTCAGATTATCACCCGGGATGCTTTTTTCAAATGCGAGTGTTGATGCTATTTTTCATTTCACTTTGTGCAATTAAGATTCCCCTGGTACATTTGTGCGAATAGGGTGGTTGACGAACAATATTCTTTTTTGTTTAAAATGCATACATATATTATTAGGATAAAAATATCGCACACACAGCTCTGCATATTTCCTCGGCTCCCCGTCTCCCTAGAGCAACACTGCGAACGGAGGCAGAGGAAGCCTGTTTACTGGTGGTGTATGTGAACACGAAAACATGTCACCATGTGTTAACATTGTCCTGTCGTTAAAGTCCAGCAGCTTAGAGAGCTTAGAGAGAGCAGGATCATATTCGTTTACAGTAGAACCCAACAAGTAGTTTATAAAATGGAATCAATTATCGGCACAGAATCTGCAGCCCATTGGTTTCCAATGTTGCACACCATTTGTCACGATAAAAAAAGGGTAACACCGCTGTGGCCTTGCAAAGAGGGGATGGGAAGCCCTCTCATCTGGCGTTTGAAGGCCTTGTAGGGAGACATCCAAAGCCAGTCCTACCCTGAGGTGGACAGTGGTAGATGAGAGGCCCTCAACTACGCCCCCACCCTCTTGTTCGAACATATTTCTATGCACAACCCTGCTATCTCCAGTCTTGCCTACAATGTCAGATACTTGCAAGTGGGCCTAATTACGAGGCTGGAGGTAGCCGTGCCTGTAGCTCCATTTTTTTCTGGCACTCGCGAATGGACAATTACCGGGTCATTCTGAGTTTGGCGGACCCGGTAATTGCCCATTTGTGGGTGCCGGTAATAAGGGACTCCCCATCCCCATTCGGCCCCAGAGGGCTGAATGGGAATGGGGAAGGTGGTATCACTGGTACTGCTAATAACGGTACCAGTGCTACAGTTCTGTTCTTCACGCGGGTGCCGGTACGGCCACCAGCTCAGACCTGGTGGCTGCAAAGGCACCCGCGAGCAGAACTCGTAGTATGGCGGTATGGTAGCAGCGGTGCCGGTAGCGCTACCGGCACCGTTGTTGCCTTACCACCTTACTTGTAATGAGGCCCAGCGTCTTTTTATTTCAGATCTTCAACATTAGACACCAAAGTCCAGAAAAACCATCACTCAGAAGAGAGGTCAACAACATCAACTGACTGCTGCAGTGATCAGAGAGAAAGAGAGAGACATCAACAGGAAGGGAAGCGGAAACGTTGTTGCAAACATACACCATAGGGAACAGTGGTAGAGAGAGAAGCCCAGAGGACCTTGTAGAGCTACCAAACAAAACAAGCAAGCCTGTTTAACAGCCCAGAGATATTTCAAACTATTGGGGACGAGAGGGAAGTAGAACCCACCCTTCCCTACTACACTGTGGGATGTTTTTACCCATGCATCCGAGCCCTACCTCAAAAACTGTGCAGTACTGACATGGAAAACATCATGATGGCCAGAGCTTCCCAGAAAATGCACAGGGAAATGCATGAAGAATAGGCTGCCACTCATTTTTGCCGATGCTATGGGCACAGAAGGACACTGCCTAAAACCACCATTGGACTACCCACACAGTAGTCTGAAACCATTGGGAATGGCAATGCTGATTGCCAAAAGCAAACCCATAACTGTTGGGAATTCATTTTCTTAAATCCCAAAAAGGGGTGCAGTACCAGTACTCACCACTATCAGAAAGCCGGCGTTTTAAAACCACCAGATTTACTTTTTTGTAGAAAACTGAATAAATGAACCCAAAACATGCCAAAGAAAGACTTACTGAGAGGTGGATACAATGTAAAGTTATATTCTGAAGTGACTTGAAGGTTTATAACAAGACTGGCTGAGCTGTGGATTTCAGCAGTTTAAGTAAATTTGGACTGAAAGACACTAATAATCTAAATGTTTAAAAGAAATGAGTGACCTACTTTTGAGTGTCACATAGGCTGCAATTGTTTAAATTTCATAGTTTTAAACTTAGAATCAGCATTCTAGCTGCATATGTAAAAATGTTTAGTTTTATTTGAATGCAGAAAACTGGGGAACAGAAATGACATGTGGCTAAAAACTGGCTTAAAGAGATTCCAATTTTGCCTGGCAACTACCCCCATCAGGAGTGAAACTTGAGTCACAGCTGTGTTCCCAGGCCTATCTGCCTTTTGCTGGCCACACTAAGGATATGCCATCTCTCTGATAATTGAATTAAGGGGAGCCCCCACAGAATACAGGAGCTCTGAACAAAGCCCTGTCCTGACTCAGGCAAATGTTTTATTGGTGGGAGTCGTAAATGGAGCTTCCTCCTGGAAGGACAGGGGAGGGGCACTGCCTGTGAGAGCAAGCTGGCTTGGCAGAACTGGAAAAACCAGAAATTCAACCTTGTGCTGGGGGGAAACCACACCCCTTTGGGGCCAGAACCTAACTCTAAAAAGATGGATCATTCATAGAGCGGACTTGTGAAAATTATTTAAATGATACCATAATTCTTGTGATTTTTCTGCCCACATTTTAAGACGTATTAGGACCCGGTGGTATGTTCAGGGGGGTTTTAGCGGAAAAGAGGATATAACTCAAAATGTGTGCATGTGAAAAATCTGACACTTCATCAACTAATGTCCATACTCCTTGCGCACATGTGTGTAAATTTGGGTTAATGTCCGAAATTGCAAAATCAGTTAAAAAGTGCAAATGTTGCCATTTCTGAATGCAAGCCCCCAGGAAGAGCAGATTTGGACAAGGGTATACCTCCTGTGATATGTGAGGGGTGCGTGTAATTTTAAACAAATGTGTACCTGTGCAAATATGTTTTTTGAGCAAATATAGATTGTGTGCAATTTGACAGGGGAGTGTCCTCTCTGCAAGCCATAAAATGACATCGCTCTGACTCACAGTTCCTTCCCCAATCATGGGAGAGGGGAGAATTGGGCCAATGGCAAGGGGAGAGGGGTAGAGCCTAGTGATGCTGCACACACACCCATTGTCAAAACACATAAAACAGACAGGCAGGACAGATAGGGACCTTCAAATCCATTTGCAGCTGGAAGCTCTGCCGGAAAAATCCATACTTTACCTCCATCAACCTTCAGAGAGCCAACATAGAGACTTCAATCTATCCACCTTCAGAGACCCAGACCAGACTACTGTTAGCAGAACCAGAGAGCTGAACCGGAGTCCAGTCTAAAACCTGACCAGATCCGTGGCGAGGCCCATTTAATTCAAGAATATAGTGTGAGTACCTAGCAAACTGTGCAGAACCAATCTCTTAGTTAAAATAATATAATTCAATCTATTTTAATCTAAGTAGAACTGCCTCCTAACTGTCACCTGTCATTTTCTAGTTGCAAGCTGCACTTGTCTTTTTGAACTTTAAAATTTCAAATCCGAAAAACAACCTTCACAAAATCGCTCATATCTCCGCGACCGTTTGTCTTAGAGACTTGCAGTCACTTTCATCTGGAAGCTGAGATCCTAGGCTGTCCTAGGACCCCAAAACGATAGTGATAGTCCTTGTAGTTCCTCTGTAATCGCGCCCGACGCATTCGCGAATTTTACAGCGATTTGCAAGTTTCTCCACGTGTAAAAATATGCTGCTGCTTGCCTTCCGTTAAAGAAAAAATGTGTTTAACCTGCCAATCATCCCTAGATCCTTGCTAAAGTGAGCCTGAACTCATCCCAAGTATATTTCACTCACCCTGAAACTCCTAGAGGGAATTAAAAGCATTTTAGTATATTTTTCACTTCATTGTCAGCACATATAAAAGCATTTTGGGCCTGTGTTTAAAACTCCGATCTGTAATCTAAGCTTGCTGGGGTGAACTGAATTACATTTGATTGCATTTCTGAGAACTGTGTGCTTTTCTGCCATTTCCTTGCATTGCATAAAGGGGGAAGGGGATTGCCAGAGAAAAGTGATTACATTGTTTTGTTGAAATCATATTGAGTATTTTCTGTACTGCCTTTCATTCAACATTGCATCCATTTGAACTCTATAAAGCATTCTCTATCACATTATTCTTCTGTCCCTACTTACCAGTGTGCTACCTTATCCATTTCATGTCAACTCCTTAGCGATTATAAAGAAGTGTGCTAGTGCTAGACTATCCATTATTGATTACTGATCAGATTCAGTGTGATATTCAATTATTAATTTATTATAAAGTGTGATATATATATCTATATTGTTTAAATTCTCAAATAAACCTTTTAACTTGCAAAACAGAACTACTTCTTGGCTCAGTGGGGTCAGGGGGATTCCAATAGAGGGGTGTTATATAGGGGTAGTCATCCAGAACGCATGAACTGGACATAAAGATATATCAATAAGGGTTTCCATTCAGTATCCCAGACTAGGCATTGACTTAGCTGTAGTGTTGAATTGAATCCTCTTACAAATTGGGGGCTCGTGCCGGACGTTTGGATTAGATTTATCACTTGTGCAGATTAATACAGCGTGCCAGCTGACCAGATACACATATCCGGTCGGATCACACGCTGTGTTACGCTGTAAACCACTCCTCAAAGGAACGCTCTAAGAAAAAGGTCTGTTTTGCAAAAATAAAATACTAATTTCTGTAAGTCAGGACAGAGACCAATCTCTAGAATGACGACCTTAGTAGACATGAAAATAGCCAGAGAGCACTTCTTACATAAGTTATTTGTGAGAGGTGAGTGGACTCATCAGGACCAGATGGTCTGGTTGCAGGCCATCACGCAACAGGTCACGGAAACAGGGTCAGATACATGGAGAGATCAGGGTCCCTTACATGTGGCCCTGAGTGAACTATACATGGCTCCTAAAGCTAAGGATGAACAAGACAAGATGGTTAGGATAGCGGCATACCTGTACCTATATATGGGAGACATGCAGGATAAATGTACTGAAAGCCAAGATCTGGCGAATAAGCGACAGATGGCGTTAGAGAAGGTCCAATCTGACCTGGTCTCTTCTGAGCAGAGGCTGCCGGGGAGCCAGGAGTCAGAAAAGGAGAGTAGACAGCACATCATTAAAATAAAGAGGGATATGGACATCCTGCAACAGGAAAAGGCTGACCAGGATACCAGATTTCTGGCCTTGCAGAAGGAGTACCAAGAAGGTTTGGACTCCCTACTGCAGAGCCAGAAAAAGCTGGAGCAACAGTTAGACTTCAATAGGGCATGCGCTGAGCAGGTAGTCACCCTGCAAAGCCACCTAGATAGGGAGAAGGCAGAGAGCAATAAACTGATTTTGAAAGACCTGGATACCCAGGCAGAATTTGACCAGGAGCGCCAGAAAGCTGGTGCCTTCCAAAGGCAAAGGGACGACCTGGCGGCACAGATGCAGGCTCTTAGTCAGGAAAGGGATACCTTAGGCCAGGAAGTCTGCCACTTAAAAAGGAAAATGGAAGAAAATCACCTGGCCCTCCAGGGACTGGGTGACCTCCAAAAAGAACACCAGAACTTGTTAGAGCACACCAGGAAGGTGGAGGATGCTCTGGCAAGAAAGGAGCAGGCCAATAGGGACACAGCTCAGGAGGTAACCCTCCTGCAGCAAAGACTGGCCCAGTGCTCCAGGACCAATCAGGAAACGCGGAGAGAGAATGAGGCTCTCTGCCAGCACAATGATAGGCTCCAACAACAGGTAGCGATGCAGGAGAGACTGATAGAGTCTAGTAAGGCCTTAATTGAGGAACTGAAGGCGCAGGCTCTTGCATTGCAACAGGGAGCAGGGGCGGATAGAGATGAGGTTCGCTGGGAAAGAGAAACATCTGAGCATAAGCCCAGGAGCTCTAGTACCAGAGGCCTTTATCTCTCTCAGTCCCTGGACTCTGTCACCCCCATGTCCCCTGGCGCACATGAGCACAGGGCCACAGGGATGGCAGATTACTATCCAGCCAGAAGCACGGGGCTCATAGGCCAGTACCACCCAGGAATGGAGGGGCGGGCATCCGGGTATGGGCACCCAAGCACAGTGCAATTTGATGCGGAGCCCCAGGAGAGTAGGCCCATTAAGGGCATCCTGAAAACCTCTGCCCAGTTAGGTCAGTGGGGGGGTACCCATCAAATCCTGGCAGCAAAGAGGAATCTGAAGACTCCTCTGAGCGGTACAGGACACAGGAGACCAGGTCCCCACATTCTGCCAGCCATTCCCAGGCTCGCAGAATCCGGGAAAACCTGGAAGAACAGACGGGAACCTCTGGGAGCAGTGCCTCTGAGTCAGAAGATGAATGGACCAGGGTTACCCGGACCAAAAGGGCCAATAAGGCAAAAAGGGCCTTGCTTAAGGACCCCTTAAAGCAGATTAAGGCAATCAGGAGCGTCATCACGCCGTATCATAAGAATGCCAAGTATTCTGTTTGGGAGCACTTAGAGTTGTTTGAGCAAATGATGGAGACTTTCCATTTGAAGGACAGCCAAAGCTGTATCCAATATGTAAAGTGGACATTCTCCCCAGAGTACTCCAGTTTCTTTGCAGGGCTGGAGGACCAAAATCATTCCAGGTGGTCCACCTATAGGGCGGCCATATTAAAACATTTTTCTGTTCACAGAAATCCTCAAGAGGCTCTCAAGGCAGCCTACAATTTGCAATGTGGGGAGGATCAGGCCCCACAAGAATTCGTGCAAGAACTGAAACGTGCCTTTGCGCAGACCACCAGAAGGGTGCGCACAGACAGCAGAGAATTTGTTAATACTTTTTTCCATGCCTTGCCCAAATACATAATGACCCAGCTCGTGAGAGATTTTCATGAGAAAAGATTTTTAGAATGGGTCATTGAACAGGCGACACGGATCTATGAGGTGCAGAAGCCAATAGAAAATAAAAATAATGCGCCCAAAAATCCCAAAACCAACAGCACCCCTGCTGCTGCCAAGGTGGCAGAGGTAAAGGTCACCCCTGTTTTAGAGTTGGAGATGGGGGGGCCTAAAAACCTACCTGCACCTAATAATGCTAGGCCCAGAAGGTCCTCGGGCCAGTCACAGACAGGGAGCCAAGGAGGCAGCCCCACCAATGGGGTCCCTCGCTCTCCTGATTATGTAAGTCCCCGTTACAAGGGAAATCGACCCATCCTGGGTTATGTGTGGACTCCTCCAGCCCAAGGGGGGGATCCAGCCAAGCACCTAACCCAGGGAACTTCCCTCCTAACTTTCCACCGGAGGGCAGACATTCTCCAAACCCTGGGCAGAACTTCTTCCCCAGGTATCCACCCAACTTCCAACCCCAAAATCATCCATCCTTCTTTCCCCAATTCCCTGAGCCCAGACAACCTAATCCGGGAGAGGGGAGGCCAAGGGTGGAGGGGTACCCAAATCTTCCCAATCCGGGGTATTACCAGAGAAGGGATAGTTACCCTTCCCGGGATCAGCCCAGGGGAGAAAACAGGGCCCCGTATCAGCCTGAGCGGGTGCCCCAGTTAGAGCACCAGGTTCAAAACATGGCGCGGGATCTGGGTCACATACTGAGGGCTCAGCAGAACCCTCAGATCGGCATGCCGGCGCAGAACGCACCCAACTCTGGACCTGGTGTTCCAGAACAATGACGGGGGCAGCACCCCGATAACTCACCGGTTCCCAGGGAGGAGGCACAAAGGGAAGGGGGTGTAAAGCCTTGGAGGAAGCTTCCTTCCTCACTTGTAAACAGCCCCTGGAAACCCAGGAACCGGAAACAAAATCTCGTGCCCCTGAAAGTCTGCCTCCTAAGGATCAGAGGGGGGGTAGGAGAAACAAAAGACCCAAACAGACTCAGTTTGAGGAGGAGGTAGAGATCTTCCAATTTGAGGGAGAGGGATCCTCAGAGGATCCTGGGAAAAGGATATTCTCCTTCAGAGAGGGGGGAACTCCTCCCAAAGAAAAATGGGTCCCTAGGGATGCAAATCCAGACTGGGGAGATGTGGAGACTGAGCTACCGCCGCCCACCATCTCATCCCAGAACCAACAGCAAGAAAATCCCCTGGTTCAAACCCATCCTGGTGATTGCCTCCAAAAAGGGGGGGGGGGCGGCCCAGAACCAGAGCCAGGGGAACCTACAATGGCTCTGATCTCCAGTTGCCAAATTTTTCTTTCAGATTCCCAAGGCTCTCCACAGAATTCTGCCCAAATTTCTTCTCTTGCAATGTCCAAAACCAGAAAGTTAGCCCACCAGTTGTCCAAAAATGTGCATTATCTGTGCCCCCTCGAGGAGAAGGAGGGAAGATACTATGCCCCGGTACAAGTACAGGGGCAGGGTACAATTTTGGCACTGGTGGACACTGGATCTCAAGCTACCCTTCTGTCCAGAAGGGCCTTTGACGAACTGAATGCAGGAAGGGGAGAGAATTACCAAATTCCTCTCACCTCTCTTCCTGGAAAACTCCAGAACTTTGACGGGAAGGAAATTCCCGTTGAGGGGACTGCAGACTTGGACATTAAAATTGGGCGACACAAGTTGAAACACCCGGTCATAGTTGTGACTCCAGAGGGCACCCCTTGTTTACTGGGGAATGACCTCCTGAGGAGGTTGTCACCCCTAATAGATTGCGTAAACAAGGTCCTCTGGACCCAGACTAGCCGACCAATAAAATTAAAACAGAGTGTCAACCATGTTAGTTTAAACGGCACCTGCCACGTGGTTGAACAAAAATCTGACCAAGTAGAATTTCACTTCCAGAATAGCCAAATTCCAGACGTGACAGTAATAGCAGTAGGACAACAGACTGGTGATGGAGGGTCCTCTCTATTTCTGAAAATCAACCTTCCTTCAAGTCTAAAGTGGTACTCCACGCTGGAAGGAAACACTCTGAGATTCTATACTAATCCACAATCAGAAACTCCCACTCCTATAGTCCAGAAAGATGTGAAATCAGCTCAGAGCCTGGCTGATATTCAGCAAATTGGAGAGCAGTTGTTCATCCCTGTCCAATTAGATGATGGGAAGGACTCTGTCCTCGCTCGAGTGTGTGTGAACAACGGTAAGAGCTTCATCAGCGAAGCCATGTTCCGCCAACTCCCAAAAGATCCAGCCATCCCCACATTCAAACTGATAGACAAATGGGAAATGGACCTGGAAGCACCCAATTCCAAACATCTCCTGCCAAGCAGGTGTATGCTCAAAATCTCCATTGGCAACAAGAGCATAGTCCACAATTGTTGGGTCGTGCGAGACGTCCCTGCCGCCTTTTACTTAGGCAGTGACATTCTCAATCGCTTTGCCATTAGTTTGGACCTAATAAACCTCAAAGCTTGGTCCCGATTAGCGGATAATCCCATGGGCTTTGATGATCCAGAAAAAGCATTTAGGTCAGCTCAATTGCTACCTTATGCAGTTGAAATTCAGATTAAAGAGGAAGTCACCATCCCAGAAAGGACCCGACAATTCTCCCTGGAAGTGAAAGTCAAAAGAGGACAATATTTGCAAAACCCTGATGCTTACATACATCTAAATGCTTCTCTCCAACAGCAAGGGTTGGGGGTAAACCCAACTCCATTAGTCAACATAGAACATGACACCATTCTAATAGAGGTGGATAACAGCGACTTAAAGAGTATTACTCTAGCCGCAGGCACCATTATTGGAATGGCGGTTGATGACCGACATTTTTCCATAGATTTAGGTAATGAACTGTTAGGGCCAATCCCCAAGGACTGCTTTGACAGTGACAGTGATGACAATACAACACCAGACAGGATTTTTACCCGGCATGGGGGGAACTTCCTGGTGTACACTTCTTGCCCTTATGGTAAGGAAGATGTGACTTGTGACTTCAGGAGGGATGAGGTGATTTTCCAGGTCCATGAGGGCTGCCTTTCCCACCTGAAGCCTCCAGTCCAAATCAGCACTCTGACCAGGGACTTCTCCACCCAGCTGGAGGAGGCCGCTGAAATAGCCAAACCAGAAGTCTTTCCAGGCTTCAGGCAGATGGTGGAAGAGAGAGTCAACCTAGCTGATGCCTGTGTGACTCTGGAACAAAAGCAAAAGTTGAAACAAGTTTTCTTGGATTTCCAAGATCTCTTTGCGGTAGACTCATATGACTGTGGTCGCACTGACATCCACACAACAACAATCCCCACGGACCCTGGCATGACTCCTGTGTTTGTGAAGCAATATCGCTTGCCTCTCGCATCAATGGAGTCCCTTACTGAAATAATTAAGAACCTTGAGTCCCGGGGAATAATCCCTCCAGTCCACAGCACCTTCAATAATCCGGTGCTGGGAATATTAAAGCCAAACGGCCAGTGGAGACTCTGCGCCGACCTCAGGGAGCTCAACAAACGGGTCCATACTTCGCGATGGCCTCTGCCCTACATTGACCAAGGGCTGGCCCAGATCCAGGGGTCACAGGTATTCACTGCAATAGACCTGACCAATGGATACTGGACCGTGCCGGTCAGTAGGGAGGACCAATACAAGCTGGCTTTTACCTTTGGGGGCCAGCAATACACATGGACCCGGACTCCCTTCGGATACCTCAACTCCGGCAATGAATTCAACATTTTCCTACATAAGGCCATGCCCGACCTGGGTGCGAGGGGTAACCTGGCTTATGTAGATGATGTCCTCATCAAAAGTTCATCTGTGGAGGAACACATAGCGGAGATCCGTTATGTTCTGACGCAGTTGAGGGCCGCCGGAGCAAAACTTTCCTTTCAGAAGGCACAGTGGTGTAGAACCCGTGTTAATTTCTTGGGGCATGAGATTACTGCTCAGGGCCTCTGTCCCCAGGAAAAGAAAGTGGAAGCACTTCAGAAACTGAAAGACCCCACAACTCTGCGGGAACTAAGGAGCCTCCTTGGACTGACTAATTACAGCAGAAAGTTCATTGAGGGCTACGCAGAGATCACCAGACCCCTGATTCATCTCCTGAAGGGGGGGGTCAAGTGGGAATGGGGTCCAGAACAATCCGAGGCAGTAAGACAACTCAAAAGAAGCCTCTCACAAGCGCCCTGCCTAGCTTACCCTGTCAGAAACAAGGAGTTCTTCCTGGAGACGGGGATCTCTAATACGTGCTTGACGGCAGTATTATACCAAAATCATGACAAGGTCAAAAAAGTAATCTCCTATGCGAGCAAAACTTTATCCTCAGTGGAGGAAAAATTCAACGATTGTGAGAAGGCACTCCTGGCAACGGTGTGGGCATTGAAGAATTACCGCCCGTTTATCCAGGGGTAACACATCATAGTGGAGACTCCACACCAGCCTCTGCAATATCTCCAAAGTGATAGAATCCGGGCCGGAAATGTGAGTAATTCCCGAATTACTTCCTGGATTCTGTCAATGCAAGGCTTTCCTGTGGAGGTCAGATATGGCCAAAACAAGAAGAGTCCCCTCGCGCAAGGTCTGGCTGACTTGCATGATTGTGCCAGAGAAAACTGTCTCGAGGACGAAAGTCTAAAAATAAAGGACAACATGGAGGCATACCTTAATTCTCCACACAAAGTCTTTGAAGAGGACAAGTGTGAGGGAATGCCCACTGTCTATGTGGATGGATGCTCTTACCCTGTTGACAACGACGGGGAGAAAGAACTGGTGGCCGGCGTAGGGAATGCATGGGTGAATGAGTCCCCAGAACCCTCCGCTGGATACAAAATTGGTCCCCGAAGTAGTCAGGTGGCAGAATTGATGGCTGTGCATCAAGCCATCCTCACTGCTGGCCAGCATCAACTCCACAAACTGGTCATAATCACAGATTTGGATTATGTACGGAACGGGTTCGTGGAGCACCTGGTTAATTGGAAAGCCAGAGGCATGTTATGTGCTAACAACAAACCCTTGAAACATGGGAAGTTGATCCAAAACATTGATGATCTGGTCACCTCGAATGAGATGACCATCTATTGGAAGAAGATCAAGGGTCATTCAAAAGTAGAGGGACCAGACAAAACTGGAAACGACTTAGCTGATCAGCTGGCCAAAACCGGGGCCATCCAAGGGGATCTAATCGAAATAGAGTCCCTGTTGGGGGAAATCCAGGTCACTGCTATCACTAGGTCCCAGACAAATGCTCACAACGACCTTTCAATTGCACAATGGAGTAAGGAGACCCCTGATGCTGATTTGATCACCGCTCAGAAGGGGGATCCAATTATTGGTAAATTTTACCAGCACCTTGAGGACCCTGAGAACTTTCCCCTGACGGATACCGATTACACTGGGAAAGAGGACCTAAGAGTGTTGATGAAATGTCCAAAAATGTTCCGGATCCAAGACGGTTTGTTGGTAAGGAAATCCAAAGCTGGCCACGATCAGTGGGTGGTTCCTACCTCCTTCCGAAGCCTGATGTTAAGTCACGCCCATGATGCGGCCACCGCCGGTCATAGGGGGTTTCACACAACATTGGAAATCTTAAGAGAGGTTGCATACTGGCCACACATGGGGCAGGACCTCGACCAATATTTGAAGGGGTGTCTTGTGTGTGCGCAATTTCAGCCATCATCCCTCACCACCGTGCGCCTCTCCAAAAGAGGGGGATGACCCTGCCATGGTCAGATTTACAAATCGACCTTGTAGGCCCCGTGATTCGCTCTGCTAGGGGGAATAAGTACATGTTGACTGTGACATGCTTGTTTACCAAGTGGGTGGAATGTCTCCCAGCCCCAAATTGCAAGGCAGGAACTGCAGCTGCCCTGATGATTAACCACATCTTTTCCCGTTTTGGTCTACCTCAAAGGATTGAGTCAGACAGGGGTAGCCACTTCACCAGTGAAGTAATGACAAAGATGTGGGTGATACTGGGGGTCAAAAGGAAGTTGCATATTGATTACAGGCCAGCTTCTTCTGGGGCAGTAGAGAGATATAACCGAACCATTGTGAGCATATTAAAGAAGTTTGTGGCAGATTCTGGGCCAAGTTGGGATATCCGATTACCTCTGGTCCTAATGGCCATCAGATCTACCCCTTCATCTGCAACCAAAATGTAACCATTCGAGTTGATGACTGGGTGCAAGATGGTGCTTCCTCAGCATTTGCTCTACAGGACCCAAGAGCAGACACAGATAAATGCCTCCACTACTCATGAGTATGTGGAGAATTTAAGGAAACACCTCCAACATGCTTTTGCTTACGCTCAGCGGAATCTAGAAAGATCGGCTGATAGCATGAAGACCCATTATGACCTGAAAACTTCCAGGAAGGAATATCAGGTGGGGGACCGGGTCTATCTATACAATTTCCAAAGGAACCAGGACAAACAGCGAAAATTCTTGCCTACATGGAAGGGACCCTTTGAGATCATCGACAAGATCTCCCCTGTGGCCTACAAAATCCACATCCCCAAAGGTCCTTTGGCAGTGGGGGAAGACAAGTGGGTCCACATAAACCAGTTGAAATGTTGCCATCCCAGGCACACTCTGCAACAACTGGAGGAATCCTCTGGAATCCTAGCGGGTACTGTCTCAGACTAATTCAGTTCCAACCATAAAACATACCACATCTAGTCTCTAAAATATTGTGATTTGCATGAAACTGTCTCTTAGTTATACTGTTTTTTTTTTCAAAATAAGAATGTAATGTTTCGTTATGATGAAATGCATATGCTGCCCCACTATCTCAACAGTGGTGGAAGAAATGTCCATGAATAGGTATTTCCGCTCTTCCTTTGTCGTCCTAGGAGAAAGAAAACCTGGAGACGGGACAAGGAGGACGATCCGGAGACCGGGAGCAGAGACGCAAGGGGCCCCGTGTACAGCCCAATATTCCCATCAGGACCGGCGAGGAGAACCGATCGATCAATACCGGATGGAGGAAAAGATGCTGAACTGTGTCATCTATTGGAAGAAGATGAGGAAACATCCCAGGTCTTGCGAGTCCCCTCAGTGAAACAGAATGGCCATCGCAAGAGGGGGGCTTGTGGGATGTTTTTACCCATGCATCCGAGCCCTACCTCAAAAACTGTGCAGTACTGACATGGAAAACATCATGATGGCCAGAGCTTCCCAGAAAATGCACAGGGAAATGCATGAAGAATAGGCTGCCACTCATTTTTGCCGATGCTATGGGCACAGAAGGACACTGCCTAAAACCACCATTGGACTACCCACACAGTAGTCTGAAACCATTGGGAATGGCAATGCTGATTGCCAAAAGCAAACCCATAACTGTTGGGAATTCATTTTCTTAAATCCCAAAAAGGGGTGCAGTACCAGTACTCACCACTATCAGTAAGCCGGCGTTTTAAAACCACCAGATTTACTTTTTTGTAGAAAACTGAATAAATGAACCCAAAACATGCCAAAGAAAGACTTACTGAGAGGTGGATACAATGTAAAGTTATATTCTGAAGTGACTTGAAGGTTTATAACAAGACTGGCTGAGCTGTGGATTTCAGCAGTTTAAGTAAATTTGGACTGAAAGACACTAAAAATCTAAATGTTTAAAAGAAATGAGTGACCTACTTTTAAGTGTCACATAGGCTGCAATTGTTTAAATGTCATAGTTTTAAACTTAGAATCAGCATTCTAGCTGCATATGTAAAAATGTTTAGTTTTATTTGAATGCAGAAAACTGGGGAACAGAAATGACATGTGGCAAAAAACTGGCTTAAAGAGATTCCAATTTTGCCTGGCAACTACCCCCATCAGGAGTGAAACTTGAGTCACAGCTGTGTTCCCAGGCCTATCTGCCTTTTGCTGGCCACACTAAGGATATGCCATCTCTCTGATAATTGAATTAAGGGGAGCCCCCACAGAATACAGGAGCTCTGAACAAAGCCCTGTCCTGACTCAGGGAAATGTTTTATTGGCGGGAGTCGTAAATGGAGCTTCCTCCTGGAAGGACAGAGGAGGGGCACTGCCTGTGAGAGCAAGCTGGCTTGGCAGAACTGGAAAAACCAGAAATTCAACCTTGTGCTGGGGGGAAACCACACCCCTTTGGGGCCAGAACCTAACTCTAAAAAGATGGATCATTCATAGAGCGGACTTGTGAAAATTATTTAAATGATACCATAATTCTTGTGATTTTTCTGCCCACATTTTAAGACGTATTAGGACCCGGTGGTATGTTCAGGGGGGTTTTAGCGGAAAAGAGGATATTACTCAAAATGTGTGCATGTGAAAAATCTGACACTTCATCAACTAATGTCCATACTCCTTGCGCACATGTGTGTAAATTTGGGTTAATGTCCGAAATTGCAAAATCAGTTAAAAAGTGCAAATGTTGCCATTTCTGAATGCAAGCCCCCCAGGAAGAGCAGATTTGGACAAGGGTATACCTCCTGTGATATGTGAGTGGTGCGTGTAATTTTAAACAAATGTGTACCTGTGCAAATATGTTTTTTGAGCAAATATAGATTGTGTGCAATTTGACAGGGGAGTGTCCTCTCTGCAAGCCATAAAATGACATCGCTCTGACTCACAGTTCCTTCCCCAATCATGGGAGAGGGGAGAATTGGGCCAATGGCAAGGGAAGAGGGGTAGAGCCTAGTGATGCTGCACACACACCCATTTTCAAAACACATAAAAGCAGACAGGCAGGACAGATAGGGACCTTCAAATCCATTTGCAGCTGGAAGCTCTGCCGGAAAAATCCATACTTTACCTCCATCAACCTTCAGAGAGCCAACATAGAGACTTCAATCTATCCACCTTCAGAGACCCAGACCAGACCACTGTTAGCAGAACCAGAGAGCTGAACTGGAGTCCAGTCTAAAACCTGACCAGATCCGTGGCGAGGCCCATTTAATTCAAGAATATAGTGTGAGTACCTAGCAAACTGTGCAGAACCAATCTCTTAGTTAAAATAATATAATTCAATCTATTTTAATCTAAGTAGAACTGCCTCCTGTCACCTGTCATTTTCTAGTTGCAAGCTGCACTTGTCTTTTTGAACTTTAAAATTTCAAATCCGAAAAACAACCTTCACAAAATCGCTCATATCTCCGCGACCGTTTGTCTTAGAGACTTGCAGTCACTTTCATCTGGAAGCTGAGATCCTAGGCTGTCCTAGGACCCCAAAACGATAGTGATAGTCCTTGTAGTCCCTCTGTAATCGCGCCTGACGCATTCGCGAATTTTACCGCGATTTGCAAGTTTCTCCACGTGGAAAAATCTGCTGCTGCTTGCCTTCCGTTAAAGAAAAAATTTGTTTAACCTGCCAATCATCCCTAGATCCTTGCTAAAGTGAGCCTGAACTCATCCCAAGTATATTTCACTCACCCTGAAACTCCTAGAGGGAATTAAAAGCATTTTAGTATATTTTTCACTTCATTGCCAGCACATATAAAAGCATTTTGGGCCTGTGTTTAAAACTCCGATCTGTAATCTAAGCTTGCTGGGGTGAACTGAATTACATTTGATTGCATTTCTGAGAACTGAGTGCTTTCCTGCCATTTCCTTGCATTGCATAAAGGGGGAAGGGGATTGCCAGAGAAAAGTGATTACATTGTTTTGTTGAAATCATATTGAGTATTTTCTGTACTGCCTTTCATTCAACATTGCATCCATTTGAACTCTATAAAGCATTCTCTATCACATTATTCTTCTGTCCCTACTTACCAGTGTGCTACCTTATCCATTTCATGTCAACTCCTTAGCGATTATAAAGAAGTGTGCTAGTGCTAGACTATCCATTATTGATTACTGATCAGATTCAGTGTGATATTCAATTATTAATTTATTATAAAGTGTGATATATATATCTATATTGTTTAAATTCTCAAATAAACCTTTTAACTTGCAAAACAGAACTACTTCTTGGCTCAGTGGGGTCAGGGGGATTCCAATAGAGGGGTGTTATATAGGGGTAGTCATCCAGAACGCCTGAACTGGACATAAAGATATATCAATAAGGGTTTCCATTCAGTATCCCAGACTAGGCATTGACTTAGCTGTAGTGTTGAATTGAATCCTCTTACAACACTTACAGGGAGACCCTGCAGAACAGTGTGCTGGAACACAAACATGAACTCTGGCCATTCTGAGCCTCCATCTCCAGGTTGCTGCTGTCAAGCATGGAAGAAGTCGGTGGGTCTTATGAGTGTCCACACTATACACATACATACACACACACACTCCATTCGGGGAAGACCAGGCCAGATTGTACAAGGAAAGAGCACCAATCCTGGCCAACAGAGGGGAATATAAACCTGAAACAGGAAAAAGGAAGTATGGGTTATTTTTGTTGAGACCAGAGATGGAGGTAGGGGATGACCCAAGGGACCAGCAGGAGGGGGGAGGTGAAGTAGACTTTGGAGTTGAATTGTAGGGCAGGTGTTGTGTTAGCTAACAGAGTGAAAGGGGTTCTGCAGTGTGAGAGTGCATGTTTGTGTGGAAGTATGTAGAACATGTAGTGTAACAAGTAGTTGAGTACTGGATTTTACTGGTGAAAGGAATGTCTTTTGAGTAGTATTTTGGAAGTAGTAGTAGTATGAGAAGGACGTAGAGGGGGAGTGGAGTATGGAGTAGTGGAGGGAGTAGCAGAGTGGAGAAGATAGTAATAGGAAGAGTAATAGTAGTGTAGAGGATAGAAGTACGGAGGAGGTAATAGTGGTGTGACGGCAAAACCTAGTAGAAGTGAGAACATCAAAGGAACAGAAGGCTGGTGGGAGGAGTGAGACAGAATGAAGAAACTGTAAGAGTAGAAAAGGGAGTGGTAAGAGTGACCATGTTAGATGAGGCCTGCATCGAACAGCATATGTGCAATGCATTATCCAAACTTGCATTAGAACTCTAACCACAGTGTTAGGAGAGTTAGGAAATCCCTGAGGGAGTCTAATGAGATAAGGCGTTCAGCCTAGGTCATTACTAGCAGAAGATGCAGCTAGGCAGTAGGGGTCGACCTTCTGTATATACTTACCTGGGGTGACAGAGGTCTGGCTTGGGGCAGAGGTTCTACACTAGACGAGAGAGACAGGCATTGGCAAAGCCCCCGCAAGATATTCAATCTAAACCTGTGAACTGCCTCTGAGACTGGGATTGAGTATTGAGTCTTGAGTCATCTGTGACAAAGACAATAGACTGTCCATTTACTTGATTTACATCTTTTTATTAGAAGATGAACACATGCCTACCATGCTCAGTAACAAAAAAGCACTATATGCTGTGTATATATACAGGCCTCTTAATTGAAGCCATTCACAATGTGAAGGTAGTTTTAATTGATAGATACCTGTCTTTCATCAGATTGTGTCTGCCTCAGGGCTTTAAGTGGGCCGGGCCTGCCGGGGCTGGGCCCCGGCAGGCTCCGAAATTTTGTTTTGAGGCAGGGCCCTGCCAGGGCCCACTAATCTCCCCTGGCAGCCCAGGCCACTACACGAAAAGGCATTTTTTTCTACAGTCTGAAGCTCTCGCTCGTGTGCGAGAGCTTCAGGCTTCAGAAAAAAATGCCTTTCCGCCATAATGGTGGCGCCGCACTTGCGAGGCATCCCTTTAATCAAGTGAGGCATCCCTTTAATCAAGTGATGCATGTGGGCCGGCGCCACCATTATGGAGAAAACGTGAGGCAGCTGGAAGCAGAGGCCTTGCTTTCTAAATACTGAAGCTCCCACGGATTTGCGGGAGTTTCAGTCTTTAGGGAAAAGGCCTCAGCTTCCAGTGGCCTTGCCCTTTCAGCCTTAATTGTGACGCTGCCCCTCCCCAGCTGGCGAGGGGCAGCGCCACCATTGAGGCTGAATAGGCGAGGCGCTGTCCCCTGCCAGCCAAGCCTATACAAAATAAATGCAGAGATCAGCACTCTCTCCTCCATTGGGGAGAGGGTGCTGATCTCTGCAAAAGGCTGCCTGGCAGCGGTGCCAGTAGCCCATTGAGCCGGGGCTCGTCAAGGGGGCGTGGCCTAACGGGCCAGCAGGGCCCCTGCTGTTAGGCCATGCCCCCTCGATGAGCCCCGGCTCGATTTGTAGTGCCACTTAAGGCACTGGTCTGCCTAGTTTAAGCTTTAAAGATTGCAGTTTCAACTGATAAGCTTAATTGAGCAGCGGTTTCAAACTATGGAAATAACGTCATGATATTCCTTGTAACTATAGGACTTACTGGTGTTATAGCTGTGCCTGAAAGAGCCTTGTCTTGTCAATTTGTATTGCATTATTCACTTATTTCTCACTGGGGTAGAGCTGCAGAGAGAATTCATTGAGGCTCCTTTGAATTCTGCTATCACATCTTTGCAGATGATACCATCCTATTCTCCCTCCCAGTCTTCACGTCTGAGCTTTTTGGAAGAGTGTGTGATTGTTTTTTCCTACCATCAGTCCTGGATGGCCCTACTCTGCCCCATGCTCAATTCATACAAAACATAAGTAAACTGCCTCTCTTCTCACAATGCTCTTCCCCTTTTCCATTCACCCATAACCACCTCCCCTGACTTTCTCTCATCATTACCCAAGTTTGCCTTGGTGTCCACTTTGATGGTGACACCAGGCACCAACAGTTCATAACACCCACTGCCACCACAGCTATATTCAAGATATTTAAAAGTAGAACTCAGTTGGTTGATCCATCTTCGAACCGAATACTGGGCCTCCCATCCTAATGTAATTCACTTTGTGAGGAAAATCCTAATTTTTAGAACTTGCACTCCACACTCCTACCCCAACTCTTTCCACCTTCTCCACATTGACTGGCTCACCATGTGAAACTGTTGCACGTCAAATATCTTCAGTTAGTCTTTCAATCTTTAAAAGCACTGTCCCCCTTAACTGTTGCACTTGAACACTTACTACATCACTACATGTACCCTCTGATCCAGCGCTCTGTGAAAATGTTGTATTTGTGCGGATGTTAGTGAAGTTAGTTGGTGGTTTGATTAAGTACTAACTGAATGAGTTGGCAATTCATGTAGATCAAGTGTCATTTGATCAATTGCCTGGCCTGACACATTGGCCCTTGCAAAATGGAGGACTGATTGATGTATATGGTTATGCATTCTAGGGGTAGTAAGCGTAAAGGGAGGTATGTCATAGGTGGTACTGTGAAGTGAGGATTAAGTGGGAATTGCAAGGTTGCAACATTTCAACCTATTAAATGAAAAAAAAACATGGACAGGTTATCATACAAGTTTGTAGAGCATACAGGGGAGAAGAAACAGTGCTAGTATAAAAGATATGACTAGCAGCATGGATGCTAGGGTTTTTCCTAAGCTATAGTACTTTTTGTCAGAGAATATAACTTAATGGTAGGTACTTAAAGTGGTGTTTAGTTCCTTTTCGGAATGGTGGAAAAGCCCAGACTTTGCCATGCAGTTTCCATTTTGAACCTTAGTTGTTTTATTTATTTATTATCCAAATTAATTGACTATTTATAATTGTGTAGTTTCTATGTAAATTGATGGCTTTTTCAGAGATGGTAAATAGTCTTCCTTTTGGAAGCGTTGGTAAATTGGGCTTGGGGAAGCCCTTAAAATGTGTTTTAAAACCTTATAGATGTGAGCATTTGGTTGGGTAGGGATATGGAGATGGATGGAAGCTTTGGGTTTGATTAGAGTGGTGGTGATAGGATCAATAATGATGACCTATTTCCTCAGGTGGTTTTATTAAGTGAATTAGCGATGAGGCATGGAGTGGGCAACGTCACCTTTTAGACATAACATTTAGATGGAAGCTTACATCAAAGACAAGAACGTGTTAGGTGCCAGAAATGTAAGTGTCTATCTATTTATTTGTATTCATTTTTTTGGATTTATACAGCATACTGGCTGCACAGAGGCATTGAGGCGCTGTTACAAGAATGTGACTTAGTTACGAGGTACATACTTTGTTTACAGGTTACAATCAGTGTAGCAAAGAGGTTACATGGGTAGAGCATAAGGTACTTACAGGTGGTTTAGTTACATGAGGCAGTTACATTTAGTACATTGATGTAAAGAAGGGGATGCATGTTCAGACAAACTGCCTAGTTTGAATTGCTTTGTGGAAGGCTAAGTGGGATGTGTTTCTTCTGAGGTGGGGTGGCAGGGAGTTCCATTGGTTAGCAGCAATGAAAGGGAAGCTGGAGCCTCCCGCCCGTGTTCTCAATACCTTGGGCACTGCAATTCGGTTGGTGTATGGGGTTCTGGTAGGTCTAGCTGTGTGTGGTCTTGTGATTCTTTGTGTTAGGTACTGGGGGGCTGCATGTGGATGCATTTGTCTGTGAGGGCCAGTGTTTTGAAGATGACCCATTCTTTAATGGGGCGCAAGTGGGCTTGTTTCCTGGCAGCTGATATGTGGTCCCTTCTGGGGATGCCGATGGCAGCCCAGAGGGCATTGTTTTGAACAATTTTGAGTTTTTCTATATTTTTGTAGAGGTGCGAGGCAGGAGGGCCTTGCTGTAAGTCAGGACCCAATTATGGCTCGAGCTATGGTTAGGCATTTCTGCTCAGTAAGGAAGGGTCTAGCTGTGTTGAGTAGTTTAGAGTGGTAGGCTGCAGCAGAGGCAATAGCATTTACCTGCCTGGTCATAGATACGTTGGAGTCTAGTTAGACTCCAAGGGTTTTGATGGATTGGGAGACTGAGTTTTGTGAGTTGTCGATAGTGAAGGCACTACATTGGTTGTCGAGTTTCCTTAGGGTTTCTGAGGATCCAATTAGGAATAGTTCCATTGTGTCTCTGTTTAAGCACAACCAGTTATCTGCCTTCTAAGTTTGGATGGTAGAGTAGACATTGTTTAGGGTTTTAGTGTCGTACTTGTAGTCACCAGATAGTAGCAGGAGGACCTGTGTGTCATCCGTGTAGTTTGTATATGTGATGCCTAGTGAGTCATGGATGTTGAAAAGTGGCCTAGTGAATATGTTGTAAAGAATGGGTGATATGCATGAACTCTGAGGGACTCCACACTGGATGATGATCGGGAGTGCGCAGGCTTGGTCTGCGAAGACTCTCATGGCTCTATCTTAGAGGAAGGAGGTGATCCAGGCTCTGGCGTTGGGGGAAAAGTTTGCAGAGGATGAGAGCTGGTGGCAGAGGGTTTTATGGTCGACAAGACCAAAGGCCGCCGACAGGTCAAAGAGGAGGAGTAGGGCTGGTTTACCCGAATCTCTGTTGTCATCCATTTAGTTCTTGAGGTCTAGTAGAGCTGTTTCGGTTCCATGGCCTGTGCGGAAGCCTGACTGGCTGAGGCTGAGAAGGCTATTAGCTTCAAGGAACTGTTGGACTTGCAGGTAAGCTGCTTTTTCTAGGATCCTTAGGAGAAAGTAGTGGATTCTATGCATTTCTTTATGACTTTATTTTGTCTATTTGCTATTAACAAAAGTAGCTTTGGGATGCAAGAGAGACCCTTACATTGGTTGGGGTTAGAGGCATATATTAGTAAAAAGTGGCCACACACCTTATACAACCATACATATTACTTGGAAAGAATCTAGGGCAGCAGGTAACAGTGTACAAATACACTTATTGGAGACCTCATACCAGTGTTGAAAGTACGTTTCGAGGTGGAACAGAGAGTTGGACTGTAAAGGATGGTCATCAGGAGGAATACTGGGCTGATGGGTTTGGGGGTGTTACCTATGGGGTGAGAGGAAGTGGTGTGAAGAACTAGAAGAGTAAGTCCTTGACTTGCTTTCTGGAGGGCATGGTTGGGTGCAAGTCTGATTTTGATGGACATTTTGACTGGCTCAGGAACATGGCCTTGTCAAGAGGGCTTGGGATCCCCTCTCAGCCAGGGGTGGGGAGCCTACTTGGGAGAAGTCCAGAGCCAGTCTTACCCCTGAAGCAGACTGTGGCAACTAAGAGGGTCACAATTCCTGCCGCACAGTGCTAGTATGTGGCTATGCAGGCCACTGATATCACCAGCCTTGCTTCAAAGAACAGCAACTTGCCATGTGTTTATTCTGTTTCTTTCAGATCTGCAGAAACATAAGACGATTACTGAAGGATTGACAAACTGCCAACAAGTCTTGCCCCAACAAGGGAGAAAGCTGCATCACCAAACTAATACTGGAGATTGAGGTGTAAACAGACCAGAAGAGAGAGATTTCACCTGGGACACTGCCACTGGATGCTATACTGTGCCCCAACTCAGAATAAGCAAGATGCACAAGAAATCTGCTACAGGGCACGACATAGACAGGAAGCATGGTTGGCCTTGGGAGCAATCACAGTGAGCTCACACAACCTCCTGGACATCCCCCGGACCACTGTGAATGAAAAGGGGAACCATTCCCCACATTCCCCAACGAACATACCAGGAGACTGGGAGAATATGAAGCCCAGAACACAAACAGCAATTCCTGCCTTTCCGGTCCAACATCCATGTTACACAGCGGGCCTACACTGTGAAAGTTGGTGGGAACTAGCCCCTATTTAAGACTTTGAACTGTACACTCTGTGACATATCGTGGGATTCAGTCACTTTTCTCCATGGGGATGCCTTTGTACTCAGGAGACCCCCGGCTGGCCCCTTATAGCCGATGTTTGCTCTGAAAGTACCTTAAGACGAGATAGATGCACCTTGAGATGGATGGGGGTGCAGATTTATTACTCCAACACCAATCAATAAGGACAACTCAATGGTTCGGCAAAGGGAGTCCGTTTAATGACAAGTACAAAAAACGGGGAGTCATGGCAATCCACAGTGATGTGATAGTCCGCCTCGCTTCAACTCCAATGAACTTCATAAAAAACACATCATTTATACTGAAAATGCATCATAAGTGACATGTAACACTCAAAAGTTAATAAGCATTTCCATTGGTTCGGAAAAGGTAACTTTAATATAGGTGCTATATCTGTATATGGTAACAGAGTGAGGGGATTGGGTAAATACTGTCAGGTGGGTGTTTAAGCCCTTCCTTCAAAATAACTACTGTAGACGTCACTAAAAGTATGATGTCCCATTGGTTCTACTAACTATAGGACGCTAGATTATTTGGACCATTGTGATTGGGTTGGCACCAACCCAATGCATACATTTCCACTTTGCTTAGCAGCACGCAGAATGGTCAGCCAGGTGCAGGGTGCTCCCTCAGCTACCCGGCCTTCCTCCAATTAAGGTTACAAACACAATCAATCATCACTTCAACAACAATGTGTCAATTATGTTACTGTGGTTGGCCTCGAAACTGCATCTTCTGTCTGGGAAAGTTCCGATATCTCTTCCTGGGCTGATGTGAAGCGTAGGTGTGAACTTGTGCTTCTCCTCGCTCAGATGATCACGTGATGCAGACACCGTGAATTTGCCTAGTTTCTCTCGATTGTGCATTTAATTCTTATTCAGCTTGCCACCTGCCTACGCTTCTTTATCTTGACCTTTCAAAGGCAGGATATTCTGTTCTTAAATTTCAATTAGATGTAGCTACTGTTTCTTCCTTCTATTGGTATGACCTTGGCTCTCCTGGCACGAGTTGCATCTGCTGAGTTTCGATTCAGCCTTCTCTTCTCATTTTGCTAGAATATGAATCTTGTCTTGTTTGGCCTCTAGTACCTTGAGTTGATTCTGCTTTTCGTGCAAAGTGGGATCGCACTTATAATACTGTGCTTTGTTTTGAGGTAGATTATGTATAATGGCGCTTGCCTTGCTATTCTTCTACTTAGCATAGCAAGCTGCACTGTTTTCTTAGCTTTCTTGCGGTTTCAAGCACATGTACATGTGCAAACTGATCACTGTATTCATTTTGCTTACAGTTTAACTCTCTTACGCTTTGATAGCTTTCTATCACTTTAAGGTCACAATCTCTTTTATCAGGGCGCTTCGTCTACTTGTGTCATTCTTGGTTCGTCATTTGTTCTCTCAGTGAGTCCGTCCGGGCTCTCATGACATCACCATTCATCTTCCATTGAGGCCTTTTTGGTTTCTTCCTGGACGGTACTTAGGCAATCTTCATTTCGTCTCATTTGTTGGTAGGGTTTTCTCAATGGATAACTTACTGTCCATGGTTGTCTGGGTATTGATACTTCAATAGGTGTTGCTCTTCTGATGGGTACTGGGCAGAGCCCTACTGCAGCTCCCTGCTGGTTTATTTGCTCATCATACGTCACATATTTTGGTATGAATGTTCCTGGTACTTCAAAATGGGAGATGGGAGTGCAGGCTTTATTTGCGACCTCCTCTACACTCCCCCCCTCTGGACGATTCATCGACCACTTTCACCTCCTTCTTTGGATGCAATTCACTTGATTTTTCTATATCTATCTTCACTCCATCAGCTAGGTTCATTCCTTCTTCATCTTCTGGATCTATACATGATGGTTTGAAGAAGTGTCTCTTCGGAGTCCATACCTTTATTACTCTCTTCAGGCTTCCTGTTGTTCTTACATGTTCATCTTCATTCCATGTCATGAGCAGATATTGTCCATTTGGGCTACAGTAAACCCATCTTCCCACATAGTTTCTGTGCTTCCTAGGATAGAGAAACTTTGGACATTCTGGCGCGTGAATGCTAGATTTTACAAAGTCAATTATTTCTTCATCAGTCAGTCCTTTGGGCATCCATCCTGGCTTGACATCAATCATGATCTTCATCCCTATGGTTTTCTTCGCAGTTTTCTGGCATTGCGAGAATATTATCTTGATAACACAAACTCCTAATAATATCATCTCTAGCAGGGTTGCTAGGAACTTGAATATGTCTCCCATCCATTGTGGGACCCAAGAGAATAGTGATCCAAACCAGCTGTCATCATCAACTTCGTCAGTTTTGTCGATCATCTGGTTCTGTAGCTTCGTCTACATACCTATGGCTTCTGTTAAAGTTAAATTTTCCTCGTCGTGAGACGGTAAAAATGTGCAACATGATTCTGCTATTTTTGCACAAACTCCTCCATCCATAGCTGTGATCATGTCAAGTACATATCTGTTCAAGGAGATTGGGTCCTCCGACGTATTCCATATCTATGACGGTAATCACCACAGCTGTGCTGCTTCGGAAAATCTTTCGGCATCGCGTCCTAGATCAATGACGTCGATACGGCGTCCTCGAGGGCCTCCATCGAGCCAACGTCCCCGGGTGTTATAAGTAGGACGCACGACGCCCGTAGCCTCAGTTCCGTTTTTTCCTCGAACGTGTTCGCTTCAGAGATCTCGGTGCGCCTCAATTCTACTGAATCCTGTTCTTTCGGTTCTTCGAACCTGTTTCTTCATTGCTATATGAATATGATGTCTTTGGCTTCTTCCACCCCGCGGTCTGGGTTTAAGAAGTGTTGGTGTGCGTGTCCAAGATGTCCCTGACGGATACGCACAATGCTTGCCTCTGGTGCCTCTGGTGCCTCGGGGAGGACCATGATACGGACGACTGTGTAAACTGCCAATCGCTCACTTCGAAGGCCTTGCGGGGGCGTAAGAAGAAGCTGTCAGTCGGTAAATTGGCCAAGCCCCGGAAGTCGCGTTCTGCTGGTCTTTTGACGGACGATTCGAGGGGCGACTCTCCGCATCGTCGCCATGAGTCCGGGGGTTCTCGTTCTGGGAGTCGGTCCTGCCATTCCTCTGCCTCTTCGAGGCACTCCAGGAAGCGCCGTCACAGGTCGCCTTTCCCGTCCTCTGCCAAGGACTCCGCCCATCGGCGGGTAGCTTGTCCCAACAAGCATTCCACTCCAGAGGAGTGGGATTTGTTCAGAAAGTAGATGTTGGTGATTTTTGAATCACAGAGCTCCGGTCTGGCCGTGCCGTCTGAGGACGCGGGTCGAGGCCGCGCTAGAGACACTGCTCATCCGCCTTCGGGCTCGAGCAGTCATCGCGACCACCGGGCGCCTTCGAGGTCCCGGTAGGACAAGGATGGTCACTCTAGGCATGCTCGTTCCAGGTCCCGGTCCTTGATGCCATCGAGACCGCAAGACTCTGTGAAGTCTTCGAAGAAGACATCGACGCCGGCGGCGCCAAGGTCATCGACGGACTCTCTCGAGGCCCTGCTTCCGAGGAAGTCATTGACGCCATCAGCGCCCAGGCTGTCGAGAGACACGCTTGGGGCTCCGCCCTCGAGGGTGTCGAAGCTGTTGGCACTGCGCTCGACATCGATGCCCATTCCGTCGACGCCCTCAACCCCTTTCGAGGCAGCCCTGTCGGAGGTACCCCGTGGCAGGGTGGCACCCCCAAGAAATGCGATGGCTAAACATGTCTTTGTGCCTTTTTCTGTACCCTCTTTCAAGCCTCTAGATTATATTTCGGAGGTGGATGAGGGGTCTGAGGAAGGTGAGGCTCCTGCATTGGTTCCTGATGACATTGTTTCTGGTCACAGTCAACTTGGGGACCTAAGTCAGTCGCTGCACGACGCCAGTGGTCTAGACACCTCTCCGGAGGTGGGGTTTGGTAGGCCGGAGCCTGGCACGCATGCCGAATTTTCATATCGGCGCCTCATGTCAAGGGTCACTGAATACCTGTGTTGGACTGCCCCCCCTGGGGATTTTCAGCAGGATGACCTGACTGATATATTGGACCAAGGTCCGCCAACTGACCCGTTACTGCCATTACATATGGCCTTGCAGAGAAGGGTGGCTGCGGCTTGGACATCTCCGGAGAGTCTCCCGGCAGTGAGCAAGTCCTTTCCGAGAAATATCGCCCAGCCAGTGGCGACCCCTGCCACTTGACAACGCACCCTACTCCGGAGAGTTTGGTGGTGCAGGCAGCTATGGCCCCCACAAAGCAGGCGTCGTACCCTACCATCCCTCCTGATAGGGACGACAAATGTTTTGACGGCTGGGCGAAGAAGGTATTTTCTTCTGGGGGTATGGCGCTTCAGGCTGCCAACTCTGTTTGTGCCTTGTCTCGTTTCATGCACACTCTGTGGAACTGTATTTCCCTAGCGGCTGATCATATTCCCGAAGGGGAGGAACGGGATGGTTTCCTTGCTATCGTGCAGGATGGCAAGGACGCCATGTGTGAATCCGTTCAGTCGGGTCTGGACATGGTTGATTGCATCAGTCGGTCCATGGCGGCGAGCACCGTAATGCGCAGGTTTCCGTGGTTGTGAAAGTCAGGTTTTGCTCCGGATGTGCAAGCCCGGCTCCTCAACATGCCCTTTGATGGTGAACATCTTTTTGGCAGCAAGGCTGACGAGAGTCTTGCGTGGTTGCAGACCTTGATAGCTGCAGTGAAGTCGTTGAGCGCTGCAGTCCGCCAACCTCCGCCTTTTCGTTCTAGGGGACAGCAATGGAGGGGAGGTTCCTTTCGATATTACTCGTCTTTCAGTAAATCGAGTGGAGCTGCAAGACAAAGGGGCAACCATAGGAGTGCCAGAGGTGGAAAACGAGGTACTCGAGGTGCCAAGGCCGCGTGTGCAGTTGCCTCTTTGCCCTTAGGCACTGCAGCAGCCGCTTCAGCTCAGTCATGAGGCCCATGCTTCTTCGGTTGGGGGAAGGCTGGCGCAGCATCTGGTAGAATGGCGAGCCATTACTTCAGATGTGTGGGTTCTGGGGATCATAGCCCACGGCTACTGTCTTCCTTTCCGGCAGAGGCCTCACGACAATCCACCAGGGAACCTCTCTTTGAAGAGTCCCGATCTGCTCCTTGCGCAGGAAATTCAATCCCTGTTGGAGAAAGACACTATAGAACTGGTGCCAGTAGCGGAGAGGAACAAGGGATGGTATTCCCCTTATTTTTTGATTTCGAAGAAAGACAGAGGATTAATACCCATCATGGACTTGCGCAGTTTGAACAAGCTCTTAAGGAAGGACAAGTTCAAGATGGTTACTCTTTCTCAAGTCCTTCAGGCCCTTCAACTTCAGGACTGGTTGGTGTCTCTCGACCTCAAGGACACTTATTTTCATGTGCCGATCCATCCCAAGCACAAGAAGTACCCGAGGTTCGCGGTTGGCGACTCCCACTTTCAGTTTCGGGTCCTGCAGTCCGGATTGACCTCCGCACCATGAGCTTGATGAGGGTTTTCATCAAGCTCATGGTGGTTGTGGCAGCACCTCTCAGGAAAGTGGGGATTTACGTCTACCCCTACCTGGACAATTGGTTGAGCAGGGCGCACTCTCCTGAGCTAGTCCTGGATCATCTGTCGATCACCTGCCACTCCTTTCACAAGTTGGGCTTCTCCCGCAACTTAAAGAAGTCTCACTTGATGCCAACTCAGCGGCTCCAGTACATCGGAGCAGTGCTCGACACATCCCTGGGGCAGTGTGTTCCTCCCCAGGTGAGGGCCCTTCAAATTCAGCAGATGGTACACAAGTTTCGACATGCCCAGAGTCTCTCGGCATTCGAGTTCTTGAGCCTGCTCGGCCTCATGGCATCCTGCATTCTTCTGGTGCCAGAGGACCGACTGCGGATGAGATCTTTGCAGTGGGCTCTCAAGATGCAGTCCGGCAGGATGTCGGAACCCGTTCAGGTGCCACCCTCGGTCACTCAGGACCTTCTGTGGTGGGCCGACGAAGGCAATCTGATGAGGGGGGCTCCATTTCGGCTGCCCTGGCCGGAGGTGACGATCGTGACAGACGCATACCTCACGGGATGGGTAGCTCATGCCAAGGAGCTGACAGTCAGCGGTCGTTGGTCTCTGTCGGAGTCCAGATTCTATATCATTCTGTTGGAACTGAGGGCCGTCAGGCTTGACCTGAAGGCTTTTCTACCGACTGTGCAAGGAAAGAATGTCCTGATCCTGATGGACAACACAGTGGCCATGCACTACCGCAACAAAAAGTGCGGGGGCAGGGTCACTTCCTCTGTGTAGGGAGGCAATGCAGCTCTGGTTCTGGGCCATCCAGCAGGAAATTTCGATCGCAGCAGTTCATCTGGCCGGAGACGAAAACGAGACGGCGGATGCAATGAGCAGGCAGAGCGTGATCTCTCACGAGTGGGAGTTGGCTCAGGAGATTCTCCTGGAGATCTTCACCCTTAGGGGACCCTTCAAGTGGATCTCTTCACCTCCAGTGTCAACCGGAAGTGCGAAAGGTTCTGCTCGTGGGAATTTCCTCCAAGAGGAGCCTTAGGAGACGCGTTCGTGGTGGAGTGGTCCTTCCCACTGCTGTACGCGTTTCCTCCAGTCCCCGTCATCCCGCAGGTGCTGCGGAGGTTTGGTTCCCGGATGATACTCATTGCTCCGGTTTGGGCCAGGAGGGCGTGGTACCCAGACCTTCTCGACTTATCCATCTGCCCTCCACGTCGTCTTCCCTACCGAGACGATCTGCTCTCACGGGAGGTGGGTCAGGTTCTCCATCCAGAGGTCAGATCCCTCAACCTTCACGCTTGGCTTCTGAAAGGTTGAGGTATAAGGATTGGGACCTCCCTGAAGACGTGATGGAGGTGTTGCTTTCGGCCATACGGCCGGCAACAAAGTCCCTGTACCGTTGCCATTGGAGAAAGATCTGCGACTGGTGCAGGGTTAAGAATGTGGATCCTTTTTCATGTGACAGTCCTGTAGTTCTGTCTTTTTTGCTTTCTTTAGCCCACAGGGGCTTGCAAGTGGGTACCATTAAAGGTTACGTGGTGGCGCTGTCCATATTTAAGCACTCGTCTGAGGAGTGTTCTTATTTTAAAATTCCTTTAATTTCTCAGTTTCTGAAAGGGCTCACTAATGTGTTCCCTCCGTCACCTTTCCAGGTGCCCGGTTGGGATTTGAACCTTGTTCTCAAGTTTCTAATGGGTGCTCAGTTTAAGCCTTTGCTTTCTTGTCCTTTGAGATTGTTAACCCTTAAAACTGTATTTTTTGTTGCGGTCACTTCCGCTCGCAGAGTGAGTGAGTTACAGGCACTTTCTGTTAAGCCACCCTTCACTGTGTTTCATAAGGACAGGGTTGTCCTTCAAGTTCGTCCTTCCTTTCTTCGGAAGGTGGTGTCAGAATTTCATTTGAGCCAGAAGGTTGTTCTTCCGGCATTTTATCCTCCTCCACATTCTGGTAAGGATGAGGAGAGGCTCCATAGGTTAGATCCTAGGAGAGCTTTAAGTTTCCACATTTCACGCATGTCCCGGGTCAGAGTGGATGATCAGCTCTTTATTGGTTACGCTGGAAGGCGTTTGGGACAAGCTGTGACTAAGCAGACTTTGTCTAGATGGATTATCTTGGCAATTTCTGAATGTTACCGGCTGGCGGGTAAGGATCCTCCTGTAGGCCTATGGGCCCATTCGACGAGGGGTATGGCTGCCTCTACTGCCCTGCAGAGGGGTGTTCCTATTCGTAACATCTGTGATGCAGCCACTTTGGCTTCAGTCCATACTTTTATACGTCACTACACCCTTGATTCTATCCATGGGCAGGATCTGGTCTTTGGCAAGGCGGTACTTTACTCTGCAATTTGATTGGGCATTCTAAATTTGTATATTCTAAATTCTTTTCCCACCCCCTTACGTTGGTACTGCTTTGGGAGTCTGTCATAGATATGGAATACGTCAGAAGACCCAATCCCCTCGAAGAACAAATTATTCTCTTACCTGGTAACGTTCTTTCGATGGGATGGTCCGACAACGTATTCCATATCGCTCCCTTCCTGCCTTCGCCGCTACAGAATTTCTTATGCGATTGCAGCTTACGTTTCTGCAAGGCTTTCTGTGGTCATATTGGCAGTAGATTGGTGCCACACGTTCTGGGAAAAAACTACAACTGAGGCTACGGGCGTCGTGCATCCTACATATAACATCCAGTGACGTCGGCTCAACGGAGGCCCTCGAGGACGGCGTATCGACGTCATCGACGCAGGACGCAGACGACAAAAGATTTTCCAAAGCAGCACAGCTGTGGTGATTACTGTCATAGATATGGAATACATGGTCAGACCATCCCATCGAAAGAACGTTACCAGGTAAGATAGTAACTTGTTCTTCTGGAGAGTCATCCGTCGGATGGCTCTTAGCTCTTCCTTGATTGCATTGAATCCTTTTATGGTTGTGTTGATGGTCTGTAGTAACTCCCATTGGGTTATCTGCAACCATTTAGTATTTACTCCAACTTGGATTCTTGGCAAAATAAAATTGTTGTGAACACTGATGAGGTGGGGCTGAACAGCCTGTGTTCATATGGGATTGCATGAAAAGCTTCTTCTGATTTAGCAAAGAAGTACTTCTCTCTCTTCATCTGAGTTATCAGTTCCACAGATCACTTCTTCCTCAGGTGAGCATCTGCTTTTGGGAAACTGTCAATATTCAGGTCACTTTTCGGGATTACCAATGCTGGAACGTGGACATTCACTATTGTGCATAAACCTCCCCAGTCTCTTGGTAGTCTGATGTATGTTTTGGATCTACACGCCCAATAATGATCCATAATCACTGCAGTTCCATGTACCATTCCTGGAGCGTCAAAAACCTGTCCACAGTTCTGATTCTCTCCCATCTTTCTTGTGCCATTGTTCCTGAAGCAGAATTTTGGGCTTTCGAGTGGCACTTTCTTTAAGGGTCCTCCTCTGTCTTCGACCCATGTCAGTAGTTTTGCAAGTTTTGGCCACAATGGCTTGCATCCGTTTTGCACTATGTTGATGGTGGGCTTGTAGTGACCGAAGACCATCCATGCTCGGCATATCACTACTCCTTTCTCCCATCCGTCTTGTGAAAGCACTGTTCCCCAAATTTGCATTTGGCCTTGATTCTTCCATCTCCGAGCTTCTTCTGGAGTTCTTCCTTGGAAATGTAGCTTCTGGTTTGCTTCTCTTCTGATCTCTGCTCCTTTAACTCCAGGCTTCCCACATCTGATCAGAATGTGTTTCGTCTTTCCATTGTTTCTTGTCTTTATGTCCTGGACATAATCGTCATCATGTGGATCAGTTGCTTCAGTTGCCCATTTCAGAGAGGCATCACTACCCATGAACTGGCCTCTGGTCTTGCACATTGCTACGTGTGACATACATTGTGCTGTCTGGACATCGATTTCTACAGCTACGAAGATCTTGGACTTCCCCATGCTGTATGGTAGGAGTGCGCAAACAAAGCATTCCCCTTCTGAATTTCGTCTTCCAACTTCAAGTGCTGGTACCAAATGTTGTTTCCCAGATGTGCTGTGCTGTCCAGGTAGTCGTTTAGTTCATTGTCATCTCCATGCATGCTTCTCTTGATTCTTAGGGTTTTCCTATAGTTGGCTATGACTACATCCCTGAATGCATTTGTATGGCTTTTTCTTGCTGGAGGATTCTCAGATATTCTGGTCCATGGGGCAAGCCTCCTAATCTGAGCCATTTGAGTGGACAAGAGTCTGGCAGTGCTTTCCTTCTTCTCATACATATTTCTCCTGCTGTTTACAAATGTCCATGCCAACCAGCCTGACACTGGTCCGGTGTATGGTTGTATTGTAGAACTGGTACTTGTCCCTTGCGTTGGAACATATGTGCTTGGTAATACAGTATCTGTGATTTTGTTCTTCAGTTCCCTTGCTCTGGCTATGTGCGGAACTAATGAGTCTACTATCAGTTGTGTCTGTGCAGAGAGTTTCTCAGTGTTGGCTGTTGTTTTCTTAAGAGTTTCTGACAGAGCTGCTTCTGTTGGTTTTTGCTTTAATTCTTGTTTTCTCCCAACATCTGCTGTGGAGTTTCTTATGGCAGGCAGTCGCTTCTTCTCTACTGCTTTAGTTTGTGGTTCTGCAGTCATTGACACTAGGCCTGTTTCGTGTGTATTCAGTGTTTGCATGCGTGTAGTTGTCAGTGATATTACTTCATTCATTCTTTGCCGACCCTGTCTCCAGCTTTTCTTTTAGTTTGTTACCATAAGTGTGTGTGTATCATTGTTAATCACATCCATTTCAAGTTCATTCACTCCACCGTCAGATCTTCTAGGGACTGGAATGACAATGTAAGGTCTGGGTGCCTTTGTAGGTGTCATGTGTGCATCATTAGGTGGGTGCACAGAAATTGGGGTGCTTTGTGCACCAATAAAGAATGCAGTTCTTATCGTTATTGACAGTAAAACAATAATGAATATGAGGCATAGGTACATTATGCCCCTGTAGGTCAGACAGCAGCATTTTCTACCAAAGAAACTTGGTCTTCTCTCCTCCTGTGTTAGGACCAGGTTGCTGCTCTGAACCCCCATCTCGATCATTTATCAAATGTCAATTTATTTGCATTTCCCTTAACCAATATCGTCCTTCGAGTTCTGTGTTTTCTCCACAAGTATTAGTTGCTCCACAAGTGTCCCCCCTCTCGCGAGTGGCAAATTGTCTCTTATGTCAGGATACAGTTCCTTGCTAGACTATGGGAAAAATCAAAATAAAACACTTTAGTGCGTCCCTTTACTGTGCATGTTCAAAATAGGTAAGCTCCCAATCTACTCCCCTGATTTGTTTCAATCCTAAGGACATGGTGTATGCTGGTCAATACGAAGAGTAAGGACAGAAAAATATCAAATGCCAATGAAGTTCTTGACACTACTTACTCGATCTGTCCCTCGGTGAAAGCTTTTTTAGAATCTCCACAGATAGTTCTGTTGATGGTCCGAAAGATCTATTTGCAGTATAATTCCATGCAAAGGCATCCCATCTGTGCAACATTAGCTGGATTTCTGATAAATGTGAGGACGTCAACATCGATTGGTCTCCCACTAGCTCTGGAAAGTCAGTGACTAGACGAAGGACGTTATGAGCCAACCTTCTGTCTTCCAGTGACAGGGACATTCGCCCTGTCTTGCTGAGGTTCGGAATTATAGGTTTTCTCCTAAATATGAACAATGTCTGCACTGTCCGGTTGCGTGGAGTTCAACTAGAATTATGATTTTATTAAAAGATGGCTTAAATTTTCTGTATTTACTGGGTCTCGAAGGAATGTGAGTGTATCTGTTGTTCTCCCTATGAGAGTTGGACAGTCTTCAATTATGCGAGTGAACAGTGTGTTGATGAGCTCATCTATTTCCGCCTGTGTTGGGAACATTTGATTCTTTCTCACTGTACTCAGGGAGTGGGATAAATTGTTCGGCAATGACAGTGAGGAGTTGTCTTATTGTCTTTTTGTTTTCAGGATCTCGTAGGAAGTCAGTGACACCGGTGAGCCTCCCTACCAATGATGGGTATGATCTTAGCACTAGATCAAAATAGGTGACCACATCCTTGGTGATGTCGCTACTGTGGGACACCATAAGTGACTCAGAATAGGGTCTCGGTGTGGAACGAGTCAGGATACTGTGTTTGCTTCCAATGTAAGTGTCCTCGTCAAAATTTGGTATCTTCTTTTCTCAAAGCAGCTTAAGTGTGCCTCAGTCCAAAGTTCAATAGTTAATAACCTGTGTTGTGGCTTACACCTGCAATTTTCTTCTTCACCCTGGAACTAGGATGCACAAAGTGTCCAATTTAAGCCACAATTTGCAGAAAGTTCTTTGTCTGTCATGGATCTCGTCTGCACGTGCTGTGGTTCTTCACCCGTCGCTCATCGATTCCCCTCGTTGGGGTGCAGGCAGGGGGTAGTCTCCGATGTAGGGTTTTATATCGCCAAGAAATATCCAAGCTCTCCTGCCTTGTAGTTTCACTGCGGACGGAGTGCAGTCCTCCACTGTAAAAGGACTGTTGAATCTTGGCTCATCCCACTTTTTCCTTGTATGATTCTTCACAAGGACGGCGACTCCATGGAAGACAGATGGAACACGTAAACCTTGAACTTGATCTGTTGTAGTATCTCCTTCTGTGTTCTGTGCTGCTCTGTACCCTTTTCTCTGTCGCTGCAGCTGGTCTGAAATCAAAGTAAGGTAAGATGTCATGCAGTTGAGATAGTTTTGCATTTTAGATCCTAAAACCTCTCCTGTTGACTGGCCATCATATCTAACTCTATCTCGGGGTGTCAGAGGAGTTCTCATTCTTCTTCCTGTGGCTATCTCGTGTGGCGTAAGGTGATGGTCAGACCCGGGTTGGTTCCAAAGTGCATACAGTGCCAGTGGAAGGCAGTGCAACCATCCCTTCTTTAGAGTAAGTTCAACTTGGCTATCCTTTCCTTTAACAAGCCGTTGTCCCTCTCACAGATACCATTACCTTGTAGATGATACGCCAAAGAGAACTTGTGCTTTATACCAAGCAGCAAGCTAATCTGCTCGAACACTGCATTGACAAAATGAGGGCCATTATCTGACCTCATGACCTCGCACACCCCCCACCTGGGGAACACTTCTCTCACTAAAAATGTGGCGGCACAGGTAGAGTCTGGGTGTGTACATGGACCTGTCTCAATCCATCTAGAGAATGGACACACCACAACAATTAAGTATCTGTACCCGTTACATACTTGAATCTTGTCGACGTAATCAACATTCAAGTGTTGAAAAGGCCCGTTTGGCCTTGGGATGACTCCTCTCATTACTTTTAATGTGTGCCCAGTCGTGAATTGCTGACAAATTATACAGTTTATCATAAAGAATGCAACGTGCTCTGCTAAATTCGGTATGAACCAGTCTTCTGGAAGTGTTGCTGCTAGGTTCTCTTTTGTCATGTGCGCCGGTTAATGTAACTGCTCCAGTGCTACTTTTAATAGGGCTACAGGCATTACTGGTTTACCAGCATTGTCTTGTCACCACAAGCTGTTAGAGGGGTTTAAAGAACACCCTTGGCGTTTCCACAGGTTCTTCTCTTCCTGTGGTGCCTCCTCTTGGAGTTCCATTAGCTGTGTTTGCCCCGAATTGCTGTAACTTTCAGGTGCAGTTCGTGTAAGCATCATTCGCTCGTTGGCATGGATAACTTCCATGATTGTTTTGCTTTTGGATTCCATGTGCTTGGCTTCCGTGTCTGCTGCTTGATTTCTGCGTGAGATAAAATCTGTCCCCTTCGTGTGGGCGGCACATTTCTTGACCGCTATGCCCACTGGGAGCTGTAGTGCCTTGATCAGCCTGTCCAATAAGGCTGCGTGGTGCACTGGTGTGCATCGGCTCGGAGGTAGCCCCTCCTTATCCAGCGCGCTAAGCCTGCGTGCACTGTCGGCATCACATAGGTGGAGTCACTGTACACTGTTACTTCCTGGTCTGTGTGATTCTCAATGGCGAGTATTAATGCCAATAATTCTGCAGCCTTTGCTGAATAATGAGATGGTATTCGTGCACTAAGAAGCACTTGCAACTCTCCATTCGTTGTGTGTTTCATCACAGCAATGCCTGTGTATCTTTGCCCATCATTTTGTTCGATCCTCGAAGACCGGTCAATAAAGACGATCTCTCCTTCTGCCAAGGCATTTTCTTTTACCCTGGGGATTTTATCATAGAAATCTTCATAATTTGCACAGTCATGTATGGGCTCTCATTCAGTGACTGGCTCGGCTATGAACATAGCTGGGTTTACTATCTTAAACCTGATGCCTCTGGGCCTGACGGTGCGTGTTCCAAATAAAACAAATACAAAATATAAATACATCGGACTATTTTAATCGATGGATTTGATATGATCACTTCATAAGCAGAAGCTCTCTGAGATGTCAATGTGCCCTTTGGTTTCTCTAGAATGGCAAATAGTGAGTGTTCGACGTGCAACATCATTGAGCACCCCATCACAATGGTTGTAGCCTTCTCTATGGCGAACGCTGCGGCAGCTAAACTTTTCTCACACGGGAAATTACCTCTCATTACTGGGTCCAAATTGCCACTGTAGTATGCCAGAGGCTTGTACCCCAATGTGGTTCTCTGTGTGAGTACTGCTGTCATAACGCTGCCATTTGTGTGTGAAAACAGGTAAAATTCCTCTGCATAATTGGGGATCCCTAGAACTGGTGCTGTGCAGATGGCTCTTTTGAGTTCAGAAAATCCTTTCTCCATGGTCTCAGACCATTCAATCTTTTCTTTGCTCACTTGGGCTTTTTTTAGGGCCTGAAGTAAAGGCTTGGTGTAAGAGCTGTAGTTGAAGACCCATGCCCTGACATAGTTGCATAGGCCTAAAAAGCTCTGCATCTGCTTTATCGTGCATGGCTTAGCCTATGTACAGCACTTCTTGTTGACAATATTGTAACTTTTCTTTGTCTACCTTATATCCTTTCTCAGCCAGTATAGTCAATATCTAAACAGAATCGTGCCTGCATTGTTCTTCTGTTGTCCTACAAATTAAGATGTCATCCACGTATTGCAGGACTACACTTTCTAGTGCGATATTGCTCAGATCCGTCCTGCAGGACTCTGTTAAAAATAGAAGGATACTCACAGTACCCCTGTGGCAGCCTCGTGCTTTTCAGACGCATTTGTCTGAACGTGAATGACATCAGATTTTGTGAGTCACGGTGCAACGGGATTGAGAAAAATGCATTTTTCAGGTCAATCACCGTGAAATATTTTGCCTCAGCAGGTATATTACATAGGATTGTAGCTGGGTTCGGGACTAGAGGGAACTCGGCTTCAACAATAGCATTTATTGGCCTCAGATCTTGAATTAGCCTCCACATCCCCCTTTACTTTTTTTCACAGGGTACACTGATGTATTTATATGACGACTCTGACGTCACTAAGATGCCTTGCTCTCTCATGGCAGAAATTTTCTTAAAAATCCCCTCATCTGCCTCTATGGACATGGGATATTGTCAGGCTTTTGGTAGAATTACTCCTGGTTTCGGTTTAATCTTCGCTTCTCCATCCGCCTTCAAGAGGCCTTCGTCATACAGGCCTGTAGTCCATACTGAGACATGCACCTTGGCTATGTTTTTATCAAATTATTCAGGACGATTTAGTGCCATCATCATTCTCTGAGGTACTTCTCTTTTAATCATCTTTACCCAAAAGGTGAGAGTCACTTCCACCATTTTCTCTCGCATATCTGCTTGTACTTCAAACAGATCGTCATCAGTGACGTCAGTCAATCGATATCCTTCTTCTATGGAAATCACTGCGCACCATTGTCGGCCCTCGACGTCATAACCATCAATCACGGCCACTCTCCCTCGCACTGCAGCTGTGTGTATCATCAAGGGAAATACTTGTCTCTTCTCCTCATGCATCGGTATTCTGGGTCTGAATAAGAACTCACCAGGAGTTCTCATGACTTTGTATGCAAGGCCTGACAATCCTTCCATAAGCACATGCATGCCATATGCAAACATTTCTGGCTCTAATGGTATGGCCCTCATGGCTAAGTGTCCTGAGTATGCTCTAATCATTTTGCATACATTTGAGTAGTGCATTCCAGGAGTGGAACATACTATGCCCTCCTCCGTGAACAAGATTTTCATGTTTAATTTTGTCATTAAATCTCGACCCAAAATGTTTACTGGGGTCTGCCTATGGAGACTGGAAGTGCATTTGTGAAGGGAACACGACTGGAAGCTCCTGTAAAATTCTGAGTATCTATGGCCTTGCCGGATAAGGAGAACTTGCCTTGACGTATGCACAAGCGTGTTGCACCCGTGTCAACTAAGAAGGAATATTCTTTATCCCCTATGATGACATTCACTGTGAGGGTCTGGTGTCACTGATAGGATAGAACACATCAGGGTTCCCATTGAGCTGTCCCAGTTTATATACAAATTTGGCCCACTCTGTGCTGGTGAATTCTCCCATTCCCATTGTTACTTCCCATTCCAGGGTTCATGGTCTGCGATAGTTGCAGCGGTGCCTGTTGGGATTGTCCTTGTGGAAAATTCCCCATGCTTTGCGGTTGCACCCCTTGTTGGACTCCTGGCGCTTTTTGTTGCACCGTGTGATTCTGTGCACCACCCTGCTGTAAAACTGCAGGTGGATTTGCCATGCCTGCTCCTGTTCCTTGGCCATTCTGCATCATGCCTTGATTTCTGCATGTGCGCGCCAAATGCCCTGTCATTCCACACAGCCAACATACTGGCGGTCGTCGGATCATTTGCCCATTTGACATATCTTGATTACCATTTTACATATTTTGAAAACCTCCTTGATTATTTTGGAAACCTCGCTGATTACTCTGCCATCCTCTTCCCCTAAATCCTCTTCCCCTGGGGTAAAACCCTGTATTGCTCTGACTGCTCGGCTGTTGATTAGTCACCTGCGGCATGCCCGATTCAGCTGCACTAGTTATCATGGCTCCCTCAAGGGCATACTTTGGCAATTTCTTTTGCATCCTTTGGCACAATATATGGTAAAACACAGGTATTGATTTCGTCCAAGATTCATGAGTCTCAAGTACCCATGCGTCTTGAAAATTCTGTATGTAAATGAATGGATCCTCAGACTCCTTCAATTTTCGTGTCATTATAGCTCCCATATCGGAAGTATCTGGGTAAAGCACTCATATCGCTTTCCATACTGCAGCTTTACAGTTGTTAAATGGAGCTCCGTCGTGCGCGGTATTAATTGTGGTTACACCAGTGTAGCCTGCTCATGCCCACACATCGTCTGCTCTCTCTCTCACCAAGTATGGCAATTAGGAGACCCTTAGTGTCCCCTATAGCTAATGTGATCCCTCCTGCCATTTTTTCTAACTCATGTATCCATTTTCCGGCTCCCGATGTCAGCATTGGCAACTTGTTTTTTAAATTTTCTCGATCCATGTGTGGCCATGGAATATATTGCGGTCTTACTCCCCCTTCTCGAGCAACGGAAATTGGAATGTGTAGCCCTCTCTCTCTTCTCTCATTGCTCTCCTGTCTATTGCAGGTGTAATATTGCTGCATCTCCGTCTGCCTGGCAATGTCCTGAGCCTGTCTACATAGGGCGGCGAAGACACCCCCCTCTGACCGTGAGATACGTCTTCATATCGGTCAGGCTGCGTGGCTAACTCTGATGCTCTTGGTGCAGATTCGCTATTGTCTGACCACCTTATTCCTTTTTCGTCTTTCGCTTCATCCCTCCTCCTCATTTTCCTCATGCTCCTCCCTTTCAGAGTCGGACATTGTCTGTCCCCAACTAATGTGACTTCTCGTATCCTCTTCGTTCCTACTTATTTCTAATCTATCCAGGGATAGCTCTCTATTTCCACTACTTCGGGTGACATTCTCAGTGTCATACAGCTGAGTGCTCTCCAGGCGCTCGTCTTCCCCCTGCCCTTGGGGTATTTGTTCTAGCCCCATTTCATCATATATTCTATCAATCATTTCTCCGATGCTTCTGTTGTCGAAGTCATCGTCAATATTTGGCTAGATGTGCCTGGTACTGAATCGTACTCAGAAAAGAATTCTTTGATGTCTTCCCAGTCTACTACTGGAGCAGGTTTTTTAACCTCTCTCCCCAGTTATTCAAGATCGTGTGCTCTGTGTCTCCGTTTACGATCTACATCGTCATCAAATTCTTTGCGTTTCCTCGCCTCTTCTCTGACCCTATCTTCTTCCTTTCTCTTTTCATTTCTAGGTTCATCTGCCCTTCACATTTCCTCATCTCTTTGTCTCTGTATTCTTTTCTCACATAACCTTTGCTCTTCCTCTAACCTTTGCTGTTTCTGTCTGTCTTGATCATTGGTTGCTCTTGGCCTGCGATCGAGCTGTTTTTCTTGCTCTTCGCGATATAGCTGTTCTCGCCTTTGTATTTCTTTCTTTCTTATCTTTGTGTCTCTCAACTCCTTCTCTTTCCCCTTTCTCTGTGTGTCATCTAACCTCTTTTTTTGTTTTGTGTCATCAATGCCTTTGCCATCGAGTTTCAATAAAATTTGCCCTCCCATCCATTCGTCTTTTGCAAATGCTATCTCATCAGTTCTATCTTCGCTTCCCTTCCATCTCTTCCCTTCTCTCTCTTTGTCGAGAGGTGCACTTGTCTGTGTCTGATCTATTCTTTCGTCATCATGTCTCTCCTTATCCCTTGGGACTGCAGAGGCAATATTTGTATCCTTATCTTTCCCTTGGTTTTCATCACTACTATATGTAGCTGACTCATATGCAGGGTTGCTGTACCCCGTGGCTGCTTTGAGTTCTCTCAGTGGGTATAATCCCTCTTCCTTGCTTTCTTCAATTTTTGTTTCGGATGGGGCGGGTGGTGCGGTAGGTGTGTCACCCCCCTCTGTACATACATTAAGGGGCTTAGGGGAATTTTTGCGCCAAAAATGGGAATTTGTGCGCCATTCTTCCCGCAAATCCCTGTTTAACAAATGGGGATTTACGGGCAGAATGGTGCACAAATCCATGTTTTTCAGCACACAAATTCCATGAATCAGCCCCTAAGTATCCAATCTGTCTGTGGCTCTTCGTCCTTTCCCTGCTCATACATTTTCCACAACTGGAGAACACCAAGGCGTTTTTCTAACTTCTTGCCTGTATATGTGGCATGCAACTATGTCGTCATGTGTTGTAAAACGGCTTTGGATGAAGACCTGTTTTGTGGCCATGGCATAAAGATCTTGTGGGCGGTACCTTTAACCCACTCGGTACTGTATTTCTTTAGCTTGCGTGCGTGTTTTGGCAACTGCTTGCATAAGTCTACCAATGGAGTCATATCGTCCATGCTTAAATCTGTTCCCTTTCCCTCTTATATAACACTTGTCAATGCTTTTGTGTGGCTTAAACAACTTCTAACAATATGAGTAAGCACCAAACACTGCAAGCTCCAATCCACATTTTTTTCCACAAAATGTTATACCTTCTAATTTACTCTGAAACATCAATTCACATGCAATTCTATCTCAGCTCTTCAATCGCATTAAAATTGAAATCAGTTTTCTCAAGAATTGTTTTGTTTTCTATATGACGTCACAACAAAAAACATGTAAGACCGATGCTTGACAGACTAGACGAACACCAGCTGGATATAGATATCTCTGCCTCTAATCATTACCGTTTCATGGAGTGTAAACGTACCCCTTTCACAACGTCTTTAACCATTGTGGTAGTCTATTTGTTCCCCATTATGTGGGACTCTGGGTACACGTTTCTTCTAACTGCTATATTAAAGCATAGGAATAAGGCAAATCCTCTCACTTCTCAGGTGTCTGCCCTGGTGCCTCTCTCTTCTCGGGTGTCCTCTCTGGTAACATTTATTTATTTAATTATTCCCCAGTCATTATCCCCTTATATATATACAGTCTTCTATACTTCTAACTATATTTAGTTTTTTCCCGCTTCCCTCGAGACGAGATAGCTGCACCTTGAGATGGATGGGGTGCAGATTTATTACTCCAACAACGATCAATAAGGACAACTCAATGGTTTGGCAAAGGGAGTCTGTTTAATGACAAGTACAAAAAACAGGGAGTCATGGCAATCAGCAGTGATGCGATAGTCTGTCTAACTTCAACTCCAACAAACACATCATTTGTACTGAAAATTTGACTAAAGAGCTCCCACTGCGGAAGCCAGGAGTACACAATGGAAGCCCAGGAAGTTCTAACTTGGAACGCTGCAGCCGGCGTAGTCGAATCTCTCCGGGAGGGAGTCCAGACGAACAGGATGTTGCTGGAGCATCCTGAGAGCCAGCAGGGAGTACACTCACTTGTTGGTGGCATGTTCGCTGACCAGTGCACCGCCGGTTCCAAAAACAACACCAAGACCACCAGCCTGTTGCTGAGCAGCCCAAGAAGTGAGGAGGAGGAGGAGGAGAGGCCCCTGCGATCCTGGGAAGAACCAGAGCTGTGTCCCCAAGGCAATACAGGGAATGGGAACATGAGGTAAGACCGGGTGGGGCCCGAGAAGAAGCCCAACTCAAGTACAGTGCATCAGGAGTTATCTTCCTTGTCGCAGTGGCCAAACCAAGACCATTGCTCAAGCAGTGTACATTAGGAGTCAGCTCCCTCGTTGCAGTAGCCAAACCAAGACCACTGCTCAAGCAGAGTGCATCAGGAGTCGGCTCCCTCATCTCAGTGGCCAAGCCAAGACCATTGCTCAAGCAAAATGCAGCAGGAGTCAATCTCCCTCGTTGCAATGGCCAATTTAATACCACTGCCCAAGCAGAGTGCATCGGGAGTCTTCCCCCTTGTTACAGTCCTTCATCCAATACCAATAACCAAGCAGACTGTATCGGGAGGCATCTCTCTCAGTGCAGTGGTCCACCTAATACCACTGCTCAAGCAGACTTGAGAAAGACTTACAAGAAAGATACATAGAAGCCTGGAAAATATATTTATCATCAAAGTGTTAAATGGAAGCCAAGTAAGGCTAGGCGTTTTTCTTCTCCCTGGGAGGAGTTAGAGACTAATCCAGGTTTTCTCAAGAGTTCTTAACGACCACTTTAGAGAACCTTTACAGAAGGGCCAGGAGAAGGGCGTCATTCCCGTGGCTCTTTTTGAAGGGTCCTTGAAAGAGTCACTGCTACTGTAGGACTAGAAGCATGACACCAGGAGAAGGGATTTATGTTTATAGTTTAGATTAGTTGGTTTCTGATGGAGGACAGAGAACATTTAATTTTGACAGACATTTTGACAGCTCTCAAGTTTTCCTAGGTTGAGGCAGGGCACACCATTTAGAAGCAGGGAGAGATAGGTTCTTAAAGTTGCACAGTAAATGTTTGTAGCCGGAAAATGACCCCTCCTTGTCAGTATCCTTCTTCTACACCCTCACAGTGCACAGGAATGTCACCACCTGATGGGGTTTTCATGGTACACTGTGCTTTGATAGATAAACTCTTTTAATAGCATGTTTTCCATTCTTTCCTAAACTGTGTGAATGATGGTACTGTGCAGATGTGGGTTGGATGGTATTTCACAGTGCAGAGGTGCAAGGTCTGTCTCCTGTTTTTATCGTTGATTTTAGTAACTATGTTTATATTCCTTGAATTGTGATTTTGAAGCTTCTGAAAATGTCCCGCTGACTGGGTGAAAAGCTTTTAAGCTAGGGCCAGTGGCGAATGGCTTGCAACAGTCTTGTATGAGAGGTGCAGATATTTGGAGCCATTGTATATGCATCAGTGGAGAGAGGTTAAACATATGATGACTTTGTGCAGCTTTGGTCTAATATACTGATTTAGTTTGGGTTAAGGGTTAAGGGCAGGTTACCAGAGAAGTGTGTTTTCCCCCTGTCCAGGTATGACAGGACCAGAAACTGCACTGCAGTCCTAAAATCTTGGACTCCCACCAAAGCATGGTTGTGCGCAATAATGATAATTGGTGCCAGGCTGCCTGTTCTTTTTTGGTGACGTAAAGCTTGAAGGAGAAGCTGCTTTCAATAGTAAACCCTAGTTATGTGGCACTTAAGGCTAGTGTTGGGGTGAACACCTCAAAGCTATTGTTAGGTAGCCACAATTGGAAGAGAGTTTCACTGGCCGGGTTCCCTAAGAGCATGAACTCATTTTGTGTGGGCTTGACATCCAGAACTCAATGAGTGCCAGACAGCATTTGTATCTGTGAGAGGTTCTTGAAACAGCCTTACTTTCAGGTATTGCTGTGTGTCATCTGCATATTGATGTTGGGCAGAGTTGGGATCACCCATGAGTTCTCTTAGAGACTAGATAAGGCTGATGACTGGAGTACAATGGATGGAGCCCACCGTGAATGGCTAGTGCTTTGATTTGTAGTTCCCCACCTGAACAAGCTGGTATCTGGGCAATTGATTGCAAGTGAACCAGGCTAGTACAGATTCCTTAAAGCCCATACTTGTAACAAGAGCTGTGTGTTCACCTGCATCAAATGCTGCTGAGAGATAAAAACAGGACCTAGACACCCATGTGTTGTGTGCCCATATGCAGTAGAAACAATAACAATAGAAGATTGTGTAGATGTCTGACATTTGATGGATAATCTCCAAACCGTAATCTAGTGGGAACTGTTGTCTATGTTCTCAAATATCTATAGGGCAACATGTTTTCAATCCTCCTTTTCTGGAATGGAAGCTTGGTAATTGGCCAGTAGTATGACACATGTTGCCTGTGACTTGGGTCACTTTTTCGAGACACTGGCATGTTAAGCAGAGATGATTCCTTGTACAACAGATGAATTGACAATGTGGTGGATGGGCAAAGGTGCACGCCCCTTGCTGAGCTTGACAATGGAGAAGGTGCGGTTTTCTCATAGGTGGTGTGCCTGAAGGATGTGATGAGCCTGGATTCTCTACCATCCATGCAGGAAAGGTGATGGTGCTAAATTAGAGAGCTCACTGTCGTGGTTGTCATGTGAGTTCTGATGGGATATGAAACTGTATTGATAAACATGTATTGATTAAAGTAATTGTTCAATTGATTGTGAAATGTATGGTTCATGCAGATGTGTATTGCCTCCACTGGTACGAGTGGCAATTGTTCTGGCTTAGGAAGCACTGTGTTATTGATGAGTGTTGATGAGATTTGAAATTATATTGACAAAGTGTTGACAATAGTGCATTATTTCAGTAATTCTGGAATGCATGGTTCGTGATGTGGATTATAACGGAGTTATGTTTCCGAAGAAGATTTATGCTTTTGTTCACTTCCTCGGTTGTTGTATGTATTAAGTATGTGACTATAGCTATATTTATTTGAGTGTTCCTGGGACTGCGCAGTGTTTTGAATATTTAAGATCAATTATTGACTTACAGGGTGTCCCAGGGCTTGCATGATTTCTTTTTGTTACACGTCAACGTGAAGGGTGGTTATTTTCTGCTTATAAACGGCAGGAGCAATTCGATGTTGGTTGTTGTTGTATTGTTGGTTGGCTGGGCAAGCGAACTGAGCTGAATTTTCCGGCTTACTTGTTTGAAGCAGTGGTGTGGGTTCACTGGCAGTGGTTGCAACCCTTTGTTGTTTGGTATCACGCAAGTGGGTAATGGCGGTGTGATCTGACCACTCGTGTTAAATCGGTGCACGCGTGTGCAAATATGCTGATCCTTGTTATTGGCTTTTGCTCTGTAGTGTTCAGTAAAAAAATAAAATAATAACTGCTGCAATGTATGTGACTCCAGTGTGCAGAAAACCCGGGCCCTGTTAGAGCATGTTAAAATGTGTCTCTTCTGACATAAATGAGACACAGTGAGATTTGAAATGTGGCCAGAAAGTTTCAGGCCCCGCGTGTATGTTTGCACCCTCGCAAGAATCCTTTCCACATGATGCTTTATCCGAATTCCCACATTCAAATAAAAGAAACACATTTGATCCTCCTTCGTATCATTTACCCTTAAATCATTTATATGGCCGAGTACATGCATTAATAAGGCACCGTCTCTTTGAACCGGGGTTTCTCTTTAATCTTCGAATTAGATTTAAAAGAATGAAATATTAGGATTCCCATCAATATATTTAAATAAAAATGGATTTATTTCAACTAATGGCTGAATAAAACGGTGACATTCCCACATTAAACATGATGATTGGGTATATTTTATTACACAGTCAGACTTATTTTATGAAGGGTAGCATTTTTATGAGCAGTAATTCAGAAAAATGAGAACCCACTTAATGATTTTTTTCTCTTTACCTCGTGAACAGAGTATCTCCTCCTGACGTTTCATATTATTTCTGTGTTTTTTTTCCCATTTAGTTTCTGCTCAGAATTTGAAGAGCAGCCTGGATGCAATGGAACTGCAGATCAATCGCCTGGAAAAGGATATCAAGAATTTCCCCAAATCAGATGACCCCCATGAAAAGTTTGTGAGTCGGATGAGCATATCCTTTTTGCTGCTTCTGAGTCGAGGCACTTAAAGTTCAATGTCAGTCTTTTCGTTTTAAATATTTACAGAGCTGGAAATATCTGGCTTAGATTGCCTACTATGTTGTGTTGTATGGAATTGCACAAGGCATGAACACGCTACATGTTGTCAGTGTTAAAAGCACTGAGCCATTAGCAAATCTAAAATGCATGTATTCCGCCGGCTTCAAGTAACCGAGTAGACAGAACAGTACTTTTAGAAAGGGAAAGAAAATCAATGCTTCGACCTAGAGAGAAATATTCGCCATGTATGGGGATAATTCCTGTAAACAGGAACAACCCTGCCAACTGACACAAGAATGCCTGTATACAAACGATCTGTTAGTCACGATCCATTAAGCGTGACACACTACTTTGCATTGGACCCACATAAAACCCACTGCATTCAGATATTCCGAAGCATGATTTATTTCTGTATGACAGAAGACATTTGGGGCAGCCAGTATTCTACTTTCTCTAATAGCATGCATTCGTATTGTGTGCATTGTATGGCAAGGTGATAGTACAGCAATCAATGGTCTTGTGTGTGAGTGTGTATACAAGAATGGGAGGAAGAGGAGCCAGGGGCACCTAAATGATGAAGACTATGACAGCATTGAGACAGACCTAAAGACATTTTCTGTAAGAGGGGACATATTGTGGAAGTTGTGAAAACTAGAATTCCCAACTGTTCGGAAACTTTCAGATAGACCCCTCTCAAATGAAAAGTTAAACATTCTCAAATTAGGCCTATTGTTATCACCATTTGCCCCTTTTTTCTAAAGATGTGGTTTCTTGAACTGTGTAAAATTTTGTCAGACATTTTTTTCTGCCCAGGTTTTTCAGATTTCGATACCTTTACAAAGTCCTGTAATGGAATGCCCGCCGTCTAGTAAAGATATAGATAATATAATCATGTTTTTTAAACTGTTTATACAATCGCAAAAAGCCATTGTCGAATTTAACAACATGAATGTTTCAAATGTTATTGTGTCTGTTTAATGGTAAGAGGACTAAGTATGGGTGAATACATTGGTCTGAATTCCAAATCCCCTGCATGTTTACTGTATTTAGGTGAATCCAGTTCATTCTAACTTTTAAGAGATTCAAGCGACAGATTTGAGTTAAGTCTGTGACAATTCATGTTTATGCAATGTTGCTATAACCAATGAGTTGAAGATATCAGACTTTTTTTCTTGCCAGAATATGGTCAAAGCAAACAAAGTATAAAGTTAATGGACTATGTGAAATGTTCAGAACCTTTCCTGCCAGTGACACAAAGAGGAACCGAAAGTGCTCATCACATTTCCAGACATCTGTTATGCAGAAGAAATTATGCACTTGACAACTCCATTGCATACATTAGGGTTGGAAGCATGTATATCGCCCCCTAGCACCAATAGGCCTCTTACTACACATATATATTATCGGTTTAAACCCAGGTACAGTGCTCATAACACTGCAATCCTACCTGACTAAATGGTATTCCTTTAATGAATTTAATGGCCTACATCATGAACACTTGACACGTGATTCACTCTGCCTCAGCCCTACTGGACTTTGAGGTTATCGACCTGCAGCTATGGACTCTTCCCTATTCTTAAATAAACAACCTAAGTAGTCCTCATGGAAGTAAACTCTGCAGCGTGCAACTTCATGCATGGCTCGTACTTTCCCAGTCCTGCAGCCCTTTCAGCGGTGCATGTCTCTTATGAATTCCCTATATTGCAACACAATAAACCTCAATGATGCATAATGTGTCAATCTCTGAATGATGAAGAGCAGAGCCAGGCATGCTCTCTTGGCTTGCCATGCAATCTTTCAATTCTCCACTTGAACTTTACTAATTTGATCAACTTCAGAAGAATGGAAGGCTTTTCTTATGCAGATATAACCCTGGGCCCTGCAAGTTAAACACAGATTTCTGCAGCATATTACTTTACTGAGATATGTTAGTACATAATCTAATGTTCTGCACTAGATGGCTAACATCCACATATGCACAGGACTCCATTTCATCTTGCAACAGCCCCCCTCCCTTCTTCCTCACCTGGCCCCTAACCTGTCTGTCACTCTCTGACACCCTTTTCATTGTTTTCTGTATATTATTTTCTTTCCCCATGGATCTATCCCAACCTTCCCACATGTTTTCCAAACTTACCTGAAGATGTTATTCTCTTAAAGACTATTCAGGCTAATATCATAATCTGAGGGAATCCACAAACCTACCTGAATCACTAGTTACGTGCAGGTTACATTTGAGAAAGCGTGCCCCGCCTTATTATAGGGTGAAGAAAAAAAATGAAATGCAGCCCACAAAGCAGGTCAATTTCAGAATATTGTGACTTTTGAAAAATGTGCCATTCAGGATTTAAAATTACTTGATAGGGGATACAGAACTGGATCACATTATCTGATCTACTCACAAAGAAAGGCAATCTGTTTTCTAATGTCAGGAATTAATATCATTATTATGGAGGCAGCAAGGATGGACTGTGTGGTGATTCAAACACTGCTGTCTCTGAGTTTGAAGTGAAAATACAACTTTGTGATTGTAAATGCTTTGAAATCTTTGGAAACAACTTGCGTGCAATGCATGATATGATGTTAGTAGGCTTAACATAGAATGCAGATTCTAAGTATGACCAGGAATGTCTTTGGAACCCTTATCATGTTACACCGTCATTGTATATGTTTTCAAAAATGCATAAAGCAGTGTTTCTCCCATCTTTTTTTATTATGTCCTTTGGTTATTACACTTCCATCTTATTTGATGGACCCTATGCATGTGTTGCGAATTATTGAGGAATTCGAGTGTGAATAAGATTTTCTTTTGGCTAAATTACACATTATATTTATCTACCCCTCTATTTACCAGGATGCTTGTGTTGAAGCCCTCTGTTTCTATTTGTGTCTGCTGTCTCGATAATATCATAAGCATGTTGAGCATATATTGAACAAGCTGAAATACAGATTAAATCACCATTCATTCATATATAATGTTTGTAACAGTGCAGAAGTACGAGGCTGACACAGTTGTCCCGTTTGTTGGCAAATACTTTTATTCATAGAAGGAAAGGGAAACCTATCTTGTCATATTACTACGAAGGGTTGCCCTACCTCAACAAAAACACTAAAGAGTCTGTCAGGGTGTCCATAAAGTAAAATTTCCACCGTCCTTTGTCTAAACCTATTTGCCTAAACCTATTTCCGCCCCTTACACTCTAAACTAACTAAAGAAAACTGGGTCTCTTCTTGATCAAGAAGGAGGTTCCTCTTCCTCTTGTTCTGGATGCAGATTCAAATGTTCAGGCCTTGATCAGAAAATCTTGTCAATTAATCTTTAACCTTAAATGTTCTTGGTCTTAAACGTCCTTTCCATGTATCAGGGGGATCCTATTCCCCTGTCCTCTTTCCAGTTCACAAAAATGAAGGATCAAGTCTGGTTTACTATTCTGCCAGACTTGACTGTAGACTTTTGATTACAAAACAAAGCTCCCAAATCTCAGGGTGGAGCCTCTTCCTCTGTCTTTTCTTTAGATCATAAACATAACATCAGATTTGGTTGATATCCTGCCAGACCTGACTGCGGATTGTTCACTAAAAACAATTTCCAACTCTCTCCAGATCACTAAATTGTTGTCAGGTCTGATTGACTATCCTGACATATCCTGACAGACTTGTATGTAAACCTAGAGTTCCAAAAGGTGTTTCTCTCTATGGCAAAGGGTCCTGGCCCTGTATTCTGGTCTCTTGCACCTTTCCTTTTCTTCTGCTTGGTGCCCACATCCCTCTAGGCTATTTCAGGATCTCCCTGACTTGTTCTGCCATTGGTTTCTCCTCTCTGTGGGTCCCTGTGAGAAAGCAAAGGGCGTCTCAGCCACTAGTCCTCTGGGACTTGTCATCTAGGTGGCCTTGACACAGTCATCACTTTTGGATCTAGTTCCTGGGGGTAGACCAGTGTGGGAGGATCACCTGGGTGAGGGGTCTTCGGGGAGTGGGGGTTTTCATCTAACCCATCCTATGTTTTAGGATTGTCCAAGATCCCAACTCCTCTGCCCCCTTTTTTACACAAACACTGGGCCAAGGAAGAGGGTGACTGAGAGTAACAAGACTAACTCTCGTACATCGTACTGGATTTGTCCCGTTAATCGGGTCAGACAAAGTCAGGCACTTGATTGTAAGTGCATACACCTGATACAAATTAGTTCTCCTCACACGGATAAACGGCAGAACCTAGAGACACACTCTGAGCAAGGCGGAGCACCAGTACTAGCAGGACTTCTGGGGTGAAGGCAAACCTTCTGGAGCAGAGCGATGGACCAAAAAACGAGAGCTGCGGGTCAAAAAAAGAACAAGAGTACCCTACTGGAGGCTGTTTCCTCTGACAGGCCGCAAAAGAAACATGAAGAAGGCCAGATCCCACAACAGAAGACTGCATTGTGTTCCAAGGATGCCAGTGACCCTTCCGAGTGAATGGCAGATTTGGGGAGGAGAGGCTAAGCCTGTGATACTGTCTTCATGTGGGTCCTAGACCCTGGTAACCTGTTTCAATGGGACATCTGCCCCGGCTTCATTCACTGTCTAATTGAACAGACTGGGTTTTTGCTTCTGCCAGGTACTGTTACACATAGGATGTTTTGCAAAGTTAGTTTCAAACTGTACATTTCCTCTGTTATCCCTTTTTGCCTCACGGGATGTTAGTGTGTGCCTTTTTAATCTATTTATTGTTTTGGCTCCGGGCGAGCCTGGGAGCAGGGCAGGGCTTCTGTGTGACTACCACATTCAGAGTCCTGTCCTTAGTGGCTCTGCAGCATTACGTCCGCTCTCGTGTCCTCAGCCATGTTCCATCTTCTTCTCGCTTTGGCTTCGGCGGTCGGGTTTTCTCTCTCTCTGCCACCAGCCAGGTGCCTGTTGCATGGACTTCCTGGAGCGACTCGTTCCTCCTCAACAGAGTCTCTGCTTCTTTTCTTCGGGTCCCTCGCCACGGAACAAGCATCTTGTTCCTCGCTCCTCCGAGGCTGGCTTGACAAAATGTATAGCCCTTCCTTACTTTTTATGATCTAGGTTGTCTCTTGTAAGCTGTACCACATATGTTGGTTCAGCAATGGCCTTTTACCTCCTTTTTCCTGTCATTGATGCTTTGTATTCTAACTGGGCAAACCTCAACCCAGTAGGATTCACAAAGTCCTCTACTCTATTGAAATACATAGAGGTATGAGAGACCAGAGGGGATTGAGTGGGGTGCAAGGACAGTGGGGACAGCAATGGGGGTGGTGATTGAAGACATGTTCTCCCAAGGCTATCGTCACTGGTCCCATGGAGGGTTTCCCTTCCCATGAGATCCACGTGCTGAGTACCACCCCCAGGGGGGACTATCGGGTAGATGCCTAACCTTCTTGGCCTCATGGGATGAGCTTCCCCCATGTGAGCAGTGGCAATACCATGGGATTCATCACATGATGTACATTAAAATAACGTAAGAGAATGAGCTGGGGTGCTAAATGAGTGCCACTGTATGTTCATTTGACAGTAGGTGGGTGATTTAGGTTGCATGTTATGTCTGAACCCTGTTTTAACAGGTGTGCGCCAATGATTGATCTCTGGCAACAATACAAGCATTAAGTGCTTTCAGTGTGGAGTGCTTTTAAGCATGATCTTGAATTTTATCCTGAGGTGCTTAGTGATAATACAGTGAACATCATATGTCCTCTGAAATATTAAAGCACCCTGATATATCTTTCCCTCATGAGCTTTATGTTGTGATGTATAGAAGATCACATCAGTAAACAGTATCTTATACACCACCAGTGTGTTTCCAAAATCTACTATGAGATTGATTACATGTAGTTAACTGATCAGAGGCAGGATTATGTGTTCCTTGTCTGGCACTATTCAAATTGAGGATCACAGAATGACCACTAGTTCCATATAAAGAGTTTGTTCGGGCAAATCCATTATGCTTGCTCTCCAAAGTAACAGCTATGGATAGAAAAAATAAATGTAATGTGGTAGTCATCAAAATAAGGTTGACACAATATTGATATTCATCTGACTATAAAGCTATACTGACAATTCTACAGAAACATTGGTATCTTTACACACATTGTATTGATATCAGATATTCTGATGGTCCGCTGGTTGCATCTTGCAGGTTACTGAATCTAAATGATAACGTTTGCCTAAGCTAACAGAAAGAAACTCGCATAAGAAATAACACCAAGAATAATTATTTGCATGGTAACCGCTCATTAGATTTGGTTAGATGCAGAAAGTTCAAAATGTAATATTGTAGCGTTGTTAAAGACAGAGTTTAAGGATAGATGTGGTCACACCAAATATAACATGAATCAATACATATCTTTTACTATCTGTGAGTTATTGACTTACATCTCAATCAGTGAAAATAAATGCAATAATTACATTTCAAAACAATGGTATGTCCTGTATCAACCCGTTTTTAGAAACGTCATGCATGTTAAGATGAGCTAAAATGATATGGATTTGAACTTTTACCACTGTCACACAGAGCAGGTAATGTAGAATGTTGCCTAGGAAGCCAAGACCACCCATGGATCCTCGGATCACATTGCAAATAACCAGAAGGTTTACATTTGGTTGACCAACTGCAATGTTTACTTGATGACTAATATGAAACCAGTGTATTCAAAAACGTTTAGTACTCTCAGGAAATATATAAAATGTGTACTTAAATATAATCTATTTGATTATTCCCTTTTTGAATGGAATTACTTTTTATACCTAATCAAAAGAGTTGTACTCTCCGCTGCACTACACAAAGGATTATCAATTATGTAAATATATGTGTGTGTATATGTCATTAGGTTGGATAATTATAATTTTTCAAAAGAATTATGTTTGATTGTTGTTCTTTGTTAATTGTTAAAACAGTGCGCCCCTACTAATGTTGAGCTATGTCCACTTGCTATGATGTATAAAAGATTGTAATTTCTAGGTCATTTCTTTCACAACGTTACACATTTCACGGTTGTTAAAGCTGGATTTGTCACTTTTGCTTACAACATTTTACCGTAGTGTACCATAAATGAATTCTGTCATTTTCAACTGGCTCTTTCTCATACCTGCCCATCATTTATACTTGTACAATATTAGAAAACAAATGAACTTCCACGCAAACGGTATTTGTCACATTTCATTATAGTGCAAGGAAAGGAACTTTCGACGTTGCACATTTGTAAATGCAATTATTCAAAAACGGTTTAGCTTAATCAGTGTATCTTAAATATTTTAAGTGTTACAGTTCAAAGTACAAACATTGTTTAACATAACAAAGAATGGTGATTCATTTGATACACTTCTGCGTATGTAGGCATTGATTTTTTTTGTTTTAAAGGATAAAGCTATGTTTTTTTTGTAATAGTACTGGCCCACTGTTTGGGTTAATTTTCCTTCTGGCAAGCTGGAGTGTTTGAGCGCTTGCCGCTATCATGGGACTCTCTCTCTCTCTCTCTCTCTTACTCTGCCTCTCAATTACTCCGCACTTTGCAATGAATAAAACCTCCTTGACTGTCCTTTTCTGAGGACAATTTAACCAAAGACATTTCTTGGAGAAATCTACCTTAGAACTGCAACATTGAGGAGCATGTCACAGGCAGTGATCGAAGTGAGCGAGAACGGCCAGGAGCAGTGTTCCACTACTCTACTTTTTCTGTTTATCATTCCTCTACTTTTTACAACCATATTCGCCATTCTATTCATGTCCTTATCCAAGCAAAAAGTTGTAATAGGAACCTTAGTTACTGTTCACTATTGGAATGCCCCGGCCGCAAAATCTCATCACATGTTGCACTATGCTTCCGCCTACCCTCTCCCCTGCCGAGATCACAGTTCCACTACATTTTATTCGGTACACTTCTACAACTGTCACCAGGGTCTGCAAACCTTTCAATATTTAAATATTGTAACAAATAACAGAAAGGCAACTTAAAGATACTGACTGATTTTATGAAATGCCGTAGTATGACATTTATGGTGTTGGATTTTAAATTGACGTTTATCGTAAATTACAATCCCTAAACTTCCACTCCCTCCCCACAATTGTTGCTTGATAAATCTGTAAACTCAGCATACCCCTCATCACCACTACTGGTATGTTGAATCTGAGACAGCTACTGTACAACAGTCGCCAAACTAGTGGCACAGCGAAGTCAAGCTTGTCTGCAGCCATACACACATGAACGGTGCTCTAAGCACCAATTACTGCTGGACCATTGCCACATATATTAACAAATCAAACAGGCCCTTTAACCAGTGTTCGAAGTCTACGAAAAGAAGTAGTGGAACTATGTTCCCTGCTGGCCTGCACCCACTCCCCACAAACCCCATCACCACGACCCCTCCCACACACAATACACACTCCCAAACACTTGCACCTGCTGTTTAAGGCAGGGTTCAGTGCAGTTCACTGAAAGTGCAAGTTTCAACTTCTTCCTACACTTTTATTTTAAAACGAAACCATTCCGGAACGGTTTCTTTTATTTTAGTATAGGGGCTGTAAAAGGTCATTTAAAAAAGTACAGGAGCACCGCTCCCGACCGCTCCCGCTCACTCCGACCACTGCCTTTAACGTATATTAAATGAACCTTATGGATGTAAAGAGAGTTGTTCATTAAATTAATAAGAAACTCTAAAATTAAGATGCAGACACTCAGTGAACTATACTTTCGATATAGTGACATGAAGTGATATATTTTATATGTATCGCGCTCATACACAAGTGTTTTAGAGCGCGAGTGGTAGACTACACCCTCCCAGCTCTAATAATAGCAATGTCATTCCATCTAATGATTATGTAGCTCCTGAGCTTTAAGTGGGAAGAGAAACTAAAGGTGGGCTGTCCAGACATGTGCAGGGTGTGGCCTGAGGGGGGCACAGATGCACCAAATAATACATCATGAGACCGTGATAACATGCATTTTTTGTCACCCAGTATGGTCGCTGGTGACTTTGTTTGCATCCAGTCTGCATACTATAAATATATGTTGTCTCAGTTTCTGAATACATTGCTGTCTATAATTAGAAAACCCTGTTCAGTCAGTGAGTAAATGACCCTTATGGTATACATTAATCACCAAAGTGAAAGGGGAGGGAGACCCTAGCCACTTTGCGTAAACTCAAAGAGCATTTAGGGAGCACCAGAATTGCCAAACATTTTTATATTGAACAAATATTTCTGTGATATTGATTTAAGAACGAAATCCTTTAGAGCATGTAAAGAACACTAGGCTTGGCGCTCATTTCATTTGGCAGTCACATCCCTCATCCTAGCAGTAAAAATAACTGCTAACCAGGAGTTATAATTAGTCCTTTGGAGATTCTTAACATTTGATGTGGGACAGGCCAGAGAGTATCTTATTTTCTTAAGTGTTCATAGCTTCTCAAAGCATTGCTGAACACTTGCGCTGTGTGTATCCAAAAGTTCGAGTGCTCATGATTGGGGATCAGAGAGAGTCCCAATAGAGGAGCAGGTTTTGGAGATAGCTGAGGCTCAGTACTTGCTAGTCCTGGCAAAAAAAGGCCCACATCTATCTTCACTAGCTGCCATTTGCTATCAGTTATTTTAACATGTGGGTAGATGATCTAACACACATTTCAAGCTGTACCTGTAGTTTTGAGAATTGCCACACTAAATCTAACACAACAGTTGACCTGAGCCACCCATATGATTGGTCACACAAAGGATGTTTTTATTTTTCATCAGACTAATATATTTGAGTAGAAGTGCCAAATGAATTCAAATGGGCAGACAATTTGGCAACCCTGATATCATTTGCCTGTTTCTTTAAATCTAGTCAACAAGTAAGAATGTATATATATATCACACCAGAAAAAGGCATCAAAGGCACCGGGGTCGCACTCCAGAGCTCCTGATAAAATTCACGCTACAAACGCATAACATCTTAATAGATTCTCAACGCTTATTCCATTAGCAGCAACAAGGAAGAAACACACAGTAACGCGTTTCACACCAACCTATAAATATATATTTCCACTGAAAAAACCTTAGTTAAGATACAGTTAAATTGCACAGATTTAATGCAACAAAAACCTTGAAATTCAGTGGATGTGGGAAGTCATGACCTGCTTAACTCGGCGCGTTACAGTTGAATTCCCCCATAATGCTGCATCCCCAATAATGCCATTTTGTATGTCATTGTGAATCCCTTCTCTTGTAATATATATGTGCTCATGGGATTTGCAAATTTCAAGGGTTTTGTTTCGTTAAATCTGTGCAATTTAACTTCACCTTAACTAAGGTCTTTTCAGTGAATCTCAAGGGTTTCTTTGGCTGTGTCCAAAGTATATTTGAAAGCACTACCGTGCCATGTCCACTGTAAATGTTCCCCCAATAAACCTTGCATGTCTTTCGGGCACCCTAGCTAGGGCCTACAGCCCTGGCCAATGAGCATGGCCTTCGGCACTGCCCACTGTATATTTTAAAACACTACAGGGCTAGTAGACATAGCCTTTAGCCATAGCCAGCGGCCACAGCCTTTGG